>NC_057849.1:340847475-341485809 GCF_015237465.2 Chelonia mydas
CCTAATCTCCATCCTAAGCCATTTTGCTGCAATTTAAGCCCATTGCTTCTTGTCCTATCCTCAGAGACTAAGGAGAACAATTTTTCTCCCTCTTCCTTGTAACAGCCTTTTATGTACTTGAAAACTGTTATCATGTCCCTTCTCAGTCTACTCTTCTCTAGACTAAACAAACCCAATTTTTTCAGTCATCCCTCGTAGGTAATGTTTATCAAATCATTTTTGTTGCTATTCTCTGGACTTCCTCTAATTTGTCCGCATCTTTCCTGAAATGTGGCGCCCAGAACTAGACATAATATTCCAGTTGAGGCCTTATCAGTGCAGAGTAGAGTGGAAGAATTACTTCTCGTGTCTTGCTTACAACACTCCTGCTAATACATCCCAGAACGATGTTTGCTTTTTTTGCAACAGTGCTACACTGTTGACTCATATTTAACTTGTCATCCATATGACCCCCAGATCCGTTTCTGCAGTACTCTTTCCTAGGCAGTCATTTCCCATTTTGTATGTGTGGAACTGATTGTTCCTTCCTAAGTGGAATATTTTGCCTTTGTCCTTTATTGAATTTCATCCTATTTACTTCAGACCATTTCTCCAGTTTGTCCAGATCATTTTGAGTTTTACACCTATCCTCTAAAGCACTTGCAACCCCTCCCAGCTTGGTATTGTCTGCAAACTTTATAAGTGTACTCTCTATGACATTATCTAAATCATGGATGAAGATATTGAACAGACCGAGACCCAGAACTGATCCCTATGGGACCCCACTTGATATGCCCTTCCAGCTTGACTTTGAACCATTCATAACTACTCTCTGGGAATGGTTTTCCAACAAGTTCTGCACCCACCTTATAGTAGCTCCATCTAGGTTACATTTCCCTAGTTTGTTTATGAGAAGGTCATGTGAGACAGTATCACAAGCCTTACTAAAGTCAAGATATAGCACATCTACTGCTTCCCCCCATCCACAAAGCTTGTTACCTTATCCAGTACTTGTTTAGTGTGGATTTGCCTACTTCTACTACTGCTGCTGATATATTTGTTGCATTGGATGATTACTTGGAGTCGGTGGGATTGAGCTGGTCGAAGTGTATTGGTGTTACAACTGTTGGAGCTGCTTCAAAGACAGGGAAACATTCAGAAGTTGTTCAGATAATCTTTTTGAAAGAACCCAGTGCAATGTGGAACCACTGTTTCCTGCACAGGGAGGCATTATCAGCTAAAGACATGGTACCTGAGCTTCACAAAACTCTTAAAGATGCTGTCAAAATTGTGAATTACATCAAACAATATGCCAAGAATTCATGATGCTTTCAAGTTTTCTATCAGGAAATGGGCAGTGCACATTACATCTGCTTTACGATGCTGAGGTTCGCTGGCTGTCCCATGGCAAAGTGTTGTCTCGTGTATTTCAACTTAAAAGTGAGTTGGCAGCTTTTTTTTTGAAGAAAAAAAAATCTCACCTGGCAAAGCACTTCACTAACGACACATGGCTTCCTCATGTTGCATATATGGCAGATATATTTGATTATCCAAATTATTTGAATCCGTCTTCACAGGGAAGAGGGCACAATCGCTTTGAGCAAACTGATAAAATTGTTGCATTCAAAAAAAACTTTCTCTGGTGAACAAACATGTTTCAAATGATAGAATGGACATGTTTTGTAATGAGTCTCTAGAAACAAAAAATTGGAAAGATTCTACTAGCCAGGAAGCACTGAAGAAAACAATCAGTAATCATTTAACTAAATTACACAAAAGTTTCTGAGATTACTTTCCAGACAAAGAACTCAAGGGAAAAGAATGGATACAGGATCCATTTGGAGTTGTGTTGGAAAATGTTAGTCTACCATGGAGGAAGAATCTCAGCTGGTCGAGTTATCTTGTGATCGCAGTCTACAGAGAAAATACACTGAAATGAGCCTTCCCCAGTTTTGGTGCAGTGCTGCTGTTGGAATATCCTGCTCTTGCTTGCCGGGCTATTATAGTCATTTTGCCTGTCAGTATAACATACTTGTGAGAAACTGAATTCTCTGCCCTGACTCAACTGAAGAACAAAAGCAGAAACAGACTGGATGTTGAACATGACCTTTGGATTGTGCTGACTAAATTTACACCAAACTTTGATTAAACTCATCAAAGAGCATAGAATCATAGAATATCAGGGTTGGAAGGGACCTCAGGAGGTCATCTAGTCCAACCCTCTGCTCAAAGCAGGACCAATCCCCAACTAAATCATCCCAGCCAAGGCTTTGTCAAGACTGACCTAAAAAACTTCTAAGGAAGGAGATTCCACCACCTCCCTAGGTAACGCATTCCAGTGTTTCACCACCCTCCTAGTGAAAAAGTTTTTCCTAATATCCAACCTAAACCTCCCCCACTGCAACTTGAGACCATTACTCCTTGTTCTGTCTTCTGCTACCACTGAGAACAGTCTAGAGCCATCCTCTTTGGAACGCCCTTTCAGGTAGTTGAAAGCAGCTATCAAATCGCCCCTCATTCTTCTCTTGCGCAGACCAAACAATCCCAGTTCCCTCAGCCTCTCCTCATAAGTCAAGTGTTCCAGTCCCCTAATCATTTTTGTTGCCCTCCGCTGGACTCTTTACAATTTTTCCACGTCCTTCTTGGAGTGTGGGGCCCAAAACTGGACACAGTACTCCAGATGAGGCCTCACCAGTGTTGAATAGAGGGGAACGATCACGTCCCTCGATCTGCTGGCAATGCCCCTACATATACATCCCAAAATGCCATTGGCCTTCTTGGCAACAAGGGCACACTGTTGACTCATATCCAGCTTCTTGTCCACTGTAACCCCTAGGTCCTTTTCTGCAGAACTGCTGCCGAGCCATTTGGTCCCTAGTCTGTAGCGGTGCATGGGATTCTTCCGTCCTAAGTGCAGGACTCTGCACTTGTCCTTGTTGAACCTCATCAGATTTCTTTTGGCCCAATCCTCTAATTCGTCTAGGGCAGCAAGCTCGGGTTTCTCATTAAATGGAACCTAAGATTTATTATATTGTTGTTAATCTGTTCCTGTTGTTGATTTCTGTCTTTAACTTTGACTGTTGATCTTCTTTAACTTATTACTATTGTTATTACATGTAGTGGGTAAAAAGTATTTTGGGGCCAAAACACTCGTGTGTTTTCTACTTAAGCTATTTATTGGGTCGGGATTGGCCACCAGTGTTTACAAATGGGTCCTGGTCCAAAAAAGGTTGAAAACCATTGGACTAGATGACCTCTCAAGGTCTCTTCCAGCCCTAGATTTCTATGATCAAATTAATAAAATTACAGGGAAACAAGAGAGGTTTTACAAGATCTTCATTATCAAAACTCAAAAGAAATAAAAACAAAGAGGGCCTTGTTTTTGGAAGGGGTTTTTTATTTGTATTACTGTAGCACCTAGGAGCTTTAGTCATTGACCAGGAACCCGTTGTGCTTGGTGCTGACTAGTTTATGGTATTAGGAGTCCACTGAAACACCTATGGGACAAAAAAAGAGAACGGAAAGAAATAAGCAGTTCAAAGTTAAATGCATTTGGTACATCTACTCACATAGGTTTTGGCATAGAAAGTAATAGACATACAAGGGTCTGATTCTCACTCACAGTAGGGTTCTTTTACACTACTCTGGCAATGTAAAAGGGCCTAAGTATAAATGAGAACCAGGCTCATAAGTATTCTATTTTTCATCAGTTACCCAATACCCATACCAAATAAAGCATGTTTGTGTCACACTTGGGAATGAAATCTTGGTTCCCAGACTCACAGTTCCCAGACCTAGACAATGCTGCCCCTAAGTGTGACATGGCTTTTTTTCATTCTGTGGTCTCCAGCTTGAGGCTTCAAGACCCAAAGCTCAGCAAACAAGCTGTCTGTCCAGTTTTATTTTGCAAAGCTGGTTAAAATCCATTATCAGTGTTTTAATAACACAGCCAGGCTCCGTATATTTAGATGTGAATATTTTATGCTATGTTTTGTCTGAGATGGAGCAGTCAAAAAGTCAAGGAGACAAAATATTGTCAGTGTAAGTCTATGCATAACATTTTTGTTCTGCTTGTCCTGTGGTACAAAAACACTATTAGCAAAGTACCACCTCTCAGGAATGTGACCCACTGTTAGGAGTGACTGAGGACCATATGCTGGTGCTTATGTGAAACAGAATGTGTAGGAAGGGACTGGAGCCTTTAAACTAAAATTTCTTCATATGTAGACTTAGCTATTTGGCCAGATTCATATTTGTATGACCCTCATCTCAAAAGAAAGTTCATGTGTCAGATATTTCAAATGGTTGCCCTTAAATAGAGGTGTGCATTTGAAATAGTTCCCTTACCTCCCCCTACTTCCAGCCAACCTCATTGATTCCAGCACTGATACCCTCTTACTGCTGGTTCTGGAGCTCACCACTGGTCCCTCCATCTACTTCTATTAATTGCACAACCTGCCTCCCACCACCCCTCCTGTATCTAAGATTCCTATCTATCAGCCAGGAGTCAACAAAGCGGGGGTGTGGGGCGGGAGGATGAATTTATCACTTCCCTACTTATCAGTGCTGTGACAGCTTCCACTCAGACAGTCCTGTGTGTTTGGATTTATAGCCCAAATGTAATGTTATATTAATACAGTTTTTTTGCATTTATAGGTTATTCTTTCAAATATGCAGCATTAGTGGTATGATTTTGCACCTCTTTATAGTCCTCATATTTCTTCTCTGTTTAAAATAAAATGATTTCTCCTGCTCTTCCCTCCTCCTCCTCCACTACCAGCTTCTTAAATGATTGAAAACTGATGGTTCCTTTAACATACCGTGTATCTTCCAGCCCCTGTCACACCACGAGGGCATCTTACTTCGGAGAAGACAACAGACTTGATTACTACTTCATTTCTCAGGAGGTGTTTGACAATATGTTGAACATGGTAAGAATTGGATTTGTGTCTTGGTAGGCCTAATCCTGTAGTATCAGTGAGTTCACTGGATCTCACTGAAACAAAAAGTCTCTAAAGGCCTGATTTCTGAAAAAATGAGATGTGTGCACAATTACATTACTAATATGCATGTCCAGTAAGCACAGTTTCATGTGCAAATCAGGTATTTATTTGTGCAAATGGTCAGCTAGACTGTCTCCTACTGTGTTTAGCTACAGTACCTTTTACAGTGGGGCATATAGATCAGTTGGAGTCTTTAGGTACTATTGTAATATTAATAAATAATAGGTCATTTGCATATGTGAATACCAAGTGTGTGTGTGTGTGTGTGTGTGTGTGTTAGGGGGTGGGGAGGATAGGGGTGCTAGAAAGCCAAAAGGAGGCTTGTGGATAGGGTCCTGCCATGTTTCTCAATGTTCTAGGAGCCCTATGGGGAGCACAGGATTTAAAGGGTAGCAGATTGACCCTGGAGACATTGTACCTGCTTCTCTTCTCTCTATAGACAGAATGTCTCCAGCTACTGCTTCTGGTGCATATCTGTACTCCCAATGCAGTTTGGGCGCAAAAAGCCCAATTATAGTACTTTATTGGTAGATACACAAGGCCTACACATTCATAAGCCATTGAACTGATGTTTAGTGTTTACCTCTCAATGACAGTGTGGTTTAATTTCCAAAGAATATCTTTGGACACAAAGTACTGGGCACCAAAGTTTTTTTTTGCCAGGTTTCACTGTTGAAATTTACTTCCCAAGTATATGTTCCCCTGGCAGGTTTGCTTTGTGTACCCACTTTCGTCTTTGGTATCTTCTCTTTTATCCGGTGCTGCCATTCATTTTGAGGCACTGTCAAAGGAAGATGCCCCTTGCTTTAGAACTTGGGCTTCTTTGCAGGGTGAATGAATAACCAATGTAAAGTTGTAACCCATCAGCTGCTTGTTTTCAATGAGCTGATGTTTTATTATTCCCAAACAATGTACAGCCTGCACCCTTGAGGCCTGTTCTTTGCTGCTCTCTGCAAGTTTTGCACCCCAGGTGGCCTTGTTATCACTGATGATTTAGGCTTTGTGGAGCTGTATACTAATGGTAACCAAGTCTAGAACAATCATTTTTACTGTGCTTCTGTAGGAAAGCTGTTTTCATTACAGTCTTTCCATTGTCATGACACATCACTATTTTAATTTCAGGGGAAATTTATTGCAACCTATAAATATAGCAGCCACTACTATGGATTAGGAAGAGATACTGTAGAATCCATTGCCAGAGAGGGACTGGCAAGCTGTGTTCATTTGGAAATAGAGGTAGGCGTTACTATTACTTAACCATTATAACATCATCGAAAAACAGAACATGGAAACGTGTCCATTATCAATCCAAAAGAATAACATTTACCTTTGTAGTTTCTGCTCTAATTAAATAATTCTCATTATGAGAATTCCTCTCATGTGAGAGGAAGGATGATGTAGTGGTCAGGGCACTAAGGTAGGACTTGGGAGACTCAGGTTCAATTCCCTGCTCTGCTACAGACTTCCTGAGCGACCTTGGGCAGGTTACTGGGCCTGGATGCACAAAAGGAGTTAGATGTTGCTAAGCTGAGCATCAAAACCCCCAACTTTTGGGAGTCTAGAAAATCATAGAAACATGCTGCAATTCACGAACCCTGAGTTAGGTGCCTAGGCTCCCCATACAATGAATGGGGAGAGATAGGGGCCTTAAAATGCTATTCACAAAAGCTAGCGTGCCAGGCAGGGAGACACCTAAGCTAGCCAGAGGAAGATGAACAGAGGGATGTGTGCTAAGTACCTCAAGGAGATAGGTGTCTAAGTTCAGGCTGCAGGGAGGTGCCATCTCTGCTAGCAAGTCACAGATGGGATACCCCTCCCTTATA
This sequence comes from Chelonia mydas, assembly GCF_015237465.2. Taxonomy (NCBI): domain Eukaryota; kingdom Metazoa; phylum Chordata; order Testudines; family Cheloniidae; genus Chelonia; species Chelonia mydas. Next base: position 340,854,281 of record NC_057849.1, read on the forward strand.
ACTTGTAGCCCAGTGGTTAGGGTACTCATCTGGGATGTGGGAGATGCCTGATTCAAGTTGTCCCTCCCAGGTGGGTTTGAACTGAGATCCACCACCTCTCGGGTAACTGCTGTAACCACTGGGCTATGGGATATTCTGTTATGGGGCTCCCTCATTCTCTCTTGTTGAAGCTGTTCCACTGTGAATAAATAACTAAAGAGTCATTGGAGTAGGATGAGTGGAGCCTGGGTGAGTGCTCTAACCATTGGGCTATAGAGCCATTCTCATGCTTGTGCTCGCTCGCGCTCTCTCTCTGGCCCACGTGACTCTTTAATTATTGATCCACAGTAAGACAGCTTCAACAGGAGAGACTGAGGCAGCCCCACAACAGAATACCCCATAACTCAGTGGTTAGAGCTCTCACCTGAGAGGTGGTAGATCTCATTCAAATCCCTTCTTCCTCTCAGGTGGAGGAAGGACTTGAACCAGGCATCTCCCAGATGAGTACTCTAAGCACTAGGATAAAAAAGTTATGACCTCCCTGGTGGTTTTGTGTCAATTTGCCTGAGGGGCCCAATCTGGTAGGCTGCCTCTGAGCACACCTTCCGGATCAGGCCCTGCCTGTGGTTCGGCAGCCGAACATCTTTCTTCTCCTGGTTTGTAGATTGCTCTGGGACTTGTGGGAGGCAGCGGTGCGAATGCACAGAGACAGAAACATTGGTGCCTAGCGAACTTTTTATTGCAAAAACATAGGTGCCGAGTAAGTTTAGGTGCCTACAAGATTCAGTGGGAGTGGTTTATGTGCATTATTATTAATCATTTATATATTGCCAGAAATGTACAAGCCACTGTATAGCGATAGCTCTGTATCAAAGGGCCAACAATTAAATGGTCTGATCTTGCAATCTGAGTGCCTATTTTGAGGTATTAGCATATTCAACTCCCATTGACTTTAACAGGCATTGAGGATGCTCAGCTTCTCACAGGCTAGGACCCTAAATTCACAAGTGAAGACAAACTGGACATGACACAGTGGGATGTGTCTCATAAAGCTTGAATGCTTCTCAAAATAGGTGTATTACTAAATGATGGAGAAGTTAGGGCCTGTATATGAATAGGGAAGTTATTGTGTCTTTATTGGATATTATCAACAGCAATATCATGAACAGCTAGTTAAGAAATGCCTCTGGTGCCAGAGTTCTAAAGCGTGTAATAATTATGCAGCAGTCTGCATTGCTGTGGCCTCTACCTGTTGATGACAAACCATAATGGTGAGTTATGCATCTGAAACAGAAAGGCTTCAAGTTCATTATCATCTCCTAAGCCCTGAACAAAAGTGATTCATGCCTATTAAAAGAACACTTTAATTATGGTTCATGAGCTGAGGCTAAACATTTGAGCCATTTAATACCCTTTAATCTACCACCTCTGCACTGTTAGGAGGTGGGATTTGTCCCCTTTGTAGTAACTATATTTCTAGTCAGTGAAGTTCCTGTTGCATTCTGCAACACAGTGAGGGGAGATGTTCCAGGGCACTTTCAGGATCCATCCCTTGTTTACGTGGCCGTTGGTGCATACAGTTACCCCATTTGAACATAAAATTGCAGTGGCTGCATGTGCACATTAGGCGTACAATTTAAGTTTCAATCCTATTTTTCAGATACGTCTTCAGTTTTAAGTTTCAGTTAGCCCCCACACAGACTCCATCCCCACCCCTCATTTTAGTGATGTATCATTTTTGGTTTTTGATTTGTTTTACACTTGAAGGCACATTTTGTTGCTTTTGTAGACAGAGCTTATTGCAAACACCAGGGGTTCCTTGCATCTCTCTATTCCCACCACTTTGTGGGCCACCCTCCAATCCCTTTTTATTTCAGGGGCATATGTAAGTAAGGCCGGGTCTACGCTATATGCTTACTTCGGTATAACTAGGTCACTCAGGGGTGTGAAAAATCCACACTCCTGAGCGACACACTTATACTGACCTCAACCCAGCGGTATGTTGGCTGGGTGCTGCAAATTATGATGTTGTCGGGAGAGAGTGTCTTCAGCAGAAGCACTACAACAGTGCAGCTGCACCAAACCAAGCTTGTAATGTAGACCTGCCCTGAGTGTAGGTATGTAAGACCCTCATCCCACAAATACTTTTGTACTTGAACAGTATCATTGAAGTCAGTAGGACTGTTCTCATGCTTGAAGTTAAGCATGTTCATGTTTATAGGATTGGAGGCCTAAGGTACTCACTCAGGACTCATTTTTGCTGGTTAGGCCTAGCCCTAGATTGGATGGGATGTAGCTATATAGCTCTGTCTTCTCTCCTTTGCCTTTGGGCATTTGTATATCCCAGATGGTTGTGGGGGAAGTCAGGATGGAGCAGCCCATATGCTACCCAGAGCAGACAGCTGCAGTTTTGTCTGGCCCTTACATATTAGCCTTCCTCCCCTCACCATTATATAGCCACATATGCAGAATTTGGACTCAAACAGAGAAGCCAGTTGATCTGTGCCAAGTGCTTTAGGATCCTGTATAAATGTCACATACTGTATTTTTTATTTCTTTATGCTATTCAGGTATGTTTAGTGCGGATGTAGACTTCCCCCTTTCTCAGAATATCATGGTTTGGTACAAGGGATGCCGTCAAAAATTCAAAAGCAGTTTGCTTACCATCATAAACTACTGTGGTTTAATAAACCCTCATTCTCCAAAAGTTATCAAGCTGCTCAGCATCAGTTAGAAAGATATTCTGATTGAGAAGAAGATTCTGATGTGGTTCATTGTAAAAATGAAAGGGCCAAATTCAGTGGTGGTGAAAGTGACATGTGGGGTATAAACTGGTCAGAAAATGGTTGTAAGAAATACAGTAGTATGACTTCTGACATGCAAAATAAGGGGGGAGAAAGGATAGGGCCTAACAGGAAAAACAGTTACTAGGCAGGTATATGAAAGCAAGGTGCTTTAAATCACCAATGAACTGTAGGGTTCCTGGGAGTTGTACTCACTCACTTCAAGATGAATTCGATGCCAGATTTTGAAAACCATAGACTTAAATAACTTACCAACATTGCTAAATATGATGGTTTGTAATAAGTAAGGGGTCATCATGAACACAGCATGTCAGTAAGTAGTCACTGAGTTTCAGGAATAAAACATTATTGGGTGCTTTCTGTCTAATCTTAAAGGGTGTGCAAAGTTTGAAAAATACCTACTTTGAACCTCGATATATCCTGTTAGTACCAATGAACAAAGAAAAATATGAGGGACATCTGCGGAGGAAGGGGCTGTTTAGCAGGCCAGAGATTGAAACTGCAGTCTCCAGAGTGGACATGTATATCAAAATAAATCAGGATTTTCCAGGATACTTTGATGCGGTAATTAACACAGGTGAGTTAACCTCTTTTGTACCAAGAATCTGATTACCCAGGGTGATGGCAACGGATGCCCCCAAACTGCCATGCAGATAAAGTCATCTCTGAAACAAAAACTAGGGAAGGCAAATTGATGCTCAGAGTAGCTGGTTTGAGTCTGCCAGAAATGGAACCCAGCTAGTTCTTATCCAGAGGACATAAAGAACTGCGGATTTGTATCTTTGTCACCTCAAGATTGAATTACTGCATTATGTGCTAGCTACATCTTAAATCCATCAAGAAACTGAACCTGATGTAGAATTCAGCTGCACATTTGTTATGCAGTGTCTTTCATGAGGCTGTTACACTGAAGTTCCGTGATCTGTCCTAAGACCCAGATCCTCAAAGGTATTCAGATCCTTTGAGGATCTGGGCCTAATTGTCTGTTGGTTTCTGAATGGAGTTCAGTGTGTTGTTTTTGTCCTGTTAGGCCCTAAATGGCCTGAGGTCTGGCTGCCTTTTACCCTGTGCCATACTGCCACCGTTGAGGTCCGCAGGGGCATAAAGAGAGGAACTGCTGCAAGGGCCTTCTCTGTGAGGATCCTTCTACTTTGAAACTTGATCACTTCCTTTGGGTAACATAATTGAATCTGTTGATCTTTCTCAGATGTTTTCTCCCTGTTGTTTAGGGAGTGAGAGAAAATCATGAGGGAGGGTAGCAAGTAGTGGGACAGGGGATTTTTCGTAGTTTATTATTTTTTTTTGACTGGCCATTGCTGCGGTGGATTTGGGTCTAGGGTTTAGATGAAATAGCTGGCCTTGTGAATTATTACAATCATATTTTTAACTATTGTTGAGGACACCTGAAGCCAGGGATAGGCAGCCTTACATTTTTAGTGTAAAACAGAAGAAATAAAAGGCAATAAATAAAATGAAATTGAGGAGGAGAACATTTAGGCTGACTTATAGGAGTTTAGAATGTAGCTGAATTTAGGAAATGCTGCTTCACAGCAGTAGGCTGTGGATTATTCTCCCAAGGGAAGTTCCTCAAGTGATGAGGTTTCACCTCATCACTTGAAGAACATTTACAGCTAGACTGGGAATACATTTACCAGAGAATGTATTGTGGAGAAGAAGCCCAAACTGGTAGGGAGATATGCTGGGTGAGCTAACAGGACATTTTCATCTCTGACTTCTGTTATAATTTCGTTCTGGTGCATGGCTGTTCTTTTGTCATACATCCTTTCCCTCCCTCCTTGAAATGTGCAACTGTTTCCTGTAGATGATTACGATGAGGCATACACCCAGCTGAGTCTCCTCATAAAGGAATACCTAGGTATGGTACAGCCTTCAGATTTGGACAGCAGTCGCATCTTGGATGACAAAACAGTCACAGGTACTGTACATGACTTTCCAGCTGTGCCAGTCAGGAACTAACACCAACTTTATTAGGAGAATGTTACTAATTACTTGTCAATTAGAAACCTTTGTGCCCTATCTGTGAGAGAGGTGGCCTCCATGATTACTGGCCTGTGAAAACTCTGCAGGCCTGCCACTGAGTAATGTGCCTCCCTGACTGCCCCTCTCCGAGGAACCGAGTCTGTGATGCTGCTCCTTCCAGTTACTTACAGTTACTTTATATGACAACTGACTTGGGAGAACAATGTTGGGAAGAGCGCATTGTGTGACCCTAATGTTATATGGAGGCAGGTTACTCCCTAGCGGATAGACATCCACTCATCAGGGAAGGTTTTTAAGGGAGATTCACAACACAAAACATGTCTCCTTGGCTGCCATCTTTGTGCCTATCAGATTAATGAGAAAAAAGAAATGGAGCTCTGAGGCTGAACACTTACATTCCCCCTGGCCTGGTGACCCCTCTTGCCATTGGCCAATAACCCCCATCTCCTTTTAACAATAATTCCTTACTGCCGAGTTAGCCTGGGTGATTGACACCTGGGTTAACCTAGCCCGGGTACAGCCACACGGCACAGCCACATCTGAGTTACTTTGTCCTCAGTGGTGCTGCACGCTTTTATGTGTGTTGCTAGGGCTTTGGGGGCATATCCCATATTTCTTTGTGCTGCAATGAACTAAGCCTCTTTAGGAGTCTTTCCCAGTGAATTGTGGGAGAACTTGTCTATCGTTTTCGACACACGGGGGAATGGTGGGCAGGCACCGCAGGACTATCAGCACTCGAGTGATTTAGCCCGCATTCTCACTGCAAAGTGGGTGGCGTACCAGCCTCAGTGAAAGTGGAACCCAGGCTCTCACCCATACCCCCAGCTGGGCCAGCTAGGTCAGGTATAAAGCACCACTAAATTCAGATGTGTGGACAGCAGGAGACTTAAGGGAGACACCTGGGCTAACTCTGTGGTGAAGAGATGCTTAATGGTGAGACATGCTTCTCCCTAATGCCAAGTAAATTATTTAAGAAATCCATCCTTATTCTGGCCCTAGATTCCATTCTGTCTCCTCTATTTGGACTATACACTCCTGTAGTTAATAGAGCCCCCAGTGGGAACGAGGAAGGGGAGACAGAGAGTTTCTTGACAGAGAGTTGTGTAATAAGGGAGACAAGAAACTTGTTTATGATAGCTCTTTTCTCCAAGAGCTTCCACAGTTCATAGGTTACTTTAAATCCAGTGCTGAAGGAGGGTGACTGGTTTACTAAACAGGGGAAGAGCCAATACTCGTGACTTTCTGCATGGCTCGCAAGGCTGCAGATAAGAGAATCTGAAGAGAGCGTAAGACTGGCACAAAAGTGTTCATGACAGATAGTGTAAAATTCATCACTTTTTCAGGTCAAGTGGTTTCATATCCTGAAAGAATTAATAAATGTTGATTACTACATGGGGAATGAAAAGCCTCAACATGGATTGTAACATATAGATACTACCATGACATGTAGCTTTCTAAAGAAACCAGTAAATTTAATCTAAATCTGGACTATCTTAATTTTTACTTCTAGAAGTGCCAGTGTTTGTTTGAGCTTAGGGAAAGCTTGTGGGGCTGACTGGATTTTGGAGAAGCAGGTTACCATGTATGCTGTATCTTGTTCTTGCAATCTTGCTCTTAGTTATTTTCTGCTAAAACACTAAGGCAGGTGTTCTCAGACTTCGTTGCACCATGACCCCCTTCTGACAACAAAAATTACTCCATGACCCCAGGAAGGGGAACAGAAGCCTGGGCCTGTCTGAGCCCCACTGCCCCAGATGGTGGGGGTTCAGCCCCAGGCAGGGGGCCTGTAACCTGAGCTCCACTGCTGAGGGCTGAAGCGCTCGGGTTTAGGCTTTGGCCCTGGCTGATGGGGGTTGGGCTTCAGCCCTGGGCCCCAGCAAGTCTAAGCCAGCCCTGGTGACCCTATTAAAATGGGGTCCCAACCCACAGTTTGAGAACCGCTTCACTAGGAACTAGAACTTTCTGGCACAGGAGGGAGCGCAAAGTGGAAGGATTACGGACAGAAGAGAATCTTATCTAATTATAATATGTTCTATCTAAAGCACCTGACATTCCTTTAACAAAATCTTAATATTCTTTCACATTTTGGAATTGTGTCAATTTGTACTTTGTTGCTAGCCACAGAAATTCCATTAATAGTACTGGGTTTTGGTAATTTTGCTCTCCATAAAGTAACTTTTAAATTGACTATGCATCGTTAAATTCATTTAGAGCTTCATTTATAGGAGTTTAAATAAATTTAACTATCTTAGTTCTGGAGAGAATGTCTCTTCTTATGGACTGTGTGAAATAATTCATTTTAAAGAATTTGCCTCAAGGTTGACTTTATTTTGGACATTTTTAGTAAGAGAGTAGAAGGGAGAAGATTGGTTCTCTGATATTGTGATAGGTTGTTAATTCTTTTTTTAATGAGCTGCCATTTGAGATCTTTTGTTCATGTACAGAATAAAGACACTGGGAGAAATCAATAAGCTCTTCTTTTGAAACACTTTTTATAGAAGTAATTACCGTACTCATATGATGATAATGCTTTGCGCGTACGTAGCAGCTTTCATCCAAGATGTCGGTGCTTTATAACTATTAAGTAAGCCTCACAACACTCTGGATAGGAATACATACTTCACAACATTTCACAGATGGGACATTGGGGCTGTAGCTGATTATCAGTGGTGCTGCGCACTCAGAATTCCCATTGAAGTTGGTGGGAGTGGTGGGTGCTCAGCATGTCTGTAAATCAGGCTCAGTTAATCATTTGCAGCACCTGGAATAGAACTCAGGAGCCATAACTCCCTTGTTTTAATCACTAGAAATTCCAGCATATGCATATCAGCAACTTGAGCTGGCTAGGCTGAGGGACATTTGGGGAAAGTTGGCATTTATTTATTACATAATTACAAAACCAAACATACACAAAATATGAATATGTGTGTGTAAGATTGTATGTATTTGATTGTCTCCCTCTCCTTCACCCTTCATTTATTACTCTTCTCTTTAGATTGTAAGTACTTTGAGAGAACTACTTTTGTACAGCACCTACTACAATGGAGCCTTTCTCCTGACTGGGTTTTCCAAACACTGCCATAATATAAATATTCGTAAGGGTTTTCTTTAAATTTTAAATTGATATTTAGGGGTAATTTGTTAGCTAAACTGAAGCCCAGCCTCCTTATTTGTGGCTGTAGTTTTGCACCCTCAAATTTTGCTTGAAAAAAGTGAGTTAGTTATATCTCAAGCTATCTGGTTTAGTTGCATTTCTGACTACCTGTAAATCAGGTAGAGGTGCAAGTACTTACATTTGCGCCCAGAGGTGAATTGTGTGCACAAAAATTCAGGTGCAAATGATTCTGACAGAAGGAAGGGCAAGTGATTCAAATTCCCTGGCTGTGAGGTAGGTCAAACATAGCCTTTAAACAGCTTAACAGTGGTAACAATGTTTAATAGCTAGCACCTCAGGCAAATAAAATTAAGCAAAGCAACATGCCGTACACCATCAGTGTCCCTCAGTGGTTTCTGTTTTGAGTATTTTTGGGAGCCTACACTTCCCTAGGTATTTTGAGGATGAATTGGTTAATATTTTGTAAAGTGTTTTACAAATTACAAAAAGTGCTAAGTATTTTTATTCCATTCCCTGGCATCTATTTCTTAGAACTGAGTATCTTATTATCTTTTTAACTTTCATTCTTACCACTTGCAAACCCAGAACAGTGTGAAAAGGTACCTGGTTATTCTGCAACTGCAGACATGGAGTTTCTTCAACAGGATTTCAACTTCTTGTAAATAGAGTTTAAATTAAGGGTTTTGTTGCAATAATAACTATACCTGTTCCCTACTAGATTCCAGCTCACTGTCTTTTGGAGATCACAAAACTTTAACCAGTGGAGGGACCATTAGAATTGCCCAGTCTTCTGAAATCAATGAATTTTCGGACTCTTCAGCCAGAAACTACTCTGTTAGAATCTCAGCCAAACTTGCTGCACAAAAAACGCCAGTGGTAAGGAGGAAATGCTCTAATTTTAAACATATAGAATGTTAACCTATGAGTAGGATGTTTATGCTTTGGTCTATCCCCCCATATCATTTTTACTGCTGTTCTCTGAACTCCTTCCAGTTTGTCAATATTTTCCCAGAGTGGAATGCCCAGAATCAAGTGTACCAAAGGCAGCTGAAAGAAAATGTCATGAGCGTCATCATCTGAGGAGGAGATGGGGTAGGGAACTGTGGGCTTAATCTTTTCACACCAGTTTTACACCAGAGTAACTTCATTGATTCTGTTGGAGTTGCTTCTGATTTATGTGGTTTAAGTTGGATGAGGATCAGCTCCTATATACTTCTACAAGAATGCATGGAAACAATCCAAATTCAGGATAAATAATGGATATGCTGCCATGAGATACAAGGAAATTGTCTAACAGGACATCAAGAGCTTTGAACCCGATTCTGCTCCCACTGAAGTCAATGACAAAACTCTCATTCACCTGAGTGGCTGCATGTTTGGCATGGTTGTCACCAGAGATTGAATTCAGACATGTTTCACTGCTGCTTTTTCTTCTTTTTTTGGCCCAGAGACTCAACAGTGTGCTTAAATTTTAAACAACCTTGTGCAATCTAAGCTTCATTTTTTTTATAGGTTGTTCCCTAAAGGCAGACTTTAATTCACTCTCCTTGCAGGCAGTGGTGGAGTTGGTGCTGTCAAGCAGATATTTCTAATGATCCTTTTCAATGACAACGGCAGGGGAAAGAAAAAAACAATGGAAGCTTCAAAATATGTTCCATGCCAGGGCTATGAAGTCATAATGATGAATGATGGTTTGGGCAGGCCTGGCTTGCTGGATAGTTATTGCCACTATCTCTGTATTTATAGCAAGCTATACCTGATTCTGATGTCTAGAGTTTTGATTCTGGATGGAGCAGAGAATCAAAAAAAATCACTGCTATCCAAGACTTAAAAAAAGGCTTTCTTTAGTGGGGAGAAAGGTATGACTGTAAAATGGGCTACCCAGACAGGGAACCCTCCCATCTTTCAGACATCTTAAGCAAAATCCCATGTCTCATGCCATGTAGAGTTAAATAACTGTCATTTCATTTTATGTTTATTTCATCAGAATATATATTAGCTTAAACTGAAGGAGAAGGCTGTGTTTCTCTCACTTCAGCAGCTTTCTGCCGTCATCTGTATCACAGCGATTTATGTCTCTCTCTCTTTATTGCATCTTATATTGACACTTTACATTTTGTCAAGCCAGGGAAATAAGTATTTTATGATGAAGGTGGCTATAATTTAGCCCGGGTTTAAGTTCTTCAGTGGGCTAGAAGGCTTCCTTTATTAGTTTCCATGTTCGTTGCTGGGAATATCTGCCAAGCTATTTACTTGGCCTTCTAAGTGCCCAATATATTTGTTCATGTGTATGATGAGGTTCTGTAGGATCAACTGAAATGTCAGACAGTAAGTGCTCCAATGTGAAACATGAGTGCAGCTCCAATAATTTTCAATATTAAAGATTGTAAATATGTCTGTTATGAATTTAAAGTAAAATCCTGTTTAATCGTTCCATTTGGAAGGAGAAATGATTCCTTTACTTTTGGCAACAAAAGCATATGGCATGACTGCTACAACTGCATTCCATGCTTCCTATGTGTAGAATGGCAAAATGAGAAAGAGCATAAAAAGACTAGCACTGGCAATCCAGGAGCAGGGTAAGAGGAAAGGCTTGCTGACCAGGAAAAGAACCATCATTCTCCATGGCCCTTGCAACTTGTGGATGCAAAACACATTATACCAATGTTGCACGAGTAGAAATAATTACACTAGTTGCAAGGCAGTACAGAACCAGGCCCTGCAATCCATACAAAAATCAGAAAGAATTGCTTCTTTACAAAGTACATGATTTGTGAAACATCTGTCTGAAATCTGTGTAGGTCTGGACCTAGCTGGAGTAGCAAAAGGGAAGGAAATCACAACAATCTGTGGGTGAATAGGTTCAACAAGGCAATCTGACTCTCTTTCTTGTGAACCCTTTGCCATCTGGAGAGCCATTCCTGGGATGGGAATCAGAGTCACCAAATAAATTGTGGTGTGGGGTCTTATTGTACCATTGTGATGCCAAATCAATATGTGATAATGTCACTATAAAATGACTGTTGTTTTTTTGAGCATTCTCTTGCCTTACCCACACTGGATTTGTCTGCACTGGGAAATTATATTGTGCTGATGCAGCACATGTTAACTAACACACTGATTCTCCAGTCTGCTAAGGCTACCTTGTGCTAGGTATACATAGAACCCTGAAAGTGGCCATAGATTTTCAGCAGAGAATTCCCGCTGTGTAGGGGAAATCTCAGCTGGTGTAGAGTTGGCACAGGTGGGGTAGCCACCAACCACTTCCCTACCCTTAGAGTGAGAGGACAAGGAAAGCAGCATGTCAGGAGTGTGTTGGAGCCAAATTCTACTATACTCCTTCCCAGTGTTTTCCCCAGGAATTGAAATTAAGGGGGGGTGTTTGAATTTATGGGGGGAGGAGGGGAAGGTCAGGGCCGATGAGGGGTGAGACTGTGAGGGTGAAGGTGGGCTGTATGGCACCATAGTAAAAACTGAAAAATGTTCCATAACCATTTTATTAGATTTAACTCATGTTTTAAAATCATCACACAAATGGAAGTTGGCTACTCAAGCCTTCTATGAAGCACTACATCTACATCCTTTTTGGTTTCTTGTTATAATTTTGCACAACTCCGTTAATGAATTTCTTGAATGCAATGTGTGTTCATCTTTGGTGGCTTCTCGTGTGTTCAGTACTTCCATTCCTTCAATTGATATGTTCATTAGTTCATTCACATGATCAGGCAGAAGGTGACTTCTTTCAGAACACAAAATTCTATTCAATGATGAAAAAGAACGCTCAGCTGTAGCTGTTGTGACTGGGAGTAACAAGAGATGAATTCCTAGTTCTTTCATGTCAGGAAACATAGCACAAATATCGGGTTGAGCCACTAGTGATGATAAAAAAGAAGTTGAAGTCAAATCTTCATTCATCCCTCGTATGGTATTCCGTTGTGTGTTCAAATTCTCTATTCTGTCCTGAGCACATGGCAGCCCCATTGCTGGTAGTGCCTCACTCCACTCAACTGTCGGTGTTTTATAGGACAGGGATCTGTAAAAGCCACATAGAGGTTGAGTAGAATCTAGAAGTTGCTGTTGTACATTTTTAAGAATCAAGTCTGTGTACCTTTTCAGTTGTCTTAATAAACATTTCTTGTCCTCTGCACTTAAGGATTCAGTATAAATGCCTTCATTAGTCAACTTCTGGACTGAAGTCTTTGCTTCTTCCAGTACTTTTTCAATGGTTAGGTCTCCGATTGATCCAAATGTAGCTTCTATTGCTGGACAAAGATCTACCACTGTTGTAGCAGATGGCTGGATGGCATTGTTTAATGACCCAAGTGGTTTCAACAGTGGACTTACAAGAGAGAGAATGGCAATAGTCTTCTCTGAATGTAGTAGCAAAAGTAATCCACCAGCCTCACTACTTAGATCCATCCCATCTTGGTAGAGACTTTCCAAAGCCAGTAATAATGGCTGGAGTAATTTTAAGACAACAGCCAAGGATCGCTCATGAGAAAGACAGAGGGTGTTCCCAGGTTGGACTAACTTGAACTTCAGTCCCAGTGTATCTTCTGTATTTTCCAAGATATTCAGTCTTTTTGGACGCTTGCTGAAAAAAGAATATAATGAAGACATTAAATTTATAACTTTTTAAATGTCTTTTGAAGAGTCTGCGGCTCGTACTAGCACTAGTTGGAGTAGATGGCCTCTGCAGTGTGTATAGGAGAGATCAGGGTTATGCTTTTCTCTGAACAAAGCTTGTTTACTTCACCATGTCTTCCAGAGAAGTTTGCAGCTCCATCAAATGCACAAGCAGCCATCTGTGTGTGGTCCAATTGACAAGCATTTAACTCTTCTAAGATGTGAGTTGTCACAGATGCAGCCGATGTGTCTTCTATAACTTGAACATCTAGAAATGCATCTACTGGCCTACCACTGACATCCAGATAACGTACACAATGACTTAATACTTGATGCCCATTTGCATCGGTACATTCATCAGCCATGTATGCAAATTTTTTGAATGTGGTGAGAGAGTTCTTCACTTTTTCAACTGTTGAGTCTTTCACTGTTGCACCACGTGCTTCTAGCTAGTCAGCTGAGTTTCTTGCAGAAAGATAGTGAGCATTTGCTGGTCTTGTTCAGAACCAGTGTTCAACTTCAGGATGAACAAGTGACAATGCACTTAACATTGGCCTCCAGTGTGTAGTGTGTGGTATCTCTTGCTTAAATAGAAAGTATGATGCCACAGCCATGTTTGTTCGCATGAACTGTGTTGTGTCTCCAGCATTCTTAACAGCCTCATTAACACTCACCGGTGTTGTCCTTGGTCAGTGGAGACTGAGTACAGAGGTGCTTTCACATGAGTTCACCTCCCAGGTGGGGGGCAAGAAGGTGCCTTGCTCGTTCCCCCAGCTGCTCACTGTTCGCTCTGGCCAGTGTTGTTCGTTGTGCCCCCGTTCACTCCATCACTCTGTTGCCAGTAGCCCTGTGCCATCACTTCTGCTGCCACCTGCCACTGTGACCTCTGCACGTTGGTCTCTTGAGGTTCCACCAGCTCTCAGTGATTTCAGCTGAGCTCTCAGTGGGGGAACCTCACTGCTAGTGCAGGCTGGGCCGTCTCTTCCACAGAAACACTGTCCCACAGCAGGTCTAAGCACTTAGACCTGATTATCAGTGATTTCAGCTGTAGTGGTCACTTAACACGACAAAAGACTCTCTATGGAGCCTACTCAGCTCTGTCTTTAAACAGTGGAGAGGGGCAGGTCAAATAGTACTTGTGACTCAGGCAGACCATCAAGCAAAACACCTGTCCCCACCCTCTCTCTTGATGCCCTCAATCAGCACAGGCTGAGTACAGTTCTACTGCCCTTTACTCATACAATAAGAATAACAACATTTCATTCCTGCCCCCACCCCCATTCAAGTGATTTGTAACCCAACCCCAGCCAAAATCTATCATTGAGGCAACACAGCTCTGTTTGCTGGATACCTAGGTAGATTAGGTTTGAAAGTAAATACCATCTGGTCCTGCAGCCTTTCCCCCCAGCCCTCAGCTCATCACTAGCTGTCAGGGAGAGCTCATTTAGACTTTGCTTACAAATCGTAATTTGAAATTATTAGGTTGGCCAACATCACCGAAATGAATGCACTGACACTGTCATAAAAAACAACAGCTGTATAAGGAAGCTAGTCTAAGTTCATACTTTTCAAATCTATTCTACCTTTTCAGATATACATATTTTATCATACACATTATATGCTTTTAAAGTGTGTATTAATGTTTCAATTTCAATTCAAATTTCCAAACAATCACTAAATTGGCAACACAGCAAGTAACTAGTTCACAAAACTAGGGGGGGCGTTGGGGAAATTCACGGGGGGTGTAGGGAAATCCCTGCTCCATCCTTTGCTGGTGAAAGGAACCTTATGCGAGCAGCGTAAATTAAAGTAGGATTATTCTTGTTTTAATTTATACTGGGACTGTGAATCAACCAGCTCCCTGCAGTCACCCCTTTCTGCTACATCCTAGCATAGCTCAGATGTAGTGAAGAATCAGGGCTTCAGTGTAAACCAGGACTGCCATGTTTAAAATCAGGCTTGACTTTAAAGACAAAAGTCCTGTCTACGCTGAGTGATATTTAGCACCGTGTTAGTTAATATGTTATAACACAATGTAATTTCCCAGTATAGCTAAACCTATACACTCAAGAGCCTTAGGCTATGTCTACACTACCGCTTTTGTCAGCAAAACTGGTGTTGCTCAGGGGTGCGAAAAAACACACACCCCCGAGTAACATGAGTTTCACTGACAAAAGTGGTAGTGTGCACAGCACTATGCCAGTGGGAGAGCTTCTCCTGCTGACATAATTACCGCTGCTCATTGGAAGTGGTTTAACTATGTCAATGGGAGTGCTCTCCCCCATTGGCATAGAGCGGCTACACGAGAGATCTTGTAGCGGTACAGCTGGGCCACTGTAAGGTCTCTAGTGTAAACATAGCCTTAGCCAGAGACAGGAATGTCGTGGCCATTTGTTACCTTTTTGAAGGCCTGTATGTACTTGTAAGTTATTGTAATAAGTTGATCATATTTCTTGCTCAGGAAAAAGCATCTCTGCAGAGGCGGCAACGTGCAGCACGTCAGGCGCTGTTGGGGAAGGCTCCTAGTGCATATGCCCAACTTTTTCAAAGGTAACGCGGGCATTTGTATTAGTCACGCCCTTTTCAGCCGAATGGAAAATGTCCATCTTGAACTCCTTTCCCATTGTGTCTGCAAGATGAATGATCAGAAGCTCTTAAAGAACACAAGTCCCATGGCTGACTCTTCTTCTTAAAGCGTTTAAGTTTAATCCTACAGTTAAGCCCTATACATGGAGATAGTTTAAGACCATTTTGGCTCTCAAGTCAGAGGGTGGACTAACAGTGTGAGGCCAACCTGCAGTATATCTGGGACTGTGAATTTATAACACACACAATGACAAGGCTGCCTAGCTCGCAGCAGGGAGCAGTTGGGAGGGTGCGAGAAGCTGGGGCATCTGGACTCCACTTCTGGCGGGCGAGAAGCCCCGGGCTACTTCCCCTTGCTCCTGGCAAGGAGCAAGGGGCAGCCCTCCAGGAGCCTACTGGGCAGGGTTCCCAGTAGGGAGCTGCCAACGGAGTTGAGAGACTGGGCTCTCAGCTCCCCACACTGTCCGTCTTAGGTCGGTGGATGCCCACCACCTGTGTATATTAGGTCAACTTACATTTCTAGCATAGATATACCCTTAGTCCACTGCTATTTGCTGCCTTTATTTCACAGTGCCTTGCTCATATTTTGGATTCTTTGTTTGGAGTGAAAATAAGACTTTGTTTTGGCAGAGCTGTCAGATAGGTGAAAGAAACTCTTATCACCCTCATTTGGTATTTGCAATTACCAGCCCTGAAGGGACATCTGTGCTCGGTGAAAACAAATTGGATGCAGGAGTAGACAACACTCCATTCCATATGGTGATGCAAGAAGTGAAGTCAGGAAATGCCATAAATATGAACGGTTGAGACTCTGAGAGTTGGACAATGAACCCTGAAATCATAGATATTAGATAGAAAAGAGACCTACAGGGTCATTTAATGCATACCAATGGCTGGTGCATGATTGTTCCCTATACGTAGTATGTTTACTAGTGCAATATCCAGTCGAGTTTTAAATGTACCTTGAGACTGGCTTTTCACCTTAGAAGGCTCTTCCACGGTTTAATACATCTCCCAACAGAAAGATTATCGTGATATCTACCCTAAATTATCACTATCCAGTTTCATCCCATTACTCCTAGTTATACGCCTTGTACCACTCAATATAACCCCTCTTCTTTTTTTATGCATTTCAGAAAATTAGACTGTTACCATGTCTCCACTCTCTATTAGTCAACAATTAGCCAAACTACATATAGTTACATCTTTCCTCATAAGTCTGTTCCTCTGGCCCCCTGGTAAATTTTGGTGTTGTGCTCTAAATTCCCTTCAATCTGTTAACATCTGGTAATTAGGTGCCAGAATTGATCACAATATTCCAGGTGCAGCTGCAACAATGGGTAGCAAAGAAGGCAAAATTACCTCCTGTCTCTGGGACATGATACCTCATTGCCACTGCATATGCAGCTCAAAATTGCATTGGCCTTTTGTGGTCATTTTGTGTGACAAACCCAAGTCTCAGTAGCAGCCGTGTCAGTATCCGCAAAAAGAAAAGGAGGACTTGAGGCACCTTAGAAACTAACAAATTTATTTGAGCATAAGCTTTCGTGAGCTACAGCTCACTTCATCGGATGCATGTAGTGGAAAATACAGTGGGGAGATTTATATACACACAGAACATGAAACAATTGGTGTTATCATACACGCTGTAACAAGAGTGATCAGGTAAGGTGAGCTGTTACCAGCAGGAGAGCCGGGGGGGGGACCTTTTGTAGTGATAATCAAGGTGGGCCATTTCCAGCAGTTGACAAGAATGTCTGAGGAACAGTGGGGGGAGGGGAGGAGAATAAACATGGGGAAATAGTTTTACTTTGTGTAATGACCCATCCACTCCCAGTCTTTATTCAAGCCTAAGTTAATTGTACCCAGTTTGCAAATTAATTCCAATTCAGCAGTCTCTCGTTGGAGTCTGTTTTTGAAGTTGTTTTGTTGAAGAATTTCCACTTTTAGGTCTGTAATCGAGTGACCAAAGAGATTGAAGTGTTCTCCGACTGGTTTTTGAAAGCTCTAATTCTTGACGTCTGATTTGTGTCCATTTATTCTTTTACGTAGAGACTGTCCAGTTTGGCCAATGTACATGGCAGAGGGGCATTGCTGGCACATGATGGCATATATCACATTGGTAGATGTGCAGGTGAACGAGCCTCTGATAGTGTGGCTGATGTGATTAGGCCCTACTTTGATGTCCCCTGAATAGATATGTCGACACAGTTGGCAACGGGCTTTGTTACAAGGATAGGTTCCTGGGTTAGTGGGTCTGTTGTGTGATGTGTGGTTGCTGGTGAGTATTTGCTTCAGGCTGGGGGTGGGGGGCTGTCTGTAAGCAAGGACTGGCCTGTCTCCCAAGATCTGTGAGAGTGATGGGTCATCCTTCAGGATAGGTTGTAGATCCTTGATGATGCATTGGAGAGGTTTTAGTTGGGGGCTGACTTCCTGTTCGTTGTCATCTCTAGGTTTTTTCAGCATGCTGCTTCCTAGGTTTCTCCTCTCTGTGGAGTATCTGTCCACTTATCTTTATCTGTGACTTAGATTATTTTTCCCCAGTGTGTATTTTATTTTGACTTTTTTTTGTTTCTACTTGGCTACACAAGTAAAGCACAAATCACATCTCTCTGAAATTTGATTATAAAAAATTTCTCTTGACATCCATCATTTTTCTCTTGTCAGCTTTGTACTTGTACATTGTCCACTTTCATTTAAAATACAATTCAATACAATACAATACAAATACCCATTCAGGGAAAATGTTTCTTAATCTCAAAGTTCAGTGACTGTGGGAGGGAGCTTCTTACTGTACTCTGTTGTCAAGAAAAAGAGAATTACTGTTTACATCGAAAGCTATCCTTTTTACTGGCAGTGCAGTTGAACTGACTGAGAGAATGCTGGTCCTAGAGTTGTGCTGACATAACTGAAGATGCTAATAGACAAAGAAAAAATATACTCAGAAAAGCTATATTAACTCCAAGCTCCATTGAAATGGAAAGTGGAAAACCAGTTTGCCACAATGGATGAACTTAGTAGGGAAAGAAACTTTGTTCCATTGAGGGTATTGATAATAATTGGAACAAAATTAATTTATAGCTATAATAAAATACTTTACTGTTTTTAAAAAAGCACAGCTGTCTAATTGGTAAATATACAGAGTATTTGCCATATAGAAATACCAGTGTTTTTATACAATGCTATAAACTACTGAATTGGATATTTTAAGATTTTGGGACATGTCCTTGACCAACGTAAATCAAAAGTAGCTCAGTTTAAATCAAAGAAGTTATATTGGTTTTAAAAGTGGTTTAAAGGAAGAATCAGTTCTGTTTTTATTTATTGCAACAGCCAAAGGAATAACTACATAAATTTATATTTTTAAATTGAGATAATTTAAAATCTGACTTCCTTATTTTGTTCCTGTAGCTGTGTGCAGTTGCAATTGAGGTTATTTTGATGTTTAACTACCTGAAACAGTATGTGGGCACAATTGGGTAGTTTGACATCTAATAATAATATCTAGTTCGTGTCAATTGTGCCTGTGCTATTAAAGGTACAAAATAAGAGGCTGGGGTGAGGTCTAACTGAAATCAGGCCCTTAGCCATTGAATAACTTGTTGATGTCCCCTGAATGCCCCCTGAGGGCCTGGATTCTGTCACATACACATATGAGTAAAGAAGAGAAGGCATGGCCAAGAAGAGAACTGCAAAGTGTAATTGACAGTGCCACGGTCCTGGCTCCACCCCAACTCAGGGAATTCACACACTTTGCAGTCTCTGCACTGCTTTCCAGGATGGGGCTTTGTTGGAGCATACAGGAGGTATGTTCCATGCATTTTAACATAACACACTTGATACACTCTCTTCTGCCTGGACAGCTCATGGTCAGGGCATGAATATTCCGCACAGGTGGCTGTATGAGAGAGTTGCTGGCTTTCCTGTCTGATCATAAGAACATAAGAATGGCCATCCTGGGTCAGACCAAAGGTCCATCTAGCCCAGTATCCTGTCTTCCGACAGTGGCCAGGTGCCCCACATTCCCACTGGACGATCGAGATGCTAATGGAGCACTGAAGGACGATACGGCCATTGCAGAGAAACTAAATGAATTCTTTGCATCGGTCTTCATGGTTGAGGAGGTGAGGGAGGTTTCCAAACATGAGCCATTCTTTTTAGGTGACAAATCTGAGGAACTGTCCCAGATTGAGGTGTCATTAGAGGAGGTTTCGGAACAAATTGATAAACTAAACAGTATCACCCTGAGCTCTTCCAGCTAAGCCATCCTGGTCTCCGAAGACCATACACGGTCTCTGAGGGCCAGGAGTTCCTTGCACCAAATGCACACAAATGCCACCTGCCCATAGGGCAGGTAATCATACATGCTGCATTGGGTGCAATAAACTGGGTAACCCCCGCTCTGTTGCTGGACTTCTTTGTACATTCTCTTTTTACTCCTGAAGCTTGTTCCTTTGTTGTTGTTTTGTTTTTATCAGGGGGTGTGTTTGGCTTTAAGTTTCAAGAAGTTTCGGGAATGTTAAGTGAATGTGCCCCCCTCCCCTCACACTCTCCCTCGCAAAACTCCCCTGTTTGCTCGCTCCCCTGGTCACTTAGGGGTGGGCTTTTTAAGGCCCTGGTCTTCCTGAGTAGCCCTGCCCCTTGGTTAAGGGTTGATAGGTACAGGATAAAGGTACAACATAATGTTGCTTTGCCACATTATTCTGTGCCCATTTGGGGGGCAGAAAGGAAGAAGCAGTAACTGTGGCCCCAGATACATGGGTGTCCTCTTCAGAGTGTCAAAGTGGATGAGGTAATTTCTTTTATTGGACCAGCTTCTGCTGTTCAGGGAGAGACAAGCTTTTGAGCTTACACAGAGCCCTTCTTCAGGTTTGGGAAATGTACTCAGAAGTACTGAAACATACTCAGAAGCTCTGTGGAAGCTCGAAAGCTTCTCTCTGTCCCTAACAGAAGTTGGTCCAATAAAAGATATTATCTCCCCCACCTAGTCTCTCTAATATCCTGGTACCAACATGGCTACATCAACACTGCATATGCTTCAGTGTGTGTAATTTAACTTAGCTGACATGTTTTTCTTTCTTATTCAAGCTGCGGCAGCCTGGAGCAACAAAAATTATAAACTCCTGGAATATGGATGTTTCTAATGAAACTGATGACAAAACCTTAATGACAGTCACACACTCAATTGGCAGTGTGAAAAATAAGGGATTTGGCAGGGAGGGGGAAATCCCTGTGAAGCCTTTTAAAACACGTTTCTTTCAATTGTCTGGCTGGTTGTTTTAAATGTATCTATCAGTAGGGATTTAGCCTTTGAGAATGGGTCACTGATTCTAAATCAAAGCCTTCACTTCAGGGAGCAGAGTCCATTTTCCTGTGGCGGATGAGTCCTGAGACTGTGACCTTCTATCTGAAGTGGTGCATGATGTATCCTCTTCTCAGATTTCTGTTTGAGCTCTCCTAACCTCTGCTGTCAAGCTGCATGTTTCAGCATTGCATATTGAGTGGAGATATTTGTTAGGAAATGTGTGTGGGCGGAGGGTTGTTTTTTGTTTCTTTGAAATGCCGTGACATTGATTTAGAAGGCTTTTGAGAGTCATCAGTGGCTCTGAGAGCTAGCAATGGGATAAAGAACCCTTTTTCCTCTACGTAATTGGTTCAGGCCAATAATGACCAAAAGCCGTTACCTGCTGGCAACCATTTGGAGGCCTATGCAATAGAAATTTTTGGTCTCACTTTAAGGGAGATTTATTTATAAGTAGGATTAATAGGATGAAACTAAGAAAGGGCAAATGAAAGACCAATGGCAGAAAAATCCTGTTTGCAGTGAAACGTGTTAGGCTATGGAATGATTCCCCAAGGAAACTGGTGACAATCCCATCACTGAGACATTTTAAAAAATAAACAGGACAAAGCACTAGAAAACATACAATAGGAAACAATCCTGCATTGGTAAAGGTTGGTTTAGATAACCTAAGAGATCTTTTGTGATTCTAGTATCTGTGATTTCTATGGGACAAGGATCTACAAACCACTTCTGCAGTTGACAACATTATTGGCAATCTTAGCAGAAGAGCTGAAGAATGAGGGGACATGCTGAGTTGGGGTGTATCAGCAAGATGGCTGCTGCACCTGTACATAGGATAGATAAAGGACATCTTTTAAGAGCTGTAACTTAATTTTAAATAAAATATTTTAAGAGGGACTTCTCTTACATTGGAAATTCAGCAGTGCTCTTTGGCACGTGACTAATGTTTATATATAAAATGGAGGCAATACTGCAGTTAGCATGGGTTACATTTTGTTAGATGTTACCATGAGTGACTGTTGTAGAAGACACGAAGAAGGAACTCCAGGCCTTGTTAATAACAGACACAAGATGATGAGAAAAATAATGCTGTAGGCAAGACTTTCAAATGGGACCTGTGCTCCTAAATCACTTGAATACTTTTGAAAAGCTCACCCTTAACAGGTATAACCTCTTTTAATAGATCAAAACTGTTTTTTTTTTCATTAAAAATAAATGTGCTGAGCTTACTTTGGAATCAGGAGAGCATAGATGCAATACTGATTGTCGTTCCAGGAATCTGTATTTATTGTTGTACCACACAAGTTTTATTACAACGTGGTCTACTAAGCAGAGATGGGGACTGGGAGTCTGGACTCCTGCTTTCTCTTACTGCTTCAGTTGGTGCCTTGATACGTAACCTTGGGCAAGTCACTTAGGCCAAAATTTTCAAACATGGGCACCTAAGGTTAGGCACCTATATCCATTTAGAGATCTACATTAGTGGCCTGAATTTTAAAGATGCTGTCAGAATTCCCATTAAAATCTAGGAGCTATGGGAAGTTTTGGCTTTAACATCTGTGGCTCACTTTCCCCATCTGTAAAATTGGCATAATACTAACCCAGCTTTATAAAGCACTCTGAGATACTCTGATGAAGGACACTAGATCAGTGTGCCGAACGTAGTGTATTAGAATACATGAATGTATGCTCTGCATGCTTAACTTTCTTTTTATGTCATTTCAGACATCTTGCAAGTACCCCAGCAGCAATCAGCCCACATGGATTACTGGAGCCAACATCATATAGCTCTATGCTCCCAAGTGGAAGTAATGTCACCAAAGACCGGAGTCTGCTCCCTGCTAGCCCAGACACCAGGTGAGTTTAGCTGCTGGATGAACAGATTATTGCTGGACAGGTTGAAAGATAATGTCATAGCGCACAAGACTTGAAACCATTTCCCCAACTAATGCAATTGTCTCCTCTGTTACATCAACTGCCTTGCTAAACATGTGTTGCGACAATGTAAAACAGAACCTGGGGATGATATTGCATAAGTGCTGTAACTCATGTGGATGACGTAGCTGCAGACTGAAGATTTCATGAGCTTTGTTTTTAAAGGGGCATATTGGAGAAGGGAATGAAAAAAATGAAAAAGGATAGGGAGAAGAATGAAAGAGCCTGGGACTCCATGTAGAGAAACAAAACTAGAGTGATCACTATTTAAACTCATAATTTACCAACAGTTACTGCACAGTGGTATCCAGGAGACCACAGTGTTTTTAAGGAGATACTGGTGGTGACTGGAATACCATTGGGCCAGGCGGGATGGTGATGGTGGTGATATCCCTGTTTACTCAAATTCTGATCTTGTGAATTGTTTCAGCATCAGCAATCCCTCCAGATCACTCTACCCAACCCTGTGCTCCATTTGTCTCCTCTCTCATTGTGTCCCTGTGCCTTTGTTATAACCCCTACTTATGTCTGGACCCTCTCTGTCAAAGATGGCAAAGAGCTAGAGAGTGGGGGGGCAGCTTGATCATTGTGCACTGAGCTCCCAGCTCCTCCTGCGACTGCCTGGGAAACGTCTGAATGATCCTTTGCTGCTGTGAGGGAGGGGAGATGATAGGCCTCGGTCTTCTGCTCCAAGTAGGAGACAGAGACAGGGAAGTCTAATCTTCATTTTTAGAGAAGGGGAAACTGAGGCACAGCATGGTGAATTAATTTGCCTTTGTTTGTCCAGTGAGTCAGTGGTAAAGTCAGGATTAGAATGTATTGTTTCCTGACTGCCAGTCCCATTCTCATTCCAGACAGACCATAGTGCCTTTCCAGGGGTATTTGAAAGAGATCATTTTTTTTCTCTGTCTTTTTTACCTTTCTAAAAAAGTAGTGTTAATTAGTTCTTGAAAACTTGCTGTCATAAATATAAAGGGAAGGGTAAACACCTTTAAATCCCTCCTGGCCAGAGGAAAAACCCTTTCACCTGTAAAGAGTTAAGAAGCTAAAATAACCTCGCTGGCACCTGACCAAAATGACCAATTAGGAGACAAGATACTTTCAAAGCTGGAGGGGGGGGTGGAACAAAGGGTTCTCTCTGTCTGTGTTGTTGTTTTTTTGCCGGGACCAGAGCAGGAATGCAGGTCAGAACTCCTGTAAAGGATTAATAAGCAGTCTAGTTAAATATGCGTTAGATTCTGTTTTGTTTAAATGGCTGATAAAATAAGTTGTGCTGAATGGAACGTATATTCCTGTTTTTGTGTCTTTTTGTAACTTAATGTTTTGCCTAGAGGGATTCTCTATATTTTGAATCTGATTACCCTGTAAGGTATTTACCATCCTGATTTTACAGAGGTGATTCTTTTACCTTTTCTTTAATTAAAACTCTTCTTTTAAGAACCTAATTGCTTTTTCATTGTTCTTAAGATCCAAGGGTTTGGGTCTGTGTTCACCTCTACCAACTGGTGAGGATTTTTATCAAGCCTTCCCCAGAAAAGGGGGTGTAGGGCTTGGGGGGATTTTGGGGGGGGGGAGGGGGAAGACGTTTCCAAGTGGGCTCTTTCCCTGTTATTTTTGTTAGATGCTTGGTGGTGGCAGCAATAAGGTCCAGGGACAAAAGGTAAAATAGTTCGTACCTTGGGGAAGTTTTAACCTAAGCTGGTAAAAATAAGCGTAGGGGGTTTTTCATGCAGGTCCCCACATCTGTACCCTAGAGTTCAGAGTGGGGAAGAAACCTTGACACTTGTGTACATAGACAGTGACTTGGTCTGATCTTGAGAGATACAAAACATCCACGATCCCCTTTAAAGGCTATGAAGCTGTTCACTTTATCCCTTGTCCTTTAGGCTGCAGAGTTCTTGCTCTTTTGTGGATAAACTTGCTGGTGAAATACACTGTACTGTTCTGTTCAAATCATAAAGAGCTCATACATTTCCACTATATGCTGTCCAGCCAGCCACTGTAATTACAGAGATTAATTAACACGCTGTAAAAACGTTGAAATGGTAGGCCTCTGTGGATTAGATTGTACTGTGTACTTGTACAATATTGGAGCATGCTGAAGGGAACAGAGTGAGTGCATGAGAGAGACTCCGTGCATAATAGGTTGCCAAGGGATTATGCATCATCTGTCCACACCAGTAAAAAGAGGCAAAACCTATAACCCAAGTGAGTGTGAAGCTATGATGAGTTGTAAAAGCGTTAAAGCCCTTCACATAAGGGAATAAATGTGTCTTTCCACTCTAGCACAGTTTGGTGTTTTGACTGTAGCAATGTTTTCATTTAACGCTCTTAATAACACAGTGGGAAAACAACTCTGAGGAGAGAGAAAACAAACTGCTAATCTAATTCATTTTCTGTGCATGCATCAGGCCTACCGCAAAATAGACAGTCATGCTGTCAAATCCTTTTGCAAGGAAAAATAATGAAGGCTTGGCTGAAAGTTGTTCATAGGCATGATGGCAATGTCTTGTATAGACTCCCTCTAGCGCTTTTGTAAAACATCACTTCAGAGACTTAATGCTAAAACCTGTGGTGGGTTTTTTGGGTTCGCGTATTGAGGTGAATTAATATTCTTGTATTTTCAATTCCATGCTTCCAACATTTGGGATGGCAGAAGCAGTAAAATGAAAAACCGCATGGGGTAAGAGTATGGTGCAAATGTGAATTACTGGCCTGTGGGTGTAGCAAACAAAGCACTGTCTCCTGACCTCTGGGATTTGGGCCAGCTAATGAGTTGGAGAACTCATTAGGCAACATCCCAAATCAGACGCGTAATTCATCACATTCATCAGTTACTGCCCTAGTTTGAGCTGTTATGGAAACCGAACCAACTGTTATCCCTAAAAGCAGGAGGTCTGCAGGCCACTGACACTTGGTGTGGTGATGCTCAGTTCTGTAGCTGGTCTGTGAATAAAAACCAGGAATTCCCTGGTTCTGCTCCAAGGGCCAGCCCAAAACACATGTCTAGTGGGTGGCTCCACAGGAGCCTGCATTCTTTCAGCACACCTATTCTTCTTTTCTTCTCTACCTTGTAAGGTGAACTTCAGGGCCCAACCCTCCATCGTCCCACAGAAGAAAGCCCCATAAGCAACACTTCCTAGGACTTCTGGTATTCTCTGCCGGTTACTAATCTCTCCCCTCATAAATGTGCTGTGTGGGTTTCTGTCAGAGGATCCACTTATGTTCACCCAGGGGCATAAACTAGTTTGGTTGTTACTGGTCTCTTAGCCAGTGCAGACATGGAGCCAGACGCTTAGCTGGTGTAGATCAATGCAGCTCCATTGACTTCAATGGAGCTATGTTGATTTACACCAGCTGAGGGTCTGACCCAAAATATTAATTAATTAATGTTAATGAAAGTCCCATCACCACCATACAACATGCAATGGAAAACACTGATCTGCTGCAATGCCATGTGTTGACATGGAATTATGTATATTCAAGTTGAGAATTTGTTTTGCAGTCCAGTACAGATACATACAGTACAGTGAGCATACCTATGAGACCCCATTACAGTCCAGTGCTTTAATCCTCAATTTATTTCTTTTCGATATATTAGTTATATGCACTATGATCTCATTATTCCACTTTATTGTCCTATTTTGAGCATGTTGTTTTCTGTGCTTTTCACTTTAACAGAGTCATGGGGTGGGGAATTTGTCTTGGTGGAAGGAAAAGAGGAGAAAAGTAATTCCGAAGAAAAGCCTGGCCATCCCGACCTAACTATATACACTAATTATTTTCCCAGTGCCCCTGTGGTGAGGGGTTGAAGATGTGCTAGATGATCAGAACTGATTTACAGAATGCTTGGCCAGAGGTAGTGCCTGGGGGAGATATTTCAAAGGCACAAATGGCAGTTGAAAGTCCATAAGTTGACAAGCACTCAGATTCTGTGATGGCAGGGACCATATAACCCCGGCTTGCCCCACCCAATTCACTGGAATTTGTTTTTCATGCCAAGGAACTTTTCGGGAGTCCTGTAGTATATGATTGTTTATTTTTATGACATTTATGCCGAGAAGCCCAATCAAGGATCAGGATCCTTTGTGCACAGCCTGTATCAGACTTATCAGTAGAGCCCCTGATACAGACTTATTACAACTCACCGGGTGTAAGGGATGAGTTAACAGAAAGACATCAACGGTTTTTTCTGGTCGTTAGTTATATACCTTGTGTCCCAAATGCCACGTTATCATCCATCGCTCTTCAGGGACACAGGGTAAGACAACTCAGAATTGCCTGTTATTGCACTGGATTGTATCACATTGTGTTCAGACGTGACGTGTTCATGTATACTATATGGAGATGGACACAGGATTAAATTCCAACCTGAATGCAATTTATTTGTAGTTTCTGTTAGGAGACAGATGCAGGGCTGGGTTCTAGAATAGCAGAGCAGGGAACTGACCCTTTAGAAACTAGTATTTGCATTGGCACTGATATTTTTGAAAAATCCAAAGCTGCTGGTTATTCTTAGCCTGAATTTACAACTCCCAGTAATTGCTCTGCCACCCTGTAATGATGCCTGGTGGGTGTTATGGGGAGCTAAAATGAGATCACTGTTAGGGTTAATCACAGTGCTTCAGCAGGGCAGTACGTGGCGCTGAGCCCTCCCGGGTCACATTGACTTCAGCGAGAGATGTGAGTGTTCAGGACTTCTCAGGATCTAATCCTGCTGGGACTGAGGTCAATGGCAGAATCCCCATTGCTGTCCATGGGCCAGGATCAGGCCTGTAGTGAAGATCATTTCCTGGTGTTTTTTCCTGGGCTTTATGCCACTGTTGTATCTCATTATTTTGATTCTTCCCCCCTCATATTTTGAATTTCCTTATTTTTTTTTATTTCAAAGGCTCTACCAGTGCATAACACTGTCTGCTCCTTTAACCATTCTCCCTTCTCCCCCAAAGACATTCTAATCACAATGTTATCACAAGTAATTGCACTCCACGCAGGAATCATTGGGCTAAATGCTCTGGCCTGGCTTGTGCCTTAGATCATCAGAATGGTCCCTTCTGGCTTTAGAATCTACGAATCAATGTTTTCTTTCACACAATAGGCCAGAACAGCTGTTGTGTAAAGATGGACTTTATTAAATGTCTACAATGTCTACTACAGCCTCTTAAAAGTTTCCATGTGATTTCTTGTTTAAAATGGATATTTACTGGTATGAAACATCTTCTTTGGAGTAAATGTGCATCAAAGCATTTTTTTCCTTCAACAAATTCAGTGTTTGTTATAGATGCTGGATTCACACCCTTGGAGACTGAAATCTGGGTAGTCCTAGGACAAGTTACAACCTGGGCACTACCATTGTCATGCTAATCTGTGTCCACGTTGACCTGCAGGCAAGCTGCCCATTCAGGCCTTGGCCCCTGTTGATTTCTCACAGTAGAGCCAAATGCAGAGGTGGCTTTGTGCCACAGAGACCTGCCCACTGATGAGTGAAGTGAGACCACCAACTGCTTCTGTATAGGATACCCAACAGCCAGGTTATTTATTAGTAGTATTGCAGAGGTACTTGCTTTCTCCAACGCCCATTGTGCTAGGCAATGCACATATGCATGGTCAGAGATGGTCCTTTCCCTGAGGAGTGTACACTCGAAATAGACAAGACAGAGAAGGTGTGGAAGAAAGGAGGTATTATTCATTTCATTTTACAGAAGGGGAATTGAGGCAGAAAGAGACTAAGTGATTGGCCAAAAATCACCTTGGCAGTCTGAGTCAGAGCTGGGAACTGAAACCAGATCTTCTAAATCCCAGTTCCGGGCCTTTACCACAAAACCATCCTTGGATTCTGCCGGGATGTGTCATCTAGACAACGCTAAACTTTCCTTATGAGCCTCGCAGATCCTCTATTCAACAAATAGGTCTTCGTAACTTTTGTAAATTCTTCACTTTATCCCAAAATCACTCACTAAGAGACACCATTTATTATGCTGAACATATAATTGGCAAACAGGATCTCTTTGAGGTCTAATCCCATCTCTCCAGCTGATTCACACTGTAGCATGAAGCTCTGCTTTTCTTCCCCTGTCTGTGATTGATTAAATACATTAAAAATTAAAGTGGGTGGTGGCAGTTTTGTTTACTACCTCCAAAGGAGTGTTGTCATGTGTGGAACAAGTGCTGTGTAACTGCTGAGTCTGATGATTTATTTCAGGCTCCTGATTGACAATATTACTGGTGTCATTGAAGTCATGTTAAACAAACTCACAGAGTCTGGTTTCTATTACTACAAACGAATAAATCCGTTCTCACTCTCAGCTCCAGAGAATCACGTGCCACTACTGGGTTATCTATAATGTCCTCGGCTGGTGCATTTTCTACAGAAAGCTTGTCTGCTCGGAGCCCAGTTCCCAATGCTCCGTACGCCGAAGAGGTCAATGCAGAACATGAGGACGCTGGAGGAGTCAGCAATGGAATGGAAAGTTTGAAAGGTATGAATTGTTTTCCAAAATCTACTTTTTTGCTGAGCCTTTGTAATACGGGCACGGTAATTATAGTGTAGGCCGGGGTACTCAGACTGAGGCTCACAAGTGACTCTTTAATGTGGTATCTGCGGCTCTTTGCGGCGCATGATATTAACACGCTGTGTGACATAATTATTAGCCAGTCTAAGCTATTAACCAATCAGGATGCTTTGACTATGTTATTACCCAATTGTAGTTTATAAAATAATAATACTTGATCAGCCATTTTGCTTTGACAGTAATATATAAACTAAATATTTCCCCTTTCATAGTGTTTAAAGAGGAATCTAAAGTACTGTAGTAAATGAAACAGTGAACTCACATGACTGTGGCTCTTTTGACTAACGATCGCTAATTTGGTTCCTGAACCACTGATATCTGAGTATCAGGGTATAAGTATATTCAGATTACAGTGCAATTACATTGTCTCAGCTTCTAATAGTACCTGTCTTAAAAACACCAAAGGGTGGTAATAAATGTAGACATGTAGTTAACCTTCCACTTCTATGAATTAGGGGTAGTCACTAGGGCTCGTTGAAAATTTCCTGTTAACTGTTTTTCAACAGAAAATTGAGTTTTCAGCTAAATACATTTTGTGGAAAATTTCAACTTTTTATTGAAAAACAAAATGCAAAAAATTTCAATGCAGAAATTTTGCTGTGATGCTTCATGGGAGTTGTAGTTTGGGTGCCTCATGCCCCCATCCTCCTCTCTGGGCTGAGTTCCCCAGCTGGACTACATCTTCCTTTTCCTTTGACCCCTATAAGATCATTTGATCTAAGGGTCACAGGCTCGGTATAGATCCATTCTCCACTGGGAAAGTTCCAGCTGAATCACATCCAGATTTCTCAGCTGGTGGAAGTTTTGCAATAATGTCTGCTTGCTCTGTTGCTTGCGAGGGAGTGGGGTACCACGGAGGAAGACCAATGGCGGGATTATATAGTGTTGTTCAGTGAGAACAATCTTTATTTCCTTGAAATTGCTTACTAATTTGTTTGTTTGTTAATTCTTGCAGATGCTGAACTTTCTAGTGACATGCTTGAAAAAAAACCCAGCAAATCCAAGTCCAGTTCTCCTCGTGTGCCCCAGATTGCAAACCGACCAGGCTCCAACTCCAAACCCGTCCTACCTCCAA
Source organism: Chelonia mydas (assembly GCF_015237465.2). Lineage (NCBI taxonomy): Eukaryota > Metazoa > Chordata > Testudines > Cheloniidae > Chelonia > Chelonia mydas. The sequence continues at coordinate 340,884,279 of NC_057849.1, forward strand.
TCCCATCAGGGCGGAAAAAGACAAACCCTTGATGGTCGACATCAGCTGAGGCATTGTCTTGATCATGCCCGTTTCCGCTGTCTAACTTGAATACTGGTTTTGATATAATTTCCCCCACACACACACACAAAGAAAAGTCTATCAAAGAATATTATCCTTCTGAATCCATCTCTGATTAATTCTGAATCACTCTTCTCTTTAAAAAAAGTTATTTATTTATAACTTTATTAAAAAGTACTTTCTGCTTTTCCCAGAGCTAGAAATGATTTCCCCAGGTGCTCCCCCACTTGGAAATGTCATAGAATTTCCCCCGAGATCCATGTGAACAGATCTTCCAGAGATATTTTTTCTATTTCACTGACTTAATTGAGGTGTGGAAGCTTGAAGGCCTCTGATGATGATGTTGCTTATAGTACAAGACTGCTGAATTAGTTTTTGCTAAGAGGGATTTAATGTGATACTTAGATTTCAGTGAGGAAGGGAAACTACTTATTTCCAAGGCAACCTTTTATAGAAGCTATATCTTTAGAAATGAGAAGTTATTTTTAATATACATGTATATTTAAACAAACAACCCACAAAGGAATCATCAGAAAAAATCCTTAATTAATTTGATTTTGCTAACGTTTTAACTATTTTCTGATTATGCTGAGATCTGTTTTTGCCATATATGATAGAAATGGCATCTCAATATTAAATAAAACTCATACCTTAGCCTTTTTCATTATTAATTTATATTACTATATATATTTACTTTGTTATATTTACTGAACAAATAACCTGCTCTGATAAGCTTGCACTGTGGAGCCCTATTGCTGTTTATATAACACCAGTCATCTGCATGGCACTTTGCAAATATGAGAAGACATGATCTATGATCTATTATACCAGAGTGGATTAAACTTTGCTTGTGGAACTGCTCTGGATTCACCCCCAATGTAACTGATCAGAATTTGGCCATGGTCTATAAAATCTAAATTAGACAGACCAAAAAAGAACAACAGATCATGGCATGTAAGGGATAAACCCAATATCCTGAACTTAATAAATATTACAAAAATACAGTGAAGGCTGTAGAAGAACCCAACTTTAGGAAGCTTACTATCTTGCGAGCAGCCTAAAGTATCCTCAGACGGCATCTAGCTCTGTGCCGTCTCCTTTAGAAGATACATCTCTTCTAAGGAACCAGTTTTTACAGCAGGTTTTGCGTGAACAGAGCCAAAACTCATCAGGCCAGATATGCAAAGGTATCATCATCAAGGCAAGTTACCAAAGGAAGCAGCATCCTTACAGATTGAGCCCACCAGGATGCTATCTTCAGCTAGGTTCTTAAGATGGGCTGGCTGGATGTTCAGCCTATGTCAGTCATTGGTGATCTTATCGCTTTTGGCAACCAAGTGATCGCTGACCATGTTGCAGCATTCCTTGGTAAATGTGCAATTGCTAAAGTGTTTAGACACCTAAAGATGCAGATAGGTGCCTAAAGAGATTTTTCAAAAATGCCTACACAAATTAGGCAGTTTCAGTAGTTGTTAGGTACGTTACCTGTTTAGTAGCATTTGAAAATCCCATTAGGTGTCAATCTGCATCCGTAGGTGCCTAAATACCTTTGAAAATCTGGCCCCTACTGCTATTCCTGCTCCACTGCTGACTTACACGGTAACCTGGGGCATGTCACTTAACTTCTCAAGGTGTCATTTTCACTGTTTTACCAATGAGGATAATTATATCACTCTACCTCTCACTATTGCTGTTAGGCTTAATCAGTTAATGTCTATAAAGTGCTTTGAGATCCTTGTTTCAGAGCCATAGCCGTGTTAGTCTGTATCAGCAAAAAAACAAGGAGTACATGTGGCACCTTAGAGACTAACAAATTTATTTGGGCATAAGCTTTCGTGGGCTGAAACCTACTTCATTGGATGCATGCAGTGGAAAATACAGTAGGAAGATATATATATATATATATATATATACACACACACACACAGAGAACATGGGAAAAAATGGGTATTGCCATACCAACTGTAATGAGACCAATTAATTAAGATGGGCTATTATCAGCAGGAGAAAAAAACCCTTTTGTAGTGATAATCAGGAAGGCCCATTTCAAACAGTTGACAAGAAGGTGTGAGTAACAGTAGGGGGGAAAAATTAGCTTGGGGAAATAGTTTTTACTTTGCGTAATGACCCATCCGCTCCCAGTCCTCCTTCAAGCCTAATTGAATGGTGTCCAGTTTGCAAATTAATTCCAATTCTGCAGTTTCTCGTTGGAGTCTGTTTTTTTGTTGGAGAATTGCAGATTTTAGGTCTGAAATTGAGTGATCCTTGTGTGATAGTTACTATTATGTAATGTTATAATTAACAAAAGAGAAACATACCCTGAGAACACAGAGTTCTGTAGCATCCTTGTTTAAGTAGCTATATGCAGCATATTCTGGAAACACGGACTGTAGGTGCTGAAAGATCTCTCCTTCTCCCGCACCCCATGTCGGTGTATTTTCCCATCAGATTCCCTATGCATAGACTTCTGTCCCTATCCCAGTCTGCCACGTCACAACCTTTCCCCACACTCGGATCCCTCCTAAACACTCCAACACCCACCAAATTTTTCACTTCCATTTAAAAACAACCACCACCACCACCACCTCCATGTTATTCCTTCCTCTGTGCTAGCCAGGGTGACCTGATCTTCCCTGTGTCTTAGGGTCTGTCTACGCAGCAACTACACACCCGCAGCTGGCCCAGGCCGGCTGACTTGGACTTGGGTTGCAGGGTTGTTTCATTGTTGGGTAGACTTCTGGGCTCAGGCTGCAGCCCGAACGCTGGGACCCCTCCCACCTCGTAGGGCCCTCGAGCCCAGGCTCCAGCCTGAGCCCAGAAGTCTACGGCAAAGAAACAGCCCCACAGCCCAAGTCCTGCAAACCCGAGTCAGCTGGCACAGGCCAGCTACGGGTGTCTAGTTGCTGTGTAGGCATACTCTTAGAGGACCCAGTCCTGGAAACACTTATGCACATGTGTAACTTTAACACATGAGCACCTACTGACTCAATGGGTCTACTCACTTGTAAAGTTATGCACACCCTTAAGTCTTTGTAGGATCGGTGCTCTTGATTTTAATCTCTCCAGCACAGGGATTGTCGTTATTTTGGTGTGCTATCCAGTTCTGAGCACCCTGGTCATACCTGACTTATACCATTACTCTTATTTCCCAGTTGGCAGCAGAGAAAGGACCCTGGTCCTGCCATCAGCTCTGCATGGGCAAATCTTTGCTGGGTGAAGGCATAAGTTCGCTCACTTACATTCATATCAGCTGACTGCATTTGTGTGGAAGGAGAATTTCCAGTTTGGCATTAATTCTCTTGGGCCTGCAAACACTTATGAATATGAATAGCACTACTGAGTGCAATGACACCGCTCAAGTGTTTGCAGGCTCAGGGCCTCGGATAGTATGCGAACTCCTGAATTTAAAAATAATAAAGAGAGATGTTGGTTTCTGCATCTTCATTCAGATTAGCTCAGAAATGTGATGGTGTTAGTTCAACAATATATTCAGTTGCACGCTCCCCTCACCAGCCTCCTTCATGCGCGCGCGCGCACACACACACACTCTCTCTCTCTCTCTCTCCCCCGCCCCCCCCAGCCTTCTCCCGCACAGGCTGAGAAGCTGTGGATTCCCAGACCTTTTATGGTTACTGCAGTGCAAACAGACTTTCCTTGTTTCTCCCCTCACAATCTTATCAGCCCTTTTGCCCACAGTTATCTTACTTTTTTTTGCTGTCTGTGTTTGTGTGCATAATAAAACAAAATGGACTGAGAAAAAAAGGCTCTTTGTTCATTCCACACATGGTGGTTGGTGGGGGTAGAGTTTACAGTGGAGAAAAGGCAATAGAAGGGATAGTTTGGTACGGAACAACACAGGTAAGTGTTACATTACTGTGATTCATTGCTGAAACTGGTTTTCAAAACCTCACAGAGATGCAGAGCCCCTCAATGGGCTCTTCTTATTGCCCTGGTATCTGGCTGTTCAAAGTTGGCTGCTAATCGATCAGCCTCAACCCCCCGCCCCCCTCCCCCCAGCAGAAAGTTTTCTCCCTTTGTTTCACAGATATTATGGAGCACACATCAGGCAGCAATAGCAATGGGGATATTGCTTTCCCGGAGGTCTAACCTAGTAAGCAAACAGCGCCAGCGACCTTTTAAACATCCTTACTACTATGCAGGCAGCTGGTGTACGGTTTCATGAGCCATGGGAGCAAGGGGTAGGCTGGGTCTCCCAGGAGCACAATTGGCATGGCAACATAATCAATGGTTATTTTGCAGTCGGGACAGAAAGTCCCTGCTGGCAACTTTCTGAACAGACCTGTGTTCCTAAAGATGCGCATGTCATGCACCTTTCCCGACCATCCCACATTGACTTTGGTGAAATGGCCTCTGTGATCCACCAGCACTTGCCACACTACTGAGAAGGATCCTTTTCAGTTTATGTATGCTTTGGCAAGGTGGTCTGGTGCCACGATTGGGATGTGCGTGCCATCTATTGCCCCACTGCAGTTAGGGAACCCCAACATGGCAACACCATCCACTATGTCCTGCATGTTGCCCAGAGTCACTACCCTTCTTCGCAGAAGTCGATTAATGGCCCTGCAGACTTGAATCACAACAGCTTCTACGGATTTACCAACTCTGAACTGATTCCCCACTGACCAGTAACAGTCTGGCATTGCAAGCTGCCATAGAGCGATCACCACTTGTTTCTCCACTGTCAAAGCAGCCCTCATTTTAGTATTGCTGCGCTTCAGGGCTGGGGAAAGTTCTGCACAAAGTTCCCGGAATGTGGCCTTCCGCATTGGAAAGTTCTGGAGCCACTGCTCGTCATCCCATAGCTGCATAACGATCCGGTCCCACCAGTCAGTGCTGCTTTCCCAGGACCAGAATCGGTGCTCAACTGATGTGCGACTGCCACCTGCAACTGATCATTGTTTTGCTCTCTGGCTTGCAGCGGGGCTGCTTGTGTGACATCGCAATGTTCCGCATGGCGGCTCCTGTCTCGGCTGTAGAAATACTGCAGGATAAGGTGCAAGGTGTTTGTAATGCTCACAAGAAGAGTGCACAGCTGAGTGGGGTCCGTGCTTATCTGGCTATGGCATCTGCGCGGCTAAAAGACGTGAAAAAGCCTTGGTTTGTTTGCTGTTGATCTCAGGGAGGGAGGAAAGTGCATTATGGGAGGCTAACATCATGTTCCCATTACCACCTGTAAAAATGTTTGGTCCCATGAAGCATTGCAGCCCTACCCAAAATTTTCTTTCGGCTACTTGCACTGTGGGCTAGCTACCCACAGTGCAGTGCACCGTGCATCAATGCAAGCATTACTAGTGAGGACGCACGCCGCCGACACAGTGAGCATGGTGTGGACACACAGGATCGACTTGCTTAAGTCGGAGACTTGATGTCAACTTACATAAAGTCGACTTAACTTCGTAGTGTAGACATGGCTGAAGTCTCTGAGTTTTACAAAGGGCAGTATTACAAGCTGTTTAATTTCCTTTTTTCCCCGCAAGTAAACATTCAGCAGCCACAAGAAAGCCAGTGACCAAGAAGAAATGCTCAAGACTATGGCTTCTTGCTTTGTGAACTCAAGATTCAGCACTTCACAGATAATTTATGTGGTTTTTCACCCAACCTGTGAGATTAAGTATTAGTTCCATTTTACAGATGGGTAAAATGAGAGCTGGAGTGATTTGCCCATCTCACAGAGTGTAGAGTTGAGAATAGAACCCAGAAGTCCTGGCTCCCAGTCCCCTATTCTAACCACCAGCCAGTTCTAATGCATGGGGAGAGATGGGGGAAACTGCCTTTATTATGAGTTATGCAAAGAGAAGACTGTCATGAGGAGCAGACAGCAGGTAGGCTCTCAGGTTGTAAATACTTCCATAAATACAAAGGAAGGAAATTCGTCATGATTTTGGATGATGGTGGGCAAGGAAAAATGGCCTGAAGCTAAGGTGTGGAAAGTTTGTTAGCCATTAAGACAAGGTTATTGTCTCCATTTGAATAGACTAGCCCCAGTTAGGTGGGTATTGATTAGCAAGCATGATGTAAGACTTAATCCCACAAAGGCCAAGACGTCAGAAAGGATCCATCACAATGGCCTTTTACTGGCCCTCTGAGCTTAGAGCTGAGCTGAAACTCAGCGTAATTGTGGAGGGTAGTCTCTGAGACATTGTCTAATGTAAGGAATGGAAAGCATCCATGGGCGAAGAGCCTGACCCAGAGCCCATGGAAGTCAGTGGAAATCTTTCCACTGATTGCAATGAGTTTTGGATTAGGTCCATAAATAATAAAATAAAATCTAGACGTTATTCCCTCTCGCAAAGCTACTGGAAATTTTTGAGGAATAGAGGAAAAGCAATTTACAAATGAGCATAAAGGTGGATAGGATCCATAGTCATCAGTGATAGTGGAACAGTTTTTATAGTGGGAGGTGCTGAAGGCATAAAGTCTGTATTTGGGTTGTTATTACTACTTCAAACCAGGGGGTGTGGCAGCACCCCCCAGTACCCCTAGTTCCAGCACTGATAGCCATCTAGTCCAACCTGCTGCCCACTTTGTGGTGGCCAAAGGGTGGGATTTTAACTGGCCTGATTCTCCAGCACTTTACACCTTGCAGAGTCTTTTACATCTGTGCAAAGTGGGTGTAAACTGCTTCTACGTAGGGGTAAATGACTGCAAGATGCAACACAGCGGAGAAGCAGGCCTTACTCATTCCAGAACATGCTAGACTCCTAGGGGAACAACAGTGTGAACTATGAAAACCCACCCGGTGGGCTCTTGGCTGGGTATAAAAGCCCAGGTATTTTCATCTCTCTTAAGAAGGCCCAACAAATCTCAGCTAGTTACCAAAAATGTATTTTTAACACAGCTGCAGTCGTATCAGATACTAACTGCAGGGCTGTTGTTCATTTCTACAATACGGAAAAAGAAAGCACAAAGCTGGTTCCAAAAATACCTGTTTAAAGACTATTGTTGCATTCCAGGGGTGGCTAGCTAACTTCTGTTCCCTCAGGAGCTTGTCTAATTGAATGTGCTGCATAATATGCTGTTAATTTGGCAGCTGTCAAAGTGAATTATAATTTTTTTAACAGTAAATGTGGGGGGCTTTTTGCCGCAAAGAGTGTATTTCCTTGGTTACCTTTGATCCACTTTATTCGCGGGACAGATGAGGAATGGCTGCAAACATAGCGTGGGGATGATTCTGCCCCCCTTGCTCTTCCTGTGGAGTGTTACCTTAGACCCCCGACCCTACAGCCTGACCCACACATGCTGACTTTGGGGCTTTGTGCTGCTCCGGCGTCTGCCCACACAGATCAGATTGCAAGCGGTCCTACTGAGCTCAAGGAGTAGGATAGTACTTAGTGGGAGTAAAGGTGCCGGAATTGGGCTTCTTAAGAACACTTGTATTTTAATGCCTATACTCTCATTCCCAGGTGTGATCATTTAGTCCTGCACATGGCTAATTTTACTCACACAAGTAGTCACCGTGACTCCCACGGGGTGCAGGTGGATCCTGACACAGGATCAGGGCCCTAATCAATAATACTTAGTGCTTGACAAACAATAGCCAATTAAGGCATGAGCAGGGTCACCAGCAAATCTTACTGGTTGGCCAGATCCCACTAAATATTTCAAGCTTTTGAGCTATTTTTCCTCCTCATTAAAAAAAAAAAATAAAAAATCCCTAATGATGAGTTTCTTTTTCATGCCCCAGGGTACATACATTTTTATTGTGTGTGTATTAAGCGTTCATACCTGTGAGCAAGTATGAGCATTAAAATGTGTCAGTGAGACCCCATCGGGCTTGGAGACCGGTGCTAGCAGATTCCATCGCTGGACGGGCGCCTGTGAGAGGAAACACAGTTTAGTGGCTAAGGTCCAGGTGTTGGAATCAGAAGATCTAGGCCCCGAGTCCTCATTGCATTGGGGTCCCTTTTAGTTGCTTCCACAATACAAACTTGCCCCGAAGCTGGTAGGTCTGGCCATTAGACCTTGGGGAATCTTGGGCGGTATAGAGCTGGAGTAGCAACCCTTATGCTAACCCTTCTCCTGCAGCCAATGCCAGCTGCTTGGCTTGGCCCTTTGGGATCAGAGCAGTCACCACAACTGAGAGCAGTCCTCAGCCAATGTCAGGATAGCATAGGATCAAGGGTTAAAGAAGGATTTCCATCAAACCCTTCCTGAGGGCTCCACGACCACAGCTCAGGCTCTGGGCCTTGGTTTGTACTCCGCCAACCCCTTGCTGTGTGGGGCTGGGTTTCCTATGCTTCAGCTTTCCCATCTGTAAAGTGGGGATAGCTCCTGGCCTCTGAGTGCCAATCTCTTAGGTGCCTGCAGCGTGTCCGGCTAGAGAGGAGAAAAGCTTTAGTGTCTTACTAATTCTAATAGCGGCCCTAGTTAAAGCGTTAATGCCTGCGAGGCTTCGTGCCTTGTAAAATTGGACTCTTGACACGAGCAAGGATTTTTCCTTTTGACCTGATGAGAGAGGAGTTTATTACAGCCAGGTAAACTTGACATGCTCTCTTCTGCCCTGCATGCAGGTTGCCAGGTGCATGGGAAGACACACAGTCCCTAGCAGGGACGAGAGCTCCGGCAACGCTTAAGGCAAGCAAATGTGAAGCTCAGCCTGCATAACATGTGGCATGACTGGGATACTAATCAATACCCATCAGCTAGGGGAGGCTCTAATTACAGGAGATCAGGAGCAGCTAAAAAGTAAGGGGGGACCAGTTTAGGCTGTATTTCCAAACAGTCTCTGGGCATCAGTGTTCCCATGCTACAAGCCAAGGATTTCTGCCACTGCATAGATGAGCTTAATCCAGTGTTCACTCACAAAAAGACATGAGGGCCATTCCTCGGCTGGTGTGAATTTAGAGGGAGCCCTCCAATTCCACAGCAGACAATGGAGCTCCAGTTACATTAGGTGAGGGTCTGGCCATTGGATCTTAATTGCCACTGGGCCAAATTCACTGCAGACATCAGTGGGTGCAACTCATAGGAGCCTACTGATCTGTCTCGGCTGGGATCTTTCTGTGCTATGGCCTGGTGTCAGATTCCTAGATTCCAAGGCCAGAAAAGACCCTTGTGACCGTCTAGTCCAGGGGTGGCCAAGCTGGGGCTCCGGAGCCCCATGCGGCTCTTCAGAAGTTAACATGCGGCTCCTTGTCTGGGCCCCGACTCTGGGGCTGGCGCTACAGGTGCCAGCTTTCCAATGTGCCGGGGGGTGCTCACTGCCCTGCCACAGGCCCTGCCCCACTCCACCCCTTCCCACCCGCTCCCCTGAGCCTGCCGTGCCCTCGATCCTCCCTCTCCCTCCCAGAGCCTCCTGCACACCACGAAACAGCTGATGGGGAGGGAAGGGGAGGCGCTGCCGGTGGGTGGGAGGTGCTGGGAGCAGGGGGAGGGGAGCTGATCGGGGGCTGCTCACGTATTGCTGTGGCTCTCTGGCAATGTACGTTGGTAAATTCTGGCCCCTTCTCAGGCTCAGGTGGGCCACCCCGATCTAGTCCGACCTCCTGCATAACACAGGCCAGACAACTTTCCCAAAATAATTCCTAGAGCAGAGCTTTTAGGAAAACACCCAATCTTGATTTAAAAACTGTCAGTGATGGAGAATCCACCGTGACCCTTGGTAAATTGTTCCAGTGATGAATTACTCTGCAGTTAAAGATGTGTCGTATTTCCAGTCTGTATTTGCTCAGATTCAGCTGCCAGCCATTGGATTACGGAGTGGGTTGCAGACAGCTCTCTGTAGAGGAGTTCGAGATGGGTGTCAGTCATGGTTCTAGTCAATCTCTTGAACCTCTGGAATCTGTAACAAACTATGAACCATTTATCGAAACATCTATGGATCAGTTATTAACCGGTCGTGAGCTACTATCAATGTAGCCTTCCTATCGCATGGGCCTCTCTTTGGGGGCAATGGAGTTGCAGGAGTTTATTATACCACAGATAAGTTTGGCCCAGTGTGTCCAATCATCTCACTCCTTTTCCATATAGGCCACCCCCTCAATTGTTCAGGTTTTAAGCCCCACCCAAGGTCTGTGACTCCTTTAAGCCACTTCTCCAAAATGGCATCAGGACAGAGTCTGAGAAAGGAGCAGCAGAGACATGATTTATCAGTCAGTTTACTTGACTATTTTTCTCATGCTGTGGTTCATTAAATCCTGAACGTGCCTTGTGCCAGCAGTCGTGACATTAGGAGCAGCCTCAGGATAAGTGGGCTCAACTTCCTATACATGTCCTATCATCTCCAAAAGCCATCCCTCACCTCAGATACCTGGCCATGGTCATTGTTTCCTAAATAATGAATCAGGTTTGCATTGGTTAAGGGAATGAGAAACTAAACCCCACCAGGGAATTTCTGCCTCCTTCTACTGAATCTACTGTCTCGCCTGCTTTGAAGAGTGATAGGCCTCTTAGCTCAGACAAAACAGTGACAACTAAATTACACAGTGGCATTTTACAGAGCCATTTACCAGGCCACCTGACGGAGGGAATCGCAGTTTAAGCTGCTCCGTACCATGTGATTACCAGATTAAAGACCAGGGAGAATGAAATGCTAAGCTTTGGCCTGCCAACTGCGCCCGTACCTGACAATGGCTCTGTTGATACGCGTGTGGGGCTGACAGACGATAACTGGCCATTGATGCAGCTTGAGTGACAGGTCTTAAAAATTAGCTTGGGGAAAAAGGCAACAAAATGTAAATGCTGGCTTCTCCCACATGCAAACACAGAAGCCAGCTCTCAGATAGCAATTTTCAAGCCCCACCATTTCTTCCTCTGAGAGAGTCTTGATTTTTTCCTCCCCTTGCAAAAGAACAAGACCCCCCCCCGACTACTTGACAATTGCATTTGCAGGGGCAGACCCATGCGATGCGCCAGTGACTCAGTGGGGCGCCGTGTGGGTGCTTGGCTCCTCCCACACCGATCAGGCACGGACGTCTGCATGGCCCCACACCAACCGAGAGACCCAGCGCAAAGTGGTGGTGCTACTCGACAGCGTTTTGGGCATGAGCCTCGCCCCAATAACCAAACTTCCACCAACCTGAAAGACAACAGGCTCAGGGTGCTGGGGTGGGGTGGGGGGGGTGCTTGTGTGTGTCTCCCCTTCCACCCCTCCCCCCAACACCCTGAATAAAGACCTCCCTATGGATTCACTACACTACAGGTTTGTCACTTCTCCAGGACCAGGGCTGCTACTCCATTCACTGGTATAGCTTGCCTGGGGAGTATTTTTGCCTTTCTGAGAGGAAGCCTTGCTAGTTCGGTTGCTGTGGCCAAAGCCCTTAAATGTACCACCCACCCACCCCCCAGTCAGCCGCCTCTCTCCCTGGCCTGAGGTAGTTACCGGCAGATGGCTGCCAGGCTGCTCTGCTCTTAGAGCGGAGCCTTTGTGTGCCGTCTGGGGGTTTGCCACACCGCTGCTGCAGGAGTAAAATCCTGCCCGCTTTAGCCGGCAACAGAAAACCGCTGCTTGCCAGGCCACTGCAGGCCTTGGCTCACGTCAGCCGGACGCCTGCCCTTTGCACAGCAGCTGCACCTGCCCGCCGGAATTTCCACATTGCCGCTGGTCCAGGGGCGGGCAAACTTTTTGGCCCGAGGGCCACATCTGGGTGGGGAAATTGCACGCAGGGCCATGAATCTAGGGCAGGGGGTTGGGGTGTGGGCCGGGGGGGGGGGGGTGCAGGAAGGGGCTCAGGGCAGGGGGTTGGGGTGCGGGGTGCAGCGGGGTGCAGAAGGGGGCACAGGGCAGGGGGTTGGGAAGCAGGACGAGTCCGGCAGGGGTGCAGGTGGGGTGCGGAAGGGGGTTCAGGGCAGGGGGGGCGGGGTGTGCTGTGCAGGAGGGAGCTCAGGGCAAGGGGTTGGGGTGCAGGGTGCTGGAGGTGGCTCAGGGCAAGGGGTTGGGGGTGCAAGAGCGGTGTGGTGTGCAGGAGGGGGCTCGGGCAACTAATGTCCCCGGCAGGCTGTGGGACCAGAATGGCATACGGACTGGCCCCCAAGGGTTCCTCGCCCTCCTCAGAGGACGGGACACGCGGCAGGGGAAGTGGATGGTACAAAGCACGAGCGTGCACAGAGGCGCGGTCTGGAGGCAGGCTGGCTGGCGTTCAGCCGGCTCAGGTTGCACATCGTTTTCAGCCAAGGAGGCTCACGGGGCAGGCGCCTGAGGACGAGCTCTGAAGGGCCAGGGGCGAGAGGGTAGCTTCCTCCTGTAGGCCTCACTCAAGGAAGGCAAGGCTGCCCTCACCTCCTGGAGGACTCGACAGGGCATACGCAGGGTGGACAGCCTCATACGCTGGCCGAGCACCGCAGAGTTCACCCAGTCCCTCTGATCGGCGTCCAGGAGGTCTCTGACGTTGGTCTCTGACTGACAATTGCTTGCAGGGTTAAGCTAAAACAGTCAAACTCCAGAGGTCCAGCTACTACTGTACATCTCCCTGTCGTGCCTAATTATCGCTGCATGTATCCCCCAAATGTGGATGGTGTCCCTGTACCAAACTGCTTTTATTTCTGCCACCAAATGCCAAGTGAGCGTGCTGTCCAGGAAGCTGATGCTCGTGTGGGAGTGCTCCAGAGAGAGTTTAGTGGCTGGGTGGTGGTTGTCGAAGCTGTGGTGGAAATCTATGAGGGAGTTTAAGTCTGTCCAGAGGATGAAAATACCCTCACTGTATTTCAGGTGGATCATTGGTTTTGTGGTGCATTTGTCCAGAAATTATTTTTCAAGGGGGCCTATGACGAGGTTGGCACATTGGGGAGCCATCCTAGTACCCGTGGCTGTTCCCGTGTTTGGACAAAGTGTTTGCTGTTGAATGTAAAATTGGGAGAGGATGAAATGGATGAGTTTGGCGCTGCGTTTGGGGTGGGTATCTGAGGGTTGTCCATTGTCTTCATGGCTTTCCATCACAACTTCAGCAACCACCACCCCTCCATTAATCCCTCTCTGCAAAACTTCCACCCTAGCATCAACTTCCTGGACACCAGGATCAACTTCAACAAGGGAACCCTACAGATCCCTAGTACGTTGTTACTAAGCAGACGGGCTGCTGTGTTTTGCACCAGTTGGAGCTTTTCCAGGGAGCATGACTTCAGCCACTTCTGCAAAGTGTTTGAGATCTGTAGCTGAAAGGTGTTAAGTACTAGAATTATAAAATCAGGCGAGATGGATTGTCTCAGCATTAAACAGTCTCCTGGAGGCTTGGAATGGATACAAGGAGAAGCAGCAATTGCCAGAGTATTGCTGGGAGAGTGCCAGAGGCGCCGACTTACAAAAGTACCGGGGGGCAGCTCTGCCTCAGGCCCTGCCCCCATTGCACCCCTTCCCCCAAGGCCCCACCCCTGCCCCGCCTCTTTCCGCCCCATTCCACCCTCTCAGTAGGAGGCGCTGAACCTCGGGGCCTGCCCGCAGGCACTGTGGGTGGGAGGGAGCTGACCGGGGGGCTGCCAGTGGGTGCTCAGTACCCACCATTTTTTCCCTGGGGGTGCTCCAGCCCCAGAGCACCCTCTGAGTCGGCCCCTATGGACAGTGCTGTCCGACAAAAACGTGTGCACGCATGTAGCCTTCAAAAAGCCGGTTGTGCCTCTCCAGCAATTCGGAAGCAGGTGTAACTCTCCAGGGGTGGAAAGTGGCTTTTGATTGATCCAGCTGGCGGGGGTTAGAAAAGCAGGACACTGGCAACCGTTTGAAGCAAAGAACCCAGCAAGCTCCGGAGAGTTGTCGAAGGAGGAGAACACCCACTCCAATGGCAACAGTGCGCGCCGGCACCGGCCATCCGCCTCTCAATCACAATGATTCCAGGCAAGCTGAGCCTGCCTCCCGCTGGCTACGGAGTCGGAGATGAAATAGGCAGAGGACCGTCTTCATTTATATTTTGTTCCACAAATTCATAAAATCCTCCCCCTACGGAGCCTTGCTGCGAAGATTGCACAGTTGGGGGATTTGCTATTTCCGAGGCACACGAGGAGAGACAGTGCATCAAAGTCTGAATGTTTTAAAGACCCAAGCCAGCGAGGTAAAAGGTCTTTTCTGGCCCCACCTCTCTCGCTCCCCATGACTTTGCTCTCAAAGAGCCTGATCAAATTCCCTCCAAGTCAATGGGATTTTTCCTCCCCATTGACTTCAGTGGGCTTTCGATATGTCCCATGGGCAGATCTGCTCTTGACCTGCTTATGGTAGATATGGCCATTTCCTGCAATATCCTGGGCAAATCTGATTGAATTACCCTAAACCTTATTGAGTTAAGGTTCAGTAACTTAAGAGTTCATTGTATTAAAAATGCAAGTGTCTATGTATCACTGTGGGATTGTACGTAATGTCTGTAGGGAGGAGACCTGGCCAGTGTAAAGCCTGGGCAATATAATGAACTTCAAGGGACTCTTTGAAACAATGTTCTAGACCTGGGTTTCTCAAGCCCCGGGGTCAGGAACCAAAATTGGGTTGCGTGACAGCACCTGTGAGCTCGCCTCCCTGCTCCCGGCACCACAACCTCAGGGGTCCCAGTGCCACTCAGGTTTGGCTCAGCCATCATGATGATGGGAGTCCAGGTAGGCCAAATTTGAGTGAGTGGCACTGCAACCCCATGACTGAGGTCACAACTTCACTCACACACATTTGGGTCAGTCGGGGGGCAGGGCCAAACATAACAGCCATACGGGGTCAGATCAATGGTCCATCTAGCTCAGTATCCTGTCTTCTGACAGTGGCCAGTGCCAGGTGCCCCAAAGGGAGTGAACAGAACAGGTAATCATCAAGTGATCCATCCCCTGTCGCCCATTCCCAGCTCCTGGCAAACAGAGGCTAGGGACACTTCAGAGCATGATTTTGCATCCCTGCCCATCCTGGCTAATAGCCACTGAAGGACCTATCCTCCAGGAACATATCTAGTTCTTTTTTGAACCCTGTTTTAGTCTTGGCCTTCACAACATCCTCTGGCAAGGAGTTCCACAGGTTGACTGTGTGTTGTGTGAAGAAATCACACCAAGGCCTCCACCCCCAAACTATTTACTAGGTCACGGCAGGTGAAGAACATTTACAAGTGGATCCTGAGCCTAGAAAGGTTGAAACCCACTGTGCTAGACCAAGTTAAATGGGATTCCTAGGAAATACTTGGAAGGAGGGGAAGGCAAATTCTCACCTCTAGACTCCACCTTTCGAATCTGTGCCCTGAGGAGAAGCCCATTGTCTGCAAACCTGCAGACACATCTTCACTGCTAAAATGATCAACAACCCCCCTTTGAAGATCCATGGGGCCTACACATGCCTGTCACCACAGATGGTGTCCCTCAGACCTCAGATCTTGGCCTCCTGTAACCCTGTCACTGAAGGACAAGATCAAAGGCCAAGAATGGATGAAGGCATGACTCAGAGATTCATGGGGATGCTGTTATCAACTTGTGACCACTGACAAATCCCTTGGGGGAGGGTTCTGAAGGACTGATCACAGGCCAGAGCCCTTGCTGGAAGTGGAGTGATCTCTGGTAAGCTCATTAGCAGGCATGTAGGTTCTTTGATTGTTTTTAATATGTTTTCTCTGCAATGCTTTTACCTATGGT
Organism: Chelonia mydas; assembly: GCF_015237465.2. NCBI lineage: Eukaryota > Metazoa > Chordata > Testudines > Cheloniidae > Chelonia > Chelonia mydas. The sequence continues at coordinate 340,899,879 of NC_057849.1, forward strand.
AATTGCACTGTTATCACTTCTGAGGCAAAGGCAGGCAAAGCAGGGCTGCTGAGGCAATCTGACTTGCTAGGGAACTCAGAGTATAGGCAAGGGCCTGTGCAACCTGGAAATACACTGGTCAGGAGGGAGAGAGATGTGGACTCCACCCAAGGGAGGTGACAGCTGGGGTGCTGAAGGCCTAAGAGTAGGTGCCCTTGCTGGACCATTGGGGGGTGGGGGGGGCGGGGGGAAGTGCAGTTGCCCTGAACTGTGACAATGCAAATTACTTCCCCACCTCCATTTCCCTTGTCAGTAAATCTCACTTTTTTTTTTTTTTTAATCATCCTGGCCTTTGCAGCTGCTGATTTATGTTCACTGTAATGAACGAGGCTCCACAAAAATGAACTGTGCTGTCAGGTGTGATTTATGAAGCCATCTTTACTGCTCGCAGAATCATCTTCTTCCCCTCTTGTTTAATTTAGTGACAGGAGCCGGTTTTATACCTCAACAGCAACCAGGACTTAGATCTCCAAAGGAACCTTAAGGTTTTCTTTTTGCTTTACAAGTCCCTTGTTCCTTCGACCCCCACAGCGGGAATGGCTGAAGACAGACTGAAGTCATGAATAAACACTAATACACTCCCTAAAAGGCAAAGATTTCACACTAAAACCTCGAGCTTTTATGAATGAAGAGCCCAGCAGATAGGGACGTATTAATCAGACCTCGGCAATGTTAGGGGAGAAAGATGATTTGTTCCATTAGAGATATAGACTCCATAACTGCTGTGGAATTAAGTGCAGCTATTAAATGTCTAATATGTGGGATTTATAGGTGTGTATGTTAACCGTGAAATTACAGGCAGGCTTTGAAGAGGTATCTTCGTGAGCACATTAGCCCTTTATAAAGTGATTGAGCCTTCACTCGCGTATAGAAGGACCTCCGACATCTGCTCCGACATCCACTCACGGTCCCCACTACTCAGCTTTACTAGAGGAAAGCCTGTCTGAGGGTCTGCCTTCGGTCGTCAGTGGGCTGCGAGAGCCAAGCAGCAGGGGCTGAACAAAGCACGTTTGAGGTGCGGCTGCGCACCAAGCTTTTCAGGCGTCAGAAGCCTGACTTTCGGCAGGGACGTCAATATTTAGACACCTCGGGAAGAGGCCCGATTTTCAGATGTGCCGAGCGCTCAGCAGTTCCCACCTTAAACACTGGCCCACTTAGCGAGTTGGCTCAATAGGGACTTAGACCTCTAAATTTAGGCACCCAACTTCTGAGAATCTGGGCTCATGCGTGAGGTGTATGGACAGGTTGCATCCCTGATCATCTTGGCTAATAGCCATTGCTGGACCTCTCCTCCATGAACTTATCTAATTCTTTTTTGAACCCTGTAATACTTTTGCCAGCTCAACATCCCATGGCAATGAGTTCCACAGGTTAACTGTGTATTGTGTGAGGTGGAGTTTTGCTTCTAAGGAATAGGCCGGGGGGGGAAGAAGGCCGTGGGGCAGATGTAGGGGTTGTAACAATACAGGATTCTAAGACAACATTAGGATGACAATGACTTTATATTCATATGCTTGGTCCTAGCCCTTCAAAGAAACCTGTTGCACCCTGCCAGTTTGCTACCTGGGTGAGGTTCCTTTCCAAAACTTTGGTCATATGGCTAGGGTGCGACTCGGGACACCTGGGTTCAATTCTCTGTGCCCCCGTTCATCATCTGTAAACTGGGGTGACTAGCACTGCCCTACGTTACAGGGCTGTTCTGTGTAGAGCACGAGACCCCCAGGCCCCATTGTAATAAGAGGCGAAAGAGATATCTGCGATGGGTAGGCTGATAAGGATTGTGTTAAATCTGAGTTTAGAACAAGCTAAAGTAGCCACTGCTCTTAGTCTAACTTTAGAGGAAGTAGCTTTCAAATCAGCCTTACCCTCCCAGCTAGAAAACTAAAGAGCTTGGTTTTCAGCTCCCACTGACTTCAAGTAGAGATGGGGGGGTTCTGCCCCACTGAAAAAAAAAAACCTCCTTTCCACCACCCAGTTCTGACTCTGATTCAGCTGCCATCCTCCGTTCCTCCTGAGTGCGAGTTCTTTACTGATGGGCAGTGCAGATCCTCCAGAATGGGATCTGGTAGCAGCAGGAAGGTCAGGGCTCCTTGATTGCTCAACGTTCATTTTTGTTTGCAAGCCAGCACTGAGACCAGTTACTGACCTTCTGGACTGAGCTGCGGCACGCTGTCATTCGCAAACGCTGGGGCTGGCTGGCTGCTCCCCGGAGGGAAGGTTAACCCTGAAACCAGAGAGCCTGCTCTGAAGCCCACCTGTTGAAGGAGTATGACTTCAAGGCAGCAGTGAACCTGGGCTACTTCCCTTAGCAAAGTGTGTTCAGCAGCGGGAACATACAACAACAAAAGTCACAGTCAGCAGTCACAACAAAAGCTAAGGGTCAGGAGCAGATTTATTTAACAAAAGAAAAACCTCAAACCTAAATCTCTACTTCCATTAAGAAAGCATTTCAGATCTTTGGGCTTTTGGGCTTTTTCAAGTGTCTATTTGCATATGCGCTAAATCACTGTCGGTCATTCAAGTATACAATTTAAAAACAAGCCCCCTACCCCTACCGTGAGGACACTGACAGAGTGTCTCTGGATAGTCCAGGGTGCCTCACCATTTTCCTTCCCCTCTGCCTCTCATGAGTTTATAAAGACTATCACTTAGAGATACTAGAATACAGGAGGGAAGCCATCACTACTGGTGTCTGGTGATAACTACTCTGCAACACCTAGACTGTCTTGTAAACAGAGATATATGTAAAAACATCATGGTGATTTCATTCAAATAAAATCCAGATACAGAACATGGCAAAAAAAACTGCATCACATGAAACAGGAGACCACATACAGTGTAGCTGATAAATGAGAGCAGCCTATGTACAAATACTACATTACATTCACTTTTACACTTGCCAAGCTATTGTTTGGCTAGCAACAGTGAACCCAAAGTACTTGAGCCACATTCACGGCTAGTGTAAACTGGTTCCATGTGGAGTGGAAGCCAGTGCTGAATTTGACTCCATGTCTCAGCCCCATGCCAGATTTTCACTCTTTGACCTACAAGCTTTACTGCTGTGCTAACACTGAATTCTACTTGTGCTGAACACATTCCCTGCTCTGAGTCTGTGTAAAAAGCTTTCCCCCGCTCCGTGATGAAGATCAAGGTGGAAATCTTACTTCTGGGCTGGTCTTTCCCAAGGTATGTATATACCAGCTGATGAGCAGAAGCAGGGTTTAAACCAAGTTATTTGTGGGAAGGGGGGATAGACCTTCCAGTGAACATGCAGGCTCATTCTCCCCCTGCCTGAGAAAATACTTTGAAAACCATGTGCCGTTTGGGGCACTCCAAAGGCAGGAAGTTTTGCTCCTCAGAGATATTGCTTTGAGTCAGCAGATGCCAACTCCATCCTATTATGGGCGGCTTCACAGTTACAGGAAAGAATGAACTTCAAAGGCAGTGAATCCCTTCCCGTCCACTTGAACACTGATTGTAACATAGGGGTGTTTGCTTGTGTGCTGTTCTCTGACAAATTAGAGGAGCAGCTGGTGGAACAAGTCTGGTTGTCAAACTTAGAGAGCGTTAGGAACAGTGGAGCGTGAAAAGGATAGGCTGGCTGATTATGCCCCTTTCATTTAGTCTGTGTTCTAAGCAGACACTTTCAATAGCACAGGAAGGAAGGAAGCTGTAAATTCGTTTGACCAGCTGCTCAAAGTCAAGACAGCTGAAAATGGGGAGCTAATCTGGCTATGGAACAGTTCTAGGAAGTGGCATTGCAAGCTTCCCCACAAGGCACCAGCTGTGACCTATAGGGACCTCTGCTAAAGGTCATCACAGTGGCTAATTCAGTCCTTGTTCTCTGCTGAGACAGCCAAAGGCTGCCACCCTCAGAGCTACTTATGATGGCTTTCACTCTTCCGCTTATTCTAGCCAGATGCTCAGCTAGCTGCCTGCGGGCAGTAAATGTAATCTAATATGGGAACGTGTTGGCTTTGTATTCAGATCGGTTTATGCCTCTTAACATTCACCCATTAGCAGAGTCCTGGCCGTGTACTCACTTGCGGGTTTGTTACTGCACATTTATCTTTCCTCCTTGCTCCTAAAAAGGACAATACAGAACCCTGCCACTATTAATTCTCTATTGCTACAACCCCTGTGCAAGCTCATTCCTGAACACTGCTGGCCAGGTCTACCACAATGCACAGAACCTGTCTGTGCACTTGCAGCCAAACAGGAGGATACACACATCCAAAACCTCACACGGGGCCTGGATGTATAAATCCTAACACAGGGGGTAGAAATGGCACGGCACAAAGAACTGGCACACCCAAATCAAAGCGAGGATCGGAAAGGTTGGCTCCTTGACCTTGCCAAGTCATTTAGCAGGACACTAAGTGGAAGCCATCTTTATGGACCTGATGTCACAAGAGCGCCACCCCTGGTTGATTCAGAGGCTTAAGCAGCAGCAGGAGAGGGGTAAAGAGTGGTGAACACAGGAAAGCTCCATGTCAGACCTGAGCAGTAACTTCACCATGGGATTCAGAGGACAGTCAACCATGCAAAGGCCTTCAACATGGTTGACTTCATCTGAGCCCTTCGGGGGAAACACCTGTAATTTCACTGGGCATGTCGCTCAGCGGGGTGGTTCTCCTCTGCAAATGGAATGTAAAAGAGGCACCTTCGGATTCAAGAGATCTGTTCCCTGGCTGCACTCAGGAACACAAACAAAGCCTCTACTCTTAGCCACGCAGAGCCGACAGCCTCCAGCTCACTCACTCTTGGCTATTGCATCTTGTGCTCCAGTAGAATAGTCTATATTCTAAACAGTCTCATCTTGACAAACCCACTGGACTCGGGTTGCTAGGAGTCACTGGGGCTCTAATTTGGCCTGCAAAACCCTTCCAGTCCAGCTGGGTTCTTTGGATCAGGGCTGGCTTTACTACGCTAGCCATTAGGACGGGAAAAGCGACCTGGGAACTGGACACAGCTGACCAGGATGGAGTCCCCGGTGCCATTTGGCACCTGCGCTTTAAAAGGTGACCTGCAAAATGAAACTGAGTCAAGCCCTGAACTTACGTATGTCCGAAGCAGGAGACCAGGACAACAGCGTGACTGACCTTTTAAATGTCTTTCCCAACTCAGTGACATTCTCTCACACGTCTGGGCTCACTGAAGAGCCCACAACGCGATATCACAAATGGAGAGTCTTGTTGCAGGCTCTGCGCCGGCGCAGAATGCATCGTTCCTAGCCACATGCACCGAGCCAAGAACGGCAGAGGACTTCACAGAAGGAGCAGGAGACTTGGGAAGAGTCGGTAGCCGCAGCGGTTTTGAATGCCCCCTGCAGCTAGGGAGCCAGCCCAGAAGCTGGGGCTTGGCATCCATGCTTTGCGATTGAACTTTACAACGCTGCGCTGGGCATTAGCGGCACCAGGCTGCGAGTAAGGTAATGAGAATGGTAATGGACAGCAGCCAAAGAGTAAAATCAGACAGGTGGGGAGGGAGGGTGGGCCGACAGCACCACAGGCAGGGGGCCAGTGCCAGGCCTGCGTCTAACAGACGCATGTTACCTTTACAGTATTAAAAATTTTAAAAGGACCATTTTAAAACGAAAGGGGCTGCGAGCCGAACTCACTAAACTCGTTCTCTACATGTTCCCCACAGCTTGACGCAGCCAGCAGCTCCTCTGTATTACAGAAACGACCCCCCTTGCAGGGGAGTCCCTGGTGCTCTGCCCTGGAAAACCATAAAAAAAAAAGTCCTTCCCGAAACAGTCCTTTACTCCTTCTTGGCCTCCTTCCTCTGTCTGGCCAGCAGAGGCCCCAGGCTGGTCCACACTTCGGTGTACATCAGCGTGCCCACAAAGACAAAGAGGGTGCCCAGCCAGTGCCAGGCGGTGAAGGGGTTCTTGAAGTACAGGATGGAGAAGATGAGGCTGACAAACTTGCGCAGCGTCACCACCAGGGTGACGGTCAGGGAGGTGCACTCCGTGGTGAGGATGAAGACTCCCCGAATGCACACGTATCTGGGTGGGGCGAGTTAAGGGCACAGCGAGTGGAGAGAAACACAAGCCGGTGGTTGGCCGTTTGAGAACACGGGGGCCTTGGGTGGGTCCAGTGGACGGATTAAGCCCTCGGGAAAGTGAAACGGATAGCACCAGCTTGAGCCAGGGACAGTGCAGCTAACTGCTACTTCCCGACCCGCAGAACCCCTGCCATTCCAACCCTGAGCTCCTCCTGCCCAGCTCTGCCAATGCCCCTCCAGCCTGACCCACAGTCCCTCCTCCTGGCCTCTCCCCACACACAGAGCTCTGCCTATGCCCCTCAATCCTGCCCCCCGCCCCACCCTCCTATTCCAGTACTGCTCTCCCCGCACACACAGCTCTGCTGATGCCCCTCCGTCCTGACCCGCAACCCTCCTTCCACTCCCTGCTCTTCCAGCCATGGGCCCCCACTCAGCTCTGCTAAACTCACTCCAGTCCTGCAGCGCCCCCCAGGCCTTCTGTCCCTGTCGCCCAACCCAGTTCTGCGAAGGCCTCTCACCCCTGAAGGAAGCTGGGTTTGCTCATGTTCTCTTAATGCTAAAATATTTCTTATTTGCCCATCTAGCTTGTTCTTCCTCCCTGTTTCATGGTTTCTGTACAGACACTGCCCCTGCTCATAGCCATGACAGATATTCACAGGTGCTTCTCCTGCTGCCCCAATCGCCTACAGTCTGAAGGCTCATCTGCCCCACATAGCTGCAAAGGCACCTCAAAGCTACCCCCTCCCCAGGTTCCAGCCATCCATTCATGCACAATCCAAACTAGCCAATGGAGCGCGGCTGGGAGATCTTTCTGCCCCTTTGCTCCATGCCCTGTTCCCGGAAGCTGGGTTTGCAGGCTCCCTGGTAATTCCTACCAACGTCCATGCACCTTTACAGCTCTCCCAGTACAAGGGATGATACGATGTCCTTCAACGGAGGCCGCACCCTAGGAGATTCAGGATCACTACCATGCGCCGTTAAGTATGAGAGCCAGTAGCCTCATTCCTCACATTATTCAGGGCTAGACTTACGTGACTTAAGGCCACCAGACACAAGGGAATACTCAAGATCCACCCCTGCCCCCACCCGGAAAGAACTGACTTTAAAGAGAGGCACAAAATTCGTTCTCCTCTTCTAAGCCCTTAATATGTTTCCACAGCCGTTTGCAGTGCCTATACGAATCCCCCCACTCCTCGACACCAGCCAGAGCTCTCGGAGAATCCAGCCATCATAATCTCAGAGCCAAGCACAGAGCTAGAGCAGCCGCTCTCTTAAAGAAGGGTTAAAAAGTTGCACTGATGTGCTGACAGCACCTGCTGCAAGACCAGGTAGGCTAAATCTAAGAGCTATCAATCCTCCTGCTGCAGGGCATAAGCTGAGAAACAGCGGGAGTGGAGAAGTTTCTTCCCCTCCACGCCCCCTTGCTAGAATACAGGAGGGACGTGTTTAAGGAGGTTTTGTTTGTTTGTTTTTTTTACCAAGAGGCTTGTGAAGCAGTAGAAAGGCTCCTCACTGGGGTGCAGAGGGAATAGTGAAACAAGGACTGATAGCTGGGGGGGCGGAATTTCTAAGACAAAGGGGCAGTAGAATTTCGACACAGAGCCAGCTGGCTGCCTTTTTCGGGGGATCGGGAAGCTTCTCACTGATCCATCTTTCCCCTTCCCCGGGACAGGCAAGAGTGTTTGTATTCACAGGAATATTTCCACCCTCCTCTGGCCCAGTAAGTGTAGAGGACAAAGGTAGAGTTCAATGATAGGTAAGTAGAGTTGCCTAAGTGCTAAAGTCAGTTAGTTGTCAAGCCATTCCACACACACAGGACCCTAGGCTGGCTTCTGCTGCTACTTGACTCAAATTATATATGCACAGCTGTCTAGATCTCTTTCCAAATTTCCTCTGAAGTATCCTGCAGTGGCTGCTGTCAGAGAGAGGGATACTGGTCTAGGTGGAGTACTGGTTTGCTGCAGTGCAACGGGAGGTGGCATATTGTACTAGATGAACCATTGTTGCTTTATACGCAGGTGCACACAAGTTGCCATTGCAGAACAGACCAATCCTTGCACAGAGATTGGGAGGGAACAGAAACAGACCCCTCCCCCCTTCCACATAAAGAGCTTACAATAACCGCAAGCCAAAGCTCGGTGACAAACTGCAGGAGCATCTATCTCACCCCTGTATCGCCGAGGTGTGTGCATAACAAACAAGCAACCACAGGGTGCCATTATGGAAATGCTTGGGTCCCCGTCTCTTCTGTTGCCTTCACTCACTGCATTGTGCCTGAATTCAGAGAGCAAGAGCTTCCCTGCCCCACGGTACCCTCTCTGCCTGCCTTTTCCAACTTGACACGCACACTTTCAATAATTATTACCCGCAGAAGTTTAGCTGCTGTGTCCACACCTTACATCAGCTCAAGCGCACCTGTCAACGCCTCTGGTCTCTTGGACACAACACGCACGCTGTTTCAGCAGCTGACAGCACCTCTTGCGCATCAGCTCTGAATTCAGGGAGGTCTAAGAGCACAAGGCAGGATTTACACAACGGATCTTTTGGCCCCGTTTTCTCAAAACACTTGAATCCCTGCTGCCTGCCCTGGCTCTGCCGCCAGTGTGTTTGAAGGATACTGAGTGATGACGTTCACGACGAGGTAGAACCACATGATGGGTAAGGTCAGCCCGATCCCCGGGACGTGGAATGGCTCTGCGAGGAGAGGGGAAAGAAGACAGGTCCATGTCTGATCTCAGCCCAGCTTTTAATAGCACAAAACCACACGCAATGGCAACGAGCCCCCTTCTTGGTGGTCTCAGCAGGGAAGCCTCTCAATTGCGTCTCACTCAGGGAGGCCTGCAGGAAAAGCTGTGGGGAGCTTTCAGTGCGGCTGACGATGCTGTACCCACGCTAGGGATAAACGCACCACAGCTCTGGAGACGGAAGGGCATTCAGCACCACTGGCATTGTAAAGCAGACTGGAAAGCAGTAACAGTTGCACATGCTCCAGGGGCCCTGGGCCCTACCACCTGGAAAGGGGCCCAGTTCTGGTTCTGATCTAGTGGGGTAACTAGACTTTTATTGCTAGACAGAAACATCATGGTGAGGTGCCATCTCTTACTGCTCGCTGGCGTCTCCTGCTGTATGTGCATTACACACAGAAGCTGGGCAAAGCTTTTGCCGCGATAAGCACCATGAGAGCTGTGCATTTCTGAATTCTCAGCCGAAGACGGGTCCACTATCAAGCAGCTACTGGCGGTGAGAACATGAATTCCAGTTTGCACGTGCTTCTGCAAGTTTTTTGGGGAGGAAAGGAAATCTCACAAAGGCAACACTGTGCTGGCAATACCCCACTGGAAAAGTGTGTGTGAAAAAGCTGTATGAAAACATTTGTCATTTTCACACAGTTCATCTACCTGGACACACATCATGGGCTAGAGCAGGGGTGGCCAAGCTGGGGCTCCGGAGCCATGTGAGGCTCTTCAGAAGTTAACATGCGGCTCCTTGTCTAGGCACCAACTCCAGGGCTGGAGCTACAGGCGCCAACTTTCCAATGTGCCGGGGGGTGCTCACTGCTCAACCCCTGGCTCCGCCACAGGCCCTGCCGTGCTCTGGCTCCTCTCCCCTCCCAACCAGAGCCTCCTGCATGCCAGGAAACAGCTGCTCGGGAGGTGCAGCGAGGGAGGGGGAGGCGCTGATTGGTGGGGCTGCCGGTGGGCGGGAGGCGCTGGGAGCGGGGAGCTGCTGACGTATTACTGTGGCTCTTTGGCAATGCACATTGGTAAATTCTGCCTCCTTCTCAGGCGGGCCACCCCTGGGCTAGATCCTCAGCTGCTGTAAGCCTCTGCAGCTTCATTGATTCCAATTTCAGAGCTACGCCGATTTCAACCAAAGAATCTGGCCTGTTTTGTGCTCATGCCCTGCCCTATGCCAAGGCATCACTTATGTGAATGGTTTAATGAAATCTGTTATCACTTGATTTTCTGAATGGGGAGGAAAAACAGCCCTTCTTTTCTGCTAGATAGAAGGATTTTCATTTTTAAATGGCTGTGACTGACGAGGGAAGATGAACTGTGTGTTACAGAGGAACCTGTTTACGAAACATCACGTAGAAAAGTTTTTGGCTGTCAGATAAAATTGGGGATCTGTGTATGTGAGATGGGGCTTATTTAACAATAACATTCACCAGTTTTCAGGTTTCACTTCTGCATGTGAGTAACTTTATGCACACAAAACAGACCCACTGATTTGACGGGACTACTGATGATAGATAAAGTTAAGCATGGGTGTATTAGCAGGGTTGGGAACTTGACTAGTTTCTAATCCCTCTGCTGGGTTAAAGCGTTCTTCATAGCAATCCACAGATTTAAGTTCAGAAGGGAGCATTGTAATTACTTAGGCTGACCTACATAACCACCAGCCAGAGAGTCTCACCCAGAGATTCCTGCACTGCAGAGAAGCAACAAGTGCATCGACTTGCACAAAGAAAACTCACCAGACTGGCTGAAGAGAACAGCATGGGCGTAGATGTCCGGAGCGAGGAGGAGGAAGCCAGGGAGGGGCAGGGCATGCTACGGCAAGAGACAGAAATTCAATGCAGAGGTTTAAACTGACACCATGCAGAGAATCCTCATCAGTACAGGGAGCCAGCGTATGTGCATTTCAAGTAACATTAAAGGACAAATGCTTTAACATACTAATTGCCACTACGAGGCTGCCCGTGTATAATCTGAGCTCATGTACAGTTTATCCATCCCTCCGACCCCAAGTGAAAATGATCAGTCACTCTTGGTAGAGCAGTCCAGGATTACGACAGGATGAAATGCATTCACTGACCAAGCCCTCAAGTTCTAAAGGGCTGAACACCTGAGAGAGAGGCTTGGGGACAGTTTTTGATCAATGCAGGCCTCATTTCCCCTACCCCCCTACAGTATAGTAACCTGGCATCATAGGACTTAAAGATGGGAAGGGACCTACTATAAAATCAGCATGCAGGATTATTTCCTACAAAACATTTCCTACCGCCGAGCACAGCCAGGGATTGCCCTCATGGCTCTGACCATAGGACCAGGGCCTTCAGGTCTGGATTCTTTCTACAAAAAGGTTCCAGCCGGGCCAGTGGCTCTATCGCATAGAGCAGACTAGAACACTGCATGAAATGTATATTTGAAATGCTTTGGTTTGAGATAAAGCCAGCAGTTGCTTACGTTGTAAAACAGTGCCTCCTTGGAATGCTTTCCAAACTGTTTGTAGATGGTCTCTTGAAAGATCCCCATTCTGGCTGACATCAGGAGGGCGAAGGTCAGTGCCACGATTCCTGTAACACAAAAGCAGCCTTACTGTCCTGCCCCAGAGCTTAATAAACCTCACGTCAAGAAGCGTAGGCAGATCTCCAGGGCGTGACTCGAAACGCAAGAGAATGGGAAAGCCGACAAGAGACTGGTGCCGCAGCCGAAAGATGTTGGGGCCTTTGACTATTTTACCCATGTGACTTAGGCGCTACATCTCATGGAAAGCCAATAGGATTTAAGCACCTAAGGCCCATTTTCAAAAGTGATTTCGCTGCTTTAGATGATGTTACCCCCTTGACTGAAATCAAAATCTGAAGCCAGCCCCTAGATGGAGTTACTTCCCCACATGCAAAGAGACTAGTGATGATATTGGGTTCCTCAAGATGTCAACCCCAGCCACTAAAAGCAGCCAGAAAGTGAAGACTGGCCATATTAAACTCTTCAGTGCCAGTTTTCTAAAAAGGCTCCTCCATGGTATATCAGACCTATAAAATACAACCAAGCTCGTAGGTAATTGCTCCCTCGCGGGGTAGTCTGCAGCACCTGGGTGAACAAGAAGGCCCTCTATTGTAGGGAGGAATTGGGCCAATACTGTCGGCATACATATGGGGCCAAATACATGCCTAGTTTAAACCTGCTGTAGGCAATGGAGTGACACCCAGGACTGAGACTGTCCTTTGATCTCTAAGCAATTCTTTTACTCCCCCCTCTCCAGCTTCAGCGGATGACGGGATGCCGCAATATTTTCAGAAGCCATCATTTCTTGGGTTATTCTCCCGTGTCTCTTTCCTACAGGGAGTCTGCTTTACAGAGTTAGGCCCAGATTCTAATCTTGGTTACATCAGTGGCACCTGCCCAATGGAGATCAGACTCTGCCCTGTTTGTACTTAATATGAATCTCTCAAATTCACTGCTGAAAAGTAACCTGGGAAGAGACCTGATAAAGGAGCAATCCAGCTCCGTTACTAACCCGCACGAACACTTTGGATACTATTTTTGACCAGCTGGTTGCAAGCAGCTTTTTGCAATGTGATAGGCTTGTATCAACAGGGTGAGAGAGGGCAACGTGATTCTGCTTAAATCGATAGCAGAAATGTAACTGATCCCTGGAGCCGGGCATCCCACCGCTCTCTGCTGCCGTGCAGTTTAAGCACAGCTGCAGGCCTGGAGATCAGCCCCCCATGAAAGCAACTTCGACCAACATAATTGCAAAGCCAATTAGCATCACTGCACTTACAGACCTAACAGCCACCACATGAAGACATGGAGTCCGTCCGCTTCACTTAAGCTGGATTTAGAAGCCTACGGAAGGTGGGGACAAGAGAGTCAGATCATTATAATGGATGCAGTTTGGCAGTTTTCAAGTGACTAAGTTTGTCTCTCTGTTCCCAATAGCTGATGGATTGTGTTCCAAACCTATATACAACCAGTGTATCGAAGACAGCCCTGAATGTCCTTCCTCTGCACCTATAAGTCCCTTCACTGGTTAAAGAGAGTATGTGGTAGTTCTGGCTTTCACCCCTGCTTTAGTGAAATTGGTGGGTTATGGACATCACTTAATCGGATGCATACTGTGGAAAGGATAGAAGATCTTTCTATACATACAAAGCATGAAAAAATGGGTGTTTACCACTACAAAATGGTAAACACCCATTTTTTCATGCTTTGTGTGTATAAAAAGATCTTCTATACTTTCCACAGTATGCATCCGCTGAAATGAGCTGTAGCTCACGAAAGCTTATGCTCAAATAAATTGGTTAGTCTCTAAGGTGCCACAAGTACTCCTTTTCTTTTTGCTCAGAGATGGTGAGCTCCTGAGGAAGTCAACAGGAGCTGCAGGTGCACAGCCTCCTTTGCGGGGTAGAAAACAGACTTATCCAAGCGTGCGCCTATTGAAAATGGGATACAGGCTCACACATGCCGATACCCACGCCTGCACTCCATGGCACATGCCTAACTCACAGTATTTGCTGTGAACCTATTAAAGTTAACTTGGATTATTACTTCTAATCTAGTCTAGAAGTACAGCTGTTCAATGCATCTGGGGATGCATTAATCTCCTGAAATCTGCATTATAAATAAGCAAGGATCCTACAGAACCCAGCCTCTTTCACTGCAGACTAACTGTAAGCAGCTGTCTCTGTGAAAGAGCAACAGGGCTGCTTATAGTTATTGCACAAGGAATCAGGCCTGGCTCCATGAGAATCTTGTAAGTTTTTCCTCTCTACAGGTGCCTGTGACAGCAGGAGATTGGTCTCTGACCCAGGAGGTCCCTTCCGATTCTACGTTCTGAAGTATATTTTCCCCCATGATAAAGCGTTATTGTCACTGCAAGTCTGCAGTGGGCTTACACACTATTCAAACCCTCAAAACTGGGCCAAATTAAATCAGTTTTCACCAAGACCCTGGAAGGGGCATCTCTCTAAGACCTATCTCCATGGTCAATTTCAATTTTTTGGACTTACCTCTTTAAAACCTGTTAAACCAAGAAGGAAAAACCTAAAACAAGAAAAGTTGCACACGTGTGTGCATTCTCCTTACCCCGAAACCACACTCTCCTTGCTCGCAAAAAATTGCGATCCTGTTTATGCTCAAACTTACCCAAAAAATAAAAATCACACTTGGTTTCGGGCCAGGCCTGGAAAATTCTAGTTTGAAAAGTGACCAGTTCTGGAAGCTGAGAGCAAGGTTTTTAGATAAGCCACTGCCAGTCTAAGCAAAGTCACCACAATGGTTGTGCAACAGCTAATAATCAAATATATTAACCCCAATAATTCTGTTTCCTCTGCAGGTGAAAGTAACTTGATATTAGTGTGCCCCTTGGAAAAGAAAAAACTAAGCAGCATGTCATAAAAGGCACCTTGAACTAAAAAATAAAAAAAAAAGGGAAGGCCAGCAAAAATCAGGTGTCTGACTGTGGAAAAGCTCTCTAGGGAAACAGACAAAAATAGGCAGTGTACTTCCTTCCCATTGATACAAAGGGAATTGCCTGATTAAGGCATCCATGGCAGCTCCTACTGTTAATAGGGCTCACAGCTGCACAGACTCAGACACTTGAAAAGCATTCCTTACCACTTGCTTTGCAGACATTAAAGTGCAGATAAAGATCCCCATGGACACCAGGGCTATGGATGTGTATTTAGACGCACTGTATCTGCAACAAGAGAAGAACAGAGAGACTTCAGCATTCTAGTCTCCCCTTTCCAAGCTGGGAGCTTTCACCCAATGCTGCACTGAAGAGGCATTAGGCCTGATTCTGCTCAGTTACCCTGGTGTAAATCTGGAGTAACTACTGATTGGAAACTGTTGAACAGAAGATCCACGGAAAAGCTCTTTCAGCTCTAGCCCTTTCCATACTCAAAAATTTAAGTGCTCTCTTTCCAAGAACTAGTCCAGGACCAAAGGGTTCCTAGCCCCACTAGATCACAAGATAGGGAGCCTTAAGATCATGTAATTCTGATTACTCTCTTGCTGAGCCACTTACTTTTCATTTGCTGATACCCACACACAGATGGAAAGGTCAGCAGAAGAGAGCTCTTATAGCAAAACCTAGCCTCACTCCCGCCTGGCCCAGCAGCATGTCTCAAGCCCCGGTTCATCAGTGCTAACAGTATCTTTTACATAAACCAGACACTGGAGGGGGACAAAGACCCACACGCTCCTATTGCAGCAAAACCAAAAGCTTCTTGAAAAATATTTAAGCCGATACCCCACGTGGAAGGGAGTCCTACCCAGGCCTCAGCTGGAAGGCTGGTGGCTGCAAAGGGAGTGACAGGGGCTACTGAGTGACAAAGCACTCTCTTCCCTGTCGCTCCTCAGCCACTTACAGTCACACGGCCAGCCCATGAGCAGCAACCTGGGACCAACACTCCTTAACTACTTACCTATCAGTAAGGGGTGATTTAGGGCTTAATCGATTAATGATCATAAAACACTGT
Organism: Chelonia mydas; assembly: GCF_015237465.2. Taxonomy (NCBI): domain Eukaryota; kingdom Metazoa; phylum Chordata; order Testudines; family Cheloniidae; genus Chelonia; species Chelonia mydas. The sequence continues at coordinate 340,915,138 of NC_057849.1, forward strand.
GCAGCTCAGACAGAAGGTGGTACAATGAAATGCAAAGCAGTAGTACTGAAATGCTCCCTCTTCAGATATAGCTGGAGCACCAATCCCAGCTATGATATGGACTCCCTCCCTGACTCCTGGCAAGTCACTTACCTTCAGTGCCTCAGTTTCCCCATCAGTGAGAGGAGGAGAACACTTACACTGGGGGATGACAGATCAAGTCTAAAGTGCATTGCAGATGAACAGGTTTGCACATGTGCCAAATGCTGCTGACTATCAGATGTTGCCCTGACTAAGTCAATAACATACATTTTTTTTCTGATGAAACCGGGAGGTATAATTTACCTTTTTTTCAGAATGATGATACCTAGAACCATGCTCGCTATTAGAGAACCCTGGAGAGGTGGGGGGGGGGGGGGGGGGGGGGGGGGGGGGGGGGGGGGAGAGAGAAAAGCAAAACAAGGTCAGTGTGTCAGGCACCCGCCCAGAAATAGGAACACATTCAACAAGAAATCCTGTGTGCTCTGAACAGTTAAGTACAGTTCACTAATAGAAATAACAGCTTCAAGATAAGGACGGAGAGAGACCAAAATCAGAGAAGGACTGATTCTCATTGGACCCAGAGAAGAGAAGTAATAGGACTTGTGGGCGCAGCAGGGAAATTTAGGTTTTCTCCTTGTCGTATTTACGCTAAAACAGATACAAGGGCAGTTCAGGAAGAGAACAAACTAAAAGAGTTTCTGGCACCAACATTGTGGGGAACAAGCGTAGACCCTCTATCTATCTGGGGATGGCTCAGGAATGATAATGTTCAGGTGAGAGAACTACGAGGTTATCTAGCTCAGTGCAGGACTGGTTCCTAGACTGTATCCTCTTTTTATTTTATTTTTTAAACAGTCTAGATTTAAGATGTGTCAAGCCATTGGCCATCCACCGCTTCTCACGGAAGGTTACTCCACAGCTTAGTAAGCGATACCTGATACTCAAGCATTTGATACATTTCCTTTTTGCTTTAATGTAAGTTTACCTTGCCACTTGTTTTGCAGACATTAAAATTTGTGAAACTAACATGGACGGGGCAGCATTTTCTAACCCTGAGGTGCACCCACTAGGGGGGCATGAAGGACTAGCAGCGTGAGCACACACGCGTGTGCTGTGTGGGCCTTTAATACGGCATGGTGCTGCAGAAGGGAGGAGGTGAGAAGGGTTTAGTTTTCTTGAGGTGGGGCTCAGCTTTCAGGTGACATCTTCTTACCCAAATGATCCTGTTTGTACATTTCATGGCTCATTGGGTTAATACATCTCCCCATGCTAGTAGTTTTATTATGTCAAAGTGGAGCTCTCCTCCTCAAGCGGGCCTGGAGGGAGACTGAACAGACAGGTTCTGCTCCCCTGGGACACTGCATGCCCACACTGAGAGAAAGGCTGGCAGAGGTACTCACTGATCTGAAGATCATGTGGAGTGGCATGGCTATGTTTAGATTCAGGGCGTAGTTATTCACTACGCTGACCGTGAAGAACATGGCCACCATGATCAGGTAGTATCTGAAAGGGAAACACAAGGGGCTGGTCAGCAAAGCAAGTTGACGACCGGGAAGTTCCTTCTAGATGTTCTCTCATGCAATGCTCAGGCCGCGCTAATCTGTGAGCCCCAGAGACTCAAGTTCTCTGCTCATCCTCCGAGCAGGAAAAGCCCAGGCGGTGCAAGTCTCCCTCCCTTACGCGCAACAGTGCTCCCACATCTGCTCCAGGGTGGGTGGGGAATTCAATCTCCATTGTCTCCGTAAGTAGACTGTTGGTGCCAGCAATGAGACCAACTGTGAACAGGCTGGTATTTAGCGATCCACTCGGCACCAGTCTGAAACCAAGTCGTTTCACACAGGCCATCAGGTCGCAGGGATCAGAGGTGGAAAAACCCATCAGGTTTTCTAGGCCACACTGCTGCCAATGCAGGATTATCCCCCACAGAATAAGTGGGGGTAAAAGCAGAATTTTTGCAAGACTTCTTTCCCCACAGATTTCCAGTGGGCCCCACTCATTACCAAACCCAAGAGAGATCCAGTCCCCTAAAAGTAACACTTGCTTACTGAACAGCTACTAACATGTTCCTTAGGAGAGAAGACTCTGAAAGCAGTTTCCTATTAATAGTCCTGGATAAATGAGTTCCTATTTTACCAGGCATGACAAGTTCTGAATGAGGTGTTGCTAACTCTGGAAAAGGAATGGGGTTTAGACAGGAGAAAAGGATAAGCTGTTTTATTAAACACGAAGAGATAACAGATATCTAGTCAATTCATGCCCAGCCAAAGCATTTAAGTCTACTGTACCTTATTGGGATGGCTGGCCGCTTCCTTCCGAAGTTGGCTTCAAAGATAAAACCTTCCACTGCTATAAATAAGAACTGTGCAAATGTCACTATGTTCCCGCATCCTGGAAACTCTCTGGATTTATGGGGAAGAGAGAGAAGGAGAAACATGACAACACAGAATATATTGTAACTGAATGCACCCAGGAGGAGACCAGTAGCTTACACACACTCATAGAGCCTTACCAGTGTTTACCATTCTAACACACCAGACAAGCTTACTTAGCATGGTTCTTACATAGCCCTAATCACTGCAGTATAGGCACCTCCACTGTAAATTCATATACAAACTACTCACAAGGATCACTTCACTCATCACTGGGACGTAGCAACCTCTGGGGAGCAGCTTGGCAGCTGTTTAACAGTGCACAGCAACACCACTCAGCAGGCTTAAGACAGGAAGTGAAGTAGGATATCATTTTCTTCTATATAGGTTTTTTGACCGCCAGCATCCTTGTATATCTGAGCACCTTCCAGTCATGTTATTCACATTGCTTAATGCAGCTGTCACCCGTGGCTCATTCTCTTATCCTTCCCCCAAGAGGAGAATTGTGCATGCGGTGGAGGGTTTGGGTTTGATAAGGAGAGAGATATTCTTTTTTATGTACACACTCTCTGTGTTTGCTAGAAAAGGCCGGTCAAAATGGTGCACCTTGCACTTGGAGAGGAAGGAGATAAGGTTTAGGATGGTCTTTAGTTCCTGGGGGAGTTTGTTCCAGTCTCAGACCAGCCCCTGGGAGAGCTCTGTCTCTTGAAGCGCTTTACCCTCATGGGAGAACATTTCACTGTGCCGGAGGAGCAGAGCTGTTGCCCAGAGTCCTCACTCTGGAGCGTCAGGCGATCTTTCAGATATCCCTGCCCCTGGCCACTGAACACGCTGAGAAGCAGGCCCGAGACCTTTAGATTGTTATCCATTGGAAACTGCAGTGAAAACTAGGAAAGAGAAACGACTAGCCATTTGGAATTCAGCTAGGACACCAGCGTTACTTACCTTGTGTTTGATTTTTGCAAGAAGGGCTTTGATCTTTAATCACCGTAAGAGGGCAGTGTTTCAGTTTTACATTTCTTCAGAAAGATTTGGGCTATGGTAGCACCTCTGTGCTAGGCCCTGTATGAACACAGTAAGTCAGTACGTACAGTGGCATAGGTCCATCTGCCACTATGCTGGGGCATTTGCTCAGTACTGACCCAGAGGGGAGAGTGCCACCTATTGGATCACTCATTTAAATGAAGCTTATTGAGATGAGCAAGCATACAAGATACAGTGCAGTCAGACGGACACCGGATCGGGCTTCACAGAAATAATGAATTTTTGTACCAGGTGTCCACTCCATCATATTTGTTTCTACTTGGTAGCAGGTTGCCACATCTTACAGTTACTGTTGTCGCCTCTTTCACTCCTCTCAGAGCCAGACTCAATTTTCCTTCCTTGCATTTCAACAGGAAATCTTTTGAAGAAGCACTTTTTCCACAGCTCAGGGTTTGGATGGTGGAACGGAAGATGTCTCCGTTTTACTGTGTCACATGGTTAACAGAGCTGTTCCTCCCTGCACTTCCAGTGTCTGATTGCAGTTCCATAACAGGCAAAGAGCCTATGTTCTGTCTCTCACTGAGCTAAGGCAGTCTGATAGGGTGAGGTTTCTGTGTATCACTGTTGTTTGCTGAGGGGTTTTTATTGTTTATTTGCTGTTCTTCCTGATGTACTGGATAGGGACTTGATTTTAGGGTTGGTGTGTCTTGAACATTCATTTCTGAGGGGGGTTATTTTATATCACTACGTTACCTTGATGCTAAAGAAGAGTGGATGGCTCATTTGGGCTCTTGTTTTAAGTTGTCTGGTATGGGTCTTCTAGTATCTTGGGAGGGGAGTAAGCATATGGTTATTTGCTATTTATGGCAGTAACTAGGTGTTTGCTTGAGACCTCCCATTCCAGAAATGATCGAGCCCAAACCTGCTTAGCTTGGGAGATCAGACATGACAACAGCATTAAGTGTTTGGTGCACATGGGATATTTAGTGCTGGAGTAGTGTGCTGGGCCCAGGATATCAGTGAGACAATTACTTCTCACCCACCTTGTTTCAGGAAGTGGTATTTAGGCAATGCAGGAACAACTAGAACGAAGCCAGTTTTTCTTGTTACAGTGTCAGGCTTCCACAAACTATTGGTAGTGATACACAGAATCCAATCCCTGAGATTCAGGCCCCTGCTGCCCGGTTCTTCTTCTCCCCCCAGGGACCAACCATCTCCCTACCCCTGGTGGTCACTAACTCAGGAGTCTGGATCACCGCCAGTGTAATATTCCTCCAATACTTGCCCCTTCAGTGCTCCCATCCCACCACAAGATTTGGAAGTCTAATGCTCCTGCACTAAATATAAAGTCTTGTTGAAATTGTAGAGCTCTGGGAGCAAATGGAGAAACCATAATTAATCTAAGAATCAAGCAATTACTCACAAGGGTGTGACTGTGTCCTGAGGTGAACCAACTACCGGTTGCATACATCTACTGTGTGTGTATGTGTGTGTGCGCGCACACACTGGAATAGCCAGGGCCAACATTCAGAAATTCTCCCAAGGAACTTTGATGCTGGGACAGGACAACATGCAGCTATCACAGAGCATTTGCTAGAGTACATGACTGGCTGGGAGCTCAGATGCAAGAGCAGCCCACTATGCTGTGCCCCTCCCCGCCCAATTGCATGCATGCATCATGCTGATTGTTGCTAGTTTATAGTCATAGGGGATAACTGAAAGTTGAGTTGACACTTCCCCTTTTCTGACAGTCTCTGAAAACCACCGACCCGTCTGATGCAACAGAGAAACCAGTGCAAAGGATTCTTGAACATATCTGAGCACTGGCTGTGACGAGCTAAAACTCTGGTGTTTCAGACTGGAGAGGACCCATTTTTCACTGATTTGCTGTCCAGTTGTGTCTAAGTTGCAAACTCAATTAACAGGAATGTGTAGACAAATATGTTGTTAGCCATTTGTAGGTCTCTATCTGGCCTTTACATTTGGTTCACATCCCACGACTGGTATGGGGTGATTTGAGAGGGCCTGGGAAAGAGGAATTAAAAGCCTGGTGGGATGCCAGAGTGGTCTCTGACTAGACTAGGATTTGGTCATTCATCTAGTCCATTCCCCTTCGCTCTCTCTTGAGCCACAGGAACTCTGCCTCATTACTCCGCAAGTAAAAGTAAGAAGTTAGGGACAAGCCCGGTTCTAAATTGTGTCGACATAAAGCTATCTGCAAATTTTACAAGACAAACAAATGAAAAACAGACTAACCAGCCACACACCCATATAACAGTATCCTGACACCTTGGCAGGTTTACAGAAAATGGCTAGGAGTCTAGTTATATCAATTAATTTTTGACAGCTATTTAAACTCTACCCAACTAGGCAATTCTCTTTCATTAGGACAATAATCCTCCAATAAATTTAAATTACATACAAATTGTAAGGCACCAGAAGGCTGGGTGGTTCTGGGTCTCTCATTTTGCTATTACATTAAGATCACGACCCTTTTTTGTTTCACTTCTCTTCCTGCCTTCTAGGAGACTGAATTTTCTCTTCTGGGCAGCCTGGTACAAAGTCCAGAATGCAGGATTTTTCCATAGCATGGGCTAGAACAATGGCTCTCAACCTTTCCAGTCTACAATACCTCTTACAGGAGTCTGATTTGTCTTGTGTACCCCCTAGTTTCACATCATTTAAAAACTACTTGCTTACAAAATCAGGCATAAAAATACAAAAGCATCACAGTACACTAGTACTGAAAAACTGCTTACTTTTTATTTTTAAAGTTATATGGTAAAAATGAGATCAACTGAAATACAAATATTGTACTTACATTTCAGTGTATAGTATATAGAGCAGTATAAACGAGTCATTGTATGAAATTTTAGTTTGTACTTACTTCACTAGTGATTTTTATGTAGCCTGTTGTAAAACTAGGCAAATATCTAGACGAGTTGATGTACCCCACAGAAGACCTCTGCGTACCCCTGGTTGAGAACCACTGGGCTAGAACTCATTACAGAGAACAGCTTTTCAGCCTCCTCTCTGCCCATTCCCAATCACATAACTGTTAGCGTCTGGGAACAACAGCAACTGTCTGGAAGAGGTAGCAGGAATCTCTTGATGCAATTTTGCAGCTGGAAACAACTAGAATAGCCAAAACTATGCAACCAGCCAGCTCTCAGCAGACCATTAGAAAGTGGACAACAGTTTGGGAGTCCTGGCATAATGGACTTGCTTATTCAGTTCATCTCATCCAAGTGACTGTTCCAATGTATTTCTATCTGTCGTCATGAAGGGACTGGCTACAGTGTCGTGCGCTCTCTTTCTCTCGCATTATGTATGTGTATATAGAGTACATCACCTGTCAGGCCTCCTTCATACATCATAAAGGAGAAGAGCCCATGTGCCCAATTCAAAAAGGGAAAAGTCCTTTTTGCTGGTCACCTTTAAAGAAGTCTGCTGCATGTTGACATTTTACATTTAGTGAGGATGATTCACCTGCAGTATTCTCAGGTGAAGTTTCAAAACACGGAACTCACAACTCTGGTTTGCTAAGTGGATTCATATGGATCTCTTTCTGATACCAAGCGTGATGCTTTGCTACCAGTATCCTCTTCTTTTTAGGTTATCATCTTAAGCTCTGATCCTGCAACCAGATCTACACAACTCATGCCTCAATATAGAACCTCATTGACTTGGGGCTTTAATTGCTTGAGCAGGGGCTAAGAGGCTTGAAAACCAATCTGTTAGGTTTGTATAGCTTGAAAGCTTGTCTCTCTCACCAACAGCAGTTGGCCCAATAAGAGATTGCAGCGTTGACTCTGAAATTTTCTGGATTTCCACTGCTTGCTTTTTTGATAACCACAAAATCCTCTCTGAGGTTTTTCATCCTTTTAAATGGGAAAATCTGAGCTCAGCTTCAACTCTAGCTTAATAAAACACTGCCATATGCCAATAATACTGTATAGTACTTTGCATTTTCAAATACTGTAGGGACATTATATATAGATTATGTAGGTAAACACTGGCATGTTACTGATGGGGAAACTGAGTCACAGAAAGGGGCTGTGACTTGCACAGGAGGCATTGCAGTGTTGCCAGCTCTCATGATTTGATCATAAGTCCCGTGTTATTTTTAGCGCCCGAGCTCCTTGAGTCATATGAATATATTAAAATCTCTGCTTTCATTTGAAACCCCGTCTCCCCCACCCACAAAAACCCTATGTTTTCAGAGAAAAACTTGAAAACATGACTCAAGTGCACCCTAAAGGCTCAAAAATGAGAAGGCAAATAAAAACATTAAAAAATAGTATTTCTGGAAAAAAAACCCAAAAACACAAGTGGTTAAGTCAACCATGATGTTCGGTGGTTGACTGTTTGATTTTTGAAAACCTGGGGTTGGCCATGCTGCCATGTACAGGGCTGTAAACCAGGATAAGCTGGCCCTTGACACGGACACACTGATGGCCTTGGGCACGTCACATGCCTTGCCTGATTTTTCTGACGTTCTAAGCACTCACACGTGCCACTGACTTCAGTGGGTGGTTAGTGCTACGGCTGCCTTCTGGGCTGACCCACTGGGGTCTGAACTGGGAACCTTCAAAGCGAAAAGCATTGACTGCTACAACTAGAGGTAAACAGCCAACGCTCCTGAGCTAGGGACTGTAACAATTCATATCCTCTGCAGACCCGCACAGAGGGAGGGAGACCTGATACACACCTCACCAGTGGGTTATATGAGGACCTCCAGGAAGGAAAAGAGACAGGTCATTAATTTCTTTGAGCCTCACTTTTCTCATCCACAATATGGGAGTCATGTCACAAACCTACCGCACAGGGGGCTTCCCCCCTCTGCTATCAGAGGATTTTCCTTCGCTCACAAGGAACAGTCTCTCCACATATTGCCATCATACGATAATGCTCCCATTTGCAGACCAGGCTCCGGTTACCACCATACGCTCTCCCCTTTCTTCTAACACAAGGGAGACCCTTCATGTCCCATTACACAGCTGTCTCCATCCCCATCCCATGCATGCCCAGGGCCTCCTGTCCCTATTATTTAGAAAACTATTTGCATCTGCCTATGAGTCATTCTGCAGGAGTGTTGGGACAAGAAAACAGACACCCCAACACATTTTAAGTTGCTGCTCCTGTTAAAATCTTATGTCCTATTCACTTCAGGTGCATTGCCACAGATGACAGCCCCCTTCTCTTTAACGCAGGCATGCATCCCAGGGGGAACATAGGCTCCAACAGGTGATGCACCCTCTTAAATTGCAGCATGGCCAGAAATTGGGGTCCACCCTGGGCTCCAAGCTTGATTGTTTAGAGGGCCCAGTCACAAGACTAGGGCACTAGGTAGCCATCTAGCTCCACATTGGGTTGGACTCTGGGATACAGGGCAGTCCCCCCGAACTCAGCATTAGATCTGCCAGATAAGGGATTACAATACTGAATGACATTGGGCTACGAACCGATCCCCAAGGAACAACACCAGAAACACCTTACTCAATGGCCCCATACACAGGATAGATAGCACGATGCTGAGCTATGGACTGAAATCCGAGGTGGGTCAAAGCACATGGTCATAACAGTGGGTGCAGGGTGGCCCCAGAAGCTCAGGGGTGAATCAGAGCCCACAGCCAAAGCTCTGGGCTGCCAGACGCCCATGGCTGGGAAGAGCACCAGGTGACAATACCCACACAAGGTGCAGACTCATCAAAAACTGCTTAGCCCCCCCACCCCCTAGCTTCACAGGTGCCCCCAGCCTGGGCCTTGACCTAGTGACCCCAGCACGGCACTCCTCACCCCAGCAGGCTGTGCACAGACCAGACTGCGCAATCCTAGGGTGCTAACAACTCAATGGGCCAGATGCCCCCAAGCCTAGGGGACAGCACAAGGACCCTGCCCCCGAAGATGCTACCACTCACCTGATTGGGAGCCCCCAGGCCAGGGACACTGCCCCTCACCCAGGCAGTGACAATACACCTGGCCAAGCAACACCAGCTCAGAAGCCCTGCCCGCCCCCCGCCCAGTAGCCACATCAGGAGCCATGCCCCCCTCCAAACCCAACCCAGCCCAGGAGCCACATCAGGAGACCTGCCCTCCCCCAACCGAGCCCAGCCCCGGAGCCACATCAGGAGACCTGCCCTCCCCCAACCCAGCCCAGCCCCGGCCCAGGAGCCACATCAAAAGCCCAGCCCCCACCCCCACAAACCCAACCCAGCAGCCCTGCCCCCCCCCAGCCCAGGAGCCCTATCAGGAGACCTGCCCCCTCCCCCCAACCCAGCCCAGGAGCCCCATCTGGAGACCTGCCCCCCCAACCCAACCCAGCAGCCCTGCCCCCTCCACCCCCAGCCCAGGAGCCCCATCAGGAGACCTGCCCCCCCCCAGCCCAGGAGCCCCATCAGGAGACCTGCCCCCCCCAAACCCAGGAGCCCCATCAGCAGCCCTGCCCCTCCACCCCCAGCCCAGGAGCCCCATCAGGAGACCTGCCCCCCCCAAACCCAGGAGCCCCGTCAGCAGCCCTGCCCCCCCCCCAACCCAGCAGCCCTGCCCCCTCCACCCCCAGCCCAGGAGCCCCATCAGGAGACCTGCCCCCCCCAAACCCAGGAGCCCCATCAGCAGCCCTGCCCCCTCCACCCAACCCAGCAGCCCTGCCCCCTCCACCCCCAGCCCAGGAGCCCCATCAGGAGACCTGCCCCCCCCACCCAACCCAGCAGCCCTGCCCCCCCGCCCCCAGCCCAGGAGCCCCATCAGGAGACCCCCCCCCCCAACCCAACCCAACCCACCCCACCCCACCCCACCTGGCCAGCAGCTCCAGGAAAACCACGTTGCTGCAGCAGCCGCTGAAGACCAGCCCGACGGCCAAGGCGCGGCGCATGGTAGCGGCTGGGGGCCCCGCTCCCACCGCCGCGCTGAGCCTCCCGCCGGCCCCGGCGCCACCAACCCGGCCGGCGCCGGCGCCATCCCGCCCCGCCCCCACCGCCCTGCGGTAGTTCCTCCCCCGCCCGCCTGCCGTGCGTCCCGACGGCCGCCCCGCCCGCGGGGAACTACAACTCCCAGCACCCCCCGCGCCCGGCTCCACGGGCCCCGGCGACTTTGCCGCGCGGCTCTGGGCTCCCGGGGGCTGATGGGAGTTGTAGTTCCTCGGCTGCCCGCGCTCACCTGGCCCTGAGCTCGCCCGTGGGGACGAGCTGTTGTAGCAACTGGAGAGGGGGCGGGGGAGGGGTGGGGGGAGGAGGGAGGCAGCCCCTGGCAGGCAGAGCAGCTCCCCACAAGGAGTGGGAAGGATTTCAGGCCCACAGGTAAAAGCTCACCGGGAGCGAGCCCCTTCTGGGCAGCAAGCTCGCGGGGCGCGTGCCCGCCCCTGGCCTGGAGCGGGAGGGGGACTCGGGCAGAATTCCTGCCCCCCCCGAGTTTTGCTCGATTGCTGGCTAAGGCTAGGCTGATCAGTGAGCGGATGAGCATTAATGAGCGCGAAAACTGGTGAAATGCCGACGGCGCGCTCGGTGCTGTACGGGGCACCGCTCTGGCCTGAAGAGCTTACCGCCTGGACAGGCACAGCCTTCCCCAGTTCCTACCCCCGCTCCCTGGGCCTGACCTTGGTGGGCCTTATTGGGAACGAACACCCTCCTACCCTACACCTTCCACCGAAGGCTCCAGGAGAGTCACCTTCTTCCTCTGCTTCTCGCCAGCGAGCAGAAGGTCACTGTCCTTTTATCTGAGAATAGCCCGAAAGGACAGACCCCAATGGAAGAGCTGGTAACGCCAAAGGTCTTACAGTACGGAGAGGAAACCAAACTGAATCAAAGATCATCAAAATATAAAATCTTACCTAGTCTAAGGTCTGGGTAATGGTCCCTCTAGGGGCCTGATCTCAAGGCTACTGAATTCCTAGGAAAGTCTCCCATTGACTGCAGCGGGCTTTAGATCAGGCGGTGGATGGAGTAACATTTGTTGTTACTTTAGAATGAGCAAGAACAAAATTCTTACATTTTCAGAGCAGCTGTGAGCTTGTTCTAGCCCCGTTTCCTGAGAGTGAAGCAAACTCTTTGTCCTTTAACAAGCAAACTAAGATGTCGTGTTCAGGCCACTGTGTTACTACTCTGCCTTAGCAAGAGTCAGAGCTTTACTGCTGCTGAGTTATGTGTCTGCTCCCTGCCACACCAGCCCGTCTGCTTCATCAGCACACTCTTCGACGCTGCCGGTCTAAACCTTGCCTTGCAGGTACCAATCAGGAAACCCCAGAGACGTCTCCCTGCAGTCTCCAGTCCCTCTCATAGGACACTCTCAGAAGTCACCAAGTTCGCTGTCTCCAAAGAGACAGAGCTGGTAGGTTAGCTGAAGACTTACACATCACTTTAATACACAGCACTGAGATGGTTTTGTAGTAAAATCAAGAATAGGTTTATTAATGAAGAACTGAGATTTACATGATACTAAGCAAGAGAAAAAGACAGGTCTGGTTACAAGTAAAACATGCTTTCCAGTGACTAAAATTTAATCTTAGCAAGTTACAATATTTGCTTAAGTAGTTTTCTTTCTTACATCAAGTTACCAGCATCACCAGCCTTCCAGACGAGGGGATCCTGCTTTCACAGGCTTACAGGGTGGTGCTGTTCCCTGTGTTCCCTACGTGGCTTTTTTGCTTCTGCTTATATTTCCCTCATTGTTTTGTCTCCAGAGCCAGGATGACCTTCTGCCGTCCTTCCCAGTCTGTGGACTTCCCATCCTCCTCCTGATTTCTATGTAAATAGGGTTTCCATTGTTTTGATTACATAGTGCTTAATTTAAACTGGAGACAGGTAGATAGCTATCTTCCATCCTGTCTGGGAGAAAGCCTGTTTCTCCCTTTGTTTGGGCATAGGCTTTCAATCATAATATCCGTGAGTGTCCATAATTGCTCATATAGTGTTAATACATACATGATATTAATCACTGGTGTGTCATGAAAGACCTCACTTGATACACTCTTATAGTACAGTGATGTTGTATACAATCAGTTGATTCAATTGCTTATTCTTTGAGGTTCAGAAGCCATGTTCTAACCCTGGGGTATCTGGACCCTGATGGTCACACAAACCTCTTACTGATTTCCAGCGAGGCCCCAGTGTAATTCAGTGAAAGGTTTTGCCGTTGACTTTAATGGGAAGAGGATCAGACATTAAAGGACTGGAGAATTTTGGCCCAGCAAGAAGTATTAGGCTGTAGAATAATCTCCCCAGAGAAGCAGTGGGAGTACTACTGCTTGACACACCTTTAAAACTAGATGGGACAAAGCACTGGGAAACTGTACAGCATGTTGCTTGGGAGAAGATAGAAAAGACTTTACATCATCTTGTCCATTCCTATGAGTCTATCAAATCATAAGCAACAAAAGATCTTGTTTTCATCCTTAGTCATTAAACCCCCAACACAAAACAACTGATATATATTGAGATAATTATCCCTACCTAGAAGGTTTCCAGAGTTTTTTACGAGGTGGGCATCAACAGGATTTTAGTAACATGGGTTTGGGAGCTTGATTTAAGTGCCAATCATTAACGTTCAAACTTTCATGCTCTAACTCTCCCCGAAAAACCTGGTTCCCCAGCCAGACCATACTTCCCATTATGTACCATGGACATACAAAGGCTGAACTGAACCTGGGTCTGCCATATCCCAGCTGAGTTCCCTAACCAGGGGTCTAAAGTTTGTAAGCAAGGCTTCTATCACCATCCTCTCCCATGCCTCCTTTGTGAATCTAGTCCTCCTTTGCATTTCTCAAAATGCCCAAAATGAAAATGAAAAATGTCAAGTTTCGTTTTGACCTGACTCGAAGTTTTTTTACTTTTTCATTGAACGAAATTTTTGAAAAATCTCGTTTTTGGTTCAGACTAAAATGAAATATTTTTCCCTCCCAGAATTGCTGCGAGCCGAAAACTCCATTCCTTGCCCAGCTTTAATCATGGGAGATGTAGTCCAGTCCGTAGAAGAGAATGGGGGCATGAGGTAGCCGAATTACCGCTCCCAAGAAGCTCTGCAGAGATATGTCCAAATCAGAATGTTGAGTTTTAATCCTTTTTTGTTTTTGTTTTTGTCACAATTTTCTTTGGAGAAAAATAACCTGTTTTCCAACCACCTCAAGTGAAAAGCGATTGAGTGGCAGTGTGGCCCAGTGAGTAGAGGTAACAGGGACTAACCTGTGGACTCAGGAACTAACACCCTGTCACTCAAATCCCCACCATTTCAGATCAATTGGGTGCTCAGGCAGTGGCCAGAGGAGGCCAATTAACTGCGTAAAGATTCAGCTGAGGGGCTAATTGGTGGAAGTATCCCCAGCAACTGGGACTAGATGAGCAAACAGGAAGGAAGTGCTGGGAGGAGAGCTGGGAGCCTGAAGGAAGGCAGAACAGGCTACTGCTATTGTACCTGTCCCCAGAAGAAAGTGGGGAAGCTGGCTACTGGCTGTAGATATAATAAAGTGTGGTGGTAGTGAAGAAGACCTGAAATGATTGTGACCTGGATTGTGGCCTGAAAGGACCCTCAGTGGACCACCCCATGACAGTAGGGCACTTGACTGGGACATGAGAAGCCTGTATTCTATTCCTGGCACTGGCACTCACCTGCTGTGTGACACTGAGCCAGTCACCTCACCTCTCTGTGCTGCAGTTTCCCCCTGCCTTTCCCTTTCTCTCTCTTGTCTATGTAGACTGTAAAGTCTTTGGGGGCAGGGACTGTCTCGTATTATGTCTGTGGCTACTGAAATGCAGCTAACACTAATTTTCTCCTCGTCTGACTACTGTCCAGGGACAAGTTAGCTCTGTTAGCCCCCCTGATGTTCTTGTGATGCCTGTGACAGAAATGGCAATCCCATGCAGTATCTTTGGGGACCCTGGCATTACATTTTGGAATGGTTTATGTATGATTGAGTTCTACTCCATGGGAGTGGCTTACCACAGCTCCTACAGGAACTAAAGACAGTAGGGGGTGGCTACCCCTGAGACTGTAAAGGACTCCAAAGAAGTTCCGGCCCCTGCAGTGGTTGGCATCGACTGGATCAGGCGGGTTTTCCAGAGACTAGGATACAAAGGAAGGGTTTTGCTATAAAAGGATGAGCTTGAACTGTCTCAGTGCCTTCTTTCTGATCCAGCAAATGGACAGGACCTTCTGTCCAAGGTGAGCCCCACCCCTTGCTAGGGCCCCATAAGACTGATGGGCGACTCCTGGTATGTTTTGTGTGTGTTTAAATGTGTGGGTTGTTTTTTATGTTTTCTCTGTAATGCTTTTGCCTTAAGAATAAATGTGCTTGCTTAGAAAGCACCGTGTGGAGGGCTGTGATGATACTGTTCATTGCACTCAGAGAGAGAGAGCAAAGTACAGGCGCTGGTTGTTAGGCTGACTGGTGTGTGGGATAAGCAGGGAGTGTAAGGCAGGGAGATGTGCAACCTTAAAACTCCTGGTCAGAAAAGTGTGGGACAAAGGTCCCTGCCCAGAGATGGGCTGGCTGGATACCTGAGACATGACTGGGAACTCCTGGATTGGACCACGGAGGGATGAATACAGATGCAGTTACCCTGAAATCGTGAAAATGCCTTCAGATGAAATCTCCTCCCAATATACCAGCTGAATTTCTCCTGTTGTCAGCTGTGTTTGATGACTAATAGTTGCCAATTTAATTCCTGCAATACAGTTTTTCCTCCCCTTTGGTGCTGGGTGCTTTGCAGGGATCAGACTTTTTTCAGACCCTGAGTCCAGCACCGCTGTGGTTTTCCAGCCGTCTCCAGACACGGAGTAATGGGCTTCTGGGCAGCTCTTTGCATGGACCATTCTAAAACTTGCTGATGGTGGCCCTACTGCATCAGCAATTTCTAGTCTTCCTTGCTGTGGCTTCCCACTGCTCGGGCAATTCCTCCTCATTGCCTGCAAATTTCACCTGGCCTGGGACCCACTCAGGAAGTGGTCTCATCTGAGCCACAGGTTACCTGCAAATAGCTTTTACTTGGGCCTCCTCTGACTTTTAATTTAATTTAATTTTATTTTTTTTAAAGCTACTTCCCTGGCAATTGTTTCTCTAAGTGCTGTATCTGGTACAAGGAGTCACCTGGGAGGCTGGGAATTAAAAGCAGATACCTTTAATGAAACTCCAGTTTCTACTTCCGCATTTGTAACTCTGTATATAGCCAGGCCCATAGGCTTATCCCTTGTGTTATCTCCCTTCACTAGCAGGTCATGAAGCTCTCCCGTTAAAGTGATTTTTTTCACCCAGGATTCTGCCATGGCTTGCCACTGGGCACACGCCCCCCGTCTGCATTGCAGTTCAGGATCTGGTGCAGCGGGTTCCGCTTCACATGAGCGGGAATTGACATTTGTGATACTGGCTGAAGACTGGTGGTGCAGGCCTTGAAAGTGAAGACAAGTAGCTTCTGTTTGATGCAATAGAGAAGAGGGAGCTGGTGGAGGGGTGTAA
The DNA here is from genome assembly GCF_015237465.2 of Chelonia mydas. Lineage (NCBI taxonomy): Eukaryota > Metazoa > Chordata > Testudines > Cheloniidae > Chelonia > Chelonia mydas. The sequence goes on from NC_057849.1 coordinate 340,930,954, forward strand.
AGAGTGGGGTGACTCCGACCTGGGTCGAGGATTCCTCACTTCCTGCTCCCTAAGATGCTAGGTAGGTTGCTGCCTGTGCGCTTTTAAATATCTGCTGTGTACGCCCCAGAGGTGGCTGCATTTCAGTGGTGGGTAAAGTTACCCCTTCATGTGTAGTTTTTGTTATCAGTTTTGTAAAGCACTTTGGGGACTGTGATACAGGAGGGCCAGGGAGCAGTGGTAGACTGGTCGAGGGGAAATATATAAGCCCAAGGCTAATTAAGATGTGGTTCCCTGTAGACTAGGAAGGGTTGCTACAGGTTAACTGGAGCACCTGCAGTCAATTAAGGCCCTGTCAGGAACCTAATAAAATGCCCTGCTGGACGAGGACTAGGACTGGAGCTTGGAGGTGTGTTGTGAGAACTGAAAGACCAGAGAACCGAAGTAAGGGAGACCCTGCCCTGCAGGGCAGGGAGACTCCCTCCCCCAGCGTCTAAGGACCGAGGGTAACCCCACCCAAGGGGGAAGAGGGTAAGAAACCTGCAGGGGTTGAGAGGGGCTGCGACTCAGAATGAGGAGCAAACCCAGACCCCTCCCCTGCTTCCCTCTTCTACCACCTTCCCGGGCCACTAGCGGGGCCTTCGGCCCCCAAGAGCAGGGGCAAAGAGTGGCATCCTAGCGCCCCCCCCCCCCCCCCCCCGGAAAAGCGCAGGACCCACCATATGAACATTGGCCATCTTGTCACAGGATCCTCAGGCTGAAAGGCACTGTTTAAAGTGTGTGAGCCTGTGACGCTTTCCTCAGGGAGCCCAGAACCATAAGCCACTGTTACCACTCTGCCTTAGCAAAAGAGAGTTTTGCTGGAGCTCAAACTGTGTGTCAGCTCCCGCCTCACCAGCAAACTGCTTGAGAGTCTGCCAGTCTAAACCTTGCCTTGCAGGTAACATTCAGTGAACCCCCGTTCCCGAGTTCCCCAGAAACGTCCCTTTCACTGGACACGCTCAGAAATTACCAGGTCCACTACCTCCAAAGAGACTGTGCACACACCAGCTTGTTGTCTCAGCTGAGGACCCACACTTCACTTTAATACACAGCACCGAGAGGGTTTATTGTAAAACTTAGCATACAGTTTATTAATCAAGAACAGAGATTTAAGTGGTACTCAGCAAGAGAAAAAGAGACATGTCTCATTACAAGCAAAACAAAAATAGCACACTTCTTAGTGACTAGAACCTAACTTTAGGAAGCTACAAGCTTTGCCTAAGCAGCTTTCTCACTTACATCAAGCTACCAGCAACTCCAGTCCCTTGGGCAGGGGGACCCACCATTCACAGAATCAGAGGGTTCTGTTCCCTTTGTCCCCTAAGTGATGGATAACAAAGAAATCCCTCCTTTCTTTCCTTTTATAGTCCAGAAAACCTTGGAAATGTATTCTTTGAAAAGTAAACCCAGACAGAGTTCCTCTCCCTGGCTGCTGGTTCTTTGGGTTGCAAGCGCCAAGCTCCTCCTTCATCCACTGCTCAATTCGCTTTTTCAGTTGGCTTGATCACTTTGGTGACTTGAGATGCAAATGTACTTCTGTTGTCCTTTGCTTGTTAGCTTGATCCAGGCAGATGGGTAAATCCACATTCCGTTGTCTAGGGCGGTCTTGTTTATCAACTGCCTCCACAACTCATCTTTTAAGAACATATTTCCAGCACACATACCTTACTCTTTACACACAAGCCGTGCATACATCACGCAATGACAGTTGTGACCAGCGGTTCACCAGTTTTTAAGTGGTACCTTACAAGATACTGTTTGGCTAAAGATTCTGACGACAGGGTGTTAGGTTGGCAAAAAGGCATTCGTAGGATCACAGGGCCTGATCCAAAAACCTATTGAAGTTGATACAAAGGATCCCATTGATTCCATTTAGCTTTGGGTCAGGCCCTCTGTTATGCGTTTATATATTATTAAAAAGCAACACAGTTCAATAGCAGCGAACAAAGAAAAATAGTCTCGCTCACTGGAGCGTTTTAGTGTGTCCAGGACTTTGTACCTGCGATTCCTCAACTGCTGTACAGGTCAGAATGATTGATCTCTCTTCCTGTCATTAATAACCTCTTGCAGACTTGTGTTCAGTTATTCTTGTTCTCTTTCTAGTCACTTCCTCCTCGCTTCAAAGTTTTCTCTCCCGCGATAAATCTGCTGCCCCTCACTTCCTGAGTGCGTTGCCGCAGAACGAATTGCTTCTTTTGAACCGCTCCAGCTTAACAATAAAAATAAAGTCTCGGCTCATAAAACATCTGACCATTTTCTTATTGCTTGGCACCCGTGGAAGGTTACCCTCATCTGGCTGGCAAGCACTTCCAAAGCCCCTTCCAACATTTCAGTTACAAGGAGAAGTTCTTTTGCGGGGAGGGAGAGGTTGGGGAACTGCCTGGCTCAGGAGAATAATGAAGAGAAATGGAGCCCTTTACCTCTTTGTTGATCAGCTGCAGCCAAAAATCATTATCATCTGACAGCTCAGAGCAGTGGCCTACATAAACAGAGTTATGGTCCTTAGTCCAGTTCCCAGCAAACAGGTGTTCACGTCATCACAAAATCTACCCTAGCAAATGGCCTCTATCCTTCTGAGCAGTATAAAGAAAGAGACTAGAGACGTGTCTACACTGCAATTGGGGTGTGGCTGCAGCACGTGTAGATGTACCTGAGCTAGTTTTAATCTAGCTAGCTCAAGTAACAACAGCAGTGAAGCCTACCCGCACTCCTCAGGCTCCGGAGTCCGAGCTCCAGCTCGAGCCACGATATCTGTGTAGCTATTGTGAGCCTGAGCTCTGAGACTTGCTACCATGCATTTTAAAAAGCAATGTAGATGAACCTGGGTTGTGCCAAGGCAGCTCGCCTCTACTGCTGCCCAAGCTGCTGTGACTTCCTTGATATCGTTACTCAAGCTAGCTAGATCAAAGCTAGCTGGGCTATATCTACCCATGCTAGAGTCACTCCTCTGTTTGCAGTAAGGATCAAAAGGGTCAATCTCTGGACACTGTGAACGAAGCTTGCGTTATCTTTGCCTGACTTCTACCTATGAAGGTTTCTGTTCCCGGACAGCCAGTCTGGCACTTTTCACCAATACTGACATTTCATTTAAAAAGAAAAGGAGTACTTGTGGCACCTTAGAGACTAACCAGTTTATTTGAGCATGAGCTTTCGTGAGCTACAGCTCACTTCATCGGATGCATAGCTATGCATCCGATGAAGTGAGCTGTAGCTCACGAAAGCTCATGCTCAAATAAACTGGTTAGTCTCTAAGGTGCCACAAGTACTCCTTTTCTTTTTACGAATACAGACTAACACGGCTGTTACTCTGAAACATTTCATTTAAAAAGATCCTCACCCTAAGATTTGTTTAAACCTCATTTTGCCTCCCATGATTTTGTTTTAATCCTTCTTTCCCTTTTGGTCTGATCCTGCACCCACTGAAGTCGGAGTCAAACCTCCCATGACCTTCGCTGCAGCAGGACTGGTGTTACTTTGTTGTGGTCGCTAACATGTGTGCTCTGCCTTCATGGATGATTTGTGGCCATTTTAATAGCTAGACTTCGCAGAATTCGACTTTATTTTTTTGAGGATTTTAATGGATAACATCAATGTTTATTTTAAGCATTTTAAAAGATTTTTATCCATTTAAAATTTCAGTTGTGCAAAATTATGGGTCTTAAGCATTTCCCCCCCTATTTTTTATCAATTTAAATTTTCACAGTTATGGAAAATTATAGGGGATCAGACAATTATTTAATGACAGCAGATGCTGAGATTCAAAAAGTTAAAGCTTTAAAACTGCTAAAATGCAAACTGTCGAGGTCCCCTCTCAAATATACAAAATATATATCCTTAAATCAAACTCTAATGATTTCGCAAGCAGCATTTTTCTTACTTTGCCCCTCTGTACATTTTGATTATTTTCTATGGAAATATTTTTTGTGGGTTTCTGTGTTTGCAGTGAAATTGATGTTTATTGACATTTACTGATTTAAAAAAATAATTGAATCCTTCTAAGCCCATTACAAGTGTGTACAAGATTCACTGAGACCTAGAACTCGGAATGGTGGTTTATTCTCTGTTTTTTAAATAGATAGTATTCTGAGGCCGTTCTCAGACTCACAAAACTGTTATGAAAGTATTTGACAATGAGAGATCTTAGATTCTGATCTGAGGCCTTGCCTGTAGAACTAAATGGATTTAAAGTCTATTAGTTATTATTTGTCTTATGGTAGTGCTCGGGGACCCCAGCCATGGGCCAGAACCCCATTGTGCTAGAAGTTGTACAAGCATAGAACAAAACTATGGTCGCCGCCGCAATGAGGGTACAATCGAAGTATTGAATCTGAGGTTGGGTGTACACTAGAAAATGAGGTTGGCTTAATGAAGTCACTCGGGGTTTGAAAGTGCAGAGGGTGCTAGGTCGAAGGAACTGCATTATTCTAACTTTCTGCAGAGATCTTTGAGATAAAAGGCAGTTTTTGGTAGATATTAAGGTCAGAAGGGGCCATTATGATCATCTAATCTGACCTCCTGCACAACGCAGGCCACAGAATCTCACCCACCCACTCCTGCGATAAATCTCTCACCTATGTCTGAGCTATTGGAGTCCTCAAATCGTGGTTTAAAGACTTCAAGGAGCAGAGAGTCCTCCAGCAAGTGACCCGTGCCCCATGCTACAGAGGAAAGCGAAAACCCTCCAGGGCCTCTTCCAATCTGCCCTGGAGGAAAATTCCTTCCCGACCCCAAATATGGCGATCAGCTAAACCCTGAGCACCCTGGGCAAGATTCACCAGCCAGATACCCAGGAAAGAATTCTCTGTAGTAACTCAGATCCCACCCCATCTAACATCCCATCACAGGCCACTGGGCCTATTTACCATGAATATTTAAAGATCAATTAATTGCCAAAATCATATTATCCCATCATACCGTCTCCTCCATAAACTTATCGAGTTTAATCTTAAAGCCAGATAGGTCTTTTGCCCCCACTGCTTCCCTTGGAAGGCTATTCCAAAACTTCACTCCTTTGATGGTTGGAAACCTTTGTCTAATTTCAAGTCTAAACTTCCCGATGACCAGTTTATATCCATTTGTTCTTGTGTCCACATTGGTATGAGCTTAAATAATTCCTCTCCCTCTCTGGTATTTATCCCTCTGATATATTTATAGAGAGCAATCCTATCTCCCCTCAACCTTCTTTTGGTTAGGCTAAACAAGCCAAGCTCCTTGAGTCTCCTTTCATAAGACAGGTTTTCCATTCCTCGGATCATCCTAGTAGCCCTTCTCTGTACCTGTTCCAGTTTGAATTCATCCTTCTTAAACACGGGAGACCAGAACTGCACACAGTATTCCAGGTGAGGTCTCACCAGTGCCTTTTATAACGGTACTAACACCTCCTTATCCCTACTGGAAATACCTCTCCTGATGCATCTCAAGACCGCATTAGCTTTTTTCACGGCCATATCACATTGGCCGCTCATAGTCATCCTGTGGTCAACCAGTACTCCAAGGTCCTTCTCCTCCTCTGTTACTTTTAATTGATGCGTCCCCAGCTTATAACTAAAATTTTTTGTTATTAATCCCTAAATGCATAACCTTACACTTCTCACTATTAAATTTCATCCTATTACTATTACTCCAGTTTACAAGGTCATCCAGATCTTCCTGTATGATATCCCGGTCTCTCTCTAAATTGGCAATACCTCCCAGCTTTGTATCAGCCGCAAACTTTATTAGCACACTCCCACTTTTTGTGCCGAGGTCAGTAATAAAAAGATTAAATAAGATTGGTCCCAAAACCGATCCCTGAGGAACTCCACTGGTAACCTCCATCCAGCCAGACAGTTCACCTTTCAGTATGACCTGCTGTAGTCTCCCTGTTAACCAATTCCTTATCCACCTTTCAATTTTCATATTGATCACCATCTTTTCCAATTTAACTAATAATTCTCTATGTGGCACCGTATCAAACGCCTTACTGAAATCTAGGTAAATTAGATCCACTGCATTTCCTTTGTCTAAAAAAATCTGTTACTTTCTCAAAGAAGGAGATCAGGTTGGTTTGGCACGATCTACCTTTTGTAAAACCATGTTGTATTTTGTCCCAATTACCATTGACCTCAATGTCCTTAACTACTTTCTCCTTCAAAATTTTTTCCAAGACCTTGCACACTACAGATGTCAAACTAACAGGCCTGTAGTTACCCGGATCACTTTTTTTTCCTTTCTTGAAAGTAGGAACTATGTTAGCAATTCTCCAATCATATGGTACAACCCCTGAGTTTACAGATTCATTAAAAATTCTTGCTAATGGGCTTGCAATTTCATGTGCCAATTCCTTTAATATTCTTGGATAAAGATTATCTGGGCCCCCCAATTTAGTCCCATTAAGATGTTCGAGTTTCAGTTCTACCTCAGATATGGTAATATCTACCTCCATATCCTTATTCCCATTTGTCATGCTACCATTATCCCTAAGATCCTCATTAGCCTTATTAAAGACTGAGGCAAAGTATTTGTTTAGATATTGGTCCATGCCTAGATTATCCTTGACCTCCACTCCATCCTCAGTGTTTAGCAGTCCCACTTCTTCTTTCTTTGTTTTCTTCTTATTTATATGGCTATAGAACCTTTTACTATTGGTTTTAATTCCCTTTGCAAGGTCCAACTCTACTTGACTTTTAGCCTCTCTCACTTTATCCCTACATGTTCTGACCTCAATAAGGTAGCTTTCCTTGCTGATCCCTCCCATCTTCCACTCCCTCTTGCTTTCTGCTTTTTCTTAATCACCTCTCTGAGATGCTTGCTCATCCAGCTGGGTCTACAACTCCTGCCGATGAATTTTTTTCCCCTTTCTTGGGATGCAGGCTTCCGATAGCTTCTGCAGCTTTGACTTGAAGTAATCCCAGGCCTCCTCTGCCTTTAGATCCATAAATTCTTCAGTCCAATCCACTTCCCTAACTAATTTCCTTAATTTTTGAAAGTCAGCCCTTTTGAAATCAAAAACCCTAGTTGCAGATTTATTTTTGTTAATCCTTCCGTTCAGTTTGAACTGAATTAGCTCATGATCACTTGAACCAAGGTTGTCCCCTACAACCATTTCTTCTACTAGGTCCTCACTATTCACCAAACCCAAATCTAAAATGGCATCCCCTCTAGTCGGTTCAGCAACTATTTGATGCAGCTGTCTGTGCCGCTGCCAGCCTGGCTGGCTACCTTTATAGGACCCCTTCTCCTCCAACAGAACTCCCACTGAAACTCCCCTGTTTACAGGTTTCAGAGTAACAGCCGTGTTAGTCTGTATTCGCAAAAAGAAAAGGAGTACTTGTGGTGCCACAAGTCCTCCTTTCCCCTGTTTACAGCTCTGTTTGCTGGCTCCTGTGCTGCTGCAGCTGTCTGCAGTTGCTTGCTTTCAGCTCATTAAAAGTAGGAGGTTTTCCTGCCTGTAACAGGCCTATAGCTCCCTTCTAACGTGAATGTACAGCCCTTCACGGGTTGACTAGAGCCCTGAGGCAATTAGAACTCTCCTTCTGAAATACACTTCTGAGCAAGGTTGCAGACTTGCACTGCTGGTGCCAGGGGTTTTGTGTTGATTTACTGCATACTTCAAAAATCCTTTCTTTAGCTGTGCCTAAGAGCCACATTGGTGAGGTCTCCCATGTGTTAGTGCTTAAGAACAATGGGCTTATGTAGTAAAATGAATTTTGCTTCTCTCCTTTTAATTACGGGCTTTAACATTATTTCCAACACACAGGCCTGGTCTACACTAATGAGGTAAGTCAATCTAAGTTATGTAAGTTACGTAACTTAGGGCATGGCTACACTTGCAGATGTAGAGCGCTTTGAGTGAATCCAGCCTTCGGAGAGCGCAGTAGGGAAAGCGCTGCAGTCTGTCCACGCTGACAGCTGCAAGGGCACTGGCGTGGCCACATTTGTGGCCCTTGCAGCAGCATTGGGAGCGGTGCATTATGGGCAGCTATCCCAGCATGCAAGTGGCTGCAACGTGCTTTTCAAATGGGGGGGGGGGGGTGGAGTGTGACAGGGAGTGTGTTGTGTGTATGTGGGGGGAGAGAGAGTGGGTTTGGGGGGGGCTGAGAGCATGTCAGCATGCTGTCTTGTAAGTTCAGACAGCAGCAGACCCCTGCCTCTCTCTCTCACACCCAGCATTCCACAGTAATGGTTGCTTTGTCTCAGAGCAGATAAGCATGCCGGCTGTCAGAAACGGAGCTTTCAACGGGCATATCCGCATTCCTACAGCGAGTTCAAAACAATGACAAAAGTGGCCACTTGACTGAAGGGGATTATGGGACGTTTCTGAAGGCTGATCAGAGCGCAGTAATGCAACACCTCCATACTGGCGCTGAGGCACTGCAGCGGGGGCGCAGCAAACGTTATTCCACTCGCCGAGGACGAGTACCAGCAGCGCTGTAGCCGCGGAGTCAGAGCGCTCTACGTGCCTTGCCAGTATGGATGGGTAGTGAGCTATTGCACCCGGGGCTCCTTTATTGCACTGTAATTCGCAAGTGTAGCCAGGGCCTTTAGTCGTCGTAGCTTAGATCGATTTACAGTGGGTCTGGTGAAGACGTGATAAGTCTGGTGAAGACGCGCAAAACTGGTGTGACGCTGTCTACACATTTTTGCATGAAAAAATCTTGAGGTTTCATTTAAGGAGACAGTTTTGAGCCCTTTGGGTTTTGCACAAAGTGACAAAATAGTTGTTATTTTAGCATCCCAAAGAGCTGCAAAATTTTGAATTGCGAACATGTATGTACCCAGTTCAAATCTGAATGCCCAAAGCCGCCTTTTGATGGGAGCGTGCCCATTTGTATTTGGGAACAGGCTGCTTTTCATTGGGAAAGGGATGCATTTTTGAGGAAAACCTTTTTTAAAAGGTGGCTATTTTCTCTGGGAATGGGACCATTTTCCGAGTTCTTAATTTACATGGAAAAAAAATCAGTTTCAGATACTTTCACCTCTCATTGTCGATATGCAGCTGGCACATGCTAGTGAAAGGCTGATCGTGCCAGGCATGGCGTGGCAGCTGTAACCCACTGATGTGTAATAGGTTCCCCCTTTGTGCCTGATCCACAAGGGATCGGAGTGTAGCAGCTTGTAGTTTTAGCTCTGGAAGTTCCCGATTCAGTCCCTGGTGCATCAGTCAAGTTGGCGGTCATCACACAGATACTGTGCAGATATCCCAAAGGCACCTGTAAGGGACTGCAGAAGACTTTGTTATGGCCTAGCTAGGGAACTTCCGCTTTCTCGAGGCCACTGTAGGACATGGAAAACCAGCTATAACCAGCTTTAGGCCGGTTCTGTCTGCCCTGCATGGCCCTTTGCCAGGTAGCGGAAAGCCCCTTTAGGAAAGTACCTAATTAAATATTCATGAGCTGTTTCTGTGTAGTGCTTATTATGGCTTGCTGTTTACCCCTTCGTTGGACTCTGTCCCAGGCAAAGCTCCGGTGTGCTGGGTTCTCCGCCTCTGTGACAGCAACACTTGGAGTCCCCGTTGCGGGTGTGTCACTAACCTTCAATAAAGCCAATAACTCGCTGCTTAGCTGCGTGTGGATCTCGTTTTCCAGAGTACCTCTGCCGGCCTGCGGTGCTTTGAACACCTTGGCCCAGAACAGCAGCTCCGCCAGTAGACCACACTCTATGTAATCAGCTCTGAGGCGGTGAACTCTGCTGTCATGAAGATACCGTAGACGTATAATGGTGCAGGTTGCAGCTAGCTAAAAGCTTTACAGCATCTCAGCTACATAAATGGCAGCTCACAATCAATTCACCAACCTAGTTCCCCAGTGTCCTGGTTCCCACGTTAGCAGCCCCCTCCTTCCTGTTTTCTTTCCCCCTTGCATCAGCATATATCGAATCACAGTCATTTGTAAACAGGAGGCAGTTGTTACACAAAATCACCATAACTGCAGACACTAACAAATGGGCTTCCACAGAGCTTGTGCTCTGGCTTGTCTTGCCTTTGTTGACCAGGATCTGGACCTATATACGCCACAGAGAGACATCTAGTGGCTGAGAAACATACTACAGTATCATTGCCTCTCCCAACCAGCTCTGCCCCTCTCTGTTCCTCTTCAGGTGGCAGCGTCCCTGCAAGCAAAACAGTCTGACATACTGTTGATGACTACAGGGCCACCACTGCAGTGCTGTGGAGTCTTTTCATAGTAGCTGTTCCAGTAAGAAGATCCAAAACCAGAGAGCCACGCTTCTCTCTAACCTGTGTCTGCCTGTGGCTCTGTGTTCAAGGCGTTCTCAAAGACGGGCGAGAAGATGAACCGGCAGTTTGTTGAGGATCGGGCCGTGGCGATCGACCCGCTCCCTTTCATCTGGAATGTGAAAGGACCTGGGCCTCACTACTGTCTTGATATGAAGATGTCCCGGCTCAAACGACTGGCCTTTGCCTTTGAATTTGGATCAGTGAACCCCAGGTAAGAGGGCGACTCTAACAACAAAAGAAAAGAGAAACCCATCCAGCCCAGTCTGAAAAGGGGAAATAACTGACCACGAGAAAAACCGATTTAAATCCGATTGTGGAAGCTCTGAGGAGGGAGTCAGTTCTTGGTGAGCTCAGGCGTGGGTGTGGAGGTGCCCACAGGTGGACAGTAGGCCACTAAACTGCTGCTGATTCAGTTCCCCCAGGGGTCTTGGGTGGCATTCACCAGTGTGATAGTTACTTCCTCCTTGGAGAGGGCACAGCTTGCTCCTCCCGTTGCTCCTGGCCAGCCCTGATAGAAGGGAGGTGGGACCTTGTCCCAGCTTTCACCCTGCCCATTTTCAGGCAGGAGGAAACCGTGGGGTTGCTAGGAGGGAGAAGGGCCTGCAGCTTCCCAGCCACGCTATTGCTGGCTATTGGGCATGGGGCCAAGAGGGCCGTGAGAGGGGCTTTGTCACTTCTCCCCCCCCCAGCTTTTGTACCCTCCCAGGGTTTTCTCCCTCTACATTTCAGAGCACCCCTCCTTCCCTCTAGGTGATGTAGGCTACATCAGGTTTATTATGACCATCTATGATACCATCCACTGTATTCATGGTATATGCCCCTCTTAGCTTATGAGGGGCATACACCATGAGGGTATACACCATGCTGGCAAGCAGGCGCCCTGGGCACCATTCCTAGCCTCAGTCCCTCTTGCCACTGACTAAGAGGGTCTGGGGTGCTCAATATAGGAGGGGGAGTCTTAGGCATGACGATTAAGGAGTGAGGTCGATGGGGTCCTCATGCCAGTGACAGAGGGTGGAGGCACCCAGGATTAACCCTTTAAAGAACCCCCAAGACCTCTATCCACTATCCGATATCAGTCCCCGGACTTCACTTACTTGGTGCGACTGTCCAGGTAGCTCACCTGGCTCCTTTGCCTGCCTCCCCTCTGGTCTAGTCCTGTCTATTCCAAGGCTGCTGGTTGATCCCACTAAAGGCAGGCTTAGTACATTAAAATTAGCATATCAGTAGATAAAATAAAGAGCCCTTCCAATATCAGGCCACCCTGACGATCAGACCTGACTACTTTTTCTTTTCCAGACAATCGTTCCCAGTGACTGAGTTTCCTGAAAGGTAAAGAAGAGATTTAAGACCTTGCATAATCGTCAGCACCGATGTGTTGGGAAGGGATGTGCGTTATCTTCTGGGTTTATCGCTGGGTTCTTTCATGGCAAAAGCATCAACAGTTTTTTGCTCAGAAATAGTGCTTAGATGCTACACTGTGGGGCACTCTAGAAAAACCAGGACAACACTAAATCCTAGTGAGGCCTGGGCCCCCGATAGCATTTTTCATCCATAAATGTTAAAACTCTTTACAAAGGCTAGTAAATATTGTTAACCCCACTTTACAGAGAGGAAAACTAAGGTGCAGCAAGGGGGAAAGATTCACCCAAGGTCACCCAGTGGGTCAGTGGCGAAGCTGGGAAAAAGATCTAGGTCTCCTGCATGCCAATTCAGTGTCCTATTTGCTGGCCTACGCTGGATCTTTCTAGAATCTCAATGCACAAGAACAACCCACAGTATTTGCACAGGAAGTAGGGGAACACAATTACAAGCTTTCCAAAGGGGTGCATACTGCAAACGTTTGTGAAGAATTTTTAGCTATGTACTTTCCAAAGAGATATTATCAATAGCAAAGACTTGTTGGTGCATCCAGCCAGAAGTCCTGCCTGCAATACATGATCTAGTCTGTTCTCAGATGTTTTCAGTCTGTGGGCTGAAAGAGAAATCCCTTTGTGGAACTATCCTGCTGCCAATGCCATAATCCCCAATCCCTTGCATCTCCATGTCTTTCATTCTGCGGATTATCACCAAGATGAGTTCTCCAGACCACAGGTGCTCCACACCTGGAGAATCACTCTGCTTTCTCCAGCCTAGCTGGAAATATCCCAGGCATTGGGGCTTGTGTGACTGGAAGGACATCTGCTGGGAGATTTTTCTTAATGACACCCCCATTAGTTATTTTTTTTTTTAAACCAGTGATATATTTTTAGATGAGCTAGCCAGAGATGATATTCTCCCCCTTCTTTCTGTTTTGTGTTCTTTGGCTCTGCATGTATCGTCACATTCCAGCTCCACAGAGTATTCCTTCTCCCACTTCTTCTGTGTATTTTTCAGTGGTTTCCATTATTATTTTCTAAACATCTTGCAACTTCTCCCTCCACAGATTCCAGTCCTTGCATGTCTTCCCTTGATCCCATGCATTTCCCAGTCACGCGTTTGAACAACCGGCAGAGATACCAACTGCCTCAAACATTTGATTTTTTTCCCCCAAAGGTGCACAAGTTGCTTTGTCACACGCAGATGTTTTCTAGACACACTATGCACCAGATCCCCAGTTGGTGTAAGCTGACGTTTAACTCCATTAACCAACATGATACATGGTGCTACCTCGATTTGTATTGGCTGAGGGTCTGGCTCTCTCATTCATGTCACTTTTTAAGCTCTCATTTTTCTAAAGAGTATTATTTTGGGTGGTTTCCAATATACAGCTTCTCTAACCGGGCAGTGCTAGCGTTGAAACTCTCTCTGAGTGTTGCTGCTTGTCAAACATGGTGATTACATCAGAAGCTAAAAACTCTAGACATTTTTTTTTTTTTTGGTGGTGGTGGTGGTGGTGGAGGGGATTGGAAATAGTTTGATTTTTTTACTCCCTCTCTCATTCCTTAGGATCGTTAAACTTGACATCTCTTTAAATGAGCTGGAAGAACTGCAGCCTGAAGCACTTTTCCCTTTTGAGAATCTCTTTGACTTGGATGCATCCCTCAATGCGTTAGGCATGTGAGTATGACATAATGTAAGTGATTGATGGGCTCTCATGAAAATGTTCTTGTCATAAAAAGGAGGGGAGGCATTTTTTTATTATTATTAGAGCCCTGAAAGCGAGGGACTGTTAGTTCTGGCAAAATGTTGGCAGGTTTCTTCTCTCCTGGCTCAGCCGGTGCACCTTCATATGTAGCCTGCATCCCTCTGAAATTTCAGCTGTGATTGGCACCACATAACTCTGTCAAAATACCTCGGTCTCGAAATTTACCACTCTGGTATTCCAGTGCTAGTCTTCGCCACAAAGGCATGTTCGGGTATCTCACTCCAAACCAGATGAGCGCAGCCATTTCTGAGCAGAGAGAGCTGCTCGTTCCTAAAACATTAGACATGAGGGCTCTGCAATGTGGACAAATGACCATGAGTGGTAACTATCAAATTAGTCTCTGCTTATGATCTGAGGCTGGATTTGAACTGCTCTCAGGTGAAGGACTAGTACACTAACTCACTGCAGCACCAAGGCATCAGATAGAGAGGATTCTTCATTAAACTTGATGTATCCTCCCCAAATATTGCTTGTTGTCTTTTGAGTGTTCCGTAGGATAGCGGCTGGAAGGGAAGCCACAAAACCTTTATGTACTAGAGGTGGACTTAAGCTGCAATTAAGCTGATTGTCTCTCAGATACTCGGATCTGGGGTTTTGGTTGAACCTTTTATAAAGGCCATTTGCAAATCCTGCACCTGAGTTCAGATGTCCCCCAACCCTAAAAGTTCCAGTAATATTGGTTTCCAGAGTTTGGTTAATTACCTCCATCACTGACCTGTATTATTCAGGAGCTCTACCTATTACTAATACCCTTCCCAACTGTTTTGTCTTTGGCTCCAGCATCAGAGGGGTTGAAGTTCTTCCCAACCTCGTCGTATTAAACCTCAGTCATAATGCACTCAGTGACCTGAGAAGTTTAGAAACCTGCATCCACCTGTCTGTGCTGAATGTGTCTCACAATCAAGTGAGAGCCCTGGGGGACATGCCACGCCTGAGCCACCTAACGCGGCTTCACTTGGGTTCCAACAAGGTATTTTCCACGCTGCACCGGTGGCAGGGCACCGTGATGTGCTCATGGGCAGAAGAGATGGGTTACGTACTCAGGGTAATCCTAGGGATCCTCTACCTGAGCTGGAATTTTAGTCAAGACACTGGGTTTAACACCTCTTTTTTTGAAAAGAATGACGTGGGAGCTTCAACAACCACAAGTTGTCAGGAATAGATTTTAAGTCTCTAAAAGACAGCAGCAGGGCAGCCACTATGTCCTGTGGGACTTGGTATGAGGTAAGATGCGTGTAAGCCACCCCGTTTACTCCCCTGCCTGTGACTGGGCTCTTCCTTCCTGCAACCTCTGTCCAACCAAGAGGAGAGCTCAGGTAGGAATTCCACCTCTGATTCCACAGCTGACCAAGCGATGAAGAAAAGACCGGGGCAGTGGTCACCAACCGGTCGATTGTGATTGACTGGTCGATCCTGGAGGATCTCCCAGTCGATCGCGATCTCTGACTGCGCAGCAGGGCTGCTGCTAAGACAGGCTCCCTGCCTGCCCCGGCCCCATGCCGCTTCCGGAAGCGGCCAGCATGGCCCCACAGCCCCGGGGGCAGGCAGGGGTCTCCCTCTGCATGCTGCTCTTGCCTGTAAGCACCGTTCCCGCAGCTCCCATTGGCCGGGAATGGGGAGCTGTGGCCAGTGGGAGCTGTGGGGGTGGTGCTTGCAGAGAGGGGCAGTGTGCAGAGCCACGTGCTGCCCCCTGCCAGGGCCGCAGGGGCATCTTGGCCCTTTCCAGGAGCGGTGTGGGGCCAAGGTAGGCAGGGAGCCTGCCTTAGTGGCAGCCACCGACCGGGAGCCGCTGGAGGTAAATGCTGCCCAGGGGAGGCCTCACTCCAACCCCCAGCCCTGAGCCCCCTTCAGGAGCAAGTACCCTATACCCTCTCCTGCACCCTGAGCCCCCTCCTGCACCCCAACCCCTGCCCCAGGCTCAGCCCAGAGCCTCCTCCCACACTGTGAACCCCTCGGCCCCAGCCCAGAGCCTGCACCCCCTCCCGAACCCCAACCCCTACGCCAGCCCGGTAAAAGTGAGTGACGGGGGGAGGGGGGAATGGAGTGAGCGGGGTGGGACTTTGGGGAAGGGGTGGGGTAGATCCTGGGTTGCCCTTAAATTCAAAAAGTGATCTTGGGCATAAAAAGGTTGGAGACCCCTGGTCTAGAGGTACAGTTTGTGGCACCATTGGGGGCAGATGAGTAGTGAGGTCAGCCCTCCCCATAGGAAGTATAGGCCTCCACCACCCACTCTGGCATCGTGCTGTGTCACTCACTCAGTAGTGACTCCAAGGGAAGAATCACTATTGTCAGTGCCTGTCAGACCTGAGTTCTCCTTGGCCTGCTCCAGGTCCAGCTCTGCTTAGTTTGATAGGCTCCAGTGCTGGTTTTCGGTAGCCAATACAAGACTCTGTGGTAATAGCAATAGAGTCAACAGCTGATATCCATCCCCCATCTTCCCGTCCTGAAATCTCAGCATGCAGCCTCCGAAACCGTCACCTTCACATACCACTTCACGCCTTGACCCCTCAGTGAGCGCATCTCTCCTGTGTCTCTGGCTCCCCCCTGTGCAGCTGTCAGGCCACTAAGTCTTAGCTAGGATCCCCAGCTTGTCTCATGTCCTGCTTTCTCATTGTTTCCTCCTCCTCCTGCTCCCCCTGTAGCTGAGGTCTCTGGAAGGCATTCAGATTTTACCCCAGCTCTGTGAACTCTATGTCCAGAAGAGCCGGATTTCCAGCTTGCTGTCTCTCTCTTCCTCGCTGGCTCTCAACATACTGGATGCTGACAGCAATGAGATCGGCTCCCTGCAGCAGGTCCTGCATGTGCTTGGAGGACTCCGCAGGCTGAGACATCTCAAACTCCAGGTGAGTTTGGGGCCTACTATAAAGTACTAACGAGGCAGGGCATTCAGATCAGATTCAGCTTGCTTTACGAGCTGGCCAAGGGCTGCCTCTAATTCCCAGATACGTTTACATACTAACGTCCGCAGGATGAGGAGGTTGGAATAAAGGGGCCGTGGAACGAAACCTGGCCAATTCTCGTTCTGGTTACAGATCTATATAGAAACCTGGGAGTCACCAGTTCACACTGGGCTACCAAACTTGCAAATTTGGTAGAGGGCCACCCCAGGGTGTGCTGGGTACTAAGCCAGTCCATTCACCCACCCTTGTGCTGGTCTGCGGGTTCTAGCGCTGCAGCCTGGGGGCTATGAGGAAGAAAAACCCCTTCCATCCATGTACGAAGTGTCGACGCTGCCATGCTACAGCGGCACAGCTGCCTCGCCATACCAGTGCCAGTGTAGCTGCCGTCAGGGTTGTTGCTCCAGAGAACCACTGGGTCAGTAATTACTTGTGCTTTATTCCCCCACCACAACTTTACAAGGGCAACCCGCTGGCCCGGGATAGCCGCTACGTCGCTGCAATCAAACAGGCCACTTCCGTGGAGCTCCTGGACGATATGCTTCTTGGGGACCCACCTCGCTGCTCAGCCTTGTCTTTGTTCAGCTGGTCTCTAGTGGCTGGTTTGGTGGACTCAGGTCAGACCAAGGAGGATCTGAAAAAATCAGCTAGGAGGATCTTCCTGGAGAGACGGCAGCATCAGACAGAGAGCACTGAGGGCGTCGTACATCACTTGCATAGCAGAATACTGTAAGGAGTGTGCGGTCTTTCTGCTTGTTTAGGTAGTGTAAGGGCCGGGGGTGCCGGAACAGGGAGGCCAAGGGGCCATGGCCCTCCCACTTTTTGCCCGGCCCTCTGCCCCTCCTCTTCCCCCCCAGGGCCCCACCCCCCGGCCAAGCTGGAACCTGGAGCCCAGCATGGGCAGCTATGGGGAGCCATGGACCCTCCACCTGCCTGGGACGGGGGAGCCCGAGAGCAGTCCCTGGCCTGTGTCCCTGCCCCCCGGGCCCTCCTCCCAGGGCACATGGACGGTCTGTGGCTCCTCACAGCTGCCTGGGCAGTTGTTACCATGGCTTGGCTGCAGCTCTTTGGCCCCCCAAGGCCCCGCCCCCAGGCTGGAAGCCAGAGCCGTGTCGGGGCAACAGCTGCATGGACAGCTGTGGACCTGGGCAAGGGTCAGGGGTGCGGGGACAAGGGCCGTGCTGCTCTTGCCCCTCTTCCACCGCCCCCCCCCACCCCCCGCTGGCAGGTGGAGGGGCCTGGGCTCCCTGGCCCAGATCCAGCTTCTGGCTTGGCTGGGGGGCAGGGCCTTGGGAGGAAGAGGAGGGGCAGGGGTGGGGCCATGGAGGGGACAGGGTCTCATGGCCCCCCGCTTTCAGGAAGAATCCGTCGCCCCTGGTAAGGGCTTATGTGGCCGCAGCAGCTATTTCTTATGCATGCAGATTTAAACTGATCACCCAGTTTGGGGCTGGAAAGGAGGAGTTTTCTTCCACTGCGGTTTTGGCACAGACCTTGTGAATTTATTGGCACAACAGTGGACTGCTGAGAAGGATTCTCCACCGGGATTAGGTGGACATATCCCATCCTACACGCTCTCTCTCTCTCCCCTGCATCCCAGAGGGACCATAGGTCAATTTCAGCCCCTCTGACCATGGGGAATGCGATTTATACATGGCAAGGGGTCATCTATAACGCTCAGCTCCGTGGCCAGGCTCCTGGAGCTGTGGGGGAATTTTGCCACTGTTGATGCTGTGCAGTGATGGGGATGTTTGCTGACATTGTTAATGGACACGAAGCAGTAGGAGCAATTCCGCATGGCTAGAACCCTGGAGGAACAGGGGCATGTGCCTGTATTTATTGTACAGTAAGTGCATGGCACTTTTTGTCTTGGGTCCTCAGTGGGGACTCCCCCATGTGACTCGCGACATGTTCAATCCCCACATACTGCCCTGGATATGCAAACTGCTGGGTGAGTCACAGGACAGCACCCAGGGTGGTTTCAGCTGAATATGCTGGTCAGATGCGAGCATGGCCCTTCGCCATGCAACTGCCAGCCAGGCTGAACCTATTGAGAAATCCTCCCCATGGTTCATGGTAGGGTGTGATTTTCCTCTCTCTCTCTCTGACAGGGACCTGTGGGAAGAGCTGAGAGAATACGAAGAAACCTTCAGAACAGAAGTGGATGGCTGCATAAGGTAACGTGAGCCATGTCATGCTACGGAGGGTCTGACTGCATCTCAGCAGTCTCAGGTGCCAGGAAGCCGCACCGGGCTCTTTGCACAGACTGGAAGTGAACCAACCTCCTCCTCTGGTATTTAAATGTTATTCCGTGCTGCATATAGGAGTATGCAGCATGTATAAGAGAGACAGCGTGGCCTAGTGGATAGCGCCCTGGCCTGGGACTCAGGAGACATGGGTTCTGTTCTCGGGTCTGCAGCTGGGTGATCTTGGGCAAGTCATTTTGCCTCACCATGCCTCAGTTTCCCCATCTGACCTCTTTTGTAAAGTGCGATATAAAAGCTAGGTAATATTATTATATAGCATCGATATATCAGGATATACACTGGACTGGATGAAATCATAAGAGATGGGAAGGATGTATAATCCTGCACTGGCAGGGTGGTGGACTGGATCACCCAATATGTGTCTTCCATCCCTAACATCTACGATAGATCAGCCATCCCTTCCCACCAAGTGTAGAGGACCCACTAGGTATCAAACTGTAGAGGATCCACTTGATATCAAACTGATATTACATGAAGAGGTGCTTGATCAAGGCACTTATAGCCCAGATGCACCATGAGACCAATGTCATTATTACTCCATCGCTATAAAACAACTTAACCTAGAATCTTGTCTGCCATACAGATTGTGTCCAAAATGCAAACTGTGGGATGAAGGAGCAGCGCTCTCTGGGTTGTGCTGGGGCATAAGTGATGCAGGATTGGTGCTAGGGTGTTCAGCTGATGCAGGAGGAAACAAAGTCTTTTAACGCAATGTCAAACCTTTTCCCTCTCTAGGTACATTGATGCTCTCCCATCTGAGGATATCCAGGGCTTGGTTAATCCTCAGGAGATCCCGAATGCTATGGAGAAGTACCTGTTCACCAAGTTCTGGGAGAGGTGGCAGCATGGCAGAAGGAAGCCGGCCAATATACCCTACAAGGAGCTGACCAAACCTGAGGAAGTAAGAAGTGTAATTGTTAGCAATCGTTGCGCCTGTCAAACGCTGCAGACTCAGCTCGTGGGCCCAACAGGGAAGTTTCCTTCTGATTGTTCCTTCTGCTGTGTGTCTAAAATATAACCAGGTGCTGGCATGGGCCAAGGGCAGGAGAGTGAGAGAATACATCAAGTGCAGAGAGCCGCTCCTGATTAAAACAAGGGCAAAAGGATTCCCCCAGCTGGAGGTCAGCAGTGGGGTCTAAGTCTCATCTCAGTCCACTGCAGAGGCTGTGGGTGAAATCCGGGCCCCACTGAAGTCAATGGGAGTTTTGCCATTGACATAAAAGGATCCAGGATTTCACCCAGTGACTTCTAAATGCTCACCCTCTTCTGGGGTTCTCGCTTCCCCTTCCCTAATGTCCCAGTTGGCCTAAACTGAGCTCAGACGTGTTCCTCTCATGGCTGGGTTCTCTGGCAATCACTGCAGTGAACTCAGGCAATTGAGGAAAATTCTCTGCTTTGTGGGAAGGGAGATTTTTAACCCTTTCTCTGCCAGTTATGTGAGATAAGAACATAAGAATGGCCATCCTGGGTCCACCTAGCCCAGTATCCTGTCTTCCGACAGTGGCCAATGCCAGGTGCCCCGGGGGAATGAACAGAACAGGTCATCATCAAGTGATCTGTCGCCCATTCCCAGCTTCTGGCAAACAGAGGCTAGGGACACCATCCCTGCCCATCCTGGGTAATAGCCATTGATGGTCATATCCTCCATGAACTTATCTAGTTCTTTTTTGAACCCTGTTTTAGTCTTTGCCAGCAGATGCTGTGAAAGCCAAGAGTTCCACAGACTGACTGTGTGTTGTGTGAAGAAATATTTCCTTTTGTTTGGTTTAAACCTGCTTCCTGGGGTCTGCACCTGATCACGGACACTGTACAAGTCTCCGCTGCACAGGGGTGCTGGAACAATCTGTATAGAGGGGGTGCTGAGAGCCACTGAACCAAACTATAAATCCTGTATATGATGGAAACCATTTCAAGCCAGGGATGTGGCAGCACCTCCTGCACCCCTAGTTCCAGCACCTACGCCACTGCATATCGGGCAATGGGTGTGTGTTAGCCTGTACTTTGGCAGGGTGTTACAGAATGCTAGGATTTCCTCGTTGTTTTCGTCAAACCAGTCTTGGTGCCGATGAGTGGTGCCGACAGATTAAGGAGAAGTGCAGAGAGCAACACAAGGGACTGCTCCTGGCATTCATTGACCTAACAAAGGCCTTTGACTCGATCCCTCGTGATGCCCTATGGAAGGTGCTGTGTAGGTTTGGCTGTCCACAGAAATTCATTTCCGTCATCAGACTGCTCCATGATGGGATGACGGCCACCATGCTGTGCAACGGCTCAGAGACTGAACCATTCATCATTGGCACTGGTGTCAAGCAGGGCTGTGTCATTGCTCCGACACTCTTCTCCATTTACCTTGCCGTGCTCCTGATCCTCATCCGCGACTGCCATCCTGATGGAATCGGGTTTGAGTATCGTATGGATGGTGAACTCCCCAATCTCCGACATCTCCAAACAACATCTAAGATCACGAGAATTGGCATCACTGACCTTCAGTATAGAGATGATCGCATCATTCTTGCACACACAGAATACGACCTGCAAAGTGCTCTAAATCTTTTTGCAGATGCCTAGCATAGCCTGGGTCTCTCTCTCAACATCAGGAAAACCAAGGTACTTTACCAGCCCTCACCTGCACAAACTACTCTTCGTACTCCACAAATCACCAGGAACGGAGAACGCCTGGAAAATGCGGATCATTTTCCATACCTTGGCAGCCACCTCTCCCAGACACCATTGACACAGAAATGAAATACAGGATCCGCTGTGCCAGCACATCCTTTGGAAGACACTCAAACGAGTCTTCAATGATAGGGATTTACAAACAGGCACCAAGATCTTGGTTTACAAGGCAATTGTCATCGCCACCCTTCTCTATGGGTGTGAGACCTGGGTAACCTACAGGCGACATCTCAAGCGGCTGGAATGGTTCCAGCAGCGCTGCCTCAGGAGGAGTCTCAGGATCAGCTGGGAAGACCGACCCACTCACATCAGTGTTCTCTCTGCAGCCAACATCAGCAGTATAGACGGGCAGGTCACGAAACACCAACTCTGCTGGGCCAGCCGCTGTCTACGTATGCCTGACACTTGCCTCCCGAAGCAAGTACTCTTCTCTCAGTTAAGTCAGGGAAGAAGGGCTCGCGGAGGGCAGCAGAAGCACTTCAAAGACATACTGGAAGTACACCTCAAAAAAGGAGGTATCAACCCAACAAACGGGGAGGACTCGGCACGGAACAGAACACAGTGGCACCACACCATACACCAAGCCACAGCTCACTTTGAGGAGAACAGATGTGCTCATGAGATAGGAGTGACAAAGGAGGAAAGAAAGAGCACAACAGGCCAGCCAACAACTGTCTCCTCCAAGATCACACCTGTCACTTCTGTGGGAAAATCTGAAGGGCATGAATTGGGCTCCTCAGTCACCTAAAAACCCACCAATGAACCCCTTTGGCAGACATCCTTTTGGCATTGAGGGATAGCCGAAGAAGAGGCAGAGTGTGACAAAGTGCAGGCAATTGTCAGGGGAGTTGGAGAAAGCTGATGGGGGTAATTGAGGTTAATTATCTAATCAGGCGTGGGGGAGGGGTTAGGGGAGCTAAAGAGCCAATTATCAGTCTTGAGCTGATAGGCTAAGAAGAGCACAGGAAGGACGTGAGAGGAGAGAGTGGCACAGGACTGGGTTAGCTGAATCCTATCTTCACAGAGATGGGACACATCTGCTCCTCTCTGGTCCTGGGGACACAGCACTGCTTCATGGGACTGTGAAGGTGTTCATGGAGGGAAGGTAAATGAATAGCGTGGTGTGGAGTCAGCAGTTCCCATGGTGCTAAAAGGCAGGAGGAGGGGAGTATGCTCTGTGACGCAGAAGGAGCTTATGACAAGTTACAATGCCAGGGTGAAGGGAGTTTTTTTCTTTCTTGTGTGAGTGCTGGAGGTCAAAGGGGCAGTAATGAAGTTAAACAGCTCTAGTGGAAGACGCAAACCCTTGATTCACTAGGGGAACAAAACCAGGTTAGACATGATGTCTGTAAAGAGCCAATGTCCTTCCTATTGTTCCCACAACAGCTACTTGAGTTAACTCAAGTTTTAAAACTCACATACCCTTCATGATCGCTCTTTGTTGGCTCTTGTGCATTTCAACTCGGCTGGCTGGCTGTAAACAGAACCTCCCACTTTTCTTTCTAGCCAGCTTCTCTTCATTTCATGACCCTGAAAAAGGGCTAACGGCCTCATTTCCGTGTCAGACCCTGCCCCAGATTCCCTAGTTCCAGAGAGGAAAAACCACCACAGTTGCTGCCTTTGAATTATTCTCCCCTGCTGGGGGCTGAGTTGTTAACATAAAATAAGGGTTTAAATCAAAACTAGCAAAGAGTCCTGTGGCACCTTATAGACTAACAGACGTATTGGAGCATAAGCTTTTGTGGGTGTATACCCACTTCGTCTATAAGGTGCTACAGGACTCTTTGTCGCTTTTACAGATCCAGACTAACACAGCTACCCTTCATAGAATCATAGAATATCAGGGTTGGAAGGGACCTCAGGAGGTCATCTAGTCCAACCCCCTGCTCAAAGCAGGACCAATCCCCAACTGATACTTGAAATCAAAAATAGACTCTCCCAGCCTTCTCCACCAGGCCCAGTAGTCCCCTCTGGCCCTCACAAGCTCGTAATTCTATCTTAAGGGTTTTGCTTCTGCCCCTCATTGCAGATACCTTCAACCACTCTTTACCCTCTGTCCAGGAGAACAAGCTTCTTCCCCACTCCTCTTTGGTCTCACTCCTCTCTACTCTTGTATCAGGCCCTAGCACTTGCCCTCTTTCTCTTTAGGCCTCTCCAGGGAGTCTTTCCCCATAGATCTTCCTTACTTCCCGATCTCCCCTTCCCTTAGGCTTTTTCTATAGGAAGTCCCACCCTCACATGATGCCGGTCACCTGATCTAACCACCAGCTCAAATGCATCACCTGGGAGGTTGTTAACTAGGCACTGGTGTGGATAAGCTCCATTCCCTTAAAGGGATAGCCTGCCCTGTGACACGTCATCAAGCGGGCGTGAGGTGCTCTGAGGAATTGCTCTGGCAGAGGAGGCCTCCTCGGCAGATGCAGAGCTAGAATACCCAGCTCTTTGCCTTTCCACTGCCAGTACCCCATGCACTGGGGGCATGGCTGGGGCATTCTTGTGACATGGCTTTTCTGCAGGGGTGGAATGGCCCATAGTGGCTAGTGGTCTGGGGCACAAGTTAGGACAGCCCTCAGTGCTGCTGTACCCTGCACCAGTGGTCCATTCTCCACTGCCTTGGCACAAGGGTGCATGATTACATTGGGTGCCTGACAATGGAGAATCAGGCCCCTAATTTAGTTAGCTTGAGCAATGGGCAGCCTCTTAAGTGCCCCTATTTGTGGATAAGGGGTTAAGCACCCACTTGGGCAAAGTATTCAGTCCAAGATTTTCGAAAGTAACTAGGGATTTGGGGGGCCTTCCAAGTGCCCTGTTCAGGGTGCCCTATAGGGGCTTGACTTTCAGGGGGTGTTGAGCACCCACCTTCCAAAAATCAGTCCCCTCCCAGGTCCTTCAACTTCTTGTTATAAGCAGATCTGGGCTTCTTCTGTTCCCGAGTTGCTTGGTTTGTTTCTTTGAAGCAGCGGGTCGCGGTGGTTTGGGCTGCTCTCCAAGATGGCTGCTTGTTTTTGTGCTTCATATTGAGAAGCAAACGACCAATGGAAAAGAAAGCCCTGCCCCTGCCGGCGTAAACTTGCAGGCACTTCATGGTACCCACCCTCGCCTTGCCTCAGGCAATGGCTGATCAATGGCTGCTTGTCTTGTCATGTGGCCACAGGAGGCCAATCATGTGCCTCATCTGCTCACTTTTTCAAAAAGCCATCAGCATATAAAACCGGGCAACCAAACTCACTAGTCCCTTAAAAAAGTGATGGCTCTGTCGTCTTCCAATGCCCTGCCCCTTCCCTCCACGCTTTCGGAAACTTGTCTATCCGTTATGTTGGGTATAACACACAGGCTATATGGACCCCAATGCATTTGTGAAATAATACTGAACCATAACAGTACACTGTAACTTTTTTGCTCCTACACTGCTTGGAATTTTCCCTTGCAGAATGGTGACTGGGTCCTGAGTTCATCTGTGGGGGTGGGTGAGATGGAAGGTGGGTCATAAAAAGTCTAGACGGATGTGGCCTCCCTCAGAGACTCCATCTTTATTAAATGGGCCAGAGTCCCGGCCTGCATGAAGAGGCTAGATATGAGCTAATGACAGAGCCATCTCAGGGCAGCACCATCTTTAACTCTTTCAGCTTGCAGTTTCTACAAATCTCTTTTCAATAAACAAACAGTGATTTTTGCCTTTTGTGGGCAGGGAACTCACTGTGTAGATGTGGATGGCTGCTGGCGAAATATGCTGGTTTAACAGCCCTGGAGACTGAAATCCTTTGTTTTTGCACCAAACAGCTGCAGCATGGACTATGTTAGTGCATGATTTTACCACATTGTAAGCTGGGGAGATAGCCCACCAGCTTACAATGTGCCAAACAAACACTCTCCAGCCACAGGATTTCAGTTCCTTCCTTCCTTCCTTTCTTCAAAAAAAAACAAAACAAAAAAACCTGTTTAACCTCTCAGGGCAGGTCTACATTACAGCCTAAGTCGATATAACTTACATTGCTCAGGGGTGTGAACTCCCCCCCCCCCCCCGCTCCAGCAACGCAAGCTTTGCACTGTCCACACCGGCGCTATGTCGGCGGGAGACATTCTTCCACTGACATAGCTTCTTGTCGAGGTGGAGTAATTATGCCAATGGGAGAATGCTGTCTCAGGTGTCTCATGCTGCGTCTTCACCTGAGATGCCGCAGTAGGACTGTAGTGTAGACACAAGTTCTTCTGCAGGGGCATAATGTTCTTAGTTATATCACTAAAGAGAACAGAATCCATTGGTTGGAAATATCCATGCATTAGTCCATTTGGGTAAACCCCAAATGTTCACAGTTTGCTTTTGGCTTAGATATCAGCACCCAAAAGTTTGGGTGGCTTTTTCACACTATCTAGATTTCTTGAGACTACAAAGGTGACCTGGAAACCTCACAAGATCAGTCTGTTTCATGAGGTGTCTTAATTTTCTGCAGCTGGACAGGCTGGAAATTCCACAAGACCAGCCTTACATCTGGTACTTGGACACTTCTGGTTCTTAACTGCATCATAATAATAATGCATCAAATCATGTCCTCGTTCAGTTTTTACTGGGGGCAGAAGTTAGGCCTCTGTCGTTCCTCAAACAAAGTCCCAGCAATGTAAAAAATAAAAGGCCATCTTCATAAGAAGGAAGGGGGATAAAAGGCTACCCTAGACCACCTCCTGATTTCCAGAACTCCTCCTCCAAGTACTGCTAGCTGCTCAGACTCTGTACCATGAGCAAGGTATAAATGCAGAGATGACTAGATTAGCTGTAAAGAGAGAGAAGAGTTTGAGATGACACCAGCCCCGGGAGGCAGGACAGTGGAGTTGTCAATGGTGATATGGGAAGGAAGTTTTGGAAGGACTAAGAATCCCTAAGGCCTCCTGGTAGATGGAGGTCTTTGTCTCTGTTTGAACATCTTCCATGATGGTGCTTCCAAAACTCCCTCTGCAGTTTTTCCTTTTGTTCTAAATATTAGGATTATTATGCTGTTTTATCCAAAACCTGATGCTGAATGAGTCTATTGCTACTTCTTTTGTTCTCATTCACAAGGGGAAATAATTGTTTCTCTTTCTCTTAGCAACATCTTAGTATGTAATTGTATACCAATATTGAACACAACAATGGCCATACTGGGTCAGACCAGTGGTCCACCTGACCTAGCCCAGTATCCTGTCTTCTGACAGTGGCCTATGCCAGATGCTTCTGAATGAACAGAACAGGGCAATTATGTGAGTGATCCATCCCCTGTTGTCCAGTCCCAGCTTCCGACAATTTTGTTGACTCCACCATTGTAGAGTATGTGCCTTTAACAGAGACAAGGGTGTGAGAGGGTCCTCCTCATGTCACAACCATCTTTATTGGCTATATTCAGCCAGGGCTGAGTAAGGGAGAGAAGGAGCTTTGTGTCTCCAGGGTTTGGAGACGTACTGGGATTTTTTTCTGTGCAAGGCATGCTTGTGTTGGGAGAATTGACAGAGAATGGAACTGTGAGCAAAGTCTACAAACCTGTCACTCAAGCAGACCTGAGAAGCAAATGGAGGCCTGCATTTGATGCTGGCTTGTGTTTGTGTGATTCGAAATCTGCTATGGGTCTCTTTGCACTGCTGTGGTATAGCTGGTTTAAGCAGCCAGCTGGGAATCCCCCCATTGTCAGGGGAATCCCTGGGTGACATAATTGGCCTAGCCAGCCCTCCTCTCAGCCCTTGGGGTAGGAGACATGTAGGGGGTGGGCTGAGGGCGGGAGGAGTGGGCTGAGAGCTGTGTGCACTGGCAATC
This sequence comes from Chelonia mydas, assembly GCF_015237465.2. NCBI lineage: Eukaryota > Metazoa > Chordata > Testudines > Cheloniidae > Chelonia > Chelonia mydas. The sequence goes on from NC_057849.1 coordinate 340,957,934, forward strand.
CCCGCTGGCAGAAACAGACCCACAGGGGCACTCGCGGCTGGGGTGTTGCTGAGAGCAGCCCTGAGGGTAATGGAGTCATTGTCAGCTCGTTTCTGGCTCCTCCGCCTCTCCTGAACCCAGTCTGCACTGGCTGCCTCCAAGAATCGAGCCCCCAGTGACCAGCTGCCTCCAAACGTTGGAGGGGGCAATGGACATGTCACGGCATGAAGGGGCATATAGAATTATAAGCGACTCATGCCAGTAGTTCTCCCAGCTCTAGTGATGGCCTCGTTCTTGATACTTTACTGGCAACATCTGCCTTCTCTGCACTCAATAACTCACTGTCAACAACTGCCTCTCTTGCAGAAGGAAACTCAGTGGGCTTGCTTCTCCGATATCTTAGTCTTCGTGGAATCTGCAGGATTTTCAATATGTCATCCAGAAGGGTTTGGTATTTTTATCTTCTTCTCCTTTTAAGCTATGTCCCAGTGTTTGAAGGGGCTTCAGTAGAAGAATAATTCTGAAACACATTACAGTTGCGTGGGCTGACAAATGTATAGATCCTTGCCTGTCATTTTGCTTCTTTCTATTGTCAAGGTCAGTGGGAAGGGAAGTAGATGTGTGTTAGAAATGTTTGAGATGCCAAAGACAAGGCGCTCTGAGGACAATCCCTTGGATGATAGATTGCAGAACCAGGAGAGTCTGGTTCTAATTTTGATTCAGAGCAAAGCAAAAAAAGATATGGCGAGAGAAAGCATAGGATTGTTTTATGTCTTATCTCTGCGTCATGTGGATTTATGCTGTGAATTTTTGGAGACGATGTTGTGTTTGATAAATCGCACTTCTTTTAGTCAAGTATTCTGGAAAAGGCAAGAGTGAGGAGACTATGATGATGATTTTGAGATGGGCCTGACTCAAATATCTGGATCAAAATGCCCCAAACTTTGGACAAGCTCAGACCTGGATCCAGATTTTGTAGTTCAGGCCCATTTGCGTTCTTTTCTTCTTTCCGATTCATTTTGATTTATTACATATTTTCGAGAAGGATAACAGCCATGAGCTGTGCAAAATGTTCATTGTGAAATATGAAATCATGTGAAATTTGCTGGCATTTAGAACAAATTCAAAACTGACCCCAGGTTTTTTGAAAGGTTTTTGCTCAGATTCCTGAGTCCAGTTTCACCTGGGATTGTTTTGGTCTTCATAAGAGCTCTCTGTAGGAAGCCAGGCACCCCATTCCATATTCTTGGAATGGTAGAGGAATTGCTGGACTGGATCAGACCTGAGGTCCCCAGTGTCCTGTTTGAAGGTACTGGCCACTGTGCCAAAGGAAGGTACAAGAACCCTTCAGTACACAAATGTGGGATAATATGCCTCCCAACACCTGCACTAGGTTTCACCCTTCTCTCTAATAGTTAGAAATGGGCTTAAACCCTGAAGTATGAGATTTAACAGCCCATCTTCAAAATGTCTGTAATCATTAATTATGATAACTGTGGATGTTCTTGACATCCACAGCCATGTCCCTTTTTGAAGCTTGCTAAGTTCTTGGCCTCCATGCCTTCCAGTAACAATGAGTTCCACAGGTTAATTACACACTTTGTGAAAAAGTATGTCCTCTGGTCATTTTCGAATTTGCCAACTTTTAATTTCACTGAATGTCCTCTTGTTCATGTGTACAATACAGGGGGACAGAAGTTCTCAATCTGCCTTCTATCCCAATCGTTATTTTGTGGACTTTTATCATGTCCCCTTTTATTCATCTCCTTTCTAAGGTTAAAACCCAAGTCTTTTCAATCTCTCTTGAAAGGAATATGTTTTCATGCTCTTGTTCATTCTTGTTGCCCTTCTCTGAACCCCCTCTCATTCAGCAACATCCTTTTTGAGGGGGGCTGACCAGTTCTTCGCACAGTGAACTGAGCCACCCAAGTGGCAGCAGTAAGGGGGTTAGTAGAGAAGAAACTCTTACTCCAGTCAAGCAGCTTAGACAGCTGAGGCAGGTGCCTTCAGCAGCCCTATTTTCTGTGATTTTCCTCGTCTTTATATCAGTGCCCTTTGTCAGTTCTGACCATGTGACCCAAAGCAGTTGCATCCAGGGTGATGGAAAGACCAACCCCTGTGGTAGATTCCCAGTGCCTTGTCATTTTAAAGGTCACAGCCTCAGGGTTTCCAGCTCCTCCTTCAGGAGACTGTTCTCCCACATGAGCATCGTCAGTGTAGTGACCATCAGTCTGCTGAGCAATGTACTTCCAGCCACCGCTGCCAAGGACAGCATCTGTATATTAACCATCTGTTTTGCTGTTGCCTTTAAATGCTCCTGTCAGGCATTCAGGTGTTCAGGGAATAAAAATGCCAGCCCAGGTGAAAGGCGAGGAGCTGCTCCATCTCCGGGATGTGTTGCGTGTATGCAGCTATGCCAGGAATCTGCTCAGCTCCACGGCTCCCTTCAGCTGTAGGAAGAATGAATTCTGATAAGTTAAGACGAGATAACTGGCCTGATTCTCCACAAGCTTTGCACCGCTTCCTCTGTGGAGTCATGATTCTGCTTGGGTACCATCTCGCACCCCCTTTGCACTCACTCAGCCCATGTGGAAATGGCTGTGCAAGGTGGCGGGGGAATGGGGCCCACTGTTGGGATTTATTGCACGACAAAGCCTTTTTGCAGTTCAAGTTTTACACGGGTTGTGAGCTCTCTTTGATTCTGTGTTAGTGCAACACCCAACACAGCGGAGCCCTAATCCACGCGTGCAATGCAAATACACTTCATGTAGCTATTTAACCTCACTATCTTTTGGTCAGTTGAACAAAAACGGGTGCAAAACGTCAGGGCCCAATCCGCTAAGGTCCCTTACTTCTGCAAATAGCCCTTATGCAAGCAGCCCTGGCTAAGACAGGAGAAACTTTCCACGGCACACAGGTAACCCCCTCCCTTTTGCAAGACTATTAAAAGGAAATCCCTCGTTAACCTCTTGGGCATAAGGGTCACATTACTGAAGAGCCTAGTGAGCTGAGACTCAGGGCTCAGTAGCCTGAAGCCATGCAGCGTTGTATGGGTTCCCTGTCACAGGTCCCAAACTGAGCTGGGCCTGGTCAGTGCTTGGCGGGGAAGCTCCAAGGAGCCCCTACGGGCTGCAGGAAGTGGTGATTCACTAGTAGGAGCTCTTTCTCTCAGTCAGGGTTCAACCAGCGTCCATCCCTGCCAGGTGGTAGTGAGCTGGGGTTGTTGTCATCTGACTGAGACATAGGTCTATGGTCATTACAGATCCCATGGCATTTTTTTTAATAAGAGCAGGATGTTCATTCCAGTGCCCTGGCCAGTTTGGGGGACTGTATTCAGCCTAACTGAATCCCTCAGTTGCATCTTCTAAGATATGCACTGAGTGAGTGAAGGACTTTTTGGTGCCTCAGCCTCATGGGCCTGGTGGGTATAATAGGCCAGGGAAGGCTCTGCCTTCCCTGGCTGGAGCCACTGCCACAGGACACTGGGCTGCGGTTGCTCAGGCTGGCCAGCCCGGGGCTCCTCTGGCGGTGGGGGTGGCTCAGGATTCCGGTCGGCCTGGGCCTTCTCTGGCCATGGGAGGGGGAGGTGAGGGGGCTCAGGGCTGTTGCCACAGAGGGTGGGGGAAGGGGCTCAGCCTCATTGAGGGGAAAATCTATTGTGGGTTTTTTTTTTTCCTAACCTTGTTCTCAGAAATGGCTGAACCATTTGTGCTGAATTTCAGCGGGTGGCAAAAACCCAGCATAGAAAATTTCTGCCCTAACCGTTAACGTTTAGCAAAGTTCTAGGAGACCTAACCAGGAGCTTATAGCCTAGAGTGTTGGACAACTATAACTATAGGGATTGCTGGCAGCGCTGCCTATAATGTGTGTAACTAATTATAACCTAACAGTGTCCCCTTTAAATGATCAGGTATCTTTCATTCAGTCTGATTTCTGGTCATAATAGATACCAGGACTCCCTGACGCACCACGGCTGTCTTCTGGTCTGAGTGCCTGCTGTGGGAGGCTGGGCGAGTGGGGCTCTTGCTTGAATTTTCTGGGATCCAGCCCCGGTGGGTCCTGGCACTGTTCCAGCGCTGATTAAGCTGGTTTACCAGATTGCTTAAACCAAGAGGTGTTCTGCTGCCATTTCCAAAGGGGGTGGGTGGGTGTGTGTGTGTGTGTGTATTAAATGAACTTCTTGTATACCCTTGCAACGGAAGCAATTTCCTACCACACAGGTCATGAGCTGTTGATCAGTCCACTGTCCAAATAGCTTCATATCCTCCCTCTCTTCTGATCTGTGATTTCTGCCCTTGTTATTTTCAAGACCCAAGGTGCTTTGTGGCTGAATGAAGGCCAGTGGGAGTTGAGGGATGCTAAGTACCTGGCTGGTGGTCTTGCAGGATTGGGTACACAGTTTGCATCTAGTTTGGTTACTGTGGGTCCCATTTTCCCCTAGTCTAAGCAGATAATTATTTCCATCCACTCATTTAATGCATCCGCTCTCATTGTTACCATTTGGTCTTGGGGTGATCATTGGCCTTGTTGCATTTCATTGCTCCATTTCAAATCATCTAACATCTGCCACGTGGCCTCTCCTCGAATGCCGCTGCTGTAGTTGTCAAACGGCGCCTGTAACTGATGTGTGATGGGGGCGCGATGCAATTCCAGCCCAACTTCCCAGTCTTGTCATGCTGTCGTGTCCTGCTAGCCTTGTGATAGATCACAGCAGAGAGATTTCCGTATAGCTCCTTGAAGCCGGTCAGCCGGCCTAAATGAAATGTGTTCTACATTTTCCTGAGGGGTTTGAAATGGGTTGGTGTGGGGGAGGTCTGCGTTCTTTCTGATCTGGTTTAATCTCATTTATTTAGTGGCCTTGCTCTTTGTTGAGGTCTTTTTATTATCTCAAAGCATTTTCTCTCTCCTGCATGGGTCCATGGGCCTTCCACATTGTTGCGTTTAAAAGAAAAATGTTCCAGGTGGCTGTAGCTTTGGTGAAAGGGGCTGGGGTGTTTAACTGTAGGGGAAGGGAATGGGCCAGGCCCTTGAAGCCCTGCTCAAAAAAGCCAAAGGGCCCCACCCCTCAGGTAGAGGGGAGGGATCAGTAGAGAAGGACGAGTCAAAAGGGCTGAGTCAGGATCAAACAAGCAACCAAATTGCCAGGGAGGGACACTAATTAGCAAACCCCAGGTGATGCCCACTGCCCTAAGAAGTCTAGGGAATCAGGGAATGCTGCCTAGTGGAACTCTGCTTGGATAAGGGAGTGAAAATAAGCCAGACTTTTTGGTTGGGGAGGTGGGTACGACCAGACCTAAGAGAATGGCCTACTCCTCAAGCCCAGGAGAAGGGCCTTCGGGAACCAGGGGACAAAGAAAAAGGGAGAAAAGTGGTCCAGAGGTGGAAAGGAGGGAATCAGTGTTGGGACACTGGGCAGGGAACCCCAGACAGCACCCCAGGTACCCTGAAGGGATTGAGGCAATTGGCAGGCATGGTCTGGTGGAACTTTGCCCTGATACAGGAGCGAAAGGGACCTAGTTTGCAGCTCAGGAGACTAAAGTCCTCTGCTTATCCATCAAGTGGTCCTTCCGCAACCCAGCTGAGCTCAGTAATCTGCCTGGGGGCTGGGCTGGCTAGTCCTCATCCCTGACCTATTTCCACTGAAAGTGCTTGGTCCTGAAACAGTGTGGTTCAAACTAGATCTTGAGGGACTTCCTCTCGGGTTGACCATTCAGTCCTGGGCTACAGCTACAGCGATCAGGCGGTGGTTTTGCGATGTCGGCAATTTGGTGAGCCCCACAAGTCATCAAATGGCTATCGGATGCTAATGGGTTTCAGTCGCTGGTAACCCCAGTCCAGAGATGAGCTGATGCCTAGAGGTGAAATTCTCCACAGCCCGTTAGCCAATTCCCAGAGCCATGCTTTTAACAGCATGATTCTGTGGAGGGAGGGGTGCTGGGAAGAATGTAAGTGCTAAGAGCTGTCTCAAACCCTAACTGCTGTGAATGTCTCTGTCTAATTTATTACCTGTCACAGACATGAACTGGCTGTTTGGGATCATTTGCTCCGAACAATGTGGGGGATATTAAAATGCTGAACCTCGCGCTTGATGCTTTCCTTTCTCAGCTAGCGGCCATGATCTTGGCTTGCTGAGTGTGTGACACAGCCCTGTTGGGGACGGGAAGGCAGCAGTGTATTGCAGTGTGGCTGAGCTGGTGCTGATTTCAAATGGCCCGTGCAGCAAGGCGCCACATGGGGTTTTTAAAAGGGAGTTGGAGCCCCCAGCAAACTGTGAATTGTGGCAGGGGAATGGAGGAATTTATGGAGTCACTGAACGACTTAGAGGATGAGCTGTGGAAACAGCTCAGGGATGAGTTGCTCAGAGGCTTTCAAATACCATGAGCCAGATCCTCAGCTGGTAAAACTCAGCCTAGGTCCATTGACACCAATGGGGATGCACCAGTTTACACCAGTGGAGAATGTGAACCCAACTACTTAACTCCAAGTTAGAAATGGGGCCCAGCTGGAACCCAGACCCAACTGTTCACGAATGTTGGGGGAAATCTGAATCCTGATCCAGCTCTGAACTTGGCTTGGGGCCCATCTCTATTCCTAACCTAGCATCAAGCTCGTCAGGCAAAGTGTGTCCCAGGCTCGGGGTGGTGTGAAGATGGCTTAAAGTGTCCTTTGCCCTCTGACTCTAGACTGGCTGGGCCAAAGATCAAATATCTGTAGCTAGAGCAGAATCTATGGAAGCAGGTAATGAGAAGTGTAAACCCCACAGCCATGTCTGCTGGTGCGTGGGCCTGATCCCTTCATCTCTGCTGCGTGTTCTAGACCCTGTTCACATCAGACTGAGTTAAATCTCAATTGCAAAACACTGCAGTTCCCAGGGTTAAAGGCCCACCTTCATCTTCCCTTCAATCCATTCTGGGCTCTCCAAGTAGATTCGGTAACTGGTACCCGCTGTCCCCTCACTCCTGCCCACCATCTAGGTCCGGGAGACTGGCAGAAGGGGATGTGGATGCTCCTGTAATGTGCAGTTTGACAGCGAGAAGGAAAGACACGTGCTTTCTGAGCAACAGGGGATGGGAAGGCCAGGAGCTTTCCATATGATCCCCCCTCTCATAAGCTGACTTGGAAGCTGTAATCTCTCTCCTGCGTGTGACAGAAGGGTTCTCTCGTCAGGTCTGGGCAGCACCTGCAGCTCCGGGGGGAAGGTGTTGTTGATGTATGGTTCGAGCTTTGTGAATGGGAAGCCCGGGGCTGGGACTTGTCAAACCAATACATGCCTCCTTTTAAAAAAAAAAAAAAAAAAAAAAAAGAAAATGTAGCCACAGGCCCTGAGCAGGAGCAGCTGCGATTGTTGTGCGCCTAGAAAGAGCTCGCTGGAGTTCCAGGGTGGGGTGCTTCCCTAGTGCCGTGTGAGGGAGCCTGGCGAGGAAGGATGGTCTAGTGGTTAGGGCAAAGCCTAAGAATTAAGAGACCTGGGTTCAAGTCCTTGCTCCACCAGTGACTTCCTATCTGGCTTTGGGCAAGTCACTGAGCCCCTCGGGTTCTAGCTCACTATACGAGGAGAGAGACAACAGCCCGGCCCTAACCTCACATGGGTGCTGTGAAGCTAAATCCGTTAACAGTTGTGATGGGCTCGGGCTCTGCCCTGAAGAGGTTCAGGTAAGTAGTTAAGGTAGAACAGGTAGGTGTCTGTGGAGCCGATTGTCCGCCATAGTGTGTCTCAACTGTCCTGCGCACCACCATGCACTGAGCGAGCCTTTCCTTTAACTTCCGTTCAGTGCGGGCTCAGGGTCAGAAAAGTGTCTCTCTGATTCTCCCCTGGAGCTAGGAAGGGTGTGGTCCCTGGGGGTGACAGCAGTCCCTTCTGGGTCGATGGTGGAGCGCCATGTCCCCTGCAGCCATAAGGTCTGGGACGCGCCTGAGATCACAGAGGGCTGCTGGCAGCTGCTTGGGTAGAGGCGAGAGGCCAACCCTGCCCTTGCCCTGTTCCCTTCCAGCGCTGGACAACAGGAGTGGCAGCATGGGTAGTGGAAGAGCAGGACAGGCCGCCCTCAGTGCCCAGGCTGAGAGCAGGAAGAGGAGACGGGAGGGAAGTGAGTGGTTAACTGGGCTCTCCGCCCTCTGGCGTGCAAGTGGGTATGAAGTCCCTCTCGCATGGGTTTTGGCTGCAGCGCTGCCTCCAGCATGGCCCTTGTGATAATGAGCCATGCTGGGGTCCCCTCCGTTAGCACAGGGGAGTGAGGCCCTGGTGTACTCATTTAGCTTGAGTGCTGACAGATGAGGGATTTGGGTCATGCAGGTTTCTCTCTCTCTTTGGCTGGTTACATCTCATCGCTGCATGAGCCCTGGGCGTTGAACAGCTGTTTGTGCTGTGCTACGTAACCCTGCTCCCACCCTCTGTGACTGGGGAAAAGGGAAGCCGACTGACTGCCCTGTGCAGAGGTTTCTGGGCAGGTGGATGGGAACTGGGTGTGCTCATGACAACAGGCTGGGAAACTATCGTGGTCCAGAACCTATAGGGGCCTTATTACCTGTCTGTCCTGAACTTCCTGCGAGGAACGGGCAGGGAGAACTCCCTGATGCATCATCTAAGTGGACCACAAAAGGATTTTAGAACCGTCATCACCAGCGCAGGCCAAGAAACGACAGGGCATGCTGCAAATAGTGTGTGGGAGTCTTTGTCCTGCACGAGCTATGGCTGAAATATATTCACTGGGTGCAATTCACTCCAGTTCAGGGTCCAGCCCCTAGCCCCAGCCGTGCTGCTCAGCATGGGAGCCAGTGGATCGGCTTGGGTTAGTTAGGACTGCCGGGTCGGGGACCATATAGACGCGTTCCGAACGGTACCCAGTCAGGGTCGTTCCCGTTAGGCAGATTGATATGAGCGTTTCTATTGGGGTGTCCCCTTCCATGCCACCTCAAAGCTAGGTCACGATAAGCTGCAAGGTGGTGATTCTCACTCTCATGCTAATGGTTAAATGGTTACCTTTACAAAGACTGAGTGGGACGATTTTCCAGACAGATGTGTTCCTGGCACCATGGTGACACTTACCTTCTCCCCGTCTCTCTCTGCAATGGGCAGCAAAACTCTTCACCATCTGGAACAGCTTCCCTGTCTCTCGGCAACTTACTGTGGTTTCTCTGATCTTGAATGAGTCTTGTTTCTTCTCCTCAGACTCTAACTGATAAAATGGATCAAGTCTGACTCCCTGAGCTAACCCAGAAGTTATGAGTGTTGCCTCCTGCCAATTCCCTTCTTCCATTTTTTCCTCTTCCTCCATTCACTGACTCATCCCTCCCTCTCTGTCTGTTTTCTGATTTCCGTGAGCTGGTTTCTCTTTCCCGTTCTTATTTTTCACTATTCTTTCTTTTCAAAATGGCTTCCTCTGATTCTTCCTGTCACATTCGACCCTATTCTCTGTTGTTCACCTCCCATGCTGTCTTCCATGTTTATATGGAAGATCTTATTAACCACACTTGGTCAGGTTTACCATTTGGGCAGGAAGACTTCTGCTATAGAGGCTACTACCCAATAATGCCAACCCCAAGTATTTAATAGTCATGAGTCTGGCCCCCAAACATCTGAGATTATCTTAAAAATCATATTTGTTAAAATAGATTTTTGCATGGGGATGATGCAGTTTTCTGCATGGCACTTCCTTGCTTTTGTTTTTCTTCTTTGTTTTATTGGGAAAAGAAAAGAAGGAAGAGGAAATGTTTGCCCACTGTTGTGACCAGCTGTAAATGGATGAAAATCAACAGCAACAAGCGTGGAACTTTATTCTGTTACAAAATCAGGTCAGGTAAAATTGATGCTGAAATCGTAAGCAAGGGCCACTCTGTTCTGCAATTACTATGGTCTCTTATGCACCGAATTGCAAATAATAATATCCTTTCCTGGAGTGGAACAGTATCTGGAAGAATAAAATGAGCTCATAGAGCAAGCAGCTTCAGAAAACAGCTTTTAGATGAGATGGCAAAATGGTCTTAATCTCCACAATGACTGGCAAAGCAATCAGTCTGTGCTGCTTTTCTCCTTGGGGGAAGCCCAGTGTGTGGAAGGCAACAAGAAGGGTACCATTTTCAGATTATGCTGTAATTAACCGCTTTACTGCTGGTCCTCTTCTCTAGCTTGCTGTGTTGTAGCAGGATGCTGTTTGTGTCCCTGTATTCCTGTGGGATCTTGGTGGAAGGGCATGGTGGTGAGAGGTTTTGTCCTATGTGCTTGGCATCTGAGGCAGCAGTGTATGGGATAATGATGAAAGGAAAGGAGTATCCCATACAGTACAAACACACGTGCACTTGTCAGCCCTCCCAGTACCCAGGAAATCCTCAGCATTTTCATTTGTAATTGTTGTCTCCCCTCCACTGTCTGTTAAGTGTAAATAAACCTTAAGGGGCGGGGGAAGCTGATTTTACACTTGATTTTATTAGCAATGAGATTATCCCACTGAATAGAGGTTTCCTGACTCCCTGTCATGCATGTGGAGCTGGGTAGGGATTTTTCCATGAAACGTTTATGGCGGAATAATGCTGATTAATCAAAATTGAATCTTTGCAGAACAGGGTCCGTTTCGATGAGTCTCCTGACTTGAAAATAATAATAATAAAAAGTTTTGAAATTGTCAAAATGTTTCATTTCAACTCTTTTGAAAGGAAAAAATTCTAGTTTGAAATTACTTTTCATTTCAAAACTTAAGCTAATTAGGCTAAAATAAGAAAATAAAAGTCAAAATTCAAAAAATTACGTTACATGACAAAATTATTGAAGCAAAATGTTTTGGTTGACACACATTGATATTTATTTATTTATTTGGTCCTGATTTGGGATGATGATTTTTCAAACTTTTCTGGATGGGAAAACTGTTTGCCATCTTCCTCTAATATGACGGTGAAACCACAATGAATCTCCCATATACCATGTCCCTGTAATTGGTGTGTGCATGCGCGTGTGTGTAATGTAATATATCTATATATATAAGCATACAGCAGCAGAATGTGGAACGATTTGCAATATTTCAGACAATGCCAAAGAATCTTATAAGGACAAAGTTGTTCTTTTCAAAGTGACAACAACCTGATTTAATTCCACCGTATCAAAACCTGTTGGCTTCTTGATTCAGGAATGTTCCTAAATAACTGTTTATAATCAAATTAGCAATTACTGCTGAAATCTGTTTACTTATATAGCCCCTATGACCACAGTATCTGAGCACCTCACAAGCATTTAATGAATTATCTTCTATGGCAATTCAAGTCCCCATATGGGTCATGTTTTGTGTGATGACCCCTTGAATGGGACATATGGGGGGACTGAACCTAGGACCTCTGGCTCTAAGAAGCATGAGCTTGTCCTGCTTCAGGTAAATAACCACATCTGTTGGCTGGAAGGCAATAACAGATTCATAGATCTGTTTACATTGTCCAACCACTAGAGGGGGACAAATCCTCACGCTGGTGGTAATTGCATTTCCATCTGAGGCGCCCAGTGGAACCACACAGTAGGGAGGTGTTATCCACATGTTAGTGATGGGGAAACTGAGGTGCAGAGCAGATGTGACTCACCCATGCTCAAGCAGTCAATCAGCGACAAGGCCAAGAAGAGAAACAGATCCCTGCCTCGTGCTTTAATCCCAAGACTGCCCGCCTTCCTGGGTGTTAAATCTAAATCCATGTTGTCTGTTTCCTACCATAGGTGATTAACTCTGTGGTTCGGCTGCTTTCGAACCCACCGCTCCATTCACCTCCTGGCGATGCCAACGCCTGGTGCCATTTCTGGTACCTGAACTATCAGTACGAGTGTTAGGCAGAAACTGATGAGATCCCATTCCTCTCTAGGCTGGCTGAGTGACTTTGCTCCAAGGATTCCATGGCAGAGGCATGGGAGGCCATTCTGGTGCCCTGTTCACCTCGCTTGGTTGGGTCTCTCTGGAGCTCCGCACAGCCTTCTTCAGTCCAGACTAACCTAAGTAATTTTGCATCAGCTGCAGATTTTACCACCTCATTGCTCAGCCCCCTTTCCCAGATATTCATAAATATGAAGGCCAGAAGGGACCATTATGATCATCTGGTCTGCCGTCCTGCATAACACAGGCTTGGCTCCTCGCTCAGTAGTTTCTGCAGCAAGACCGTATCACTTCTGTTTGAGCTGTGGCATATATCTTACAGAGACATCCAGTCTTGATTTAAGACTTGACATGATGGAGAATCCACCACAACCCTTTGTAAGTCATACCAGTGGCTAATTGCCTTCACTGTTAAAAACATGTGCCTTATTTCTAGTGGTAATGGAGCTGCAGGGTGTGCCATCATTAATCTTCCGCCACGCGGAACATGGATCATTTCTTCCTGCCCTGTGTTCTCTGGCTCTTGCCCACTTTCATAGAATCATTCTAATCCCTGACTATACGTTTGCCTCTCTCTCCATGGCTACAGAGGGCTCGTCTGGGAAATTGACCGGCATAGCTATAGCAGGATAAGGGCTGGTCTACACTACAGCACGGGGTCTAAGTTACGCAACTTCAGCTATGTGAATAGCGTAGCTGGAGTCAACGTACTTAGATCTACTCACCGCGGTGTCTTCACTTTGGTAAGTCGACAGCTGACGCTCTTCTGTCGACTCCGCCTGTGCCTCTCGTTCTGGTGGAGTACCGAAGTCGACGGGAGAGTGCTCAGCAGTCGATTTATCATGTCTGTACTAGACGCGATAAATCGACCCCCTCTGGATCGATCGCTACCTGCCGACCTGGTGGGTAGTGTACACAAGCCCTAAAGTGACAATACTGAGCAAAACTTATTCTGCTATAGCTATGCTGGTTGTTTTCCCTGTGTAGACAAGTTTCCTGAATAGGGGTGTTGAAGGAGAGGACTGAGTGCTTTAGCAGGGCTCTGGAGTCTTTGCACAATGTCCATTTCTCACTATTTTCTTAAATGGTAAAAGTTACTTTCACTTAAAGGAGAAAATTCACGATAGTTTTTGGGTTTTTTTTTTAAGATAATGAATAATAGGGAACGTGAATGTCTAGAACTGTTAGTAATGCATCTCAAAAAGGGTTCTGTGTGGGGTTCATCAGTTTTGGTAAACACAGATGCTGCTTACCAGCCTGTGGGAAATGATAACTAATCCTTCTCTCTGCACCAGAAGTGGGATCCATTGACCAGTGGCCATGCTCCGTTTCACCATGGAGATCAAATGCCGTTTGCCAAGGGAGGCAGTTCTTGCGTGAAATTAAATAAGTGTGTACATAGCCTCGAGTTTTAAATCATATTTCCAAGAAATTAAAAAAAGCAAAATCCTGTAACCAGCTTAAAGGGACAATGTGACCATTGGTGTGGTTGGTGTTAATTAGATCTTTCCTTCTGATCCTTATATTTGTTTGTAGAGTCTGTAATTCTTTAGGGGAATGTGTGTTTTCCTCTCTCTCTCTAACCAAGTGACACGTACTCTTAATAGTAACATTCACATACATGATACTTTTCATCCATAGACCTAGGAAGTTAAGTATCATTATCCCTGTTTACATATAGGGACACTGAGGGGTGGAGAGGTTATGTGACTTGGCCGAGCTCACAGGGCGAGTCAGTGCCAAAGATCTGCTGTTTCCCAGTCCCTTACCCCATTTCCTGGACTGTACGCCTGTAGCCGAACCTGCACTGGCCAGGAGATGGACTAGACCAACAGCAAAAAACTCTGGTTGTGGGGCTCCAGCAGGTGCCTTTAAACTGAAGAAAGGAGTGCTACCTCTTCCCCATCCCTTAGCAGCCCCAGCCCCTTCTAGCCCACCACACCAGCCAGCGTAACCCCCTCCCCACAGCGTTGCCAGCTTTCTGTCCAGCACCCAAAATCTCCCACTGTTCCTTCCCCCCAACCCAATTCGCATAGCCCTTTGCAGTTGCAAAGGACTGTGGGACATAGTAAGTTGCAAGGCAATTATTTAGGTCATGAACCAAAAACGGATGAGAAGCACCAGGCTTGAAAGCTCCGTAGGCCCTTCTGATGTCTAACCTCCTCGAAAGAGCTGCTCCTCTGTGCTGAATGGCAGGCACCAGCGTGGATGAGCCCCGTGTAACAGGCGTGGAATAAACCAGCTCTGCAGCTGTGTAGCGTGATCCGCGGGATCTTGAGTTTGTCATGTCAGGCACAGGGTGGTATCTGGAGCTAGGGTTGAATTTCAGCTGTCTGAGCTACTGCTGCTCTTTCATTTAGTCAGATCTCCCGATGTGGGAGGTAGGGTCAGTTCCTTCTTGAATTGCCAACCCACCCCGGGGCAGCGGCCCTGCTCCCCAAGGCGCAAATTCCAGCACTACCTCAAGCTAGCAGTGGGTGAACCTCAAAACCATGTGCCTCAGCGAGGCAACCGAAGTAACAATCTTGCAATGATTTAGCTGTTTGCATCCCACACGTTGGACCCACTTCTTCCACCACTGACACGCAGCTACTCCCAGGCTGGCATCTCCTTTGATAGTTTGTATCGTCCCCGATCAGCATAAACAAGGCTGCGATTTGGCTGCAGGCTGTTTCATTTCCATGCAGCAGAAGCCCTACCCAGGATCACTGAGCACGTCGCCCCAATCTTGCCCCTTCTCAGCCATTCACTCTGGGGACGTCCCCGTGAAACCAGGTCCAAAGAACAAGCCGATTTCTTCTCCACGGAGCTGCTGTGGTCTGGGTTCAAACACCTGCCTGTGTCTGTTCCTCTTCCACCCTTTGCCCCAAAGGAGCAGGTTGGCGACAGTAAAGGAACAAGCTTATTCCCACTGCACAGCCATCAAAAGCCTGGCCTCTGGATTATGCAAAACTGGAAAGGAGCAGAGAACAAGGAAAGGCAGCAGGCACAAACCAGCATCTGAATGGGCTGTGAAGGTGTTCTTCCTCAGTCCAAAACCTCAAGGGTGCTACTGTATTATCCAGATATTAAGGGATACGTATGCATCTGTGAGTGCCACTGCTTCAGAGCAGTCAGACCCCCATTACCCATGCTGAACATGGGTGAAGAGAAGAGCTAGTTCACCCAACTTCATGGCACTCAGGTCTCAGCGTGGGCATGGACAACTAGGGGGTAAGGAGGGCACTGGGCCCCTCAGAAAAAGTAGGGCCTGCATTAATAAGTAAAGAAATAGAAGTGCGTTTATTTCACTTCAGTCAAAGTGTTATTTGCTGTGTCGTAGCCATGTTGGTCCCAGGATATTAGAGAGACTAGGTGAGTGAGGTCCTATCTTTTATTGGGCCAACTTCTGTTGGTGCAGGAGGCAAGCTTTGGAGCCACATAGAGCTCTAGAAGAACTTTTGGGTGTCTTTTTCACCAACTGAAGTTGGGCTGATAAAATATTACGTCATCCACCTTGTCTCTCTTCATTCAACGTGGGCTGATTTAGTTGTGGTACAAAACTTCATTAGAGCAAAATAGTGCAGAGATGCTATTATGATTATTAGTTAACTCTAGCCTCCTGCCAAACAAAGAAAGTTGTCTGTGCCCCTCTATAGGTGGGACATGACTGAGGTAAACACACATCTCAAGTTTCAGAGTAGCAGCCGTGTTAGTCTGTATTCGCAAAAAGAAAAGGAGGACTTGTGGCACCTTAGAGACTAACAAATTTATTTGAGCATAAGCTTTTGTGAGCTACAGCTCACTTCATCGGATATTTTTCCACTGTATGCATCTGATGAAGTGAGCTGTAACTCACGAAAGCTTATGCCCAAATAAATGTGTTAGTCTCTAAGGTGCCACAAGTCCTCCTTTTCTTTTTACACATCTCAAGGGTAGACTGCAGGAGCAGGCCTATACCGTGGACTATAGACTACACCAAGAGTATACCGTGGTCACCTGCAAACAAGGGTTAACTCCAGCTTGCCCCTGCCCTTGCACAGGTGCTGGAGGGAAGATAATATGGCAAAGTTGGAGACTGCTGGCCAATCAGGTTCCCCAGCAGACGGGAAAGAAATAGGGTTACCAGGCATCTGGTTTTCGACTGGGACGCCCGGTCAAAAAAGGACGCTGGTGGCTCCAGTCAGCACAGCTGACCGGGCCACTAAAAGTCTGGTTGGCCACAGTAGCCAGCTCCGCGTGGCTCCTGGACAGGGCCAGCATGTCTCTCCAGCTCCTGGGTGGCCAGGGGCACGCTGCCTCTGCCCCGAGAACCACAGCCAATGGGAGCTGTGGGGGTGGCGGCTGTGGAAGGGAGCAGCGCGCGGAGCCCCTGGCTGCCCCTGCGCCTAGGAGCCAGAGGGACATGCCAGCTGCTTCCCGAGAGCCGCCTAAGGTAAGCGCTGCCCGGAGACTGCACCTGTATCCCCTCCCACAACCCTGCCCCAGCCCGGAGCCCCTCCCACACTCTGAAGCCCTCATCTCTAGCCCCACCCCAGAGCCTGCACCCCCAGCCAGAGTCCACACCCCTGCATCCCAACCCCATGCCCCAGCCTGAAGCCACCTCCCACACCTATAACCCCTCATATCTGGCCCCACCCTGGAGCTCGCACCTCCAGCCGAGAGCCTGTACCCCCTCCCGCACTCCAACCCCCTGACCCAGCCCAGAGCCCCCTCCCAGACTCCAAACCCCTTAGCCCCACCTCCCAGCCCACAGCCCACTCCAGCGCCCCAAACCCCTCATCCCTGGCCCCACCCCAGAGCCCGCACCCCCCAGATGGAGCTGGCACCCCATCCGGCACCTCAACCCCCTGCCCCAGCCCAGTGAAAATGAGCGAGTGAGCAAGGGTGGGGGAGAGCGAGTGACAGAGGGAGGGGGATGGAGTGAGCAGGGCGTGGGGCCTCAGAGAAGGGGCAGTGCTGGGGCGTGGCCTCAGGGAAGGGGCGGAGCAAGGGTGTTCGGTTGTCGGCACTCAGAAAGTTGGCAACCCTGGCAAGAAACTGTGTACAAGTGGTTGCGTGGAGAGTGGTAGAGGCGGCCTTGGAATAGGGAGGTGTTTGTGCCCCGTTGCTGTAGGGCTGAGGTAGCGGCCTAGGTCAGGGATTTTCTGCTTTGGTTTTCTGGCAGTGGGAGGTCAGTTGGTTGGAAGGCTTGTGCTCTCAAAGAGGAGTGGGGCTGGTCCTGTTCTAATTGCAGTCAGTGGGAATGTCCTGATTAACTGCCAGGGAAGCTAGACCAGGCTTTCCGGGTGTGTAAGAGACCCTTCTTTGAGCACAGCGGGATGAATGAGGGGAATGGGCTTTGCTGAAAGCATCAGCAGAAAGTGTGAATGTAGCAAACAAGTTAGAGGCTGATCAGCTTTTTCTAAACTGCCCAGAGATTGGGTGCCTGACTTGAGACCCCCTCGAAAAGGGCCCTGGCTTTCAGAAGGTGGATGCTCAGCGCTTCTCGACAATCTGGCCCCTTGGAGAGGTATCAAGCTGAGCACACAAAATCTCTGATTGCTGAATATCTTGGCCTCATGGCCAGCTTGTCACCAGTGCTCAGCACCCACAACCGGGGTTTTCAGAACTGCTCAGCTCCCATGAAGGCACCTAGCTGAAGGGACCAGCGCTCCCAGAGTGCTCCTCTCCCAGGGAGAATGATGGGAGCTGTTGGATTCTGAACTCTTCCCCAAATCTGGCCTGAGACGGGAGCCATGACAGATGCTGCCCTCAGGAAGCGTGTTACAGGCCAGGCTTGCCTGCAACCATGTTTAATCATGGTTCTCTTTTGTGGTGTGGATGGGGCATTCTCTTCCTCCTCTTTCATCTTGCTCCTGTTTCACGTAGCTTGCTGTAACTCATTGCCGTCAGGCAGGTTGAGCCTTAGCGGTGGGGGCCATCATAGAGGGCTCATAATAGAAAATCTGTCAGACCTGAATATGGGACTAACTGCTTTCAGTTCTGGGCTTGGTATTAGCAAAAAGATATCGCCAGCGTGGAGGTGGGGGGTGTTCAGAGAAAGAGCAACCAAAATGCTCAGGGAGCTGGTGGGATTGGCTTAGAGGAGAGCCAGATGTGAATAGTTTGACCAAACGGTGGCTAAGAAGGACGTAACTGCCTATAAATGTAGAAAGAGTGTTCACACCAAGGAAGGCAAAGAATTATTTAGAGCACTGCAAGCGTGACTATGTAAGAGAAATGAAATGGAGAGGGGAAACTTAGGCTTAATATCAGGAAAATCTTCCTGAGATTATGATGCAGGAGTGGCAGAAGCACCCTAAAAGGGGGGGGGCACAGGTGCCCAAGCCATGGCCCTGCCCCCACCCTGCCCCTTCTCTCTGAACCCCCACTCTCAAGCTGCCCCTTTTCCCCACGCCCCACTTTTGCTCCGTCCCTTCCCTCAAGACCCCACTTCTACACCACCTCTTCCCCTCAAGATCCCGCCCCGCATTTGCTCCTCTCCATTCGCTCCCCCTGTTACTTTCCCTTATGACCAGTAAAAAGTGGGAGGGCCATGGCCCTCTGGACCCCCTGCACAGGCACCCCTGGTATGATGTATTAGGTTCTGCACTGTCTGTCATGAGAAGTGATGGAAGCTCCATTCCTTGAGACAGCTTCCGTTAGACAAAGCCCTGGAAAATACAGTGTAAAAGACAATCCTGTGCCGATCAGGGAGATAGTTCTAATGTGTGGCTGTGTCCGGGCTGTCTTGTCTGGCTACTGAAAGGCAAGAACTCAGATGTGTGCATCCCAAGCCCAGATGGACCTGAACTAAACCCTTAGATCCAAACATCCCTCCCATCCCCTGACTGTGCAATAGTTCAGACCCGCATCTGAAACCTGTCACTCGCAGCCAGCTCTTGCGTAAAATATATTTAGACTGAACAGCATCAGTTCATCGTGATTACCCAGTTCTGTAGATATGAATAGATATAATTGTAGAATGCAGATACAATTGCAATTAGGTCTCTTCAGTCTGATAACGATGCATTCAGGGATCCCGGAGCCTTATATCATTCAATTTAGCTTCAATTGTTAAAACCAAATCTTGGTGTTTGCGCTTACATTAAAGTTTTTGATCTACAGGAAATCTTAATAGTGGCCTAAAACTGCAGCATAATCCGAAAGAGCCTGGTCTTTCTGATCAAAATATACCCAAAACATAATACGCTTTCTAGAGACTAAACTTAACTTAACGAACAGGTTAACCTGGTGTCCAAAAAAGTTTATCTCACCCAAAGTCCGCTGCAACATTTTCAACCAAGGTTGGCTGAGACCCCGTTTTCATGAATGCAAGCGTGCTGTTTACTTCCTAGGTGCAGGATACCGAGGTGGGTTTTTTTGGCCTTCTGGAAATACTCCCAAAATTCGTCTTTACCCAGAGATGGGATAACCCCCTGTGTTTTCCTGTGTGCTCCTTTGCTGTTGACTTCCCATCTCTTCATTAACATTTGTCATTGTATATAAATAGACATCCATAGTACTAGTTTACAATGCTTAATATACATCCTTACAGAGAGATGCAGTTTCTTACCTCCTGCTTGGAAGAAAATCTGTTTTTCACCTTTGCTGGTGACTAATACCTTGATGCAGACTTTCAAAACATATTTTCAGTGTATATGCAGAACTCCTTACGTAGTATCTCTACGTACATTTCACAGTGATGTTAATGACCAGCATGCCACCAGCTTTCCTTTGAGACCTCACATGACATTCTTTTGGTAAACTAGAATGTACACACCAGACCCATGAGATTTGTGTAAGCCCTCTGCACCCCCTTGCCAGTTGGCATTAGAGGTTCTTGGGTCAGAGGTAGGCCCTGAGCAGCTGTGCGGTGGAAGGTGGAGTGTCTTACTCCTGTCATCGTCTATAGAATCACAGTCAGTCTTAGCATGCTTTTATTAAAGAAAGCAACTGCAACTACATATGCAGAAACAGACTTCCACCCAGCTCAAGTTCCAGCTCTGTCTCCTCTTGTTTACCAGGGACCACATCCAGCCTGAAATTCTATAAAGCACACAGCAACATCTAGCACCTGAATAATATATGGCAAGCGTACATATGCTATCCTCTTGCATGGTCAAAGAGGATGAGGCCTCTTAATTTTCACAGTTCAGTTGCTGGCCAGAGCAATAGGCAGTAGTAAGCGTGATAGTGGAAAGGGATGGACAGTCCACATATCTCCTTCATTCCATTGGCCATCCCATCGGACAGGCAGTAAGTACGTAGGGCGTTCCATTAAGGAATAAGGTACCTTTGCAGCTGGCCTAACTACTTTTGAAGCTAGAAATACAAAGACTTAGCTGACCAGTGGGGACTGCTCTAGCTTGAGCTGGGCCTGGCCTGGCATGAGGCTGGCTCCAGGATCAGAGGTCCTAAAGCCACCTTTGTCCCACTCATTATTTTCTGACCTGCACCGTCTGCTGTACAACCAGAATCTGGCCCTGTTCGTGGATGCTAGTGCACACCCAAACTCCAGTCCTACCTACTTCTCAGCTCTGATCTGTCCGTAGATGCTGCCCACCCCCCGTTCGTTTCTTTGTCCAAACTTTCCTTCTATCTGCTCTTTCTGTTCCTATATTTGGACCACCTTTATACTCCCCCAGATGCTTAGACCAGCCTGCTGAGTAACAGACACCCCATGCCTATATATCTCCCTTCAATAACCTTTCAAACACCCAGCTATTCCATGCTCCCTTCCAGCTCTAGTCCCTGTACAACCACCACTCTGCCTGCCCCGGACTCTATGTACCCTGTAGGATTGTAGCTACTTATGCCCTAAGGACCCAGTTCTGCAAGCACTTGGGCTTAAAGTTAAGCATGTGCATAAGTGTTTGCAGCATCAGGGTCTTAGATATTAAGCTCACTGAGGCAGGGACTGGTTATATGTTTAACATATTTTGCCTACTGTTTGGTAGTGTGTATAATCTTTTATTAATAAGCCTGAAATAATTCTATGATATTAATAAAGGTAATTAAACCCCAAATGACATCCACTAAGGACTGTCTCTTACTATGTGTATGGTCAGCACCTCTCACAATGGGACCTAGTTTCGCTATCTGTATGCATGTGTAATGGTCCTGCTATTGGAGAGAACTTTCCTGGCTTCTGCACTACCCCAGTGAAATGGGCTAGCAAAAGGATCTGAGTCCTCGCTCCCACTTCCTTTACCCAGTGGCCTCCTTGCCCTTGAGGACTCCCCTTCCACTCTCCTGTCTGGCAGAGTCCTCGTAACCCAAACAAGGCTGGGCCCAGGATTCCTGGGGGGCTTGACCCCAACCTTGCTGTGGTCACCTAAAACAGAGGCTAGGGTGTGCCCATTCTGGGGTACTCTCTCTGCACTGGGCACTTCCCTGAGCCACTGATCATTACATATGATTTAAAGCAAATACAATTTATTTAATCAACAATTAGTTTGAAAAGGAATAAGGAAAGGTTAGAGGGAAACACATCACCCCGTTCTGTGGCAGGGAACATTACAAACAGGGTCTCTGGAACGTCAGGGCAGTTCACAGTCTGTTCCTTGTAGGTTTCAGGCCTTCTTCTCCGGCCCTGGCTGTGCTGCAGGGATGCTGTGGGTTGGACACTTGCTCTGGTGGTGGCCACACGCTCTCAGGCTCTGAGTGGTAGGACCCTTCTTCCCAGTGTCGCCCCCGCCCTGTCGGGGTTATGATCCAAGCCTGGCCTGCAGAGCCTCTTGGCTGAGGCGTCTCCCTGTGCTGGACCCGCTGCCCAGGGTCCCCCTCACTCTCCTCAGCTGCCCACCGCACCCAGCTCCAGACTGCTCTAGCCCCAGCTCCACCACTCTTGTCTCTGTGCTGCTGCTCTGCCTCCAGCTCCCTGGACTGCTTCTCTGGCCCCCCTGGCTCTGGCTGCTACAGCTCTGCTCCCAGGACAGGTCTGCTCTGCAGGCTCCTTCTGTGACTCTGCTCCCAGCACTGACCTGCTTCCTGGGCTGCTTTTCTGGCCCCTCTGGCTCTGGTTGCTGCAGCTCTGCTCCCAGGGCAAGTCTGCTCTCTCTGGGCTGTGCCTCTGGTTTTGGGGCTGCAGCTCTGCTCCCAGGGCCAGTCTGCTCTGTCTGGGCTGTGCCTCTGGTTTTGGGGCTGCAGCTCTGCTCCCAGGACAGGGTCTGCTCTCTCTGGGCTGCTTTTCTGGTCCCTCTGGATCTGGCACAGCTCTGCTCCCCAGCTCAGCCTGGGCCCCTGCTTTCTCCTTAGCTCGGCTCCCCTCTGTCTGACCAGGCAAATCCAGCTCAAATGGAGGACTGGACCTCCCTGGCCTCCTGACTCCCTGATTAGCCTGCCCGCCCTGTCATTCAGGCTGACCTGGAGCATTGGCCTCTCCCCATTGTTCCTGGGGGCTGTCAGTCTCAGGGTCCTGATTTCCCATTAACCCTTCCCCTTTTAGTACTGGGAGCTAGCAACTAAAACACCCCCACTGAATGTTAGTAAGGGGGCAACAGTCCCCTTACACATGCTGCTGTAATACAAATCATTAGACCTGTGCACATGGCTAGAGTGGGATTAGCATTGTCTGAATGTGTAAAGTTAGGACTCCTAGGTTACCTTCCTAGGTTTGGGTGAAGCCTCAGTTTTCCGCTCTGTGAAATGGGGATAGTGTTAACTGACTTCAAAGGGGGTGTTGAGACTTATTTACACCAGGGTTACAAAGCCCTTCAGCCCCACGGATTGAGACCCACAGTGCAAAGGGCTATTCTGTTTGATTTCAATGCCTGGCCAGGTGCTTCTCAGGGTGTATCCCGCTCCATCCCCAACTCGTGCAGCACGGAAGCAGTGTCCGGCTCTGACTGCGCGAGATGGAATCTGCCCCTTGAGCTGCAGCTAATACTAATCATGCCCCATTGCTAGAAATAGCCCATTCTCCCTGCGCAGTGAACCTCCCTGCCCCCCTCTGCTGCCCCAAGACCTTGTGGGATCAGGCGCAAAGTGCTGCTGGCAAGCCTGCTGCTGCATTCCCGTTGCCTTTTTTACCTCTGCCCCCTTGTAACCTCACCTGTTCCCGCCGCCCCACTTTCCTCCCTTCCCTGCAGGTGTTCAGGTCTGGCGCTCTGCTGTGCAGGGAGCCCTTGCTCTGACATTCCTGCTGCGTGCAGCTATTTTATTGATTTATTTTTGCCCATGAGGTAGATCTCCCCCCCCCGTTCCTGTTGAAAGTATGAAGGGGAAAACGGCCCCTCCACCAAGTGCAGCCCATCCCTTGTCAGCCGTCTTCCCAGGACTAAAGAGTGGCCCCTCCTCCTGCTTCATAACTTCTTCCAACTGCGCTGAGACCTGCACTCCAGCCCACGCGACCAGCACGTCTCCGGTCTGGAGCTACAGTAGCTTGGGGATTACGGAGCCGAACCTGTGCAAATTCCTCATGGGACAGAGGAATCTGAGGGCTTCTGATGATTGTATCATTCCTTTGCCTTGAGGGAAATACGACATGTGAAAGTTTCACACGGGTAAGTTTTGCTAGTGCCAATGACTGCCTATGTCTAGCGCGCTCTCTGCATGCAATATAAATCTCTCCATGCCGTCCGTCAAACCCTCCTGTTACAGTGCCATGAACGCAGTCGTGAAAAGCTCTTACAGAAATGTAGCAAAGGATTGGATGAGATAAGTGGAAAGGGATGGGGGGAGCGGGGGAATCTGCAGCCCTTGGGGTCTGCCTGGCACATTAACTTTCTTCCCAAGTTGTCAGTTTGTGGTATGCACCATGCTGATGGGAGTGCTGGGGGGAAAGCACCCGTGCTTGACTGTGGAAGCAGAGGTGATTTCTTTAAAGCCTGGGTCACATTAGGATGCCGGAGGCACATTACTCTGCGGAGACGTGGAGCGCCTTAGCACTGATGTTGAATGGCAGTGTCTCTGGAGTATTGTCTAATAGAAATGTTCTGTGCTCGCAGGGCAGGGGCATGGTTTGCTGTGGGGCCAGGGGGTCGCCCGCTCCACCCCTGGACTTTTCACAGGCCTATGTGCTCCAGTACGTCTTCCACTTTTTGCCTCCTCCTCCCCTGCTTTGCAGGCTAAAATCTAATCGCGTATGAGATGATTGAATTTCTGGCCAACAGCGAATGTTCAATATGCTGGCACGAGCCCTTTCCCTCGAATTGATCCCAGATGATGCCCCTGCTGCATGGACTGCATGTCGAGAGGGTGGACCCTAGCTTCACCCCTGTGAAGAATTGCTGCCCCACGTTGCCCATGCTTTCTGGGATCCCTGGGGCAGCGGTGGGAGGTGGGGAGGATGCAGAGGGTTGAATCTGAGCCCAGGACGACCTCCCCTCGATAGAGCTAGGAGCTGGATTTACTAGGCCTTCGTTCAGTTTCCAAACACGCCCAAGGTGCTGGTAAAATAACAGGTGTTGAAACCAAATCCTGGATCAAAGTCACAATAGCCACAGAGCAGCCCATAAGGCCACTGCTATTCTGAGAGTCTCGTAGCGAACTAAATATTCCACCCAGCTATTGGCGTGTGAGAGGAAATAGTATTAGGGGTCTGAGGTGATGCCACATAGCTTCATTCTGGCCTGGCCACGCGGCCCCTGCAATATGCATGGTCATTGCACTTCTTGGGCTCAATTCTGTGCTGTCAGTCAGGTGTCCGTCCGGAGTAACTGCACTGGCCTCAGGGAAGTTACCCTAGATCTGCCAAGGTGTAACTGACAGGAGCCTCCCAGGACTTGTGATGTTCAGGGCTCCCAGCCACAGCCTGACCTCCAATTATTGGCATAATGAAGGGCTGGATCGCAAGCCACCTCCCCTCCGGCTCTGGCCACCAGAAGAGAAAGTTGGACCATGAGCTGAATTCAAGCTCGCCCGTAGTTGTGAGTCTGGGAATAGGGTTGGAGCAAAGCGGTGGTTGAGTGTTGCCAGGGGCATCTCGTTCAGTAAAGTAACAAATCCATGCTCACCTGAAACGTTGTGTTTGTTCCTATGCTTTAGGCTTCAGCCACTCAGAGTTACCCAGCAGCAGTGGGGGAAAAGAACCCAGATTCTCCTGCCTCAACAGCACAGGCTGCTACCCCTTCCACTGAAAGAGAATCTCCAGTTGCTGTTAGCTGTATAGAGCTTATGAGCCACAGTTGAACAGTTTTGATTTCATCCAGCAGAGGGCAGTGGCAACACATGAGCCAGATCATTATGGCCGAATTAGAAAACGGGGAAGTCCACCCTTTCCCACCTGGCCACTGGAAATACCTCGCCTGGGAGAATACAGAAGAATTAGCATAGTAGGCTGCTATTTGTTCGAGAAGCAAAAACATTGTAATATGCTCGTGTGCTGATGCTATAGAAATACCAGAAGGGTGTAAACTCCAAGGTGGGAGAGAGATCTAGTGTGGCACGAAGGATTAAAGGGATGTCAGGAAAATCTTCCTGGCCGTGAGGCTGTGGAACAATCTCCTGCGGGAAGTGGTGGGAGACCATTAAAAACTAATCTGAGCAATGCACTAGTACACTTCTTGCAGGGAACAACCCTGCCCAAGAGGGGGATAGAGTAGACTGATGCCCAGCTGTAGCTACTAGTTTACGGAAACTTGCCCGTCTTTGCTGATCCATATCCCCTCCCCCTCAATCCACATCTTGTGTCTTGTCCTCTCTGCACCTAGCACAAGGGAACCTTGATCTCCTGCAGAATGGAGGCTTCTGGGTGCAGCTTTCACCCCTCTGGTTTCTATGCCGGGACAGTGCTCAGTGTTTCAGTGCAAAGCTGACACCAGCCCTGCCTTTCCCAGAATTGTTGTTCTTATTAAGTTTTGGATCTAGTACAGGGGTTCTCAACCAGGGGCCCAGGGGTCCCTGGAGGGGCCACAAGCAGGTTTTAGGAGGGCTGCTAAGCAGGGCCAACAATAGACTCGCTGGGGCCCAGGACCTGGGGCTGAAGCCGAAGCCTGAGCAACTTAGCTTTGCTGGACCTCCTGTGGCCCCCTGTGGGTCTCTGGGTAATTGCCCTGATTGCTATCCCCTAATACCAGCCCTGGCTTTTATATGCAGAAAACCAGTTATGTGGCACAGCTGGGCTCTGGAGTTTTTATAGCATGTTGGGGGCCTCAGAAAGAAAAAGGTGGCGAACCCCTGCTCTAGTTTGTTTAACCCGCAGTTTCATAGAGTCCAAGGCCAGAAGGGACCATTGTGATCATCTATTCAGATCTCCTGTGTAACACAGGCCAGAGAACTCCCCCAAAATCATTCCTACAGCAGATCTTTCAGAAAATCATCCCATCTTGATTTAAAAATTGTCAGCAATGGAGAATCCACCGCAACCCTTGATAAATTGTTCCAAATGTTAATTACTCTCATCGTTAAAATATTCTGCCTTATTTCTAGTCTGAATTTGTCTAGCTTCAGCTTCCAGCCATTGGATTGTGTTAGACCTTTCTCTGCTAGATTGACGAGCCCATTATTAAATATTTGTTCTGCATCTAGGTATTTATAAACAGTAATCAAGTAACCCCTTAGCCTTCTTTGTTAAGGCTAAGTTCTGAGTTATTTGAGTCTATCACTATAAGGCGTGTTTTCTAATCCTTTAATCATTCTCGTGGCTCTTCTCTGAACCTTCTCCAATTTATCAACGCTCCTCTTGAATTGTGGTTACCAGACCTGGACACAGTAAGTCCAGCAGCGGTCGCACCAGTTGTGTCTGTGCTGTGAGGCCTGGCGTTTCATTACACCTTTTCTCTTGCAAAATCATGTTACGATTCACTATCTGCTGAAAAGGTAGAAGAACGGTGGGTAACATCTCGCCATTGTTTGGGACCGAACTGCACGGCGCTGTGTGTCATCTGATTTGTACATCTCGCAAACCGCTGGGGAATGAGCTTGTGAATGAGGAGTGCGGATCCTGGGCTGTTGGGGGTAAAACTTCATCTTTTACACTGTGGGAACAGCTGCCAATCTGCTGTAGAATGAGAGACCCACACTGGGAAACGTCTGGCCAATGGCACTGTTGGAAGCCAGTGATTAACGTGTGAGATGGGTGAATCGAGGGGGCCCTATATTTGTACATCAAAAACAACCCAACGCGTCAAGGGTCAGCTGCTGCTGGGTGGGTGCATGGGGAGAGGGTGCATTATGGAGGAGACAGACGATTGCATGCTGCAGGAGAGTGACTCTTTGTTCCACCTTTGGTGGCTGGCCCACCTCAGGGGATAGGAGTCTACTACAATTGCCAGTGAATGGACTTACTGCTTAGGTCCTGTTGGCCTGAGC
The DNA here is from genome assembly GCF_015237465.2 of Chelonia mydas. Lineage (NCBI taxonomy): Eukaryota > Metazoa > Chordata > Testudines > Cheloniidae > Chelonia > Chelonia mydas. Next base: position 340,984,969 of record NC_057849.1, read on the forward strand.
AGGGCCCAGGTTCACTTATGCTGAAGGTCCTGGTGTCAAACCCATCTGATGGCCCATCTGCAGAGGGCTCTGCTGGAACTCCTTCGGGGCCAGGAGAGGGCTGGCTAGCATGTACTGAGGCACTTCTCACCCCAGAGGGGGCATGGCTGGAAGAGAGGCGTCCAGGGCCCCATCCCGCTTCTGCACTGGCTAGTATCTGGGGGGCTGTGGGGATCAATGGTGCACCCTTTTGCAGGCGGAGTGGTTGCCATTCCTGAGCGTACTGCCCCGCAGTCCCTGGCAGCATTCCAAGCTACAGGCTGCCACTTGGGCATCTCCAAACCCACCTCGGACAGCTGTGTTGCAACAGAGCCAGTCTCCCTCCTAGGTGCCATCTCCAATTCTTCCCAGTGTGGTAATGGCTGGACGTGGCTTCAGATTAGTGGTCACTGTGAAACGAGCACAGAGTTCCAGATCTGTTCCTCGGTCTTTAGCCGTTCTGAGGTGGGGCTGTGCTCCAGCTCCGTCCTGCAACATAACCTCACCCTGATCGCTCCCAGAGCCGGGCCGAGGAGCGCAGGGAGGGCCAGACAGCTGATTCTTCGGGGTGCAGCCAAATGCCCCTTTCAGGAGTCTGATTTGTCTTGTGTACCCCCAAGTTTCACCTCACTTAAAAACTACTTACAAAATCAGACATAAACATACAAAAGCCTCACAGCACACTAGTACTGACAAATTGCTTATTTCTCATTTTTACTATATAATTGTAAAATAAATCAACTGGAATATAAATATTGCGCTTACATGTCAGTGTATAGTATACAGAGCAGTACAAACAGGTCATTGTATGAAATTTTGGTTGGTACTGACTTTGCTAGTGCTTTTTATGTAGCCTGTTGTAAAACTAGGCCAATATCTAGATGAGTTGATGTACCCCCTGGAAGACCTCTGTGTAGCTCCAGGGGTACATATACCCCTGGTTGAGAACCACTGGTTTAGGGGGTCCCAGCTTCCTGCTGTAGGAGATGCAGGCCTGGCTGCTTGGGCAGGGGTCTGCACAGAATGGCCATTTAAAAAGATTTGGTGCAGGAGCGTTGTCTGAGGTTCTCTAGACCCTTGGCCAATGGAGAGTGTCCTGGTGAGTCTCAGCAGGTATGGAGCGTAACTCACTGGTCAGTGCGTGTTGCGTGTCCCTGCCTGAGCCACAGAGGATACAGGTCTGCTGCAGAGCTTGGCTAGAGACCCTGGCTCTTGCTCAGGCTGTTCAGCTCGGGAGTTTCCCGGTTCAGTCCCCGGCGTGGTCCAGTCCAGGTCCAGGTGGCAGCCCTCCGTAAGTGAAGTCGGTAAATAGTGCTCTCCACAAGGAGGGCTGCCTAGCAGGGTGGGTCTCACGTGAGCCACGAGATGCCTCCCTCAGCACCGAGCTGGGATGTCATGCAGGCTTCTGGGGTTCCTCTGACGTGCTTCCACTTCAACCCGCCGGAGGCTGCGGTGGCAGGCAGCCCTCCTATCTCTCCTCAGATGGGCAGCTGGTGAGACAGGGAGCAGCCAGCATCAGCGGATGGACCAGAAGCAATACAGGGTGGGGAGAAAGCATTGCTCCCCATCAACACCAAACACATCCCACCGCAACCCGACGGCCTCCGACACCCCTCTGGATGGCCAGCTGTTCCAGAGATCCTTCCCTACCCCGCTCGCTAGCATACACCCCCGCCCCCCAGCCCTTCCCACAACCCATGCTAGAGGTAGTCCTTGGAACCTGTGTGTGTCGGGGTCCTTCCCAGCATCTCTACATGGGGCAGTGCCAGGGATGGAGGCAATGGGCTCCTCTTTCCAGGAGCCCATTGCCTCCTCTCATCTGTCACCACAGCTTGGCCCCTGGGCCAGGGGGCAGACAGGTTCAGTGGCTTGCCAGAGAGGGAATGGGAGCTGAGGTTAGTTAGAAGGCAAGAACCTCTTGCTCTCACTCCTGTGCCAGGTCTACTAGACCTCGCTGCCGCTCATGCTCCTCTTGGCCAGAGGATGGGCAGGCAGCTGGCTGGGAAGCAACTTGTAGCAGAGGAAGGATGGGCCAATGGTTAGAGCACTAGCCTAGGGCTTAGGAAATCTGGCTTCAAGTTCTTGCCCTGCCACAGACTTGCCGTGTGACCCTGGACTAGTCACTTTCTCTCTCTCTCTCTGTCTCCATCTGTGCAGTAGGAATAATGGCACATCCCTACCTTGAAGAGGGGGTTGTGAGCATAAACGCATTAAAGAGTGTGAGATGCTCAGGCACGATAGTAATGAAGGCTGTAGTGGTGTCTGAAATAGATCAATATATGCTCTTCACTCTCATCTCACTGGTACCATCTCCCCCTCTGTCCGTTGTATTCACCTATGCACTTGTCATCTGCTTAGCCTGTAAACTCCTGGGGGTAAGAGACATCTTTTTGTTCTGTGTTTGTACAGCTCCTAGCACCCACGGGACCTCAGTTGTGACTGGAACTCCTAGGTGCTACCATATTAAGATAATAATAAGAACATAGCATAAGAACGGCCATATTGGATCAGACCAATGATTCATCTGGCCCAGTATCCTGTCCTCTGACAGGTTTCAGAGTAGCAGCCGTGTTAGTCTGTATTCGCAAAAAGAAAAGGAGGACTTGTAGCACCTTAGAGACTAACCAATTTATTTGAGCATAAGCTTTCGTGAGCTACAGCTCACTTCATCGGATGCATGCAGTGGAAAATACAGTGGGGAGATTTATATACACAGAGAACACGAAACAATGGGTGTTATCATACACACTGTAACCAGAGTGATCAGGTGAGGTGAGCTATTACCAGCAACTACAAAAGGTTCCCCCCCCGCCCCGCTCTCCTGCTGGTAATAGCTCACCTTACCTGATCACTCTCGTTACAGTGTGTATGGTAACACCCATTGTTTCATGTTCTCTGTGTATATAAATCTCCCCACTGTATTTTCCACTGCATGCATCCGATGAAGCGAGCTGTAGCTCACGAAAGCTTATGCTCAAATAAATTTGTTAGTCTCTAAGGTGCCACAAGTCCTCCTTGTCTTCTGACAGTGGCCAGTACCAGAGCTTCAGGGATAGTGTTCAGAACAGGGCAATTTTGAAGTGATCCACCTATCTTCCCCTCCTGGCAGTGAGAGGTTTAGGGTTGCCCTGAGCCTGGGGTTGCAAACCTGATCATCCTGGCTAATAGCCATTGATGGACCTATCCTCCATGAACTTATCTAGTACCCTTGGCAATGAGTTCCACAGGTTAGTTGTGGGTAGTGTGTACAAATACTTCCTCTTATTTGAATTAAACCTGCTGCCTATTAATTTCATTAGGTAACCCCTGGTTTTTGTGTTGTGGGAAAGGGTAAATAACACTTTTTTGTCCACACCATTCATGATTTTATAGACATCTATCATATCTCCCCTTCGCTGTCATCTTTTCTAACCTTAACAGCCCTAATCTCTTTGTCTTTCCTCTCACAGAGGCCATTTCAAACCCTTGATCATCTTTGTTGCCCTTCTCTGAACCTTTTCCAGTTCCACTATATCCTTTTTGAGAGGGGAAACCAGAACCGGACACAGTATTCATGGTGTGCACCACAGATTTATATAGTGGCATTATGATTTTCTGTCTTATTTTCTATCCCTTTCCCAATAGTTCCTAACTATTTTTGACCACTGCTGCACGCTGAGCTGAAATTTTCAGAGAACTATCTATGGTGACTCTCAGATCTCTTTCTTGAGTAGGAACAGCTAATTTAGACCTCATCGTTTTATATATATAGTTGGGATTATGTTTTCCAATGTGCATTACTTTGCACTTTTCAATGTTGAATTTCATCTGTCATTTTGTTGCCCCGTCATCCAGTTTTGTGACACCCCCCTGTAGCTCTTCGCAATCAGCTTTGGATGAAACTATCTTGACTAATTTTGTATTGTCTGTAAACTTTACCACTCCACTGTTCACTGCCCTTTCCAGATCAATAATGAATATGTTGAACAGCACAGGTCCCCGTACAGTGACACAGCTATTTACCCCTTTCCACGGGGAAAACTGACCATTTATTCCTACCCTGTGTTCCCTGTCTTTTAACCTTTCGATAAAAACCTAATGACTAGATGACCGTTGGACCAATTCTCCACTGACTTGCACCTTTCTTAACCATTTGCATTAGTGCTAAGTGGGTGTAAAACATTGCCACCCCAGCGTGGGAGCATTTTGTGCCCTGTTTACACTGGTATAAAAGGTGACACGAGGTATTGGCGGAACAGGCCCGTCATGTTTAAATGGTGATGAGAACGGATTATTTTTTGAGCATCGCTGGGCAGCCCAAAAAGCACCGGCATGCGAGCTAAGAAATGAAATTGACAATGAGCAAAATCCAAGCAGCAAGTGACCAAAGAGCATCGAAGTGGGGAAGTGCCTCAGCTTTCGAAAAGACCCTTTCTGGTTAAAAACAAATGTGACTTTTGTGTTGTTTGACCTTTAAGTAGGAAAGAAAAGCAGAGGTACAGCTCAGCGAGGCCAGGAGCTCCGTTGCTCCAGGAGCTATCGCAGCCGTGCCAAGAGACCACAGCTGAGGGCCAGGGCTCCGTTATACCTGCTCAAACACAGCAGCAAGACACCTGGAGCGTCACCATTTCCAGTCTTCCTTTAAAAGCTGTGGGCCTGATTCTCATCTTACCTCGGAGTAAATCTGGAGTTACTCAAGTCCCTGAAATTGTGTCACCATAAGTGAGATCAGAACTGGGCCCCATAACTGGACCTGTTCATGAGATTTAAACAATAGGTTTCTTCTTTTCTTAGGACCAGTTCCAATTCCCTTAAACATTCGGAGCCGTACTTTTCTTTGTGAGTGACTCTTTGGAAAGCACTCAACATGAATAGAGGCTGCAGAATCTGGCTCTCAGCCAAGTAGTCAATCAGTTGACCAATTAACTTTCCACTCTCTCTCTTTTTTCCCTATCTCTTGATCTCCTTGTCTCTAATATCTGTCTACCTCTGAATCTGTAGTTGCACAGGCTCTGCAAGGGAGACCTTTCACCTCTGCTCCAGAAAAACAAATATGCAGGGCTTCTGATTTTAGGTTAACCAATAAACACTGATAAAATACCCCCCGCACCACACACACACAGACACAAATTTAAAAAAAAATCAATGTTTATCCAACAAACACCAGTATCTAAGGGCTTGTCTACATGGAGCAGTAATGTGGATTATGCGGGGTATGGTTTCTAAAGCATACTAATGTGTTGAACATTAATTGATCGATGTAGACCCTGCTGGTGTGCACTAAAGGTTCCCTAGTGTGCTCTAATATTGTTCCATTACACAAACATTACGAAGAGATTACTGAGGTTATTCATTCCAGTATATACAAAGAACCCCATAGTCCCCTGATTTTTGGTCACCTACATAATGCTCAAATCACTAAAAATAAACCTGGAAAAATGAAATTAATATCCCCCCCCCCCCACAAAAAAACCCAGAAGCCTTACCAGCATAGGGTTGCAGATGCCCCATGACAGTGATAGGATAAAGTAGCTGCAAGTATTTTTAAAGTGGTAGAGTTCAGAGTCCTATTATATTTGTGAAGCACACCACATAGGCCAGAAGAGTGGGTGGTGTAGAGCTGGTTCAGGATTCCCCTATGCTGGATCATAGTATGCGGCTTTTCTCCTGATACTGGAGCTCCTAGCTGAGTGTTAAACTGGAGAGGGTGGTCAGGATTAAGAGACCAGCATTAATGTTGGTATTGGGACCTGAACTGTTCCTGGGGATTCTGATGTTAAATGAGTAGGTATGTATAGCTGCCCCTCTGCAGAGCAGTAGCTGATACTGAGTTCTTGCAAGTCAGTTTCCCATTGGAGGAGAAATCAGTGACAAGGAGTCAGGGTATTTTCTTAGTGCAATTTGTTTGTTTCCATTGTATACATCAGTCCTTGAACAGAGGTGGTCACAAACAGCATATGCAGAAAAACTCTTCATTTGGAAATCTCAGCTCCAAAATCACTGCTTTGTCCCCAGGAAGCAACTTTGTCCCCAAAATCAACGCTAGTTAGAGAGATTAAGGCAGATAGCAAACTTTCTTGCTGCTTGCCACAGCTTCCCAAAAAGTATAATGCAACATTAACCACAATGAAACATTTCTTCAAAGATTATACATGGCTCCCAGGCTAAGAAAAAGAACTTGTAAGACTATGTGTAACAGCACCATCCTGCCATAAATATATTTACAACCTTATCTATCACAATGAAGTTTTAAGTTCTGGAATTTCTTTAGGTTTTTTAAAGAGCATATTCTTAATTGCATTTGTGTGTGGAAACTTGGTGCATGTGGAGTCACCACAATCTGGAGTAGAGACAGCAGAGGCTGTCTCCTCCTGTGGTGTTTCTAAGTACAGGATTCCTACTCCTGCCTCTCGTCAAGTCCTAGTTCCTCTAAGCTATGCATGATTTCATCCTCTCTTCTTTCTCTCCACTCCTGCAGCCTTTATAAAATGGCACAGGACTCTTCCCGAATGTTATAACCTTCATGGAGAGTTGTGTAGCGCTCAGAAATTTGCAGATTTTCCCCCTTTTGTGAATAACCTTATAACCCAACATGGCTCAATGTATCCCTGCGTGCTAGTGTTTCTTGAAGCCCAATGAATGAAAACAAACTTGGGGTTAACTAGATACAATCAGAGCAACCATTGCAATGGCAAAAAAAGGAGATTATGGTAACATGCTGGCAAAGTATGTGTCACTTTGCCCTTTAGTGCTGGTCCATTAGAGGAGAACAGCCCACTACTGCTGCCAGCTAATGAGGTTTTTCGTTTAGCTCTGGCAAAGGACGTCTGTGGCTTCATAATATTCATTGAAGGGGCTGAGAGAAAAAGGAATCTCCCACGGCTGTAGCAAAAAGGCAGAGCAGGATGTTGCATCTGCTGAATATTAGAGCTGGCTTTGCCCACTAGCAGGGTCCCCCCATGTGTCGGTTCTTGGACCTCACCTGTTGGGAAACTTCCTTGTCCGTAAGCTTCAGAACGGCCGAAGGTGTGGAAATGGGACTGACGCTTTTGTCTCAGCTGGTAGGAGCCTTGCTGAGCTTGTCTCAGTTAGGAGCCACTACTCACTGGCAGTTGGGATAAGAGGAGTGGAATAACAGTGGGCTGCTCAAAAGGCGATCTCTTGCTAACAGCAGACGTGATGGAGTGGAATCCACTGGGCTGGGGAGAGCACCCCGAGGCCCCCTCCCCCTGAACGGAGAACCCTATAAATCCCCCATTAGTGAGCAGCTGACACATTCTCATGGGGCTCATTGAAATGCTAATGCAGCTGCTTTCCCCATGTTTTCTGGTGTCCCTGGGGAGACAATAGCTGTGGGGTCTCATCCTCCAGTTCACGGGACAGGGAGGCTGCCAGCCCTCCTGGGTCACTGCCTCTCAACAATGCAGGCACCTTCAGCTGGGTGCTGGAGCACAAAATCGGCCTCCTCATTCAGTGCTTACTCCATCTTCCTTTATTGAGCAGCCTCCTCCCGTCTAAACAGTACCAGGCAGTGCAGCCCCTTTAAATCAGGGAATCAATGGCATTTTAAAACCCCAATCCTTTCTCAGAGTCCTCGCTCTGAGAGAAAGGGAATCAGCCCTTCTGCAAGGGGCAGCCCTTTCTGGCCGTTGCTGACTCTGCCGTTTAAGTGGGCTCTGATCCAGAACGTGTCTCTCTGTGGAGATAACGCTCCTTAGAGACAGCTTTTCAAATCCTTCCACTGCGTGGTGGGGGTGGGGGGAGGCACTGGATTTGCATGTCTGGAGAGTGGGGGGCCAAATCCTCCGCTGGAGCTGTTGGACTAGACGGAGCGACGCTCCAAGTGCACAAAACAGGTCATTATGGAAAGCAGCTGCGCAGACTTCCTCTACCGACATGCCTCAGTCCGGTTACCAAGAGAGCATCCCGACAGGCAGTCTATTGGCCTATTGAACTATCCGCCTCTTTGCTGAAACGTAGCAGCAGCTGTGCTGGGAGCTTCTGGGACGTGGACGTCTGTGCAACTGACCATGGAGCTGGGAACCATCAGCTGCTCCCGCTCAGCCCTAGTGGAAATTGCATGGGAGCCCTTCAGCGGGTCTCTAAGTGTCCATCAGCCTTTCTTGTGTGTCCTCCTTCCCTCTGTGACTTTCGGTTTAAGAAATGGTGGACCCGGGAAGCTGTAGCCCCAGAGATGCGCTTTGTTCTGCTCTGGGAGTCTTGCTGGCCAGGAGGACCAGTCAGCACCACTTGACAAACTTAGGTGAGAATCCCAGCTGAGAGGGGGCATTGGACAGCTGCTGGACGGTAACAATTTGGTTTAAGGCAAAATGTCATTTATTTCCTCTGGTGACCAGAGCTGGGTTAATTTGCCCCATGTGGGAATCTGTTTTTTTTTTCCCAGTGACACGATCGATCTGTCCTGCTACAAAAACATGTAACACCCTGCTTTGGAAGAGGAGGCCCTTTCCTTTTTTCCTCAGGCTATGGTGGAAGGATGATCCAGTGGTTGGGGCACTAGCCTGGGACTCAAGACACCTGTGTTCAAGCCTCTGCCCTGCCACAGACTCCCTATATGACCTTGGGCCAGACACTTAGTCTCCCTGTGCCTCAGTTTCCCCATCTGTAAAATGGGCATAATAGCATTTCCCTACCCCACAGAAGTGTTATGAGGCTCAGTTCATGTGCTCTGACACTATGGTGATGATGGGGGCCATATAAGTATTGTAAACAGACTATGGGATCTACCGCAATCAGTCTGCTTAAATGGCTTGTAGGATGGAGGGCCTCTTAGTGCATCATTCTGGTCCTTTTCAATTTTCCTTTACCTGGTGTGGATGCTGTGGATTTACTTGTCCCTCCGTAACTGAGATTCTCTAGGAAGCTGGGATGAGCCTCCCATTTCATCCTCAGATCAGAGATGGTTGCTGAGATGTGGCCTGCAGCCCTTTGGTGCATGAGAACTTCCTTTCACTAAAATGTGCGGTCTGCCCGAGTGGAAGCGTAATCCCAAATCCGCCCTCGAGGCTCCAAATGCATCATCTTCCCCTTTCCTGCATTCCGCAGACCTGGGAAACCTTCCATCAGCTCCGAGGCTGGGGGATGGTGTTCAGAGACCTTTCCTCCCCAGCCCCTGCTTTCCACTTCCAGCTTGTGCCTTTCCCATGCAAGAGCCCAGCTGCAAGTACCATGCTTGATACGCATTAGCACCTGGCTTATACTAGCAGGATTGCTGCTTATTTTGGGCCTAAACATGCAGATGTTTCCTAATCTGAGTAATCCTTATTCATGCAGTGTCATTGTAGGCATGTTGGTCCCAGGATATTAGAGAGACAAGGTGCGTGAGGTCCAGGCATTGGGCCTAATTCTCCACTGCCGTGCGCTTATATCATTTGCACCTGTCCAAAAGGTATAAGATACTACCACTCTGTTCTGGCAGCATTTCCACACCCACATTGCACAGGTGAGAACTGACTACACAAGGAAGGTGTAAAGCAGCAGAATACCAGACTCCTTGATTTCAATTAGGCTGCTCAGCCAAGCGCGTGGCACAGAATGGCTCATTTCAGGTTCACTAGCCCCACACCTATTTATTCTAGCATGGCTCACAAGTGCAGGGCTGTGCCTGCTGATTTATTATTATGAGAGCTAGACCACGGGGTATCAGCTTGTATGTGGGGTGCCCTGCCTTTGATCTTGGCTGTTCTGGAGAATTTAATTTTCTGTTGCTGGAAGATGACACCTAGGGCTGTTCACAGAATGCTTGAGGATTTGAACTTGGGTGACAAACCGAATGTGTATGAATCACATTTCCCCCTCTCTGCTATAGTCTACTTATTGCAGGTAGAGCTGTGACTTGCCAATGCTGGGTGTTCTGGCATGTTATACTAACACTCTTGTAAAATATGTGCCATGGCCCCCTTCTAGTGACTAGTCTACCAAGAGGATAACAGCCTACAACTGCTGCCAGTTAATGGAGTTACTGTTTTAGTTCTTGGGATGCATTCAGATGCTGCTGCTGCTGACCCGTGGTCATGATATTATTTCTTAACAAGTATGAGCAATTTAATATATTGGTGGAAGGGCCAATCCTGCAGATAACACAGCAGAGAGAAGCCAGAGTCGCCTGAGTCTGTTCAGACTGAGTTAGTGTTTAGTTTATCAATAACTGGTTTTGGGTGGCTTTAATTATAGCCCTAGATGTGCCCAGTAGGTCCTGGGAGGAGCTGCTGAATGGATTTCACAGAGGTTTGCAACAGCCTTGGGATTTCTCAAGAATTTGATGTAGTGAATAAGGTGATCTCTGACCTCCTCCAAAATCGTTGCTGGCATGGAAGAGGTTAATCCCACTCCTAACCTCCTAGAGCTTGGTATCAGGGTCTTTGGGCCAGACTGGCGGCTGGTGTAAACCAGCAGAACTTCGCTGAAGTAAGTGGAGCGATGCTGATTTGCGCCAGCTTAGGACCTGGCCCTTTGAATTCTGAGCTGCTGTTGTCGCTCCCATGCAGTTTAACCACCCTAGCGGCTCATGGGCCATCAGTTTATCGCAGGCACAGTTTACGGACTGTGAAAATGAATACGGTAATATTTATTTACAAACACCATTTCAATATCCTATTTGCAACACAGGAAAAAATCGATTACAGTAAAAAGTACGTTTAAAACAGCCCTGTAAACTTTTGACCCTGCAATCTTGAACCTATCATGCAAGAAAAACACATGCTTGACTCTAATCTAGGCCCCCTTCAACCCAACTAACCAGATATATCTCAAGGTTTTGGGATGATTTTAACAAGAACCTTCTAGAAAAGTATGTCTGCCTCTGGGGGAGAAAAATTCTTCGTCTGCATTTTCACGTAAACATTTCAAAGTGAAATGGAAGAGCTGGAACATTCCTTCCAGTGAATTATGAACACGTGTGACTGGAAAACCAGCAAACCCTTAAATACAAACTCACGCCCTGACCCTGTAAGTGCACCTGGCGGTGCAACAATATGTTTATTTGCTATATATTATTCAGCCCCTAGATGTTTCCCAGTGCTGTATGGAGTTCTAGATGATCATTTTTTGTTTACTAGGAACAAAGCTGAGGCTTAAGTTGTGTAGAAATCTGTTCAGTTGTCGAAGTTCCTAGTTAGTTCCTGTAATAAAGGCTTCTTGCTTACAATAGACTGTGATTCCATTTGCCATGGCGGTGAGTAACTTGATGCATGTGTGAGCAATTGCAAACGTAGGGCCTTAACATTTCTGAAAATAGGAAATAAGAAACACAAACAGATAATAAAAAAGAATCTGATGTCAGTAGATTAGGGTGTGGTCAGTTTCAGACCTTGCTCCGTTGAATCTTGTCCTTTATGGACAAACCTGGCTGTTCTTTCTTTCTTTCTTTCTTTCTTTCTTTCTTTCTTTCTTTCTTTCTTTCTTTCTTTCTTTCTTTCTTTCCCCAAAGTTGTTCCCCATAAAAAGAAAGAGACTTCCTAAAAATGCACACAATGGAGGAATGTTGATGAGTGACGCTCAGTTTTTGGGGATACCATAAATATAAAGGACCTGATTCTCCTCTCTCTGACACTGGAATTAGACCATGGCACTTCCCTTGACTCCAGTGGAGTTAAAACGCCCTAAACCGGGTATAACAGACCAGAGGCTCAGGCTCATACACTTTATGGGGCTTGCAATTCATTTGTTTAAGAGACTGTAAAAACAAAAACAAAAATTGCCCCAATATGTTGTTTAACCAGGGCAATAAAAGATCAAGGAAATTGCTCAGATTCCATCTCAAACTCTGAAGTTTATGGAGGTCAATTCTGTGCCCCAACTGGCTTTCTTTAAAGCTTTTTGTAGCAGCTAATTGTCCTGCATCGCACTCTTTGAAATGGTGGCTGGTGGGAGCCTCCATCTTCAGACTGATGCTGTAGAACCTGCTTTTCTGCTGTCCCATCATTTATTATTATTTAATATTTATACTGCGGGAGCACTGAGGGGCTTCAACCGCTGTCCCTGCCCCAGAGAGCTTATTGTCTAAAAGACAACAACTGATAGGTAGATGGGACAAGCAGGTTAGGTGGGAGAGAAAGAGGATCAAAAGTAATAGGATGTGTGTAGTTCTCAGCCAATCAGGAGCTTTAATCACAACTCCTTACCTGTCTCGCCATTAGCAATTAGCAGTTTTCCATATGTGTTATGTTAAAACCGACCTGTGCTAACTGATGGCGTCTCCAGTCCTATAGGGACGTGGGCCCAAGTCCTCAATGGTATTTAGGCACCTCATCCCCACTGACATCAATCCGCCTTAATATCTTGGTTTCTGTGGGAGTCGTGACACTATATAGATTTGTTCCCCAGCAACGTGGTGCCCCATATATCAGAATGAGGCTTGGGGGCACATCCCTATGCAGAAGAATGAGGCTTTTGGGGTCAGGCTGAAACCTGTTTGATCCATTCCCTCTGCAGGTTTACTGGTGACTATTTCCTGGAATTTGGAGGAAGCCGAGCAGATCCCCATCCTTGCATTAGTGCCCTCCTCAGGATCTGTGAATTTCATACGCAGCTGGAACCTAACCTCCATGCAGATTTATAAGGTAGCAGGAAGGGTGGAGGAGCAAAGACCCAACCCAATTCTTGAGCCAAAGCAAACTATTTTCTGTTGAAATGTGAAAAAGTTCAGTTAAATGTTGGTGTTTGAATTCTGGGTACAGGGCCTGATCTGGGCTATAAAACTTGGCTTCATATCGATGACGTAGTCGCAAGGACAGCATGGCTTTTATCCAATCTGTAGGCTGCAGCTGGTAGGTTATTCGGGGGTATGCGCTCCTTCTTCTGAAGCACTTTGTACTGTCATTAAGATACCGGACTTTATGGACCACTAGACTGATCTAGGATGGCATTGGCTATGTTCCAGGGTTGAATGAAACCTCCAATTGATAAGCAGCACAAAGAGCTTAACTGAACTGCGTGGTTTCATTGTGAGCATCCGCATTCACTCTGCTGGATTCAAATCAGCCCAAATCTTAGAACAAAACCACATGAATCGAGCCCGACTCAAATGTCAGTCCAGACCCACAGGAACCGAAACCAGCAAGTTTGGCTCTGTTCTAGTTATTGCATCATAGACAAATTCATGGCGGACTGTAACTGTGTCCATGTCTACACTGCAGAGCCTACGTCAGTATAGCTATGCCGGCATAGCCCCCTAGTGTAGACGCTGCATATGCCAACAGAAGGAGTTCTTCTGCCGACATAACACCGCCAACTCCCTGAATGACGTTAGCCACGTTGACAGAAGAGTGCTTCTGTCACCTAAGTTGCGTTTACAGTGAGGGTTCTGCCGGCCTAGCTAACACTTCTAGCCAACAACCCAGCTATGCTGGCACAACTTTATCCAACCAGGTGTGATAAATCATTCCTTAGTCGCTACCATATGGGCTGCCACATCTCTCTGCTTCAGTGGCTTCACCGCTATAAAGAAACCTTACGGTCTACCTTTATTTTTGCTTGCTGACTTCATTTGATGCCTCATGCTGCTAATTCGGTCCATTTTTCTCTTCTCCTTCCAGGCTGATTCCTGCTGTACAAAGCTTAGATCCCGAAATGCTGTCCTGAGATACAGATCCTGTTTGGTGAGTGGCAGAAAAGGGGTTAACACCCCCCCACGCGCACACACACCCTCAGTCAACAGAGGTGCATTGCAGAGCTTACCAGGGAGCTGGGGAGGAAGGGAACGGGGCTGAGCTTGTCAGCTAAAGGGAGCTTGCTCTAGCCTGAAGGACTGCAAGAAGAGTAGATACTGAATGCTGGGGCTGAGACTACCTTGTCTCTGAGAAGCCAGCATTTGCGATTGCACAAGGCCCGCACTCAGGCCAGCGTCCCACCTCTGTATGCATCTTCAGAGAAAGGTGGTGGTGGTGGTGGGAGAAGTCCATAACCCACCTGTGTGCAGTAGTAAAGCCATTTATACTTTCTTCTAGCCAAGCTTGGCCACAAGAGACCCTTTCCCCTTCATATATTTGAAGGCAGAGCTTGCAGAGAGGCTGGCTGCCTGGCTTCTGCACCCGTGACCTGTTGCGTAGACGTTGCTTTTTAAACCACTTTGTCAACTTGTTCAGTAGGGTGAAAGGGGATGTGGTCTGGTAAAAATTCATAGACATTTAACTGAATCCATTTCTGCCAAGGGATGTATGTGGGGTATGGCTCCGGAGCTGGCACGGACCCGCCCCTTGTGCAGGCAGGGAAAGTGGGTATAAATGGCTATTGCTCTGCTTTGGCAGCATTTCCCCCCCTGGGTGCATGGGTTTAAATGCCTGTGCAAGCTGCCAGACAGGCCCTTCAGGTTTAACGCACTTCATCTGGGCTCTGTATGTTCTGATGGCATTTTCTTGCTTTTGCATGAAACCTCTTGAGGACTTGTTTCCCCTACAACTAGACTAGATCCTATTAATGTCACTTTTTAACTGTATTTTAGTGTTTTTTTCCCATTGATATGTTATTGTTAAATAACATCACGGATGAAAAAGAAGTTTAAAAATCCACAGATTTAAAATGTTTACCTGGGTAATAGCACTTTGGATTAATACCTGTAGAGCATCCAACTTCCTTTTCCTGTTTGTTTACTTTTTGTATTTCTCTTAGCTTGGCTAATGAGTACAGAACGGTCAAATTCACTTTTCTTTCTAATCACTTTCACGTCCTGGTTCTCATGCAGTAGATAATGCTGCAATACTCAGGTTTGACTTCTGCTTCCTCTAAGTCATGACTAGGATTTGAAGCAAGGCTCTTCAGCGCCATACCCCGCATTGCTACCACTTGAGCCAAAGGAGTAAATCCATTAGGTTGTAGTAGCAGCAGTAGTAGGCTGTTACGTTGTGATGGGCTAGCTGCAGCGTGGTTGTGATATGCACTCTGAGTGTTTCACCAGAAACGCTGTTTCCTTTGAAATTGTGTGGGGCGGGGGGGAAGGAAACTCTTCTGCTGGCCTTATGGTTTTCTAGATGTTTCTTTTCATGAATCTATATTTTGGACTCATCTTATCCCCACACTGTTCCTGTGAGCCACACAGTGAAACTGAGCCTTGAATTTGTAAACCTGCCTATTAACAAATAAAATATCATTCTGTCCCTCTGAGCTCCTCCTCCACCCAAACTGGCCCATCAGAGCCACCCCAAGATTCTGGGGCCTGGGGAAATCAAAGGAGAGCTCACTTTTCTCTGTTTATTGGTCCTCTTTATATTATATCCCACCCCAAGTCTTAGAGAACAAGTTGTCCTTCCCTCCCTTCCTCCATGTGTGGCCGTTTGGATTATGATGTCAACATCTCCTTCAATGCACTTTCCTCTGTGCTCATTTGTGCACTGTTAATCACTGGAGTGCTGCCCGGGAGATGCGGGGCAAAGCACAAGCCTGGTTCCCCAATGTGCCTTGCATTCTGGTTTGAGCTGTGGTTGTTGTTATTACTATTGATTCATTGAATCGCAGAAGCATCTGCAATACAGATCCCCAGTCACAGCTCAGAACCCTGTTGTGCTAAGGAAAATGAGAAAAGGGTTTTTAAAAAAAACCTACCCAGGAGACTGTCACCTCTAAGAGGCGAGGTCTTTGGAGTGGCTTGCACATCAGGCTTCTGTCCCATTCAAGCCAAGGAAATGAAATAGTAAGACAGGGTCCGAATTTTGCATTTAACCAAATACAGTATGACAAATACAACAGGGGGTGGAGGGGAAAAGGCTAGCTTTGCAAAGGACGCCACCTGGGTCCTTGTAAAAAAAACCCAGAAGGGGCAGTATGGATGGAGGATGCTCATTGGCTTCTAGTTTAATGACAGGATTATTGGAACTCATTAGTTCACTGCCTGCCCTCCAGGTGTACGTACTTTCCTTCATTAAGTTACATGAGCTGGATCGATGACTGCTGCCGTAAGGTAATATGGGCGTTCTGAATTTAAAGGCAACCAGGGATGTGTTCTAAGGTAGGGGACCGATGTATCACATGTAGTATAAGGATGTGAATAGAACAGTAGATGGCAATGGACTGGCTGGTGTATATATGTACCACTGCCCATTGCTGGATGAAATGAGATCATCTCAATTAAGTGTCATAGCAGTACAGGGTCTAAAGAAGAGGTTTATAAAATCCCCTAAGGGATTTGACTGCACAAGTGAGCACCTCTGTGTCCAAATCCCTCAGGTGATTTTTGGAAAGCTTCCCTCCTACAAGCTAGTCCCCTTTAGCTCATAGGTAGCAGTCTGTGCTTTAGAGGCAGATGTGCATGAGCTCTATCCCTGCGGTTACCAGGAAATCCCCAGAAGCCGTGGCATGCAGCAGAAGGGATGTGGACAAATTGGAGAGAGTCCAGCGGAGGGCAATGAAAATGATTAGGGGGCTGGAGCACATGACTTATGAAGAGAGGCTGAGGGAACTTGGGTTATTTAATCTGCAGAAGAGAAGAGTGAGGGGGGATTTGATAGCAGCCTTCACCTACCTGAAGGGGGGTTCCAAAGAGGATGGAGCTCGGCTGTTCTCAGTGGTGGCAGATGACAGAACAAGGAGCAATGGTCTCAAGTTGCAGTGGGGGAGGTTTAGGTTGGATATTAGGAAACACTATTTCACTAGGAGGGTGGTGAAGCACTGGAATGGGTTCCCTAGGGAGGTGGTGGAATCTCCAACCTTAGAGGTTTTTAAGGCCTGGCTTGACAAAGCCCTGGCTGGGATGATTTAGTTGGGGATTGGTCCTGCTTTGAGCAGGGGATTGGACTAGATGACCTCCTCAGGTCTCTTCCAACCCTAATCTTCTATGATTTTATGATTGCGATGACCAGATAATCCGAGGTGCCTGTTACTTGGTTGACTTCTCTGTTGTAATGTACATTCCTGATTGAAGAACACGCTCTGTAACTTTTTGGTTCACAATTCTCGAGGCAGGCACTCCCAGATCAGCTGGCGAGGCCTCTAAACCCCAAACTTCCCCTCATTAGAACTATATTTTTGGAGAAGAAAAATGTGTGGAGGGGAGATAGGTGCCACTAGGAAACACTGGAAAACGAGGCCTGTGTTGTGTATTTTCTGGAGGGACATCAATTATTATTGGTATTAAAATAGCACCTGGAAACCCAGCTAAGATCCGGTCCCCATCGTACTAGGCGTTCTACAAACACGTAGCGTGTCCCTGTCCTAAAGAGCTTACAATCGAAACAGACAAGACAGAAGGGAGGTGTTATGAGCTCCATGTTACAAAAGGGATACTGAGGCACAAAAACCTGCCTAAGGTCACACAATGAGTCTGTAACAGGGCAGAAAATTGAACTAAGGTTCCACGAGCTCCAGCCCAGAGACTTACCCATTTTCCCCGTAGAAGCTTTAGTTCTTAGCAGTTCGTTTGCTCCTGGTGTTTATTCTTTATTGGAATTTATCAAAAGCCTCGGAAAGATTTTTTTTAACATCCAAGTCATCTCCATAGCAACTAATGGTGATGTCACGAACCGATTATGATGAGAGATGAGGAATAAGGGGTAGGAGCAGGCTCACTGCTAAGCAACGAAGACCTACATTTAATGCACACGTTTCAAGAAATGGGAGGAAAAAAGAGAAAAACACATTAAAGGGCAGCGGAGTGGTCTGTACACAGAATAGCGTTCAAAGCCTTTGGTCTAGCTGGGCCAGTGGAGTGACTTTGCGCAGGGTGGACTTCACATTTCTAAAGATCTGTTTGTCCTCGCAGTAGAGCGGAGTGAAATTTTTTAGACTAATAGTTTATGTGATGAAAAATGCAGTGTTGGTCAATCCGGAACTATTTGTGAATTTGACACAACGGGTTTCAGCTATTCCCAAAACGGCTGGAGAAGAAGCGGCTGCTGCTGTCACAACACCTAACGACCATTAGCCAGTGTTTGCGACACTGCCCTGGGATCTGAGGGACTTACGTTTGAATCCCTGATTCGGAACAGACCCGAAACGGATTTTTTCAATTCACCAAAAAGTCCCCAAAATTTCAGTTTCAGTTAGAACTGAAAAATCAGTTATTTGCTGAGCCTCTAGCCCAGAGACAGCAGCCATGTTATGGCTGCAGCCTGTTCTCTCTCTCTCTCACCGCAACCCGTACTCCCGCCTCAAAACTTTACTTTCGTTCTTTCTTGTTTGCTGTTTTCCTTCATCTGAAACAAATCATTTTAGACTGAAACACCAAGGTTGTGCATGGAAAAAAACCAAGAGGTTTTTCCAAGAGGAATCAGCAGCTTTATTAGGTACTAGTATAGCTCAGTGATTGCATGTTATTTACTGTAGAGTCCTGCGCTGGCAGATAGCTGGGCTGGATGATGTATTAGGTCTTTTCTTTCTCTAATGTCTATGATTTCCTGGAAGTTGCCCATAGCGACATCTGTGGCGTGTGTTCAGTCTAGGACAAAGAGGAGAAGCTTAAAATAGGAGAAGATCTCCTATAGTCCCTTAAGAAAGAATAAAACCCCTTCTGGCAATGCTGCAGTTATTGCTACTTAGAGCAAGGATCCTGTAGCCTTAATGAGCAATCAGCATTTGTTATGGATTGTGTACATCACACATGGACAGTAACAAGTGTTTTCCAGGTCCACAGCACAATGACGAGGGAAACTTGAAATGGCTGTGTGCAAAGCTGCTAATTAGAGCAGTTCTCAAGCTACAAGCTTGAGGAACCCAAAGGTCAGCTGTAAAATAGTCTAATGAGAAGCTGAGTGTGTAGTGTAGGAAGCTGCTGTATGCAACGATCGCACATTGACTTTTGTGCTTTGAACATATGAGACTTTTCCTTCCTATTAGAGCGACTGCTGTAATAAGGGTTGCAAAAGAGTTCTGTTCTAACACCCCTTTACTACACACACACGTAACACTCACCACTGGGCATGAAACAGGTCCTGTTTAGCCTCGGCCTGAAGGAGAAGGTTATTAATTAACGTTACGTAGGAGCTGTCATCCTGGATCAGATGTGAGGTCCATCTAGACCAGTGTCCTGTCTCTGACGGTGGCCAGCACCAGATGTCTCCATGGAAGGTGCAAGAAAGTTTGAATTATGGAGCAACCTTCCCATAGGGCAGCGGTTCTCAACCAGGGGTCCGGGACCCTCTAGGGGGCCGCGAGCAGGTTTCAGTGGGGGCTGCCAAAATAAACCAGATCGCAGGGCCGACGCTAAACTCCCTGGGGCTCAGGGCAGAAAGCCGAACCCAGGGGGGCTGAAGCCAAAGTCCGAGCAGCTCAGCTTTGCGGGGCCCCTGTGGTGTGGGGCCACAGGCAATTGCCCTGCTTGTTACCCCCTAACGCCAGCCCTGGCTTTTAATCGTCTGGATATGCAGAAAAAACAGCTCTTGTGGCACAGGTGGGCCATGGAAGATTTTGTAGCATGTTGGGGGGCCTCAGAAAGAAAAAGGTTGAGGACCCCTGACCTAGGGGAAGTGTTTCCTCAGCCCATGAGTTAGCGATGCACCTTGTGCCCTGACGCAGAAGGTTTTATATCCCTCCAGTAGCTGCAGTTGCTTGGGCCTTCAGAAAATCAGGACGTCTCAAGTTGGATCTCCAAAATTTCGTGGATGCTTCTGAAAATGTTTCTCCAGGTGGTGTTAAATCTGGTGCCAGTTTGGAGGCACAAGTGATACGAGTTGGTAGTTCTCCTCCCAGTTCCTTGGGGGTCAGGTATCCCTTGGCTGTCTCAGCCGGAGGCTAAGGAATGAAGAGGCCATCGAGACTCACTCTTAGTGGTCATCTGGCTAAGTGAATACTGAGGCCCATGGACTGGGCTGGGTGAAGGAAGCTAATGCTGCCCCATTGTCCTGCGGCTCACTAGATGATTTCACTCGTCACTCTGCATTAAGCCCTGTTTTCTCTTCCAGACACATCAATGTTCGGCTTGTGCAATAACTCTGGTGACCTAGGAGGAGTTTCTGCCCTAGGAAGATGAGATTGTCATATGCCAAGATACTTACGCTAGCAGCCCTCTTGGCACAGGCCGAAGCCTTGGCTCCGCATGAAGGTACGTGTGTCACGTGCTGTGTCCAACAGAACCAAAAGCAGGGGAGCTGACGCTCGTGGCAGAGAAGTTAATGTCTTTTCCAGGTGGCTGTATTTGCTAGTGTAATGAGCTGTAGCTACCTGGGGGCACCAGTGGGGATTGAACCTGGGATCTCTAGCCTCAAGATCACAGGCCACGGTCACTGGACACTAGCAGGCTAGTAGCTAGCAGGCTAAATTGTCTGTGCAGCCAGCCGCAGATAGGATCGTACCTACTAAGCCAAGACACGTGAGCTGTGAATTGTGGGAAACCAAAGAGGATTGTGGGAAGTGCCAGACTGCGTCGGTCCCATGGTCCATCCTGTCTCTGATACTGGCCAGTGCCAGACGTTTCAGAGTGGAAGAACCCCACTGAAGCAGATGTGGGATAAGCCGCCCTTGGTCCCCCTGCATAGTTCTCATCCCGATCTCCATTAGTTAGACTCAGTCAGTGTCCATCTGAATTTGTCAGCCACCAAGCAGACAACCTTGGGGTTTGCACTTGTTTTCTGCTGGCTTTTCTTAATGCCACACAGGTCTCATCTGCTCCCTCTCTTTCCCTCAGCCACAATCTCCCCTCTGATATTTTCTTTGGCCCCACGTATGGCATTAAAAAGGATCCCCAAGAACTGCGTGTCAGCAGGCAGGGGCACTGCCTGGTCACTTGGATCTGTGCAAATGAGCGTGACATGCCGCTGCTCTGATCTGCTCATGTTTTACACTCAGCATCAGTGTAAGTGACCATCCCAGGCACATGGCAGTGGAGAATTAGCTCTGCAGAGTCCAGCCCACTTCTCTGTGTCTGGAGAGGCCCTTGTCCAGGGAAACCAGTGGGAAAGATGTAGGAGGGGGAGCTGTGTGAGTGAGTGGGTGAGGGAGGAGATCTGTCACCATGTGGGTCCGCTCATCTCCCCCCATGGCGAGGGAGGCTGTACCAAGGCCCTACATAGGCTATTTCAGCTACCAAGGGGGAAGTTTGCCTCCCCTTGTGCCCCACCTGCATCTCCCCAATGTCAGGTCCAGCTAGGTCAGCATAGGAAGCAGGTGCTAGGCACTGCAGTACCACGTGATTGGATTTTAGTCTATGTGCTATCAGCAGCATGGGACTAAGCATAATGAGCTGTCTCTCACTACCTAGCCCCCCACACCTGAGCGGGCATATTTCTAGTCCGGGCACAGTAGAATTGATGCAATGCAATGAAAATCTGCTTTCATAACGTACCGTTGAAGCTTGTTTTGCATGGGTCTAGTGTCTGTGCACTAGAGGATAATAGCCTACTAGTGCGGCCAGCTGATAGCATTGCCCCTTGGCTCAAGTGGCGAACCCCTATGCTAGGTGTAGCGGGGCAGTCACCCTGCTCCTGTGAAAAGGCTAGGCTGATTGGGGAAGCAGCCACAGCTGGGGCCACGCCCCACTTAGGCCACAGCTGGCCCTATAAAAGGGCTATGAGCCAGGAGCTAAGTCAGTCTCTCTTTAGCTCTTGAGAGAGAAGGACCTGGCTGAGAAGGGTACCTGAGACAGAACAGGAAAGGGGGGGAGGAGCTGGGGAGGTCCAGCCTGGCAACTCCCCAGGCTGCAGGCCTTGATAGAGGCCTATGCAGGTACGGGGGCTAGAAGGAGCAGCCCAGGGTTAGGCAGAGGCAGCTAGTCCAACCTCCTTGCCAATGATGAGTGGTTTACAGACTGCAGTCTGCCCCAGTGAGCGGGGGGCTAGAGGATGACTGGCAGCAGCCACTGAGGCAAGGTGGGGATAAAGGGTTGGGGGTTCCCCTGGGAAGGGAGACCCAGAGTGTGGGGGCACTGCCAGGGGGTAGCACCCCAAGGTAATGGGATACCAGGGTCTGGGAGGGATACGGGGGGGGGGGGGGGCCAGCGGCAGGCGAGACACCAGCCAGGAGGAGGCGCTCCATATGCTGGAGCGCCAATTCCTGAGATGACCAGCAGGAGGTGCTGCGCCAGTGAGTCATTGCTTTGCTACACTAGGGATGTTGAGGGCTATAGATTCAAACCCTGCTGATGACCCATATGGGCTGTCAAGGCTGATTCCCCACTCTGGCACCTTGAGTGCAGAAGGTGGGGGCCTGCAAGGATTCTGAAAATTAATACTGGCCACTCCAGGCTTGTATTAAACTCCCAAGGTTACAGCTTTTCTCTGACCTTGGATGGGTAGATGCTGCCACTGCCCAAGTGCAAAAAACCCCTTAGGACTCAGGAAGGAGCACTTGCGAATTCTTCCCTGTGCGGTTCCCTCAAGCCCTTTCACACACCCCTCCGGGGAAGAGCTGAGAGAGAAAACAAAGGAAATCAGCTGTTACCACCAGCTAATTAAACTACATGTGCACAAACCTCTTAGGACACAAAAATCTAATCCTGTTTTTTAAAAAAAAAGGGGGGGGGGGAATCTGGAATTTGGGTTTTTTGCTAGATTAAAAACAATTACAAAAATTAAGCATCAAGATAGCTCTCTTGAGGTCCAGCTTAAAGGTTACAAGCAAAACAAAAGCATTTGGGGGTTAGCACAGAGGTGTCCACAAGGCTTATAGAAATAAGAGAGAGAAACCTAATCACGTCTTTCTAGACATTTCCTGATCTACTTACGTATCTGGGGTTTCAAACTGAGTAGTTCTAGGTATGATCTGGTGATTTTCATACCTGGTTTACAGCTTTTTACAGCAAAGCTTTAGCCTTGTCTCTGCTCTGTCCCTTCTCTCCAGAGAACAACCACAGACAGACAAAGTTTTTTTCCCCAATTTTAAAAAGTTCTAGCCCTTCTATTGGCTCTTTTGGTCAGATGCCCACTCTCTTCCTTTTACCTATGGGCTTTTTTGAGCCTTTACAGGTAAAGCAAGTAGAGAGCAGCTACTAACAGGGATTTTATAGCTAACTCTCTGGCTGGGTGCCCATAAAAGGGAGCTCCCCCTTCATTCATCACATGGGGTGAAAGGGCCACTAGGACTGGGTAGTTTGAAGTGGAAGTGACTTTCTGCTGCTGCAACTCAGTCGCTAAGAAGTCCATAAGGGCCCCTATCCTGCAAGCTGCTTCTCACAGTCAGACTCATGCACTAATCCAGGGCCCTGCTGGTATTTGGCTGGGCATAAGGGTCCTGCTCCCTGGACCATTCCGTGCTCCACAGAAATCCAAAGAGGAACATAGGGCTTGTCAGACAGGACTGGGCTCTAAGCTTTTAAGAACGTGCCTGGAACTTTCTGAAAATTCAGCAAAGGGTTAATGGTAGCTTAGGAATTGGCTGCAAAATTAACTTGATTAAATTCCTGCCCGTCAATTAAGCCAATATCTTTGACTATAATGCTATTTAATTCGCAGCCTGGAACAGTGCAATAAATCAACGTTTACAGATGTCTCCGGCAAACCTTTGATGGATGAAACGGGGTAGTTTCGGAAGTGCATGGAAAATTTCAAATAAAATCATATCCCCCTGTGATTAATATAGCTGTCTGTGTTGGTATTTGCTCCAGAAGGCACCAATCCAGATATGCTTAACATCACATGCTTTCAAAGACAGCATCAGGTGCCTGATCCAACCAGGCCGAATGCTCTCTAGTTGCAGTGCCAAGCTGGGAGCCATAACAGGCTCTTATCAAGGGGTAGCTGCTTTTTATGGGGAGCTCGGGCCGTGACTGCCTGATGAGGGTCCCACCTAGGGGTAATTGACTGTCCCGGGGACTGATTACTAAAGAAGCAGCTGGACCTAATAAAGGTAACCAGAGCTCAGTTAGCGCGAACTTCAAAGGGAGATAGGAGACTGAGGGAGGCCTGAGGCAGAGGGCAGAACAGGGAGCCTCGAAGGGGAGCTCTCTGGGGAACCTACCAGGATGGGGAGCCTGTAAGAGGCGCCCCTGGAGAGGGGAGCCTCCTAGTCAGAGGGCTTTACCCCTCATCCCCCAGACGTTGGCCGGAAGCCCGGCCTGGCAAGGATCTCCCACTGTCCCTGGAGACGCATCACAGCACGCAGACCTCCGCGGACCTGAGACTCCAGAGAAGGATGTTACTCTGGTAGGGGCAAGAGGCCTAGCAGCCAGGGCTGAGACTGGCACCAAGAGAACCCTGGAGGGAGACTGGGTAGAGATGATCGCTGGACTCAGGTGGGGGACATGGTCGAAGAATGACCTAGTCACCCCACCGGGACGTTGGGGTGAATGTTTTGTTCATGTTTCTGCCTCGGCTTTTCTGTTGACAAATGGGACTCTCTGCAAGGAGGGGCTCTCTAGCATGTAACCGGTGTTGGTACTTGCTGATACCCTGGATGAGGGGCAAATTAAGCAAAGGCTCATCTGCAACACTACGCCCGCCCACAAGGGGGTGTGCTGGCTCACGGCGTATGCACCTACTGTTATTCACAACAGAATTTCGACCTGCTGCTGCTGCCCCCTGACATGAAGGATTTCGGTGACGCTATTCAGGATTGATCCGCCTTGAGTGGTCATATCCATCCGTGCAAAGGGGATGCAAACGAGGATAGTAAGAGCCTACAGCTGCTCTGCCTGGGGTAAATGACAATTCAAGGAAGGCAGTGGAGAGTCAGGCCTCTTGCAGAGCACTGACTGTCTGCGTGGGTGTGTCTACACGCACAGCGAGCTGGAGGGGTAATTTCCACCTCAGGCAGACGTACCCACACTAGCTCTGGTGGAACTTGCATGCTAAAAATAGCAGTGTAATCATGGCAGCGCGAGTGGCAGGATGGGTTAGCCACCTCAAGCACAATCCTGTCTGAAACCTAACTCCAGAGTAGACATACCCTGTAAGTAATGATGACAGGATTACCTCCCCTGTAGGTTTTAGAGTAGCAGCTATGTTAGTCTGTATTCGCAAAAAGAAAGGGAGGACTTGTGGCACCTTAGAGACTAACAAATTTATTTGAGCATAAGCTTTCGTGAGCTACAGCTCATTTCATCGGATGCATTCAGTGGAAAATACAGTGGGGAGATTTATGTACACAGAGAACATGAAACAATGGGTGTTACCATACACACTGTAAGGAGAGTGATCAGCTAAGGTGAGCTATTACCAGCAGGAGAGAAAAAAAACCTTTTGTAGTGATAATCAAGGTGGGCCATTTCCAGCAGTTGACAAGAACGTCTGAGGAACAGTGGGGGTGTGTGTGGGGGGGATAAACATGGGGAAATAGTTTTACTTTGTGTAATGACCCATCCACTCCCAGTCTCTATTCAAGCCTAAGTTAATTGTATCCAGTTTGCAAATTAATTCCAATTCAGCAGTCTCTCAGTGGAGTCTGTTTTTGAAGTTTTTTTGTTGAAGAATTGCAACTTTTAGGTCTGTAATCGAGTGATCAGAGAGATTGAAGTGTTCTCCGACTGGATTTTGAATGTTATAATTCTTGATGTCTGATTTGTGTCCATTTATTCTTTTATGTAGAGACTGTCCGGTTTGGCCAATGTACATGGCAGAGGGGCATTGCTGGCACATGATGGCATATATCACATTGGTAGATGTGCAGGTGAACGAGCCTCTGATAGGGTGGCTGATGTGATTAGGCCCTATGATGGTGTCCCCTGAATAGATATGTGGCCACAGTTGGCAACGGGCTTTGTTGCAAGGATAGGTTCCTGGCTTAGTGTTTTTGTTGTGTGGTGTGTGGTTGCTGGTGAGTATTTGCTTCAGGTTGGGGGGCTGTCACACTATCAGCCACGCTATCAGAGACTATCTCTCTGGTCACTCAATTACAGACCTAAAAGTGGCAATTCTTCAACAAAAAAACTTCAAAAACAGACTCCAACGAGAGACTGCTGAATTGGAATTAATTTGCAAACTGGACACCATTAAATTAGGCTTGAATAAAGACTGGGAGTGGATGTGTCATTACACAAAGTAAAACTATTTCCCCATGTTTATTCCCCTCCCTCCCCGCCCACTATGGTTCTTCACACGTTCTTGTCAACTGCTGGAAATGGCCCACCTTGATTATCACTACAAAAGGTTTTTTTTCTCTCCTGCTGTAATAGCTCACTTTACCTGATCACTCTCGTTACAGTGTGTATGGTAACACCCATTGTTTCATGTTCTCTGTGTATATAAAATCTCCCCACTGTATTTTCCCCTGCATGCATCTGATGAAGTGAGCTGTAGCTCATGAAAGCTTATGCTCAAATAAATTTGTTAGTCTCTAAGGTGCCACAAGTCCTCCTTTTCTTTTTATAAATCCTAAGGACGGCCCTGCTGCCACAGGCCTCCCTATGTGACCTCAGGCTGGTCATTTAGGTTCAGACCCTTAAAGCAATACCATGAACCCTTCTGGACCGAGATCACCAACGAACTCAATGGCAATTAGGCGCCAAAGTACGTTTTGAAGATGTGGGCCTTAGTCTGTCTGTGCCTCAGTTCCCCAGTGAGACCACTGGAGGTGCTCAGATGCTATGGCGACGGCAGCCATGTCATTACCTAAGCTGGAGAGATTTGCAAAGGGTTTGTATATCTGCCTCCTTTAGCTGCAGTATCGTTAGGGGGGCTTACGAGACCCCCGCCCCGCTGATGTTCCCTCAGATGATTTATACGCTAGCTGGTCCGTTACAAGCTCTGTGGAACAGAACCAGCCTCTCAGCCCACACAGCCGCTCTGTTCTTCTCCCCGCAGCATGTGGGACGGCGGAGGTGGCCGACATCTTGTTCCTGGTGGGTGAGTCCTGGAGCGTGGGGGAAGGGAACTTCCGGCTGATCAAAGACTTCGTCTACAGCGTGATCCTCTCCTTCGAGAACGTGGCAATGGGCAAAGAGGGCGTTCGGCTGGGAGTGGCACTCTATGCGGAGAAGCCAAGGTGGGGCAAACCTTCATTTCCTGTCAACACAGAGAATCTCTAAGTCCCACCTCTGTCTGGCAGTGAGGCTGGAGTGGATGTATGTGAATCATAATCCATTGAAAGGCATGTTCAAATTTAAACCAGGAAAGGTGCATTTAAAAATACCGGGGCTTGGTCTGAGGCCCCACCGGATGCCATGGTGGTGGGCAACTAGGGTGACCAGACAGCAAGAGTGATAAATCGGGAAGAGGGTGAGGGGTAATAGGTACCTATGTAAGACAAAGCCCCAAATATTGGGACCGTCCCTATAAAATCAGGACATCTGGTCTCCCTATGGGCAACCTTATGCACCCCTAGCTCTGGTGGTGGTGTTTGAAGGCTTGGAGAGCTTATATTGAACGATTACTTTCATTTGGCTCTTCCACAACTCAGCAATGAGATTCAGCTAAAAGCTGAAGCCTGGAACCGTCCGCCTGCCATCCAAATACGCCCCCCTCCCCCTCCAAAATGGAGGATGACCACACCCTGGACCCTTACACAGCAAAGACACAGCAATCGTGTGCTGGTAGCTGACATGATTATTTAAGGGTTGGGCTTCCTGTGCATTTTCCAAGTTCCAATCTGCAGCCTGCTGGATTGGGGTGACAAAGGCCCAGACCCTCACAGGTTTCCTCAAACTGAATTCAGTGGGAGTTAAGGGCCTGAATCCTTTTAAAAATCTGGCTCAGAGCCAGCAAGGGGCCGTCCCTTGTCCCAGTAAAACTGTTTTGGGGAAGCTTCCCAACGCTGCCCTCAGTTCCATGCATACAGGCAATGGCATTCATAGCCTCTTCGTCATCTCCCTTCCTGGGGAAGCCAGTGGAATTGCGCTGGCATAGAACTGGCATCAGGTTGAGGAGAACCAGTCCCAATGGGCTTGCGTGGTGGAAAGCACCATCAGCCTCCGTATGGTTTAATAAAGCTTTTCGGATTCAGCTCGGTTATTTTGCAGGCTGACGCGGGGCTGTAAAATGGGAGTGTAGGTGCTTGAGCTTGGATGTCTACACCGCAGCTTTGCAGCCCCGCGAGCCCGAGTCAGCTGACATGAGCCAGCTGCGGGCGTTGAATGGCTTTGGAGACAGAACCTCAGAGTCATAGATTCCAAGGCCCGAAGGGACCATTGTGATCGTCTGGATAGTGCAGACCATGGAACTTCCCCAGAATAAACCCTAGAGCAGATCTTTTAGAAAAACATCCACCCTTGATTTAAAAATTGTCTGGATTGGAGACTCCACTGTGTTCGACTGGTACTAGCGGTAGATGCCTTACCCCCTGGGCCCCACCTCTGGAGATCAATAGCCCTCATTCAGTGGCGTGACATTTCAGTGCGAAGAAGGGGAACAAAGAGAGCTGGCGTATCTGCCAGTGATGTCCTTTCACTGACCCTACATGCCCTTTCCTTTCAGAAGGAGCTGAGGTTTGGCGTGCCGACCTATGCCTTCAGATGTTGTATTGTGTGATCCCTACTGTGATTCACGGGGGATGCAAAATAAATGCTCTCTCTTTTGCGCCCCCTTTTCTTCCTGCTCCCAGGATGAGTATTGAGTTGACGGATTACGTCACCATCGAGGAGGTACTGGTGGCCGTCAGGGAGCTCTCGTTCCAAGGGGGCAGTGCAAAAACAGGGGATGCCCTGGTGTTTGTGGCCCATGTGGTCTTCAGTCCGGCAGCAGCAAGAGGAGATGCGGCAAAGGTCAGTCCCTCCCACATGGTCATGGGTTGAATTCAGGACTTCTGCATCTAAGAGCATGAGCCTTTACCGCTTGAGCTAAAGGAACAGATTTCCTAGCTTGATGTCAGTAGCAGACTCAGGAATCTGTATACATGGCTTAGCCTCTAGAGGGGGACAAAGAGCCACCCTGCGTTAGGGCCGGTTACGTGACGAACAGCTGACGTGGCGAATGGATTGTGTGTTCCTGGAGGGTCTCCTTGGAGAACATGTAGCCCAGCTTGGCAGAATAGCAATCAAATCGGGCACTGCTGTAATTTCTTATTAAATTATTAAATAAATTTCTTCTTATTATTAAATTTTTATTAAATTATTATTAAATTTCTTATTATTAAATCCGATGAAGTGAGCTGTAGCTCACGAAAGCTTATGCTCAAATAAATTGGTTAGTCTCTAAGGTGCCACAAGGACCCATTTTCTTTTTATTAAAGAAGCCTTCTTCTGACTGGGTCGCCCACTTCCCCAAATTGAAATGCTGCATGTTCCTTTCCCTGCTAGGGACTTTGGATTCTGGGAAGCCTCAAATGGAGACACAGTAGTTCTTGTTTGCTCTGCAGACCCTCAAGAGACAGGGCAAAGGGAACGTTGCACGGCCTGTCTGGCCCATTCTTCTCAGCTGACTGCTACAAGGAGGTTGCTACCAAGGTGGCACCGAAGAGTGAGCAGTGGGGTACGGGGCTGCTCACGTCAGCTACTGTTTCCGATCTGGCCCTGGTTGATAGTGGCTGAAAGTGGTTACCATCTGATGGCTCATTGCTGGTCTCAGGACAGGGGGCCATGGGTTCCTGGTGTCTGAGATGCCCTAGCTGGGCAGTAGAAGGTGTGCAGGGAAGGAAGCTTGCATGGATGTGATTCCTATTCTGTGGAGAAGCAGCAGCCTCCCCTTTCCAGGGTCATCAGCCTGGCTCCTTCCTCGCCGGGCTCTCCGAGGAAGTGCCTCATCTGCCGGTAGAGCGCGGCGGTCAGTCGCAGTACATGTTGGAGATTGCTCACGTTGGACACCCTGGTTACCCGGCTGTGACTCTGCTTCCTTGCAGATCGTTGTTTTAATCACAGATGGGAAATCTGCCGATTCTGTCGAAGATGCGGCTTTGGTGCTACAGGACAGAGGAGTTACAGTGTTTGCTGTGGGTAGGTATGGTAGAAATGAAGACGCTGAGAACGTCACCACTGCGGATTGTGTATACGTGGCAGGGTGTACACGAATGCGTGCTACATGTGTGTATATATATATACCCCATAGAATACTGAATAGACCAAGGGCTAGATACTACAAAATACTGCATATCCCCCAGGGGAATACACAGCAATGGGAACTGCAACGCCAAGGGACTACACCTCTAAACACTAGGTCTGAGTCTCCGCTCCGCTTTGCAGGAAGCTGTAAATGGCAATGCCCGGTAGAAGGCAGTGACGAATCAGGCCTCTTGTTTTCCCTTCCTTTCCCCACCCCCGCGCCTTTAGGAATTAAGAATGCCGACAGGAACGAGCTGAGGAAAATAGCTTCCATGCCTGCCGAGGAGCATGTGCTTTACACTGAAGATTTCCACTTGCTGGGTAACTTGTCCCCTAAACTCTCTCGAAGGCTCTGTGTCACGGCCTCCGAGCCTCCGCGCCCCACCAGGCAGGCTGTGGATGGTGAGTCTGGACCCCTGCCCACTCTTATTTTCCATTTCATTGAATCAGGCCCTTTCTCTGGGGCAGGAGGGGGTGGGAGGCTCCGACATCCCAATAGACTTGCTCTCTGCATCCCATATATTCACATCAATAGACGTTTAGAGCTTGACAAAGCCCTGGCTGGGATGATTTAGTTGGAGTTGGTCCTGCTTTGAGCAGGGGGTTGGACTAGCTGACTTCCTGAGGTCTCTTCCAACCCTAATCTTCTATAAATCTATATGAGACCTGTAGGGTATGTCCACACAGCATTTAAACCCCTAGGGCTGGCCCATTTCAGCCGATTCAGGCTCATGGGGCTCAGGCTACAGGGCTATTCAATTGTGGTGTAGACGTTTGGGCTTGGGCTGCAGGCCAGCTGTGAGACCCTCCCCCCTCATGGGGTCCCAGAGCCCAGGCTCGGGCTGGAGCCTGCATGTCTACACTGCAATTAAACAGCCGCGTAGCCCAAGCCCCGCGAGTCCGCGGCAGCTGACACGGGCCAGCCGTGGGGGGTTAACTGCAGGGTAGACAGACCCTTAGAAAGCAGCCAGCCACCGGTGCATCCGGTTTGTTGTTCAGAGGGCAGTGCCCACATTGTCCTTGATTGTGTTTATTTCACGCTGGTGACGCTGGATCACAGCACTGGCCCTGGAGAGAGGAGCAACAGCAGGAGATGAGGGACAGTAGTTGCCTGTGGTTGGAAGCCCCGCCTGGGATATTAGTTTCACCCCATCCAGGGAGCAGGATTTGCCTCTATCCCAGGGCCTGGTACGAAGCCCACTGAAGTCCAGTGGGGTGAGTAACTGAGTTTTCAGTTTTGTGGCCGAACCAGAAAAGAAAAAAAAAGTTTCAGGTCGACTCAAGACAAAGATTTTTTTTTTGAAATTTTCAGCGAAATGAAAAGCTCGAAAACGTTTTGTTTTGGGTGCAACTGACCATTCTGTTCAACCCAAAATGAAAAGTTTCCTAGTGTTTTCAAGGGTTTTTTTTTTTTGTAAACCTTTCAAATAATTCATAAAATTGGGGTAAAATTCAAAATGAAAAATCGCTGTGAATCGAAAAGTCAAAACCTATCAATCAGCTTTGGGAATTGGTTTTTTGTTTGTTTGTTTTTGTTTCTGAAACAACTCGAGGAATTCAGCACAAATGTGTGAGCTGTTTCAGGCGACTGGAGTATGCCTTTGTGGGCGAGAAGAAAGTTTCAGAGGAGCAATGGGGAGGGATTGCATTGACTCCAATGGGCTGTGGATCAGGCTCCCAGTCCCAAGTGGTTCATCAGCCTGCATTTAAAAGCCTCTAGTGATGTGGACGGGTGTTTCCTAATGGGGGAAAAACAGGAGCGAGCCCCCCCTTGCAGCCGTTGCTACTGCCCAGCGGACAGACAGACAGCTGCCAGACTGAGCAGGAGCCGGCTCAGTGCTAGGATCAGAGATGCCCAAGTGTTTTAACAGGCAGAGCTGCCGTAGTAACTGATGTGTCTCTACCATGACGACAGAGGATCAGGGAACTGATACCTTGGGATTTAGCTGGGCTGTACCTCACCCATTACTGTGTGCCCATATCTAAAAATCCCATAGGAACTCTAAAAATCCCATTTTCTATTGAACTCTACCACATTTTGGACCATCCTAAAGATTGTAATAGAGTATTCTAACCCTGCCACAGAATCCCATCCGGGCGCTTAAAAAAGAAGCTCGAGAGGAGCCCATTCTCTATTAATTTGTGTAGATTTTTAGAATAATTTCTGTGGAACTTTACTAAATGTTTCTAGAACCCTATTGGATTAATCCCATATCAATTCTCTAGGACCGCTCCATAGGGGTACGTGTGAGATCTTTAGATTCTGGCATAGGTCTAGAGCCCAGCTGCTGGTCCCCTTCAGTCTTACCAGTTGGGTTGCTTTGGCTGATGTTTTCTTTTCAAGGCTATCTCTGGAAGGGGAATGGCAGCTTTGTTAATAGAGGCCCTCCCAGGAGTCCTGTCCTGCAGTGTCTCTAACAGCCCAAATCACGGAGTTTTATTTCTCCATCTGCTTTTAGTGGAGAAGATCGTTGGTCCCCGGGATTTACTTGTCAGCGAACAAAGTTACAGCTCTTTGAGGCTGACCTGGACTCCCGCCACGGGGAAGGTGATGGAATACCACGTCCTCCTGAATTCACTTTCTGCTACTGGGCAGCTTATTTCTGAGGACCAGCGGCAGGTAGACCTCCTCCCTTCCTCCCGTGGTCTGCGTTTGGCACATGGAATGCTTGTCATCCCCTGATTATCAGAGCCTCTGAGTGTGATGGCTGCTATCTTGGCCAGTGTACCAGGGCAGGACAGGTTGCCAGCTTTCTGACCGAACAAAACCAAACACCCTTACCCCGCCCCTCCTCCGAGGCCCCACCCCACTCACTCCATCCCCCCTCCCTCTGTCGCTCACTGTCCCCCTCACTCACTCACGCGCTCATTTTCACCAGGCTGGGGAGCATTGGGGAGGGTCCCTTTCTGACCAGGTGTTCGGTTGAAAACTGGACACCTGGCAACCCCACCTGGGCAGCTGGAGGTTCCAAGGCTCCCCACAGCGGCTCAGGCTCCCTGGGCAGCTCTTACCATGGCCCAGCTCTGGCTTCCAGTCTTCTACCTGGGTTGGGTAGAACGTGAGAACAGCCCACTTTCTTGTAACGCTCTCGCCCTTCTGCTTCTAGACGTTGGGGCATAGGGGCAGTACAGAGCATGCTACCGGCACGTAGCCAGTAAACAATAGTAATCTCTTATCTCATTGGACCAGATGCTGCCACCCCAACTCACAATGAGCGGTATTCTACATAGCATCTGATTTCAGGGGGCCTGCTCACAAAGTAAGGGACTTCTCAGGGTAAGAGTAGCAGATTCTGGCCCAGCATTCAGTGTTACCTTGAGAGTTGTTATTATTTACACTACAGTAGCCCCAACCGAGATGCGGGCCCCATTGCGCTAGGAGCTGTACAAGCACATAGCAAGAGACAGACTGCTCTGGAGAGTTTTCCTATCCAAATAAAACTCAGAAATAAATAAGCCTATTTTTCAGCCTACATTTTTTGCTTACCAATTTCATCCCCTTGCTTCAGATCCAAAGGCCTTTGATCATGGAAAGTCTCCCACTGACTTGAGGACACTGCCTTGGATCAAACCAGATTCTCCTTTGTAATGGCTTCCCCTTCATGGTATTTACACCCTTGGCTGTAAGTGTAAAGAGGGAAAATCCCCTTCCGACGCCCAGCCAAATCAAAGGGACTGTATCCTGCTGTCAAAATGCTTGAACTCCTGGTTGGCATTCTAGCACCGTCCTTCCTCATCTGCATGGCTCGTTGTGTAGCTCATCAGAGCCGGAGCCTGCTTCGCCCGACAGTGACCGGCTAAGCGCCTCTCTTCTCTTGTCTGTGACAGATTGTTTTGGATGGCAACAAAAGCACCATGCTGGTGTCCGATCTGAAGCCCGACACAAACTATTTCTTCACGGTCCTGGCGGTCTACGCGGACGCCCTCGGGGAGTCAACGGCCGTTAAAGGGAAGACGAGTGAGTGTGTCCTTTGGAAACTGTTCCCCTTGTTATTTATTTGTTGGCATGTCCAGAAGCCAGGCTGGAAAGTATGTGTGTTGGGTGCAGCCTTGGAAGCATCCGATACTGTCTGGTTTAGTGAATCATGGTATCTAATTTATCAGCGATGGTGTCCAATTTAGTATAATTTCCAAGTGCCTGAGAATGGGGGAGCTTGCTTAGGCCACGGCTCTGCATGTTGCTTTGTGCATTGGGCCCATGAGGCTTAGCACCAGTACAGAGGTCTGCTCATGAGAGCAGGATCAGGGACTTAATTATTTCATGGAAATCTGTCATGCTGCAGGTCGTCCTGCAATAATCCATAGCAAGAATGCAATTCACCCCAGTGCAGAGAATGGAGGCATATGCACAAGGCATATGCACGGCTTTGTGTTCCCCAGAAGCTCTGTTTTGAGAGTTGCAGTGGATTTAGGTCGTGTCATGGCCGGGTACTGGCTGTCTGCACGCAGGGGTGAATTTTGCCCAAGGAGAACACCATGTTGCACGATTAAGTTCCTGAAGTCAGTAAGTGACCTAAGTGAAGATCACTCATGCCCCTGCTTGAGATGCTGATCTGTGCATCGGGCTGGTCCTCTACACAGTGGTGACTTTCACCCAGTCACCTGAGTCCCTGAATCTTGCCCTGGATCATCAGATTGCCAAGACAGCAGCTTCCTGTGGGGCTCTACTTCAGACACATTTTATCGGGATTTCCTCTGTACCCTAACGAGCGATGTCGAACCTTTCTGCTGTTATGTTACTGCCTTCCGTTAAGAGCCAGTTTCCCAGTGTCAGAAATATAGGCCAAATTCAGGCCAGGTGCCACACCAGCAAGGCTCCCGTTTACTCTGGGTCTGGGTTTGGCTGACTGTGTGAGTCCTGAACCAGGTGTTGCTGCACGGCAGGTGTGTTAAGGCATTGCCCCGGTTCAGCTCCTCTGTTTTGCGTGAAGCGTCTAGTCTGCTTTTCCCGAGGGACCTACTTTTTTGAGTGGTGTCTGGCTTCTTGAGGGAGGATCTCAGACAGGATTAAATAAATAATGAGTCTTAGATTGTTAGACTCATAGACTTTAAGGCCAGAGGGGACCATCACGATCATCTAGTCTGACCTCCTGCAGGTTGCAGGCCACAGAACCTCACCTACCCGCCCCTGTAATAGACACCTAACCTCTGGCTGAATTACTGAAGCCCTCAGATCATGGTTTAAAGCCTTCAAGTTACAGAAAATCCACCATTTACACTAGTTTAAACCTGCAAGTTACCCAAGCTGCAGAGGAAGGCGGAAAACGCTCTGGGCTTCTGCCAGTCTGACCCAGGGGAAAATTCCTTCCCGATTCCAAATCTGATGATCAGTCAGACCCTGAGCATGTGGGCAAGACCCACCAGGCAGATACCTGGGAACAAATTCTCTGTAGCAACTCAGAGCCCTCCCCATGTGCTAGTGTCTTGATGATGTTTTCTTACATACACTTACCAAGAATAAGATGGAATGTTTTGGTGGGAAAAGTAAAGTCACCCGATATATCTTCTGATCCCCACTAGTGTAACCCTTCTGCCTGTCAGAGTTGGCAGCAACAAGGGCCGGGTTCAGTATCTAGGGGATCCATTCCAATAACACAATGCAAAACCGGCTCGAGCCCCCACCCAGTGACCTGGGACAAATATATACCACCCCCGCTGGGCGCCTCCAAGAGGCAATACTTCCTCTCTCGCAAGCACATACTCTGAGTGTAACAAAAAGCCTTTTAATAACAGAGAGAAACAATGTGGCATTATGTTGGGGAAACACCACCAACAGGAGTCATAATACAATCCATGAGCAAAAAAATCCACCCCAAGTGGATCCAAAAATCCAAGCAAATTGGGGCATGTCCTTTCCCTTTAGTTCTGGAGTCCAGCAACCCAAAATCACACAAAGTCCCAAAAGTCCAACGACCCAAAGTCTCTGTCCCTGGTCAGGGCAGCCCCAGAGTTCAAAAGTTTACCTGCAGAGTTTTACCTCCCAACCTGGGTGGAGATTGGGGGAGGTTAAGGGGCACCTTACGTGGTCCAAAGCTGATGACCCCACCTCTCCATGGGGCTCCGCTCTGCCAGCCACCCCACGGGCTCCACCAGCCGCTCCGCTCCACCAGCCTCTCCGCTCCGCTCGCCGTCCCGCAAACTGCTCCGCTCCACCAGCCGCTTTGCTCGCCGTTGCACACCATATAACTGCTCCACCATACATCTTCAGGCTCCCCCACCACTTAACACAACACTCAGTGATTTCAGCTCTTAGTCAGTTTGGCTCTTTTGTGATTTCAGCTTGTAGTAGGGGAGCCTCAGTGCTGGTGCACCATTAGCCCAAAGTGAATTCAGCTCAGCAGCCTGTAACTAGACTCCTAATGGAATCAAAATTAGCTCTGATATTCCACAGTGGAGAGAGGAAGAAGTGCAATTAGCATGTAAGGCTCTCACCAGGGGGCCCATGCCATCAAGTATTAATACCTGTCCTCAGCCTCTCTCCATTCACAGAGTTTTGGAACCCATGTCCCTTGCCTAGCGAGTGCTACTTAGCTGATGGCGAGTCCCTCCATCATAACAAAAGGCCAAGTGCAGTTCCACTGTCCTTGATTCCCATAATCAGGGTAATAACAATTTATTCTTCCTGCCCCAATAACAGAGACACTGGGGATCCCACAGCAGCCAAAGTCACCATTTGGGCAGCTATGGCCTCATTCTAGGCGGGGTGGGTGTGCCTATGCAAATGAGATCAGCCCCTGAAGTTCTTTTCCACAACTTGCCACACCTCACCACCAGATGTCAGGGTGGAGCTCATCCTGACTCTGCTTACACTAGTGAGCCGGAGGCAGGAGCTGTAGCTCTGGCTGCTGTGGCTGGTTGGATCAGTACAGAGCCACGTGAGTAGGAGTGAACAAGATTCAGTGCATGCGCCATTGCAGCTTTGCCCCGCCTCCAAGCAAACGCTACCCTCAGTAGAGTCAGTGGCAATGCCAGGGGAGTAGAGATCCTCGAGAGTTCCCAGCTCTGTACTAAGCAGTGGTGCATTGTGGGTGATCCTGAAACATTCTCATGCTGCAACATTCACTTTGTACGGGTGCCAGTGACCCTGCAAGGTATGAGAGGGCAGGAAGCAAGGAACTAGGGATGTTAGTGAGGGGATGGAAGGGAGCATGGGGGATCTGATTCTGTGAGAGGAGTGTCTGTTCACCGCTGTGTCCCTTCACCCTTGGAGAACACGGGAGTTTCTCTTCTTTGTAGGGGGTCTTTGCTGTGGGGCAGCCTTGACCCTTAACCTCTGGGTCCCTTTTGTGTCTTAAAGCGCCCATACCTCCAGTGACCAATTTCCGGGTCATCGAAGAAGGACTCTTTAGCCTCAAGGTAGCCTGGACTCCTCCCCTAGGGAAGCTTGAAGGCTACAAGATCTACATGCCCAGATGTAAGTTGTGATCTGCTAGGTTTTCACACCAGTGTCAGGTATTTTCATGTAAGTCCTGATGCTTGGGAAAAGCAACTTCCCCACTTCCAGAGCTCTGTCCTCTGAGGCCTAGCCCGGGCATCGCAATGCAGTGGGGATCCCATTGCATCGCTGATGTATCTGTGTCACCCTGGGGCAACGCGGCGTTGGCCTCCCCCGGTGAGTTTGGAGCCTCTTGTAGAAAGCGGGGTAGTCCCATCAAGACAGGGGCTTTCCATTGCAAACCCAGATGGTACAATTCTGGGGCTAATTCTCTGATGCTGACAGTAGACTGGCAAATATGCCAGGCTCCTCTGTCCACAGGTGTCACTCACCAGGTTGTCCTATTTGCTTCTGGCCCCTACAGCAAACAGACCCGGGATGACCTATGAGCAGATTCTGGGCAGAAAAGTCACCTCTCACGTGCTTGGCAACTTGCAGGAGGATAAAGAATATACTGTCAGT
Source organism: Chelonia mydas (assembly GCF_015237465.2). Classification (NCBI taxonomy): domain Eukaryota; kingdom Metazoa; phylum Chordata; order Testudines; family Cheloniidae; genus Chelonia; species Chelonia mydas. Next base: position 341,022,645 of record NC_057849.1, read on the forward strand.
ATCTATGCTGTGTACCGCCAGGGCTCGAGCCAACCGGTGTCCGCTACAGGGAGAACATGTAAGAGGTTTGATCGCTGAGGTGGCATTCTTAATTGCACTGGAAATCGGGCTCAGGCCTGCTCTCCTTTGCACTCTTGCTCCTGCTCTGATGCTTGCCCCTGTGCACATGGATGCTTTTCTTTGCATGCTTGCTGTCATGCCTGTCCCTGTGCACATGTCTGGTCTTCTTTGCACACTTGCTTCTGCTCTCACGCTTGCCGCCGTGCACATGGATGCTTTTCTTTGCATGCTTATGCTGCTGCCATGCTTGTCTCTGTGCACACATGTGGTCTTCTTTTCATGCTCGCTTCTGCTCTCACGCCTGCCCCTCTGCTTATGCACGCTCACACATGCTCATACACGCTCTACCCCTATTCTTGTGCTCTCACGCACACTCAGATCTGCTTCCATCTGTCCCTGTGCCCCTGCACACTTTCCCCTGCATGCTCACCCCTGCTCCCATCCCCCATTCTTGCTCACATTCCCCGACACGTCACACTGGGAGATTGCTCTCAACCGTTCAGCCTCCGCTCCAAACCCTTTCCATTTAATAAAGGCTCAGTCAGACTCTCCTCTCACTGTCTGAAGTCAAGGGAAGCGGCAGGTGTTCGATGTTTTTGACATCCAGCACTTGTTTAGCTGCCTTACTATGGACTTAGGAGCCTAACTTTAGGAACCGTTTTTTAAAAACTCTTGGCCTTAGGGGTTACTTGAACCGTCAACTCCGCTCCTCAGCAGTGACCTGTTCTTGATGTTTCAGAGAAAGCCCCACCCCCTTCACTGCCTATAACTCCAAGCCCATCCTCAGAGCTAGGTGGGAAATGGTTTTCCCATCCTGGAAAATGTTTTGAGATTTCTAAAATGTTTCCTGTCCCAAATCACTAGAGGAGGGGCTCAGACATGGGTCTAGAAGAGGGAAGCTGGCCGTGCTGTGGATAAAGAGAACGCCTCTCGTTCACTATAGCTAGTTGCTGTCTGGGCTCCATGGCCCCGCCCTTCATCTGAGGGGGTAGGTCTATTGTTCATTTAGGCTCCACCCACCCACCCAGAATTGAAATTTCACAAGCACTCAATTAAATTGTTCCGGATCTTTCATTTCATGGAGGTCGTTGTGATTTTATGCAGAGATTGACCCCAGTTGAGAGTCTGGCCTAGTACTTAAAACAAATAGCCTTCCCTTCTGCCCCCTCCCTTCATTTATCCACTCACCCTGTGTGCCTTGCTCTCTCTTTAAGCCCCGGGCCTGCTCCCTGCCTGCAAATCTGTTGGCATCCCAGCACTCTGTGTAAATCAAACCAGATTGGTGCATCAGCGGTGCGGGCCAGAAAAAGCGACCGTGACAGCTCGCGCAGCTGGCGTCGCTGCAGCTTGGGCTCAGAGTGACTGTTCCTGATGAGCAGACAACGGCCTTTTACTAGGTGCATTAAAACCGACAGGCTATGAAGGAACTCTTTGAAATCCCTCTCTCCTCTGGCTAATGTAGGCAGGAGGCAGCCCACGGTTCCCACGGGGGTGCATGGGTTGTAATGTAGCTTCTCTGAAATGTCTGTTCCCTTTAACCCTTCCAGTGAAGCTCCTGCCAGTGAAAAGCATCTTGCTCCAGAATGAGACAACTGACACCATCCAGGCCAGGTGGACCTCAGTTAGGGGAGCATCAGGATACAGGCTCACCTGGGTGTCGGCAGGTACAGTCTCCAGGAACCAGAGGAGTGTGTCATTTTCATGATGCTCTGTTAGCAGCCTGCATCATTATTGAATCTGCTTTTGCTTTTGTCATCACCCTTGTTTAGCAGCACCAGGGTGCATGTTCCCACCCAAGCTTCCCACAATGAGATTAGAGACAGACCTGGTCGAAATCCTGACCCTAAACACCTGGGATTTGAATCCAGATCTGAGATTTGCACACGGGTCTTTTCTCTGACCCTGGATTCAAACACCCTTTATGTTGTTGTTAGGGGGAGAAGTGTTAGAAATCTAGATGTTCTTCTTTTATTTTTGCCCTGCAGGAAGGATGGTTTGGTGGTTAAAACAAAAAACAGGGAGTCAGGACACTTGCATTCTCTTCCTGCCCTGTGACCGGCTTCCCGGGTTGACCTAGGGCAAGTAACTTCTCCTCCGGGTGCCTCAACTTCCCAAGTTGTAAAATAGGGATAACACCCACCGTACAGGGGTGATTTAGTTGGGGTTGGCCCTGCTTTGAGCAGGGGGTTGGACTTGATGACCTCCTGAGGTCCCTTCCAACCCTGATATTCTATGATTCATTCAATGGTATCTCTGAAGCACTTTGAGATCCTCAGGTAGGAAGGTGCTTTAGGGCAGTGGTTCTTAATCAGGGGTCCGGGGGCCCCTGGGAGGCCATGAGAAGGTTTCAGGGGAGCTGTGAAGCAGGGCCAGTGTTAGACTCACTGGGGCCCAGGGCAGAAAACCGAAGCCTGGGGCCCTGAGCCCCACCACCCGGGGCTGAAGCCGAAGCTTGAGCAAGTTAGCTTTGCGGGGGGCCCTATCACATGGGGCCCCGGACAATTGCCCTGCTTGCTACCCCCTAACGCCGGCCCTGGCTTTTATATGCAGAAAGCCAGTTGTGTGGCACAGCTGGGCTGTGGAGTTTTTATAGCCTGTTGGGGGACTCAGAAAGAAAAAGCTTGAGAACCCCTGACCTAGGAGAGGGTGAAGTACCACCATTCCTGCTACTGTGTAATAAACTAATAATGAATGGATTTCCAAACTGCGAATAAATACTCCAAATTGCAGAGATTTAGCCAGTTCTCTCCTTTGGCTTTGGATCGTTTGGCTGGAAATCGGGAAAGCAGGCACTTGTGGGTCAGGGACAGTCTTTTTTGTTCTGTGTTTGTACAGTGCCAAGCACTATGGGGCCCAGACCCATGACGGGGAATACAAATCATAATAATTTCTTTTCCTTCTGGACTTGTTCCTTAAGAACAGGTTCTTGTGTGGTATTTCAGCCCTCGCAGAAATGCAGCAAAAGGTGTGGGTCTGTGTCTCTGTGTGTATTCCTCAGTTTTTTTAAATCTCAGGACTCCTGGGTCTCATTCCCGCTGATGCACTATGCGACTGTGGGCAAGTTACTTTACCTCTCAGTGCCTCCTGTTCCCCATTCTACAGCTGGGGAGACGTCTAGATGAACTGGCCAGTGTGTATGTGTCACTACTGACCTCTGCTGGATGGAATCGGAAACGTTCTACTCTGTGTCATAGGCCCTGCATCACATTCCTAGCTAGAGGGCTATTTGTGTGTGTGTGTGTGTGTGCGCGCGTCCATCGTATCCATTGTCCGTAATCAAATCCAACACCCGCAAATTTCCCTGACACACAACTTTGTAGCGGACCCGCAGAAGGGAACGGGAGCATTGGGTGTTGTCATTGTAACTCATACATATTCGCCCCTTTTGTGATTAATACAACAGGGGTCATTTTCCCACCCCGCTTCTAGAACGCTGGTTTGAGGGATAATTCTACACTGCAATGTACATCCCAGGAATGTGTTTCCCTGGATGGGGCTGGTTGTTCTTTCCCATCTTCCAAGACAGAGATTAGATTAAAATAGCTGCTCATGCGGAGGGTGTGTTGGCAGAACAAGGATACCACTGACACAGACAGGAAAATGAGGACATGGCACCCCCTAGTGGCTGAACTAAGAATAGCCACCGTTGGCTTTACGCACGCAAGAAGAATGAAAGGTGCAGTAACTTTTAAGAGTAGCAGCTGTGTTAGTCTGTATTCGCAAAAAGAAAATTTGTACTTGTGGCACCTTAGAGACTAACCAATTTATTTGAACATAAGCTTTCGTGAGCTACAGCTCACTTCATTGGATGCATTCAGTGGAAAATACAGTGGGGAGATTTATATACATAGAGAACATGAAACAATGGGTGTCACCATACACACTGTAACGAGAGTGATCACTTCAGGTGAGATATTACCAGCAGGAGAGCGGGGGGGGGGGCGGGGGGGACGACCCTTTTGTAGTGATAATCAAGGTGGGCCATTTCCAGCAGTTGACAAGAACGTCTGAGGAACCATAGTGGGGGAGGGGAGAATAAACATGGGGAAATAATTTTACTTTGTGTAATCACCCATCCACTCCCAGTCTTTATTCAAGCCTAATTTAATGGTGTCCAGTTTGCAAATTAATTCCAATTCAGCAGTCTCTCGTTGGAGTCTGTTTTTGAAGTTTTTTTGTTGAAGAATTGCCACTTTTAGGTCTGTAATCGAGTGACCAGAGAGATTGAAGTGTTCTCCGACTGGTTTTTGAATGTTATAATTCTTGACATCTGATTTGTGTCGATTTATTCTTTTACGTAGAGACTATCCTGTCTGACCAACGTACATGGCAGAGGGGCATTGCTGGCACATGATGGCATATATCACATTGGTAGATGTGCAGGTGAACGAGCCTCTGATAGTGTGGCTGATATGATTAGGCCCTGTGATGGTGTCCTCTGAATAGATACATGGACACAGTTGGCAACGGGCTTTGTTGCAAGGATAGGTTCCTGGGTTAGTGGTTCTGTTGTGTGGTGTGTGGTTGCTGGTGAGTATTTGCTTCAGGTTCGGGGACTGTCTGTAGGCAAGGACAGGCCTGTCTCCCAAGATCTGTGAGAGTGATGGGTCGTCCTTCAGGATAGGTTTAGATCCTTGATGATGCATTGGAGAGGTTTTAGTTGGGGGCTGAAGGTGATGGCTAGTGGCGTTCTGTTATTTTCTTTGTTGGGCCTGTCCTGTAGTAGGTGACTTCTGGGTACTCTTCTGGCTCTGTCAATCTCCTTCAGTAGAGTCCTGGAAATGTGAGATTTGCCTATCTCCTTCCAGCCAGGACAGGATTGTCCCCTGCAGATCAAAGAGCTTTTTAGTCTGAGCATGCTTTGTGTTTTGTGATATTCCCTGGAGGAGAGGAGATGACCCTTTCCCATTCTTCCCAGAGCTCCACAGATATTCCCTGCCCTGCCCTGTACCCCCAACCTCAACTTCCTGCTTTGGGGTAGCCATCCGCCCAGCCAGAGGACTCCCTTGGGAGCCCATGAACAGCACTGCCACCAGCTGGGCCCCTTTTGAAGCAGACGGGTTTCGCCCCTTCTTCCAACAGGAGTGAAGCATGTTACCTGCCCAATCACACGCAGCTGTTTGTATTTTGTGAGTTTGGTTTATTCTCCTGTGCCATCGGGGCACCCTAATGACTGACTGGCCCCCAGGAAGTTTGCGGGTATCAAAGCTGCCATATTTCAGAGTAGCAGCAGTGTTAGTTTGTAACCGCAAAAAGAACAGGAGGACTTGTGGCACCTTAGAGACTAACAAATTTATTAGAGCATAAGCTTTCGTGGGCTACAGCTCACGTCATCGGATGCATAGAACAGAACATGTAGTAAGAAGATAGATATATACATACAGAGAAGGTGGAAGTTGACATATAAACTGTAAGAGGCTAATTAATTAAGATGAGCTATTATCAGCAGGAGAAAAAATCTTTTGTAGTGATAATCAAGATGGCCCATTTAGACAAGAAGGTGTGAGGATACTTAACATGGGGAAATAGATGCAATATGTGTAATGACCCAGCCACTCCCAGTCGTTGTTGTTTTTATTTACAGTAGAGCCTGTAGGCCCCAAGCGAGATCAGGGCCCCATTGTGACAGGCCCGGGACATACAGCCCCTGCCCTGAAGAGCTGACAATCTACATGCGTGAGGCAGAAGAGAAATATGATCATCTCCATGTTACGGTTGGGAAACTGAGGCACAGAGCAACTGGCCTGCCCAGCCAGTGTAGAGCTGGGGGGAGAAATCTGCACCCCAGCTCCCTCATAAGGGGCAGGACCCAGGGAGGCTGTAGCAGGGGCTGGAATCGAACCTAGAACCTAAGTCCCCATCTGACGCCTTCACCACAAGCCCAACCTTCCTCTTCTCTCTTCCCACCGGAGCTGACCACACGTTAGGGTGGCCACCGATGGGTCTGACTGTTGGTCAGTGGTGGTGTCCTGCATGCTGTGTTCTGGGGGGTGTGGGAAAAGAAGGGGGGAACCAGTCACAGGTGAGTGTCCCTCGAGAGCTAGACTCTGGTGTATCCAGCTGTTGTCTCCTCTCCGGGGCAGGGGGCAGCGTTGAGACCGTGAACCTGGACGACACTTGTACTGACTACATGATCCCGGGGCTGCAGCCTGGGCTGGAATACACCGTCACTGTCAACCCCGTCTTTGGGGACGTGGAGGGGCCCGTGGTGAGCAGGAAGGCAACCACCCGTAAGTGCCCTGGGGTGGGCAAGTGGGAGGGGAAAGGCCTGGGAGGGCAAGTGGGTGAGATCATTCAGTTCAGATCAGCAAGAGCTCAGGCATGGAAGGAAAAGGGACTGGGGATGGGGGGTGGCAAAGGAGGGTGGCAAAGGGGCTGAACGGGCAGCTGGGGATGTGGGGGTGGGAGAGGTTGAGTAGCGCTGCTGCCCAGGAAGAGAGTTGAAGTACACGTATGGGGAAGGAAGCCTACGGGGTCACAGGACTCCCTTTGGGGACGCCTGGCCTAGGTTCCAGAGCAGGGGATGGGAAGCCAGGAAATGTGGGGGTCTAGCTCTGCCGCTGACTTGCTGGTGAACTGGGGGCAAGTCATTTTGTCTCTCCGTGCCTCAGTTTCCCTATCAGGAATACTGGGGGTGATGTTAGTTATCCTCCTTTATGGAGTACTGTGGTAGTGCTAAGATGCCACAGTGATGGGCCGCAGTGTAGATCTTTAAAATAGATGATCAGCCAGGCTGATCCCTGCATTGCTTGTACCCAGGTTGGCTCCCAGGTCTCCCGGTCACGCACAGCCACCTCCTAGCCAGTATCACCCGTGGCTGACAACCTCCCTCTGGTCTCTTATGCATAGAGCAGCCTGGTGCATTGTGGTCTTTCTTAGGTCCCTTAGGACCTGATCCAAGTCCCCCTGAATTCAGTGAGAGTCTTTCCACTCCTGTTGCATCTGTCAGACCCATAACCCGCCCCGCTTACCCACGCTGCTCGGCTCTCTTTCTTAAAGTGGCGGCGAGCGCTGTGCAGACCCTGAAAGTGACCGACGTAACAATCAACTCTGCCCTGCTCGCCTGGAATTCAGTGGCTGGGGCCACTGGGTACAGAGTGGCTTGGGGCCCTACTCCAGGTAAGCTGGCGTTTCTTGAGCCCGTAGCGCGGGCAGGCCCCCTCCGCCCAGCATTCAGTGCAGCGCCAAAGCTGGAACAGTGAGCACGTAAAATCAGGGAATGGCAGAGGTCGAGGCAGCTCAGGCAGGGGTCACTTGTCCACGTTGCACAACCCTAGAGTTGCTAACTTTTGAATGGCACAAAACCGAACACCCTAGCCCCGCCCCTTCCCTGAGGCCCCGCCCCTTCCCCAAGGCCCCGCCCCCCGCTCACTACATTCCCCCTCCCTCGGTGGCTCGCTCTCCCCCAACCTCACTCACTTTCACTCGGCTGGGGCAGGGAATTGGGGTGTGTGAGAGGGTGAGGGCTCCAGCTGGGGGTGTGGGCTCTGGTGTGGGGCTGGGGATGAGGGGTTTGGGGTGCAGGAGGGGGCTCTGGGTTGGGAGGGGTCTCAGGGCTGAAGGTTGGGGCACGGGCTTACCTTGGGCGGCTCTGGGTCAGCAGCGGTAAGGCAGGCTGCCAGCCTGTCCTGACGCCATGTTGCATGCACCCCGGAAGTGGCCAGCAGGTCCTATATTAGGAGATGGGGGGCAGCAGGCTCCGCGCTCTGCTCTCGCCCACTGCAGGCACCGCCTCCCAGCTCCCAGTTCCTGGCCAATGGGAGTGCGGAGCCGGTGCTTGGGGCGGGGGCAGCGCGCGGAACCCTGTGGCCCCCCTGCGCTAGAAGCTGAACCTTTAACGGTCTGGTCGATGGTGCTGACCGAGGCGACCAGGGTTCCTTTTTGAGCAGGTGTTCCGGTCGAAAACCAGATACCTGGTCACCCTACGACAACCCACGTGCAACGGGGCAGGGAGCTTGTTTCACTGTGGGCCCTATGGGTCCAATTCTCAGTTCCATTAAGGGCCCATTTGGGTGCTCTGGCAGCAGAAAAGCTCTCTGAATATCCCTGCACTAAGGGCCTGTCCAGCCAGTGGTGAGCTGGCGGAAGAATTCTGCACACAATGCCCCTCACTCTCTGCCCCCAGCATAAAGAGCATGGCCAGAGTGCACTGTGCTAGGGCTCCCTAGCTCCCAGGACTCATAAGGGCCATGGGAAGCAGAGTACAGACTAGAGCAGCCCAGAGGCTGCACTGACTTACACTGAGGGGGTCAGGCCATGCCCTTGAGTTTAAGGGGCCACCTGAACCCTGCTGACCCTCTCCCTGCATCAGGCCTGGGAAAGAGTTAGCAGACAATCAGGCCCCGTGAGCAGGGGCTTATGGGAAAGGCTTCTTGACCTTGTGGCTTTTCTCCCTTGAGAGGCTGTAAATTCTGCAGACCACCTGCAGCTCCAACCCCGGCCTTCCTTACAGGGATACTGTCCACTGGACTCTTTCTGGAGGGTGGAAACTGACTAATTTTGGCAGGTTTCTGCTTCAAACAGCACCTTCTTTGTTGGTTAATTTATTTCTTTTAATCCCTTTAAGGGAAAATCCCCCTGTACAAAAGTGTTTCGATTCTCTTGCTGATGTTTTGTAAAGGTACCTTCAGTGAGAGCGAAACAAACGAAGCGTTTAATTCTGCAAAGGCAGCGTGGTCTAACCCATTCGGTCCGGGCTTTCCTGTTGCTCCCTGGAGGCTGGATTGGTACAAATCCAGGTCTTTGACTGGGTCTTTGAACTTCTCTGGCCTGCATTATACAGGAGGACAGATTAGATGGTCAGAGTGGCCCCTTCTGGCCTTAATATCCATTAACTTTACTCGCTGGCCCCAGGCTTCCTCCCGCCCGCTCCACTTGCCAACATGGTTTACTCTTCAGCTTCTTTTTCTTCCCCCCAAAAGAATTCTTCCACAAAGACCGACCGCGGCAGCTGGCTCTGAACAGCTCCACCACGGCCTACCAGCTCCGAAACCTGGCCCCCGACAGCGAGTATGTGATTTCCCTCTACGTGCTCTTTGGCTCGGCGGAGGGGCCTGGGATCACTGCCTCAGCCAGGACGTGTGAGTACACGCATGGCGCGGAAGCGGTGCCTCTCCTTGCCCGGGGAGCTCAGGTACCCGGTACATACCGACAATACAGAGCGCGCCAAAGGGCACTGGAGACGCACGCTTAACCTCTTGTGATCTGAGCTTTTCATTCCAAAGTGTTATACGAACTAGCTGTATCCCCACCTCTGGAATGCAGCCACCTCTGGGGTAGAACATGACAACTTTAACCTCACAGAGCAGCATTACACCACAGTCTGGGACACAAATGGAGGAAAAATACTATAGCGAACTGAAATGCAGGGGCAATTGACAGTACATGCCAGTGTTGGAATTTGACTCTGGGGTAAAACCCATTCTCTTGTGAAAAGAGTGACGGGATTGTTAGAGATCAAGAATGCCAGGACTTTTGTTTTATATTTCTTCCAAAAGGCAACATCACCTCCAGCAGTACAGAGCCTCTTAATGCCCTGGCGGGGCATTGGGCTCAGTACCTTGCAGCCACTGAGCCACCAGTAATGCTCCCTGCAGTAACCCAGGCTTCCTTTGGCTGTCTCCCAGCCAGCTGCTGACCCAACTTAATCTGATGAAGCTTGTGTGATCAGAAGGGATGACAGAATAAGATGATCTGCACGCATGGCTTGGCAGACTCCTGACATCAGTCAAAGGCTACGAGCCACCCCCTCAGCTGGTGCGTCTCGGCGGGGTTCCAGTGAAGGCAATGGAGCTATGCTGATTTACACCAGCTGAGGGTCTGCCCCATGATTTCACAAGAAGAATAGCAGAGGGACTGCATCCCTGGCTGACTTACAGCAGCGCAAAGATAAGATTGCCACCATGTCCTTTGAAAGTCACTGTTCCCTAAAAGTCACTCCCCCCGGTGCTGTTAGCAGTGAGAACCCTGAGAGGTGCTGGCGTTTATTGAGCACATTACTAATCAAGACATCAGCTAATGTCACTTTCCCCTGGCAGCGCCGCTTGGCTACGTGTCCAATTTCAAGGTAACTTCCTACACGAGCACATCCATCTCCCTTGCATGGAGGGCCACCGCAGCAGCCACCGGGTACCGAATCTCCTGGAGCCCAGGGGGAGCGGGCAGAGGTGAGTGCAGATCGGTCGCCATGGTTTGCTTAGGTTATTCACAGAAGGGTGTAGAGGACGTTCAAGCTGGCGATGCAGGGTGTCTGCCCGCGTGGAATATTGCCTGGCCACAGGAGATTGCTTTATTCTAGTTCTCTGGGCCTGCACGGCCGATATCTGCAGAGCTAATGCTCCGAATTGCTGGTGATGGGTGTGAAAAAGCAGGCTCTGTGTGTTACTGCCAGAAGGGTTTGAACCTTCAGCCCTCAGTGCTAAAAGCATAAGCATCCACCAGCTGATTTGAAGGAAAGAGACCCTTAGAATGTAGTGATAGCTCTGGGGTTCTCAAACTGGGGGTCGGGACCCCTCAGGGGGTCACGAGGTTATTACATGGGAGGTCGCAAGCTGTCAGCCTCCACCCCAAACCCCGCTTTGCCTCCAGCATTTATAATGGTGTTAAATATATTAAAAAGTGTTTTTAATTTATAAGGGGGGGGTCTCACTCAGAGGCTTGCTATGTGAAAGGGGTCGCCTGTACAAAAGTTTGAGAACCACTGCTATGGCTGACTCATTAATCTCGTGCACGGACCAGCCACTAGAGGGGAACAAAGATCCACATGCACCAAATGTAGTTTACATGAGCTCCCCTTTGTGGCCACCAGAATAGCTTTGTTTTGTGACAGGTTTCACAGTAACAGCCGTGTTAGTCTGTATTCGTAAAAAGAAAAGGAGTACTTGTGGCACCTTAGAGACTCTCAAATAAACTGGTTAGTCTCTAAGGTGCCACAAGTACTCCTTTTGTTTTGTGAGTATGTCAGGGATTGCGGTCTTGTCTTAATTGGTTTGAGAAATCTTTGGGCCATCGTCTCTTACTCTGTTCATAGAGGAATCAAGTGTTGTCCTCAAGGAATCCCGTTCATTCCAGGGGGTATTCCCCAGTGAAGATTTTGACTGGTTTCCAGACCATTTATGTCACTGATGACTTCTGTGCCTGGTGCCAGTCCGAGGCCAAGGGGGATGCGGCTACAGGGTATGAGGGCTAGCTGCCAGGAAACCTTTCCTCATTCAGCCTCCATCTGCCTTTGTTCAGTTGAATCCCTTCCCTCCTACTTCTCATCCCTTATGCCTCTCTAAATGACTCGCTTCCCCCCACAACTTTGTGTTTACACCCTTCCCCAGAGAGCCTCGGAAATAATACTACTGGGAGGAAAAGCAGTACCCTTTGGAGAAGATCCACTGTTCTTGGTGAATTATATGCACTGTGGTGTCCTTGTCCTTTCAGGAAGAGGAGTTGCCAAGAGCCAGTACCTGGGCAGCAGGGGGCTTGCTTATCACATTGACCATTTGCTGCCTAATACCCACTATACGCTTGGCGTTCGTGCTATGTTCAACAAGTCCGAGGGACCAGAAGTGACTCTCACGCACCGTACCGGTGAGTTCTGCTGTAATGACCCCATCTTGCATGGGACATCAGGGTTTGAACCTACCACCTTCAGCAGAGACCTTTGCCACTTGAACTAAAGGAGCAGCCCTGTTAACTTGCAGCAGTAGTAGACTGTTATCCTTGAGCGGGATGCAACACACATTCTACCTGCATAAATGAATTTAGCCCTTTGGGAACACGCAGTAACATTATACTTGGGGACCCAAATCTTTCGGTCTCTCTCTCTTGTCCAGCTCAGTTCAGCAGTAGGCCCTGTTGTTCCTTATGGGATCTGGAAAAACCCTGCAAATTGCCCCTCCTTCCTTTATGGCAGACTTCACGTGTTTCCAAGGCTCCTTTGTGTGTGAGTGAGAATGCCGCTAGAGCGTGCAGGGCTGAGGACCTGCTGTGTTTGGAACAACTGGATTTTGAAACCCATGGGTAATATTTTTAGGCTGGTGTATAGCAAAACCTCATTATAATGTTCTCTGTCTTTCTTCTTTTTGAACCCAATGGGGGAACTCCCTGTAGAAAAGTTGGTCTGTTGATAAGGTACCGGACTGGGACTCTGAAGATCTGTGTTACACTCTTGGTTTTATCTGTGTGACATTGGGCAAGTCACTTAATGTCTCGGTGCCTCATCTGGCAAAAACAGAAACGATAATAATTCATAGAGTTTAAGGCCAGAAGGGACCAATCAGTTATGTACTCTGACCTCCTGTCTAACAGCGACTAGAGAATTTCCCTCAGTTACCCCTGCATTGAGCCCAGTAACTTGTATTTGACCAACCTCATCATTCAAGTGTCTTCCAGTCAAGACTGGATGCCTATCAAGAGATGGAGAATCTACCATTCCCCTGAGTGGCTTGTTCCAATCGTTACCGTCCTTTCCTGAGGCACTCAGATAGCAGGATCGGGAGTGCCACAGGAAAGCCTATAAACAAAGAAATGGTACTATGGGCTGTTTTCATTTTCTGTCTTGAAGCAGAAACCTGGGCAGTCAGTGCAGAAAGATAGGTCAATGTGGTGCTGAGGTTACGTCTCGGGAATATGTTCTCATGAGAACTTCGGGGTGCTTCCAGTTTATGAGTTAGTATCTGTACCCTCAGGCCTTGGGGTGCTGGATGAGCCAGGGTTTAATACGTTGTTATTGGTTTGTTTATTGCACATCACACACATGATCTACACTTATCGTCATGTGTTGGACGGTAGCAGTGCATACGGCCTCCAGCATGTCACAGAGTCGGAGAGTTTAAGGCCAGAAGGGACCAGCAGTCTGCCCGCTTGGCCACTAAACACCACCCAGCCTCCCCCAGGCCCAGCCCAACAGCCAGAGTTAGGCCAAAGCGTTACAGCTCTCAGCACATTCAACTGTTGTGTGCCAGAGGCAGCGAACGGCAGGACCGAGGCGCTCCAATACCTGAGGCCCCTGCAATGGCAGGCATTAAGTGAGGTATGCCCGGAGGGTGTATACCTAATGCTTCTGGTGAGGATCCTGTGAGATCAGGGATGTAGCCCTGGGCGTACCATGGGCTAGACTCTGATATTCGGACTCTCAGTGGGTAGCACCGTTCTCCAGGCGTAGAACCACTGACGTCAGCAGGCTTAGTCGTGGAGTGGGGTGTCATTCAGTGGCCCGAAAGGCATCGGAATCTGACTCAGATCTCTGTATTTCATTCATTTTTGCAGCCTTGCTCGCAGACTCAAACCCCATCCAGACCGTCCGGGATTTGCGGATCGTTGACATTGGAGTAAACAGCTTGAAGGTCTCCTGGAAAAAGACCCCGGGCGTAACGCACTATAAGATATCCTGGGTCCCATTCAGTGGTAGGCATCCTACTCCACCGGCCACGTAAAGTACAGTGAGAGAGCGCTGGAGGTCCCTAGTACGCTGGAAGTGACTCTCATCTCAGTGTCCCCCGCCTCTTCCCACAGGTGTTCGAGGACAGATTATAAACTGGCAGAGTGGGGACAATGCTTTTAAGAAATTTGGGGTCCTCACCCAGGCTCGTAAGAGTGGGCTGGACCCCTGGTGTGGGGAGTCTTTTGTTCTTCTCTTGTGCTCGTGGTAACTTGGTTTGATTTCCAGCTACAACCATTGTCCCTGGAGGAAAAGCTCCTCTTGGCTGCACCTGCTTTTTTGGCTTCTGCTCAGTTATTCCACCAGCTCACAAGTATGTTTGTGCGTTGCTGGGTGGGTGGGCATGCTAGGCCTGGATGGGTGTTTTCAATCATGGAAGAGGCCCCAGAAGGATCCTGCCCTTTCTCCCTTTCACTGCTGCTTGGCACAGGCTTTGGAGGGGAGGATTAATATTCAAAATGATCTGGACAAACTGGAGAAATGGTCTGAACTAAATAGGATGAAATTCAATTAGGACAAATGTAAAGTACTTCACTTAGGAAGGAACAATCAATTGCACACATACAAAATGGGCAATGACTGCCTAGGAAGGAGGACTGCGGAAAGGGATCTGGGGGTCACAGTTAAATATGAGTCAACAGTGTAACACTGTTGCAAAAAACCCAAACTCCATTCTGGGATGTATTAGCAGGAGTGTTGTAAGCAAGAGACAAGCAGTAATTCTTCCGCTCTACTCCGCGCTGATTAGGCCTCAACTAGAGTGTTGTGTCCATTTCTGGGTGCCACATTTCCGAAAAGATGTAGACAAATTGGAGAAAGTCCAGAGATTAAATGATTAAAGGTCTAGAAAACATGCCCTGTCAGGGAAGATTGAAAACATTGGGTTTGTTTAGTCTGGAGAAGAGAAGACTGAGAGGGGACATGATACCAGTTTTCAAGTACATAAAAGGTTGTTACAAGGAGGAGGGAGGAAAATTATTCTCCTTAACCTCTGAGGACAGGACAAGAAGCAATGGGCTTAAATTGCAGCAAGGGAGGTTTAGGTGACATCAGGAAAAACTTCCTAACTGTCAGGGGGGTTAAGCACTGGGATAAATTGCCCAGGGAGGTTGTGGAATCTCCGTCATTGAAGATTTTTAAGAGCAGGTTAGACAAACACCTGTCGGGGTTATTCTAGATAAGACTTAGTCCTGCCATGAGTGCAGGGGACTGGACTAGATGACCCCTCCAGGTCCCTTCCAGTCCTATGATTCTATAATCCAGGCTGCAAGCCCAGTGGATGTTCAGGAGGCCGCACATCTGCAAAGCACAATCCCTGAAGCATGATGCTCAGTCCTTCTGACTGGGAGGAGCCAGCCATGGCTAGCTCCAGAGTATGTCACCCTTGCTCCTGAGACAGCCGTGGAATCAGGGAGAGACATAAGGTATTTCTCCCTCTCTTTGCAATCTAGTCTTGCCAGATGGGAGGAGTGAGAGCTCCCGGCTCTGCACGCAACCTTCTCAGCTCTCCTCAGCGCTGGTCCCTCCTGGTCCCAATCCAGTCTACACACCTCCACCGTCAATCAGTGAGTGGCCAAGCAGGCCATAGGAGTAGCTCCCTGCACCATCCCATCTCTCCTGGGCCAGTCCCCAGGACTGGCAGCCTCTCCAGGGTCTATCTCCCATTCTAAGGGTATGTCTACACTGCAGTCACGGGGCGTAATTGCTGCTTGTGTGTACGTGCCTGTGCTCGCTTCAATCCAGCTCAGGTACCCGAACAGTGAAGCCATGTCAGCACCCATCAGCCATGCCAGGAATTTCCTAAGGTTCTTGATGGGCTTATACAGCCCGCACTAAACCATGCACTGCCATCGCTTCGCTGCTCTGGTACCGGAGCAAGCTAGACTAAAGCTAGCTTGGAATGTCTAGGATACACCCTTGGAGGCGCTGGCAGGTGGGAGACCTCCATCAGCTGCTGCTGTTTTGCGCAAGTTGCATTTCCTGGCATGCAGGAAGTGAATGGAGGAGAAGAAATGAGGTAACAGTGATCTCTTTTCACGTGGAGAGCTGGTTGAAAACTGAGCAATAAGCTTTGCAGAAACAATTCTAGAACCTTTGCGTTGCATTTTTCCAAATTATGATTGAAATTTTCTGTGTAACCGAGTAAGAGCTTTACAAGCGTTTGGCCTGTTCAGACCCATCTTGGGATTTATTTAAGCAATTGTTTTAAAAACATAAAAAGAACTTAACTTCTGCACATGCCTCATTTTAAAAACAGAAGATGATCCATGACCTTTTTTGAGTAAAATCGCCACGAAAAGTTTCAAGCAATGATTTTTCATAAAAAGTTCCCAGTGTAGGAAAAAGGGAATTTTTTGGATGCAAAAAATTGCCATCTTTTTTTTCCAATGAAAGCCCAACTTTCTGATTTCTCAGGAGCCTCCCAACTCTTGACAATTTTGTGCAGTGTTGAAAATAACAACCTCCACATTAAACAGGAAGAGCCTTAAGGGCTCTCTTTACCAGCTAGTACACCCACATATTGGTAAGGAGGGGCAAACTAAGGGGGTATGGGAAAAACACAGCTGCCCCCTGTCTAACGAGAGAACTCCCGCATTGCCCCTTGACTTGGACCAGCTCTGTCCATATTCTTTGGCTGGGTGGTCCAGAAGATAGAACACTGGACTAGGAGCCATGAGTCTGGGTTCTATTCCCAGCTGTCCCACTGATGCATTATGTGACCTTGTGCAAGTCCCTTAAGCTCACTCTGCCTCAGCTTCTCCAGCTGTAAAATGGGGATAATAACACTTATTCTCCTTTGCCAAGTGTTTTGAGATCTATGGATGAAAAGGACTGTAAAAATAATGCTCGCTACATGAAGCATTGTTACTTTCTCCTGTCATTATCACCAACTGTTCTGTTTTTTTTATTGTTGTTATTAATTAGGTGGCTTGGAAACCTCACGGATTGTTCCAGCAGAGATCATATTTTTCACAATTACCAAGCTGCAGGAGAGCACAACGTACACCATCCGTGTGTCTTCAATGATCCAGGAACGGGAGGGAAGCCCAGTGCTTCTCAGTGCCAAAACACGTGAGTACCGAGGAGACGTGGGCAGACACCAGTATATAGTGTCACCCTTGCAACTGGGAAGTAGATCTGTTCAGGCTGACACTTCTGTGCTCATCTCAAAGTATCAAGAGTTTTAGATCAATTCAAACAAACAACCTAAAGCGTAGGGATCATATCTACAGCTGGAGTAAATCGGCATAGCTCCATTGGTTTGGGTACAGCTACATTGATCTCCACGAGCTAAGGATCTGGCAGTTGCTGACTCGGATTTATGGAGGTTCTGTACCATGCTGAAATCATTCCCTCTGTTCCTACACACGCTGCTAGTGAGGCAGGCTGAATGTCAGCATCACAGCTGGCACATGGATAGGATCCGGGAGCTGATAACCAGCTGGCAGGAATTTCCCACCCACGTGCGGCCTGGCACAATTGGCCAGGTGCAGTCTGGATATTTTGGATCTTCCTCTGAAGTATTTAGCAGAGGCCATGCCAGAGACAAGATACCAAACTCAACAGGCCATCCATCTGTTTCATTTCTGTAATGCCTATCTGGAACTTTTGCCATTGATTTCAGTGGGCCCAGGATTCCACCCTTGTATAATGTGTGTGTCTCCTTTTGGTCCTGTGAAATTCAGTAGATTCTCCCTCTCGAGCTCTTTTGGCTCATGCCATCGATTTAAGCCTTTACACAGTAGCAAACGATCACTGTTTCTTTTCTCTTCCTTTTTAAATAGTGGGTTTTCCTAAAGTGACTCAGTTTGCAGTTCAGGAGAGCACGGAAAGCAGCATTTTACTGAGCTGGACGGGCGTTCCTGGGGCCTCTGCATATTTATTAACATGGCGCCTGGCATCAGGTAACGGCTCTTAGGTGTCATTGATGAACGGCTGTGGGTAAGGAAAGCTAATGTAAGGAAAGAAGAAGAGAATGTGAGTTGGGGAGAGTTGTAGAGTGGGCTCCTTATCTGTCTCCTAAAGATCTCGGGAAGGTCCATATTGCCACAATATCACATCTTCACTATTCTTTGGTTCCCCTTGCTCAGACAGTTATTAGTTCACGACAACATAGGAATTGCCAGACCAGATCTGCCCTAAGGTCCATTTAATCCAGTGTCCTGTCTCTGACAGTGGCAGGAGTGCTCCAGAGGAAGGTGCACGGAACCCCATCATGGATTAAACCACCTACAGAGGAAGTGTCTTCCTAACCCCAGACAATCAGTGGCTGGATTAGGGGCTGAAGCATCAAGCTTTACATCCCTGATCTTTTTCTAATCCAATTTAATGCCACTGTGGATATTCTCTTTGTCCATATAAATGCTTGATCCTTCTTTTGAATCCTGCTCCGCTCTTTCCCTCTTACGTCATTCATTTCCCTCCAAGAAATAAGAGTCTTGTCTAGTAGTGAGTGCAAAGGACTGGGACTTTGGGCTCTCCCCACAATGCCACTCTTCCTGTGCCACCTTGGATGACTCATCTCTGGGCCTCAGTTTCCTAATAAATCCTGGGAGGGATGGTACCTTCCCTACAAGGGTGTTGGGAGACTTAATTGGTCTAAAATTTGTACAGTGCATTGAGATCCTTGTGTGGAAGATGCTGTAGACATGGAAGGTGCTGTAGATGTGAAAGTTTCTGAGTACCCACATCTCCCACTGCCCTCAGTGCTCAAGCAGTAACATGACGGTATTGATGATAGAACTGTGCCTTGAACTAACACCTCTGACACGCCCTCTCCTAACTGCCTCTAAACCTTCCCTTTTTGCCAAACTTTGTGGCTATAATTACAATGTAGGGTGCTCCAGACAGGGTCTGTCTGTGGTTACAATGAGTTTCTTTGTCTCTATATTAACATCAATAAATTTAGGCTTGAAATTAGACGAAGGTTTCTAACCATCAGAGGAGTGAAGTTCTGGAACAGTCTTCCACAGGGAGCAGTAGGGGCAAAAAAACAAGCTTGTTTTAAGACTGAGCTTGATAAGTTTATGGAGGGGATGGTATGAAGAGATTGCCTACAATGGCATGTTGCCCATATGTGACTGCTATGAGCAAATATCTCCAATGGCTGAGGGATGGGACACTAGATGGGAGGGTCCTGAGTTACTACAGAGAATTCTTTCCCCGGTGTCTGGCTGGTGAGTTGCTCACATGTTCAGGGTCCAAGAGACTGCCATATTTGGGGTCAGGAAAGAATTTCCCCCCACCCCGGTCAGATTGACAGAGACCCTGTGGGGTTTCTCCTTACACTGCAGTGTGGGGCATGGATCCCTTGCTGGTTTGAATTAGAGTAAGTGGTGGATTCTCTGTAACTTTAAGTCATCAAATCACAGTTTGAGGACTTCAGTAAGTCAGTCAGAGTTTATGGGCCTACTACAGGAGTGGGTTCTGTGATGTGCAGGAGCTCACACTAGATGATCATGATGGTCCCTTCTGGCCTTAAAGTCTATGAGTAACGTTCCCTCTTTCCTTTCTTTTTTCCAGCGTCTGATCTTTCCACTGAACTGTTGGGAGCAGCTTCTAGATCGTATCGCGTTGCAGACCTGAAGCCAGGAGGGATGTACTCTTTTTCAATAAGACCGCTCTTCGGAGAGACGGAGGGGCCAGAGGTGGTGCTTACTGAGCGGATAGGTATGAGAAACGGAGCCTTGTGTTGCAATTCCTGCTGGTGTCTTTCCTGTCACCACTAGCTCATGAGATGGTGCTTGGCATGGCGTGTTCCCATGCAATCCCGATGCCTTTCAGGGCTAGCTGTGTTCTTACTATGAACTAGTTATGCGATGGATGCAGTTCCCCTCCTTTGTTTGTTTTTTACAGTGGGATCTCGAGGGAATCCTTCCACTCCTGCTCCTACTGTTACTTCTTTACCACCTGCCACTACGAGAGCCTGGTCCGTGGGTTCTAGCAACGCAAGGGCCACTCCTCTTCCATCAGCCACCACCATGACATTAAGAATGACTCCAGCAACCACAGTTGTGACAACTAAAGCGTCGCCACCATTGACCACTCTCTCTGGGCCAAGTGAGTTTGAATCCACATGGGATTCAGTGCTGATGAATTGGTGCATTATAACCTCTTGGATGCTGTGGTCTCCTCTGATCACGAGCTAAAACTGGGTTGCGCTGGGTGAATACTTGGCGGGAAAACCCAAGATCAAAAACAGGTGCTGCAGGAGGCATGTTGGCGATCATAGAATGATAGAATTGTAGGACTGCAAAGGGCCTTGAGAGGTCTTCTGGTCCAGTCCCCTGCACTCTTGGCAGGACTAAGTCTTATCTAGAATAGCCCCGACAGGTGTTTGTCTAACCTGCTCTTAAAAACCTTCAATGACGGAGATTCCACAACCTCCCTAGGCAATTTATCCCAGTGCTTAACCCCCCTGACAGTTAGGAAGTTTTTCCTGATGTCCAACCTAAACCTCCCTTTCTGCAATTTAAGCCCATTGCTTCTTGTCTTATCCTCAGCAGTTAAGGAGAATAATTTTCCTCCCTCCTCCTTGTAACAACCTTTTATGTACTTGAAAACTGTTATCATGCCCTCCTCCCCCAGTCTTCTCTTCTTCAGACTAAACAAATCCAATTTTTTCAATCTTCCCTCATAGGTAATGTTTTCTAGACCTTTAATCATTTTTGTTGCTCTTCTCTGGACTTTCTCCAATTTGTCCACATCTTTCCTGAAATGTGGCACCCAGAACTGGACACAATACTCCAGCTGAGGCCTAAGCAGCGCAGTCCAGAAGGTGGAGCTCTTTCCTCTCTGTCAGCAGGTGAAAGAGCCAAGAGATGTTAGATAATCGCACCTGTTATAATCGTAATAATACTGAGACCACTGCTCTGAAACAGATTGATGAACCATTGTGTCTAATGTCCTGTCTCTGATGGTGATCAGTGTCTAATATATAAAGAAGAGGCATAAAATGCATGTAAGAGCATTGAGGTGTGCAGCGTCATCCCATGGGGGTGAATGTATTATATCTTGTTCACTCAACACACCCTTGAAACCACAAGGCGTGATTGTGTCTCGGACTGTTCTCCCATAAAGAAGAATAGTCCAGCATTTTATGACAAATCCCGTCCAATATGAGACAGATTGGAGACCCAAGGCCTTCCTGTCTGTGATTTACGAACATTCTACCTTCCCTTCGCAGTCTGTGGCAAGTTCAAAGCGGACATCGCGTTCCTGGTGGACGAGTCCTCAAGCATTGGCCAGAGCAATTTCAATAAAGTGAAGGAGTTCCTCTACCGGATCGTCTCCTATTTTCCCAGAATTGGGCCCGAGGGAACACAGGCAAGAGACCATTATTCTATCTATCTATTGTAGGTATCTTTCTTCATTTTATTCATCCTCACAACAACCCTGTGAGTTAAGGGAATGCTGTGAATCTTAAAGAGGCTAAATCACTTGCCTGAGGTCACATAGGAAGTCTGTGGCAGAGAAGGTAATTAAGCCCAGCTCTCCCAAGCCTGAGACTAGCATCCTAACCATTGGGCCAGCCTTCCTCTTGGGCCCCAGCTGGACATTCCCTGTTTTATGCCATTTTCTAGCAATTTCCCCAAACCCCACCCTCACTAAAAAAGATGATCTCCGCGCTATTGAAACCTTGCATTTCAGTGTGCTCACTTTGGGCCTAAGCCAGCGCCCAATGAAGTCCATGGAAAGACTCCTACTGGCTGCCATAGGCTTTGGTACGGGTTCTTTGTTTGTAATGATGCCCTTTGCACACATGATATCTGAATTGGACCTTCAGGCTAAGGCTCCATGTTGCTTTCTTTCACTTGACTAAGGAAGGTGGAGTTCCATGTTCTCATTGCCTGCAGACCATTAATAGCATCCCCCTCCCATGATCATTGCCTTTTACTCGTGTGCTTATATCCATGACCCCTGCTCCTTAGCTCCATCCTGCCACCTTTATCGGCCTCACGTGCTCTTTGGCAGATCGCTGTAGCTCAGTACAGCGAAGAGCCCAGGACTGAATTCCACTTTAACCAGCACAAGGATCGCAATGGAGCTCTCAGAGCCCTCAAGGAGCTGCAGTACACTGGAGGCAATACAAAGACAGGTGCGTACCGTGTATGCATGTCAGTGTTTGCAGGCCACATACATTACAGCTAGAAATATGGGCCCAAGTCACCAAGTCTCGATCTGCATTTGGCTCTCAACTTCCCCAGCAGTCAGGTGGTGTGGTTTTGCTTTCGAGTTTTGAATCAGTCTGTTCTAGAGGTTGATTGGGTGCTTGTGAAGTTAAGATCTAAACTTCTTTAAAGTTTGCATTGGGGGGTGGGTCTAGAGTTTTGGTTTGGACCCATTTTTAATAATTGCCTGGCCATCTATTCTGGTTCTTTCATCATCATTCTAGTTTTTTTGTCTGACCTTCTCTTTATAATTTTATATCCCATCACCCTCCTTAATTTAGTTTTTATACCTAACATGGATCCCTAACCGTAAGGTTACCTATCGACTGGGAATATTTTAAAGAGTGCTTTTAACTCTAAAACATAGCCTTGATCCTAACGCTGATCCTACTAGTCTTACATGCAAGAATTCGCAGCGTTGAGTTTTATGGTTCAGCACTGGATTCTGTTTCCTTGGGATTTATTTAGATCACCGGGTCTGTTCCCTTTCGATGCACGTCTATAACTCTCATTGATATTACTTATGTGTGCACATTAGGTAGGACTTTCAGAAGCCCTTAGTGCTGACCTAGCTCTGCTCCCACGGAAGTCAATGGGGTTTTTTTACCGTTGACTTCAACGGAAAGAGAGAGAGGCCAATTCAGTGTTTTGGAAAACCCCTCCTGTCGGGGATAAAATTATTTACACATCCCTCACCTATGTTGGGAGCATCAAGGCTAGTAAAGTAGCAACTGACCCAAAATATTTCATGTTTTAAAAAAGAAATCCCCCAAACCTTCAGCCGTCTGAAGAGGCGCTGTCTGTAACTACAGGCATGCTAGAGAAGGGTTAGCCATTTAGCTAGTCCGTTCAGACAACATAATTAGGTTTTACCTGGGTTGCTATTGCAAGGACACCGAAATACACACACAGGAGCTTTAAACTGGGGGAAGTTAGCCCTCATTTTATCCTCTCTAAGCTGGTCGCCTAAATAGCTGCCCCTGTCTTGAAGGAACCAGTTAACTAGGATAGAAATTAGAGGAAGGTTCCTAGCTGCCAGACCAGGGGGAGGTTCTGGAGCAGCCTCTTTATATTAGTGGGTGGGGGGGGGGGGCAAACAACCTACCTAGTTTTGAAAAGGCGCCTGATAAATGTATGAATGGGAGTATGTGATAACAGGGGATTGGACTCAATGGCCTAGGAAGTCCCTTCCAGTCTTGACTCCCCTGTTCCTAAAGTGGCTCTGGCACCGATTAATGTCTCTTAATGTGGCCAGCCTGTACATTTTCTAACATGTCCTTTTTTCCATCTGCAAACTGGATCAGACGGACTCAGACCCACAGCACTACTATTCATACACCTGGCACTGCGGGATCTAGGCGTGACTGGTGTGGAGAAAGTAAAGAAGGACGTGTTATTTACTCCTTCTCATAACACAAGAACTAGGGGTCACCCAATGAAATTAATAGGCAGCAGGTTTAAAACAAACAAAAGGAAGTATTTCTTCACACAACGCACGGTCAACCTGTGGAACTCTTTGCCAGAGGATGTTGTGAAGGCCAAGACTATCACAGGGTTCAAAAAAGAACTAGATAAGTTCCTAGAGGATAGGTCCATCAATGCCTATTAGCCAGGATGGGCGGGAATGGTGTCCCTAGCTTCCGTTTGCCAGAAGCTGGGAATGAGCGACATGGGATGGATCACTTGATGATTTCCTGTTCTGTTCATTCCCTCTGGGTCACCTGGCATTGGCCACTGCCAGAAGACAGGAGACTGAGTTAAATGGACCTTTGGTCTGACCCAGTCTGGCCGTTCTTATGTTCTAGGCTGTGCATCTTTCTGCTTTCCTCTAGGTCGTGGCTTAGGCTATGTGCTAAAGGAGTTATTTCAGTCCTCCAAAGGGATGAGACCAACCGTGCCTCGCACGCTGGTGCTAGTGACCGATGGACAGTCCCAGGACGATGTGTTGCCACCCGCCAGAGTGGCACATGCGTTAGGTAGGGATCTTTTCTTGAAAGCCCCGATCCTGCTCCCAGCAAAGTGAATGATAAAACTCCTGTGAGTTTTAGTTGTGCTGGATTGGGTCCTAACATAGTTTATTGTTGGCTTCCTGGGCTCTTATCTCTCCTTCCTTCATTAAAAGTTGTGGGTTTGCCCCTGACCAGACATAATGAGCCCAATACACCTGGGATGAGCTTGACCTAATGTTTTTAGATGAAGAATCTGATCTGTACTGGATTTAATACTCTGATGGCGGACAGCTCAGGGTGGCCAGGTGCCCGGTTTTCGACCAGAAAGTCTGGTTGAAAAGGGGACCTGACGGTGTCCGGTCAGATCTACTGACTGGACACCCAAAGTCCAGTCACTTCAGGTGGGGGAGGCAGGGAGGTGCTGAGTCATCAGCCGTCCCAGCCCCTACTTCGCTGGGGCCGCCTCCTACCTGCATTGGGCGGCTGCAGCTCCCAGCCCCGGCTCCGCGCAGAGTTGGGGGAGAGAGAGGAAGAGCAGTGAGCGACAGGGGGAGGAAGAAAGAGGAGCGAACGGGGGCGGGGTCTCGGGGAAGGGACGGGGCGGGGGTGAGACCTGGGGGAAGGGGCAGAGCCTCAGGGGTGGAGGAGGTTCTGGCATGCCTGCTGGAGTGTCCAGTTTTAAATATTACATAGTTGGCAACCGTACGGGAAACTGATGTCCACATTTTGTCCCAGGCAATGGCAGTGCCAGCTTCTCCCATGCACTGCCCCATGAATGTATCTTGGTACTTCCCGGAGACCAGCTCTGGAGCGGGAGGGGAGTCCAGCCTCACAACCCGTTTGAGATAATCCAATGAGGTTTCCCTGCTCCCATGCTGAGGTCTGTAATGGACTTTCCACGGGGTGGGCTGAGACCAGCACCACCTCATGGGCTTGTCACTCCTCTCTGAGCACTGTGTTGCACTAGTTTGGAGTCTCTGTCCAATCCCTAAATGACAAGAGTTCGTGTAACTGTTCTGTGCCCTTGCCGGCGGTCTTAATGGAGAAGCCACAGGTGGAGACCATGAGCTGGGCATGCCTTTATCAGAGCAAGCCTCGTACCCTCAGCTCCCTCAAGTGACAAAGGGGAACAGATGGCTTAGGGGTTAAGAGTTGACTCCTCACCTCAATGTGAGCAATTTCTAGTGAACCAAGACAAGCTGTGGCCGGGAGCTGAGCCTGACTTTACTCTGCAGTTGAGAATTTCCAAGCTGATGAGTGGATTTAACCCCACAACTCCCATTAATCAGCGTCAATGGGCACTGCGGGGTGAACCCCCCTAGCCAGCTTAGAAGATCTCTGCCCTTATGCCCGTCTAATGAGGGAGCCATTTGTTTCAGGAATCCGGGTCATCGCCGTGGGGGTCTCCAGAGCTGACCCCCAAGAACTGAACAGCATTTTGTTACACCGCAACCTGCAGAATGTTTTCTACATCAGCACCTTTGAGGACTTCCCCCACATCATCCGGGAGGTGATAGAAACCATTTGCTCTGACTCGCTGCATTCGGGAGCCCAACCGCAGCCCGGGGAGGTGAGCTGCTTTCTCCTACACTATTTCCATGTCTATGCTCTATTTCCTACAGCCAGCTCACCTCCCAGAGGTCCCTTCTGGCAGCCTGTGATCGTGGTCCTACCCTGCGTTCTGGTTCAAAGCAAACCCAAAAGTTAAGAATCAGAGAATCGTAGGACGGGCAGGGACCTCGAGAGGCCATCTAGTCCAGTCCCCTGCGCTCCTGGCAGGACTAAGTATTATAAACAAGTCGTCGGGTCTCTTTCTGATCTCACTTATCATCTACCGTTGTCAGCTGGCGGTCATGCTATCCAAGACAGCAGTGTAAATCAGGCACAGATGAAACCAGAATCTGGCCTTTTGCTGGTTATCAGTTAAGTCAGTGGCATATCCATTGCAGGCTGAAAAAACACTTGAGGGAATTGCCAATGCACAGTCGTCTCCTGGTAACAGTTGTCCGCTCAATCTGCCCCTGGTAGTGTGATATCAGTAGTTTGTAACCAACCGGGTCCTTGGACACTGTGATACAGCATGGCCAGAGGGCAGCAGGAGAGGATTCGAAGGGAGCCTTATTCCTTGTTGAGGGAAGAAAGTTTGCTATAGATTAATTAGAGCACTTGAAACCAGTCACCTGATAAAACCTCCCTGCTTCAATCAGACAAGGGAAGGAGTTGGAGCAGAGTGGCTTGGTGTTGGAGCAGAGAGCGGTTTGGAGGAGTCGAAGCGGAGTGGATTGGTGTTGGAGCAGAGAGCAGTTTGGAGGAGTCGAAGCAGAGGGGATTGGCGTTGGAGCAGAGAGCAGTTTGGAGGAGTCGAAGCAGAGGGGATTGGCGTTGGAGCAGAGAGCAGTTTGGAGGAGTCGAAGCGGAGGGGATTGGCGTTGGAGCAGAGAGCAGTTTGGAGGAGTCGAAGCGGAGTGGATTGGTGTTGGAGCAGAGAGCAGTTTGGAGGAGTTGAAGTGGAGTGAATTGGTGTTGGAGCAGAGAGCAGTGTGGAGGAGTCGAAGCAGAGGGGATTGGCGTTGGAGCAGAGAGCAGTTTGGAGGAGTTGAAGCAGAGGGGATTGGTGTTGGAGCAGAGAGCAGTTTGGAGGGGTTGAAGCGGAGGGGATTGGCATTGGAGCAGAGAGCAGTTTGGAGGAGTCGAAGCGGAGGGGATTGGTGTTGGAGCAGCGAGCAGTTTGGAGGAGTTGAAGCGGAGTGAATTGGTGTTGGAGCAGAGAGCAGTGTGGAGGAGTCGAAGCAGAGGGGATTGGCGTTGGAGCAGAGAGCAGTTTGGAGGAGTTGAAGCAGAGGGGATTGGTGTTGGAGCAGAGAGCAGTTTGGAGGAGTCGAAGCAGAGGGGATTGGTGTTGGAGCAGAGAGCAGTGTGGAGGAGTCGAAGCAGAGGGGATTGTGTTGGAGCAGAGAGCAGTTTGGAGGAGTCGAAGCGGAGGGGATTGTGTTGGAGCAGAGAGCAGTTTGGAGGAGTCGAAGCGCAGGGGATTGGCGTTGGAGCAGAGAGCAGTTTGGAGGAGTCGAAGCAGAGGGGATTGGTGTTGGAGCAGAGAGCAGTTTGGAGGAGTCGAAGCAGAGGGGATTGGTGTTGGAGCAGAGAGCAGTTTGGAGGAGTCGAAGCGGAGTGGATTGGCGTTGGAGCAGAGAGCAGTTTGGAGGAGTTGAAGCGGAGTGGATTGGCGTTGGAGCAGAGAGCAGTTTGGAGGAGTTGAAGCGGAGTGGATTGGCGTTGGAGCAGAGAGCAGTTTGGAGGAGTCGAAGCAGAGAAGATTGGCGTTGGAGCAGAGAGCAGTTTGGAGGAGTTGAAGCGGAGTGGATTGGCGTTGGAGCAGAGAGCAGTTTGGAGGAGTTGAAGCGGAGTGGATTGGCGTTGGAGCAGAGAGCAGTTTGGAGGAGTCGAAGCGGAGTGGATTGGCGTTGGAGCAGAGAGCAGTTTGGAGGAGTCGAAGCGGAGTGGATTGGCGTTGGAGCAGAGAGCAGTTTGGAGGAGTCGAAGCAGAGAAGATTGGCGTTGGAGCAGAGAGCAGTTTGGAGGAGTCGAAGCAGAGGGGATTGGCGTTGGAGCAGAGAGCAGTTTGGAGGAGTTGAAGCAGAGTGGATTGGTGTTGGAGCAGAGAGCAGTTTGGAGGAGTCGAAGCAGAGGGGATTTGCGTTGGAGCAGAGAGCAGTTTGGAGGAGTCGAAGCAGAGAAGATTGGTGTTGGAGCAGAGAGCAGTGTGGAGGAGTCGAAGCAGAGGGGATTGGCGTTGGAGCAGAGAGCAGTTTGGAGGAGTTGAAGCGGAGTGAATTGGTGTTGGAGCAGAGAGCAGTTTGGAGGAGTTGAAGCGGAGTGGATTGGTGTTGGAGCAGAGAGCAGTTTGGAGGAGTCGAAGCAGAGGGGATTGGTGTTGGAGCAGAGAGCAGTTTGGAGGAGTCGAAGCAGAGGGGATTGGTGTTGGAGCAGAGAGCAGTTTGGAGGAGTCGAAGCAGAGGGGATTGGTGTTGGAGCAGAGAGCAGTTTGGAGGAGTTGAAGCAGAGGGGATTGGCATTGGAGCAGAGAGCAGTTTGGAGGGAAGCAGAGGAGAGTTTGGAGAAGTGCTGCAGTGGGCTAAGAAGACCAACACCCTATGTAAAGGGATACATGGTTTGTGCAGAGGGAGGGCAGGAAGCCGCACAAGCTGAAGGGCAGGAGAGGGAAGTAGTCCAGGGGAAGGAACTAGTTCAAGTGGTTTACTGCTATCCCTAGGGTCCCTGGGTTGGGACCCGGAGTAGAGGGCAGGCCTGGGTCCCTCCCTCGCCACTCCCCTCCTCTAGGACACTAGTGGGGCAGTCAATACCCCAGTTCAGAAGCAAGAAATGGTGCCCTGAACCCTCCCCAAGAAAAGAAAGTGCAAGACCCATCAAAGTAGTGCCAGCAATTTGCCACAACACCCATAATCCTCTTTGATAAGACAAAAATCTAACTCAAGCTGTGTGTTGTAGGTTGCTAGACAGGATATGGTCAAACTGCAGCAGGTTGGTGGCATGGAGAGCAACTCATCGGTCCATGATCCAGCTTCTGCTGATCCAGAAATCCAAAGACCAGAGGGGCCATGCAGTCTCAGGTGCTCAAAGGTAAGAAGAGTGATAACAGCTCAGTAGGGTGTACTTGGGGGAGTATATTGCGTAAGACACATGCAGTGAGCGCACTCATTAGTTTGGGGTTAATCCCCTACCACCTTGCTCCAGTTTTATGCTGGTGTAACTGAGCTGTCTTGAATGGAATTGCATCAGCATGAAATAGGAGCAGTGGCCAGTCAAGGCTCTTTACCTCTGGAGACATGGGCACAAGCCATGGCTTAGGTCACCAGTTGTCCACCTTTGGAGATCTCATCCTCAGACCTGTCATTTGTGCACTCCACAAACACGCAGCATCTCATTGCATGAGGAGCAACCTGTGACCTCTCATCATTATCAACTTGTTTCTCGTGGGCATTGCAGATGAATTCATAGATTTCAAGGTCAGAAGGGACCATTATGACTATCTGGTCTGCTCTCCTGCATAACACAGGCCAGGGAACCTCACCCAGTAACTTCTGCATCAAGCCCATAACTGCTGTTTGAGCTATAGCATCTAATTTAGAAAGACATCCAGTCTTGGTTTAAAGACTGCAAGTGGCAGAGAATCCACCATCTCCTCAGGCAAGTTGTTCGAATGGTTAGTGGCCTTCCCTGTTAAAAATGTGCCGTGATATTTTAGGAGGATTTGAATGCCAAGCAGGATATGGTCTGCTGCATTTATTTAATAGTCTCCTATGAGCCATTGCCTTTCCCTCTGTTAAAAATAAAACATCAGTCAGTTCTTGCCTGCATTGGGTAGCACCAGCATCTGACCCACCATAAAGGCAAGGAGAGAGGAGGAGCAACTGTAACAGTTGACCATGCTAACCTACTGGAAGGGATGGGGAGCCATTTCTTATCAGTTCTGCAATAAGGGGCCGGGGGAGGAAGTGCAATTATTTTTCTTCCTATTTACTGTGTTGCCATCACAGCTTCTGTTCTTATTCTGTTACAGGCGCCTAAGGGAGAGAAGGTAAATATTCTAGCCAGCTGCGGGATTTCACTCTTCAAGGGGAACACACAAGCCTTGGCATTTACATGCTACGCTGGAGGGGACCAGAGAAATACCCAAGACAGACACTGTAGATAGGCCTCCGGCTAGAGCCATGAAACAGCCAGGAGGAGATTGTTGCCTGCATTGGGCTCTGGATGAGAGATCTCTCCAAGTCAAAATAGTAACGGAAGGGCAGGGCTCAGGGCCTGAACCCCTTGAGTCACCTTGCCACAGGCTGACATGTACCAACTATCTGGGCGTTAATCTGGGTAACTCAGAACAGGAGAGGTGTGTTTGGATTACGAGGGTTGGGTTGGGAGCTCACCTCCAGCTGAAGTCAAATTAGGGACTGTATTTCTAGATCCGAAATCCTGGATCCAAACACTCCTACTCTCTGCTGGACACTGTTTACCAATCCAATGCGACAAGCACATACTCTTTGGCCTTGTCTAGATTAGGATAAAAGGTGTTTAAAAAAAAAAGTGCCCGCCAATGCATTTTAAAAGCCTGCTGTAAATAGGACAAGTTGTAAGTTAGCTGATAGGGGTGAACCCTTTGGGATTAGAAATGTGCTTCTCGGATTAACAGTAGGGGGAGACAATACAGTCAGATAGTTCCAAGCTATGAAGCTGTTGTTCCATATAGAGGAAGGGTAGTCCAGTGGTTAGTGTCTAGGAGACACGGGTTTAATTCCCAGCTGTGCCACAGACTCCCTTTGTGACCAGGGGCAAGTCACGAAGGCTATGTCTACACTGCAGCTGGGAGCATTGCTTCCCAGTGCGCACCGATGGATTTGAGTTAGCGTGCTACAAGGACAGCATAGGGAGGCTAGATTCCCAGGCCAGAAGGGACCAATGTGATCATCTAGTCTGACCTCCTATAGAACAAAAGAATTTCTGAGGAGAATATTTGTTGGAAAAGCATCCAGACTTGATTTTAAAATGGTCAGTGATGGAGAAGCCACCACAACCCAGTGGTTAGCTACTCTCTCTTTTACAGATTTATGCCTTATTTCCAGTCTGAAATCATAGAATCATAGAAGATTAGGGTTGGAAGAGTCCTCAGGTGGTCATCTAGTCCAATCCCCTGCTCAAAGCAGGGCCAACCCCAACTAAATCATCCCAGCCAGGGCTTTGTCAAGCCTGATCTTAAAAACCTCTAAGGATGGAGATTCCACCACCTCCCTAGGTAACCCATTCTAGTGCTTCACCACCCTCCTAGTGAAATAGTGTTTCCTAATATCCAATCTAGACCTCCCCCACTGCAACTTGAGATCATTGCTCCTTGTTCAGTCATCCGCCACCACTGAGAACATCCGAGCTCCGTCCTCTTTGGAACCCCCCTTCAGGTAGTTGAAGGCTGCTATCAAATCCCCCCTCAGTCTTCTCCTCTGCAGACTAAATAACCCCTTCTGCACACTGAGCACTCCCTGGGGTTCTGGATCACGCCTTACTGCTCTATCAGCCTGGATTCCTCCCTCACTAGAATGAGCGAGCTGGCCAGGCCCCAAAGCAGCAATGAAAAGGTTAACAGGTAATCACATGGTCAGTGCCTGATGGAAATTATGGACACTTATCCCCCCTGGGTCACTAGGTTGAACTCAGCCTCTCTCTGTACCTAGGGCAGGCATGGCAAGGGGGGCAGCTCAGCTCACACACACACACGGACCCGCTGGCTACACACACAGGTGGGTCCCCTGTGCTACCCTAGTCTCATTTCTGGTTTTAGCGGGCTGGCTCGAGCAGAGCTGACACATTTGCAGTGTAAACCTTACTGTCGTCTCTCTGGGCCTCAGATCCCATCTGTACAAGGGGATCGCAGCACTACCCGACACACTGATCCCACAGCAGGTTTTTGCCGCTATCTTCAGGATCAAGCCCTTAGCAGTCCCACCCATCTAATCAGAACCCAGTTGCTTGGGTTAATTAAAAGTAGACGAGAGAAAGCAGGGCAGAGAACGCCTCTGAGCTAGGAGTGGGAAGGGGGCTCTTCTTTATTTCATCTCTGCCAAATTCTGTTCAGTTCCAGTGATGTAACTCTTGCGGGGAGAGGAGGAGGAGGAGGAGGAGGATGTACTGAGTCAGTGCCTAGAGGCTGCAGTCTCATTGTGCTAGGCGCTGTACAAACACATAACAAAGAGGGGACCCCTACCTAGAGGGCTTACCATCTTGTTGCACCTGTGCAGCTGAGAACAGGATAGGCCTGTAATCGGTGGAGTATTTCCCAGGTCCTGTAACTGAGCAGACCCCTTCCCCGCCCCAGTTAAAGCTCTCTCCACCCTGTTCTGCTGCGCCTCCTCGTGTGACTCTGTTTCCTTGTCGTGCAGGGTGAGAGAGGTCCACCTGGAGAATTGGTGAGTCCGATCAGAGAAGATCCTCCACGTGAACCAGGAAATACATTGTCCCAATGGCTTGAGGCCTGGGACAGGCTTCCTGGGACAGGGGGAAATATAAGCAAAGCATAACATCCAGTGGAGGCTAATGGGGTATGAATGTATCCTCTGGGGAGTGAAGTTCACCCTTCTACAGAGGATTGGATTTCTAAAGGGATCCAATAACTCCTTCCCCACCTCTTGTTGTAAATGGCTGAGTAGTGGGCTAAATGGCCCTTCCCAGGGCTCTGTTGGATGGGTTGATCTGTGTTTCTTTGGAGGGTAATAATGTCTTGAATTTTTTTTCCCACTTTTCCTTTTCAAGAGCTTCACCGGTTTGCTGACTGGAGGCAGTTACGATCCATACAACTTTGTCGTAAAGGGAGAGAAGGGAGAGAGGGTGAGTCTCGCAGCAGGAGTGATGCACTGGATTAATTAGCACATGGCTAGGTAATTAATAGTTACAAAAGACTGCCCCAGAGCATGGTGCATTTAATGTGTCCTGTTCCCTGTTGGCTTTGAAAATCAAACAGGAAGGAAGGTGTGTGTGAGAGAGGGAGAGAGAGACATGCCTGGACGTGATGCTTTATTTTTCATTTCTCAGAGATCATTCTCCCTGCGAACAGAAAGGGGAGACCAGAAACTGATGTCTCATTAATAGGGGAGAAGCCATTATATCCCATGGGCCACAGCTTCCTGCATGGCTGAGCAGGACTGGGCTGCTGAGGTCAGGGCTGGGGCATTGTTGAACTCAAGAGCCAAAACAACCCAGAATAAAAACGCTGAACGAGTCCCAGCAGGCTGTTTGGTTGCTAGCTCAGGACTCCTGTGTCCCAGAACATGAGGAATCCACAAGGAATTAGGGATGGATAATCCCAGCAGAATTCAGGCCTTTGCAAACCCCATCAAACCAATTTTCAAATTCACAAAACTTGTCTGAGCTGGGAAATCCCATGTGCTCACGGCTGGTTTTCCCCCAAAGGGCATCCAACCTGTGATAAAACACTGATGAATTTTTCTAGAGAAAGGGAAGCCAGTGCTGTTCATAGAATATCAGGGTTGGAAGGGACCTTAGGAGGTCATCTAGTCCAACCCCCTGCTCAAAGCAGGGCCAATCCCCAATTTTTGCCCCCGATCCCGAATGGCCCCCTCAAGGATTGAACTCACAACCCTGGGTTTAGCAGGCCAATGCTCAAACCACTGAGCTATCCGTCCTCCCTCCCATATTAGAACATCCTCTCCCACCACTGCACAAAAAAGTGACTGTTGACCAGAGTTATTGGAGGCTGGCAGTTCTTTCCACACCACCCAAGCTCTGCCCCATCTTTGACCTTGTTACTTTCCATGTATTTAGGGGCTCCCTGGGAAAGATGGAATTCCCGGACTGCCAGGTCGACCTGGGCGAGTGGGGCCCCCTGGCTCCCTTGGGCTCATGGTAAATATCTGGACTAATGAGAACTATCAACGCTGGGATTAATAAAGGGGGAAAAAACCCTTTTCCGGTGTTTGAACATCTATTTTTCTCTCCCTCAATTTACAGGGGCTCCCTGGTATCCAAGGTGATCTCGTAAGTACTCCAAACCATCAAAGTCTCAGAAACTCAGCGGCACCCAAATAACCCTCGCTGGATCCTACACCGTGCGGGTGTGGAGGGCTGCACGGGCAACAGCCAGTCGTGCTGAGCCGGATGGGGAGCCCCGGGGAACTCGATTTTGCATTTTTTGGTTATTGCCGGGGCCAAATGACTCCTGCCCTGTAGCTGAAACAAGGCCAGTCAGAGACGCATACAGCCAAGCGCCTCATCAGTTTGAGCAGGATCATACCTGAGGCTGTATCCGTCTTTCTGTCCCTAGGGAGCATTGTACAGACTTTCTACCACTCAGTGCAGAGGGCAATACCTGTGACTTACGCTTACTTGCACCGACATGTAGCGTCCACTCTCACTCGTTGGAGCTCAATGCTTGTGATAAGACATTGGCTAAGTGCTTGTGATGATGTCTCCTGCTAGTGGCTGGCTCCGGGGAGGATAACAGCCAACTACTGGAGCTCTCCCTTTGGCTCAAGGGCTTCAAATCCGCAGCCCAAGCTCAGCTGTGTAAGTGTAGAGCTTGGGATAAGGGTACATTTATTTCACTCTGATACTTTTTGTTTTCCTGTGCAAGGCATTTTCCTAGTGGTTGTCATCACAGGGTGTCCAGTCACAGAAACCGTCATTACAAACGAACACCCCATCTGACTCCATTCGGAGGGGTCGTGTTGGCCCTGTAGAGTGCGTATACAATGACCTGCCACCCATCATAGGTTGAGTGTGGACTGAACATGTGAGCTACAGTGCTAAAAGCATGGCTTTCGACTGCTTGAGCAAAAGGAGTAACTTCAGTAGCTGGTAGCAGTAGTAAGCTCTTATGTTATATGCATCAGCCACTAGAGGGAGACATGTAATACACTAAATTAGTGGGTACGTGGCTCCTATTGATGTTGGCACCACAAAGGAAGGAACCCTACCCACTGGAACCTGTTTAAGTTATCACTCAGTGGGCCAACAAAAATTTGTCATCTGGTGGAGATGGGTTTATAGTTTAGGATCCAACAGAATGGAACTGACGGCCTTAGGTTTATAAGTGATCACCTCACCTAAGGGATTGCAGGTTGACAATGATTCTGTGAGCCAGTTTCTCTCTGTTATTTAACTCTGCGTGATTTATTTTAAATTCCAGGGACCTCTTGGATATCCAGGGCCAGCGGGGCCAAAAGGAGACAGAGTGAGTTCCCTTTACATGTTTCAATAGAAAATGCCATTGTAATGCACTTCCCTCCTATTAAGGCGTGTATGTCTCACTGCCCTCTACTGGATAGAATCAGAACTTCTGAAGTGCATGTCACTGGCCCTAGATGGCTGGCAGCTGATGGAGATTCTCCTTCAGCTCAGGGGCTACAGGCCTTCACACTGGGAACAGGAGGTCTGAGTACCATCTCTGCTGAGGGTGTGAAATTCCCAGTGACTCTGGTGTGCAGCCATAACGTCAGCTGTGAGCCGCTGTCAATGGTAAGGGAAACACGGCTGTCCAGGAGGTACAATCTATAAAATGAACAGAACCAGATGCAGTGTAACATTGGGAAAGGTCAGTTGTCTTGGTACCCACACACAACTCCCGGTGTGCATTGTAGGTGGGCACTGGAGGGCAATGCAGACCTTCTGGCAGGTTTGTAAAACTGATTCAGATAAATCCCACAGAGGCTTTAGACTTTTTGCATCCAATCTGTGAGTCTTTAGCGAAGGTTAAGTCCTGCCAGGGTCAATGGGAGAGGACTGCACAGGCTTTAATACAAATCCCTGATTCGTCTCACTTGGCTCAATAATTCCACAAAGAATCTAGCACTCTGCTTCAGTGGGTTGGTCTACAGTTTTTGAGCATCACCTCTCAATCGTAGAATTGTAGGACTAGAAGGGATCTCAAAATGTCTTCTCGTCCAGTCCCGACTCCTGGCAGGACTAAGTATTATCTAGTCCATCCCTGACAGGTGTTTGTCAAACCTGCTCTTAAAAATCTTCAATGATGGAGATTCCACAACCTCCCGAGGCAATTTATTCCAGTGCTTAACCACGCTGACAGTTAGGAAGTTTTTCCTAATGTCCAACCTAAACTGCCCTTGCTGCAATTTAAGCCCATTGCTTCTTGTCCTATCCTCAGAACAATTCTTCTCCCTCCTCCTTGTAACAACCTTCTATGTACTTGAAAACTGTTATCATGTCCCCTCTCAGTCTTCCCTTCTTCAGACTAAACAAACCCAATGTTTTCAATCGACCCTCACAGGTCATTTTTTTTAGACCTTTAATCATTTTTGTTGCTCTTCTCTGGACTTTCTCCAATTTGTCCACATCTTTCCTGAAATGTGGCACCCAGAACTGGACACAATACTCCAGCTGAGGCCTTATCAGCGCAGAGTAGAGCAGAAGAATTACTTCTCGTGTCTTGCTTACAACGCTCCTGCTAATACAGCCCAGAATGGTGTTCGCTTTTTTTGCAACAGTGCTACACTGTTGACTGACTCATATTTAGCTGTGATCCACTATGACCCCCAGATCCATTTCTGCAGTACTCCCTCCTAGGCAGTCATTTCACATTTTGTATGTGCGCAACTGTGGAGGTTTATCTTTATTGAATTTCATCTTGTTTACTTCAGACCATTTCTCCAGTTTGTCCAGATCATTTTGAATTTTAATCCTATCCTCCTAAGTACTTGCAACCCCTCCCAGCTTGGTATCATCCACAAACTTTCTATGTACTCTTAATGCCATTATCAAAATCATTGATGAAGGTATTGAATAGAACCGGACCCAGAACTGATCCCTTCAGGACCCCACTCGATATGCCCTTCCAGCTTGACTGTGAACCACTGATAAATACTCTCTGGGAACAGTTTCCCAACCAGTTTTGCACCCACCTTATAGTTGCTTCCACCTAGGTTGTATTTTCCAGGTTTGTTTATGAGAAGGTCATGTGTGACATTATCAAAAACCTTACTAAAGTCAAGATATACCACGTCTATCACTTCCCCCCATCCACAAGGCTTGTTACCCTGTCAAAGAAAGCTATTAGGCTGGTTTGACACGATTTGTTCTTGACATATCCGTGCTGACTGTTACTTATCACCTTATTATCTTTTAGGTTTCTGCAAATTGGTTGCTTAATTATTTGCTCCATTATCTTTCTGGCTACAGACGTTAAGCTGGCAGGTCTGTAATTCCCTGGGTTGTCCTTATTCCCCTTTTTGTATGTTGGCACTATACTTTCCCTTTTCCAGCCCTCTGGAATCTCACCCATCTTCCATGACTTTTCAAGCTAATGGCTCAGATATCTCCTCAGTCAGCTCCTTGAGCATTCTAGGATGTATTTCATCAGGCCCTGGTGATTTGAAGACATCTAACTTGTCTAAGTAATTTTTAACTTGTTCTTTCCTTATTTTAGCCTCTGATCCTACCTCATTTTCGCTGCCATTCACTATGTTAGATGTCCAATTGCTACTAAACTTTTTGGTGAAAACTGAAATAAGAGTCGTTTAGCACTTCTGCCATTTCCACATTTTCTGTTATTCTTTCCTTCTCCCTTCATTGAATTATGGGCCTACCCTGTCCTTGGTCTTCTCTTGCTTCTAATGTATTTGTAGAAAGTTTTCTTGTTACCGTTTATGTTTCTAGCCAGTTTAATCTTGGTTTTTGCCTTGGCCTTTCTAATCTTATCCCTACCTGCTTGTGTTTGTTTATATTCATTTTTTGTAATTTGACCTAGTTTCCACTTTTTGTTTAGACTCTTTTTTGAGTTTCAGATCACTGAAGATCTCCAGATTAAGCCAGGGTGGTCTCTTGCCATAGTTCCTATCTTTCCTATGTAGTGGGATAGTTTGCTCTTGTGCCCTTCATAATGTTTCTTAAAAACTGCCAACTGTCTTCAGTTGTTTTTCCCCTTAGACTTGCTTCCCATGGGATTTTACCTACCAACTCCCTGAGTTTGTTAGTCTGCATACTTGAAATCCATTATCTTTATTCTGCTATTTTCCTTCCTACCATTCCTTAGAATTATAAATTCTACCATTTCATGATCACATTCATCGAAGCTGCCTTCCACTTTCAGATTCTCCACCAGTTCCTCAGTACTGGTCAAACGCAAGCCTAGAACAGCCTCCCCCCAGTAGCTTTCTCCATCTTCTGAAATAAAAAAAAATGTCTCCAATACATTCCAAGAACTTGCTGGCTAATCTGTGCCCTGCTGTGTTATTTTCCCGGCAGACATCTGGGTAGCTGAAGTCCCCCATCACCACCAAGTCCTGGGCTTTGGATGAGTTCATTAGCTGTTTGAAAAAAGCCTCATCCATCTCTTCTTGCTGGTTTGGTGACTTGCAATAGCCCCCTGCCATGACATCACCCTTGTTTTCTACCTCTTTTATCCTTACCCAGAGACTTTCAACAAGTCTGTCTCCTATTTCCATCTCAACCTCGGTCCAAGTGTCTACATTTTTGATATATAAGGCAACACCTCCTGCCTTTTTTCCCTGCCTGTCCTTCCTGAGCAAGCTGTACCCTTCTATACCAATATTCAGTCATGTGTATTATCCCACCAAGTCTCTGTGATGCCAACTATATCATAGTTGTGTTTATTAACTAGCATTTCTGGTTCTTCCTGTTTATTCCCCATCTTCTCGCATTAGTATACAGACATCTCACTTACGGATTTGATTTCCCCCTAGGTTCTCTCTTGTCTCTCCCTCATCCCTGCTATAATAGCCCATGCTCTGGCCAGATTACAGCCCTTCTCCCAGATCTCCATGCTTTTGCCTTACCTGTGTGCTTTTGTCTCCTGCCCCATCAAACCTAGTTTAAAGCCCTCCTCCCTAGGTTAGCCAGTCTGTATCCAATAAAGTCTGTATCCAGTCTGGCAATGAAGCTGTTTGCATCAGCCCTGTCCTTTGGGGATGATTGTTTATATGCCTGCCTGCCTGTCTGTCTAACAGCCTCTGGAGCAATAGAGTAACTGACTGAAGAGCGAGGAAGTCGGGACCATTGCCTCAGCTGGCACGAATGGGTGAAGTTCCATTGAAGTCAATGGAACCCTGGGGACCGACTCCAGCTGAGAATCTGGTCCTACGGTTTCCTATGTGTAATTGTGTACCGAGCAAGTTCTCAGGGTTTCCTCAGATGAAAATCTGAGCGGAAAAGCTTCCTGACGCCCCAGTAAACTGCTGTGTGTGCTGCTTCCCGTTGTGCAGGGGGAACCGGGCTACGTTCTGGGAGGGGTGGAAGTGATTCCTGGCCGAAACGGACAACCAGGCTCTCCTGTGAGTAAACGCATGACGTCTGGTATAACCCACCTCCCTTCTGCGGTCGGTGTCTCCAAATGGTGTGTGGTCACCATAGATCACGCGACCGGGGCAGCCAGGCCTTTAGAATTATCTGTAGCCTAGTAGTGGCCGAAGGGTCTCTGTTAGGATCGGGGCCCCCTTGTGCTAGTCTCTGTGCATGCATATATAGCACAAGACAGACCCTACCCCAGGTAGCTTAGACAAAACAGGAAAAATAGGTGCACTGAGGGGAGAAAGGGATGCAACGTACGAGCTGACTAGGTCAGTGCTTTCCTTTTCCTGGGAGTCTCCTGTACAGGTGTTGGTGACTTGGGAGGCAGCGTTCTTTCCTTTGAGTCAGCACTAGAGGGCACTGTGCTGCTGGATGTGGGCCTGGCCACATGTGGTTGTTAAGGATCTCATAGGACTTTGTGTACGATTAGGATTGTTAACCCCCACATCCTGATGAAGTACAGTTTGGGTAACTGCTCTCTGGCTTCTTAAAGTCCCCCCCTTGTCATTTCAGTGAGATACAAAATCCTCCTTCACATCCTGGCCTGAGCTGCTGGCAGTGTTATTGTGTGCTATTAACCAGCTGCTGCCTTTCACCCCAGAGGTGGCAGCATTTCAGTGCTGGGTGCATGGATCTCAATGTGTATGTTCTAAATAATCTTGTTCCCTCTGTGTTTCCTGCTGTACCCTCATCATCTCTTTTCACTGCAGCCATCCTCTGTCCTCTTGAGAGCAGGGTTATGGATGTCTTTCCTTCAGTGTCTCTCCGTGCAGCTCAGTGATTGGCCAGAGAGGTCGCCACTGAGTGACACGGGCACTTACTCTAGGCCCATACGCTGCTCAGCTTTGCTAGGAGTGGGAGTAGAGGTCACTGGGGTAGAGCATTTGTGTCTCTCAAATGTTTGGCTTGAATCATTTCAGGGGCAGAAAGGGCAGCCGGGAGTTCCTGGAGCAGCAGGACCACCAGGGCCACAGGGACCTCCTGGGATGTCTGTGAAGGTCTGTGTGACTGTGAGCTGGCCATTCATCTGCATTGCTCTGCCATAGACACCTGGGGGCGTGTGCTGAATGCGGGGTAACTAGGGGGGTTATCCTTCTCAAGGCAGGGGGAATCCACATCCCCCAGCCTATCACACAGTGAGGGGTCAGGCCTCCTAGACATCTATAAATTAATCCTGTGCCATTGATGCCAATGGGGGCTTTACCGGTGACATCTGTGAGTGCAGGATCAGGCCCCTCTCTGTAATCTGACATCTCATCACAAGACATTGGGGTCCAACTGCAGTTTCAGAGGACCTAGTGGGCCAGTTTGAATGCAGCCTGGAACAGGAGTGAGTGAAAGTTGTTACCATCTGGGGGTGGTTCCGTTGTTCAGGTGAAATATTTAAGCCCAGCTTCCAGTGTGCACAGTGCCGTTGTCAATAGTTGCCTCCCTACTCAGCCACCTTCTAGGCAGTTTGAGCTGAGGACAATGGTGGGTGCAAATGTGGGAGACGGCTCCCCTCACACGCGTGGGGCAGAACGATCCCAGTGGGGGCAGACTGCAGCCCAGATTGCGTAGATCTTCGAGAGGAGGCTCCAGCGGAAAGTGAGAGAGGGAGGGGGCCCTGAGAAGGAAACGTGATCGCTCCTGTCTTGTTCTGAGGCTGTATCATTCTCTGTCCTCTGTTTCAGGGTGAGCCTGGAGATGCCGGCGGTAGAGTAAGTAGCTGAGATTTACTCCTAGTTTCATCCCCTCTGTGTGTGTGTGTGTGTGTGTGTGTCTGTCAGACCTGACTTGTCTCTCTCACTAGCAGGGGGTGGTCCGATAAAAGACATTACCTCACACACCTTGTCTCTCAAATATCTTGGGACCAACATGGCTTCAACCAAACTGCATGCAACATGTCTGTCTGACTGACAGCCCTGCATTTTATTTTTAAGCTGCCTAATGGATTGAATTTAGCTGGTGTTGGTCCTGCTTTGAGCAGGGGATTGGACTAGATGACCTCCTGAGATCTCTTCCAACCCTAATGTTCTATGATTCTATGAATACATGCCCCAGTGACGCTCAGCCTGGGGACGTATCCAAGAAGAGACATTTACTTTTTTTTGGTCTCCTCCCTCCCTCTCCCCTCCTCCCCCCACCCCCCCGCCAGCTCCCCGATCTGTCTGGTGATGCTGGTAGTGTTGCTATGGCTACCAGTCAGGAGTAGGTGTGCATGCGTGTGTGTGTGTATATATGGTGCAGGGAGGGAGCTGCCCAAGTACCATAGGCCTGCCACCATCACTGGCCACAATAACACAGTAAGTCAAGTATGATTCTCCCCTGTACTGCTGGTCTCCACTGCAGCTTGTGCCCTGTGGCAGACTGAAGGGGTCTCTGGGGTGCCATTGTATCCGAAAGGTTCTTTAATGCATGAGCATGAATCACTGGACACATGATTGATACTGAGGGCGGCTCCTGGAAACGTGCAGTGTTGTTCCAGGTGGTGAGAGTCTCTCATGCATTATACAGGGGCCTCGCGGGAAAAGCGGTGCCAAGGGTGACAAGGGAGATGCAGGAGAGACCGTGAGTACAGACTGGTGCTGAACTTTCACCAATAGTCGCTTTGGGCCAGACAGTGCCTGTCAGATGCAGGCCGTCGCTTAGGGTGGGTGGAGAGCAATACATCCTGGGACTCCTGGGAAATGTCGCGGAGGCGTAGTCGGCAGGATCTACACCCTGTTTACTGGTTAGCCATGGGTCATGCTCCCGGAATTTATTCACCAGATAACATAGATACTAAGAGAGTCCAAGGTGAGAAGGCTGGGAACGGGTGAAGCAAAAGGTTACGGTTTGTTATTTTCCATTTGTTTATTTCCGGTAAGGGAGCTAGAACAAAGGGAAAGGCAGGATGAGTAAACTGGAGACGTAACCCAGTCCCAACCTGGAGTTAGACAACCTCTGTGCTGACTGTGGCCTGGAAGCTGCAGTCAAAACAATGAGGGGATAAGAGTTGGGTTCATGGACTATGACAAGCATCCGGAAGAGTGCTGCAGTTAGAGCTGGCCAAGAGAGAGGCCCAAAAGCTGGAGGTAGCAGAGAAAGCCAAAGAGTGAGGTGCCTTTGGGTAGTGTCACACTCCCCTCTGTGGAGGGCAACAGCTTTCACTGGCTAAGATGCTGTATGAGCTAATTCCCAGCGCTTCGTGGGGCCTCATTTTTATCATTTGGCTTGGCACTAACCCTAAATACCTTGGGCATGACAGGCACTGTGTTGAAGCACATTCTGTTCCTCTTTTGCAGGGGAAAGCCGGTTTGCCTGGCCCTCTCGGGCTGGATGGTGCTCCTGGAATTCCCGGGCCAAGGGGAGAAAAGGTCATTACTCATGTAATATGTCTTTACTCTTCATCTGCCCAAAGGGGACAGAAATAGCCGAGTTGCCGTAATGGCAGGATGGACCAAGTGCGAGGAGGATGGAGAAGTGTCACCATGTCTCCCCCTGCTCCATGGACTTGCTGCAGCCAATATCATGGAATAGAATAGACATTGTCTGTCTAGCCAGCCTTCCCTGTTCCTCTGACTCATCTCCTATCTGTGCATCTGAAAGGTTTGGCCACTGTAGATGCCAGGACCTTCTCCTCTCCCACGGGATGCCCTCCTTTGGTGTCCCTGCCTCCTTTATCCCCATCCTCTTTCACAGTTCACTTGAAACCTCTACAGTCCTTTTCTTAACATGTCTCCCTTTCCAGGCAACTTAGGCTGACCTTAGAAATACAACCCTATAATGCTGAGGTTACATTAACAGACACTTCTCCAGACAAAATGGTCCTGCACTAAATTGCTGGCCACCAGTGGGAGTTCAGAGATGCTGCTGTAGATAGGACTGATTTCAGTTATAGTCTCGCCTTTTCTTTTCTTTTTCTTTTTTTCTCCTTTCTCCCTTCTCCCTCTGGAGTGTTACCTTCACTTAGGCTGTGCTTGCTTTTCAGGGGGAGGCAGGGATTGGCATTCCAGGCACACCTGGCTTTAAGGGAGCAGAAGGAGGAAAGGTATGTTTAGTCTTTGCAGCCAGGTTTGTACATGTGCAATAGGCAACCTCTGTCCCTCCCCTTTTCCTTCAGTGCTCTGGATGTAGTTATTAACAGACTGAACCGAAAAACTAAATCTGTCCTTGTAGTTCTATGGCCTGGGTTTTGCAGGAGGTCAGATTAGATGATCACAGGTTATGTCCATAATTGAAGATAGGGGTGTGATTCCCAGCTTGCCTAGATACACTCATGCTAGACCTCCCTGAGCAATATTTATCTGCTTTCACAGGAAAATTTCTATATTTCTCAGTCAGAAGACCTAAATATTTTGACTGAAACCGACATATTTCAAATTGGACATACTGCCACATTGCCTCATGGGAGTTATAGTTTACTGGCCTCATGTCTCCATTCTCCTCTATGGGCTGAGCTCCCCAGAGTGACTACATCTCCCATGAAGCACCATGGCCAGGGACTCCTATGATGTACTGCCTCCTTTCTCCAAAAGGGGAGATCGTGGTGCATCCTGGGAGATGAAGCCCTGTGTCCAAATTTCTGCCAAAAATTGAAATATGTATTTTTTTCCATTTTTGTCAAATTTTTCTGTGGAACCTCTTGCTTTTTTCCACCAGCTCTAGTGGGAAGGCTAGTGCAGACAAGGCGTCAGTGGCCACCAGCCTTTTTATCATGGCGTTTAGACCTTCTCTCATTAGGGTGGGAGGACTCAGTGATTAAAACACCAGTGGTAGTGGGAACCTTGGTACCCAGTGTGGCTACTGCAGTAGAACTAAACCAGCAATCACAAGGTGTTTGGCAGCAAAGCCCAGTGTAGATGCAGCTTCGTTTGTCAGACTTGGACTGGATGTTATTTTCTCAGAGGTAGGAGAGAATTTCATCTGGGTGTGAGCACCATGTGCCTGCGGTGTTCCAGCTTGGGGAGGAGTCAGTATGAGCCAATTAGCGTCTGACCTGCACTGGCATTAATGCCCAAACACTGGTCCTGATGAGCAGCTTGAGCCCATGGCCTATACTCTGGGGAGTTTCAGTGGGGCTGTAGAGAAGGAAGGCACCTAGGCCATAGAACAGAAGAGGAGCTATTCCACAGTGTCCACTGCAGCCTGTGCAGCATCTGGCCTCCCCCAATGCCAAGGGAAATGATTGGTGGCAGGTCCACCAGTTCTACCCCCAAATCCCTGCTCTGCCAGGCAGTGCCTGGAGTTTCTGTGCAGCTGGTCTTGTGGCACAAAAATCCTCCTTGGGCTTCCAGAATCCTGCCCTTTGCCCCTAAACAGCTGGTAGGAATTGCTCTTGCAGGACGCCTGTGTCTTCATTGTTTGAGGGCTCTGGATTTACCAAACCGTTGGAGGTGACAATCTAATAGGCGAGAGATGGGACGGGTGTTGCCGAAATCAGCCCTTTGTAAATAGCTGGACCACAATGGAGAGGTGTTGTTGAAACTCATGCACTGCTGCTGTAGTTGAAAAAGGAGAGAAACACAGAAGGGTGGTGATGATGAAGAAGAGAACAGGAGCCAGCAATGAGTCCTAGAGGCTGAGCTCTCTTCTCGCTTTGTTTTTCAGGGGGAAATGGGGCCACCCGGAGCACAAGGACAAAAGGTGGGTATTAAAAACATGCATCCAAGTTGAACCTGTGCTAGGGTGGTTGGAAAGGGGTGGTGGTCTTGTGATGGGGAAGATAGAGGGACATTCCTTGTGGCATTGAATGCAATGACATTACCCCAAATTCAAAGCCAGTGAAAGGAAATCCTTCTTCACACAAGGCATAATCAGACAGTGGAACTCCTTACCACAGGATGACATTGAGGCCAAGAATCCAGCAAAACTCAAAAAAAGATTGGATGGGTAGAAACCGGTGATCAATGGCTCAATGTCTAGTTGGCAGCCAGTATCAAGCAGAGTGCCCCAGGGGTCAGTCCTTGGGCCGGTTTTGTTCAACATCTTTATTAATGATCTGGATGATGGGATGAATTGCACCCTCAGCAAGTTCGCAGATGACACTAAGCCTTGAGGAGAGGTAGATATGCTGGAGGGTAGAGATAGGGTCCAGAGTGACCTAGACAAATTGGAGGGTTGGGCCAAAAGAAATCTGATGAGGTTCAACAAGGACAAGTGCAGAATCTTGCACTTAGGATGGAAGAATCCCATGCACCGCTACAGGCTGGGGACTGACTGGCTAAGTGGCAGTTCTGCAGAAAAGGACCTGGGGATTACAATGGATGAGAAGCTGGATATGAGTCAACAGTGTGCCCTTGTTGCCAAGAAGGCTAACGACATATTGGGCTGCATTAGTAGGAGCAT
Organism: Chelonia mydas; assembly: GCF_015237465.2. NCBI lineage: Eukaryota > Metazoa > Chordata > Testudines > Cheloniidae > Chelonia > Chelonia mydas. The sequence continues at coordinate 341,067,401 of NC_057849.1, forward strand.
TGCCAGCAGATCGAGGAACGTGATTATTCCCCTCTATTCGGCACTGGTGTGGCCACATCTGGAGTATTGCGTCCAGTTTTGGGCCCCACACTACAGAAAGGATGTGGACAAATTGGAGAGATTCCAGCAGAGGGCAACGAAAATGATCAGGGGGCTGGGGCACATGACTTATGAGGAGAGGCTGAGGGAACTGGGATTGTTTAGTCTGCGGAAGAGAAGAGTGTGGGGGGATTTGATTGCGGCCTTCAACTACCTGAAGGGGGGTTCCAAAGAGAATGGAGCTCAGCTGTTCTCAGTGGTGGCAGACGACAGAACAAGGAGTAATGGTCTCAAGTTGCAGTGGGGGAGGTCTACGTTGGATATTAGGAAACACTATTTCACTAGGAGGGTGGTGAAGCACGGGAATGGGTTACCAATACCTAGGGAGGTAGTGGAATCTCCATCCTTCAAGGTTTTTAAGGCCCGGCTTGACAAAGCCCTGGCTGGGATGATTTAATTGGGGTTGGTCCTGCTTTGAGCAGGGGGTTGGACTAGATGACCTCCTGAGGTCTCTTCCAACCCTAATCTTCTATGATTTTATGGTCATGAATACATTTAGGCTGGAAATTAGAAGGAGGTTTCTACCCATCAGAAAGAGTAAAGTTCTGGAACAGCCTCCCCACAGCAGTAGTGGAGGGCAAACAACCTAGGTAGTTTTAAGATGGAGCTTGATACATTTATGAATAGGACTATATGACGTGGCTTCCTGTGATAACAGGGGATTGGACTCAGTGACACAGAGATCCCTTCGAGTCCTGTATCTGGTGGTCTCTGCTCTGATCCAGCCTGGGAATCCCTAGGTTCCTGGTAGGGTTGCCAGACATCTGTTTTTTTCACTGGAACACCCAGTCGAAAAGGGACCCTGGCAGCTTCAGTTGGCACCGCTGACCGCTCTGTTAAAAGTGCAGTCAGCAGCGCAGCAGGGCTAAGGCAGGCTCCCTGCCTGCCCTAGCTCTGTGCAGCTTCCGGAAATGGCCCCCAGGTCCTTGCTGCCCCTATGCGCATGGGCGGTCAGGACGGCTCTGCGCACTACCCCCGCCCCAAGTGCCGGCTCCTCAGCTCCCATTGGCCAGGAATCATGACCAATGGGAGCTACGGGGGTGGTGTCTGTGGGTGTGAGGGCAGTGCGTGGAGCCTCCCGTCCCTGGTCACTCATGTGCCATGGGGCTGCAGGAACCTGGTGGCCGCTTCCTGGGAGCTGCGGTAAGCGCTGCCGGGACCCTGCACCCCGAACCCCCTCCCGGACTCCAACCCCCTGCCCCAGCCTGGAGTCCCCTGCCACACCCAAACTCCCTCCCTGTAGCCCGCACCCCCCCCCAACACTCTGCCCTTGCCCGGAGCCCCCACCTGCACCCCAAACCCCTGGCCTCACCCCGCCTCACCTCAGAGCCCACACGCCCAGCTGGAGCCTGCACCCCCTCTCACACTCTGAACCCCTCAACCCCAGCCTGGAGCCCCCTCCTGCACTCCAAACCTCTCATCCCCAGCCCCACCCCAGAGTCCACACCCCAACGTGCTACCCCAGCCCAGAGCCATTTCCCGAACCCCAAACCCCTCATCCCTGGCCCCACCTCAGAGTCCACACCCCCAGCCGGAGCCCACCCCCGCCCCAGACCCTAACCCCCTGACCCATCCCTGTGAAAGTGAGCAAGGGTGGAGGAGAGCGAGCAACGGAGGGAGGGGGGATGGAGCAAGTAGGGGCGGCTCCTCAGTGAAGGGGCGGGGCCTCGGGGCAGGGGGCGGGGCAGGGGTGTTCGGTTTTGTGCCATTAGAAAGTTGGCAGCCCTAGTTCCTGGTGGAGGCTGGGAAGGCAAAAAGTGTCAGTAAAGGCATATTAAACTGCATCGTACTGTTCAGCCACTAAGCAACCTACCTTTTTAAAGCTAACCTCAGCCATTGCTGGCAATGCATTAAAGGATCTTCTAGTGAACACATCTGGTGTGTATCTCTCTGAGAAGGGAGCCCTGCAGCCAGTCCATATTTGGTACCGAACCCTGACTTGCTGGTAAGCAGCCCTACCGGGTACAAAATGTACATGACAGAGGCCCCGCACAAACAGGCGGCAATGATTGTTGGGGAAGTGACTCGGGGAGAGTGGGGAGGATTTTGCTGCCCAGGGGTGAGGAAAACATCGATGTCTTAGCCTGTGACATTCACTGCTGGACAAGGATCAGGGAGTCAAAGACTATGATTTCTTGATGTAATAAAAAAACCCTGAGAGTGGCTTAGGTATGTGAAAGATAATCAAATCTCAGGGCATGAAGTGGTCACCTCCATGGGCTGGAAAGATCTCCAGGCCCCTACATGTAGCGCTGAATGAGTAGTTAAATGCATGATTGAGTGAGCCGTTGCCCACCCCCTGAAGCATGGGATGTCAGCCACTGCTGTAGGCAGGATACCGAACCTGACTGGCCAATGGTCGGGTCTGGCTAATTCAATCTTCTTATCACAGTTTCTCTTCCCTGCCTCTCCAGCATCAACTGGCTTATTGCTTGGAGAGGATTCTGCAGAGCAGCGGCTCTGGGAGACGGACATGTGACTCACTTCAGACCGTCTTGTCTAGCGAATGGAAAACTTGCTTTCTAAAGAACTGCCCCTCCAACACACAATATTGAGGGCCAAGCCCTGCTTGCCTGTGGAAAAGTGCATGTTTATAACAATGCATGGGAATTGTGTATTTGCACATTCAAACAGCCATCTCTAACTTGCCCTTTGCATGTGCAATCATGGTACTGTGTGCACAAATGTGGGCATGCACTTGTGTGGGCATTTTTGCATGTGCAATTGCACCTCTTTAAGAAAAGCAAAAAGTGTGACTGAGTGTTTTCTGTAAGGGGCCTTAGGCCTAGAACTACTGGTGTTTTTAATGAGCTCTTTCGGGGACTGACTACATGGGACAGTCAGGGAAATACATTTTGTTTTTGTTTTTGTTTAGGGTGAACCAGGATTGCCTGGAGAGGAAGGACTGACTGGCCCAAAGGTAGGGTTTGGGTGAACCAAAATCAAAGTTAAAAAAAAATGCAGTGAATTTAGAGCCCAAACTACCCCGATAAAATGGGACCCCAATCTCAGCTGATGTTACCATAATACACACAATATTGTGAGAATTAATTATTGTTTGTCTGGCTCTTTGAAATCCTCACCTGAAGGGCAATATATGAATGCAAAGTCTATTGATATTAAAACAAAGATATATTTGTTCTCTTGCTTTGCAAACTCCTGGAGGAGGAATATCCAAAGCTCTTTCTCCTGCAGAGTGCAGGGCTTGCTTGTTCGTTGGTTGATATTTCTTTGCAAATGGATCTTTGTCTTAACAAAAGCATCTTTCATTTTCCAGGGTAAAAAAGGCCAAGCAGGTGTCAAAGGGGAGAAGGTGAGAGGGGTCCTTAAACTGATAGAAATAAATGATGCTTGGACATAGGAGAGGAGAGAGAATAGGCCTGATTTGCTCTTGGTTACACTGGTATAGATCAAAGATAAATTTGGTGGAGTTACACTGGTCTAAAACCAGTGTGGTTGGCAGCAGAACTGAGCCCAATATCTGAGTTGTCTTAGCCTGTTGAATGTGCATTCAGTTTTCTTTTGAGGAATATTTCCCATGCATATTTGTTGTTTTACAAACCCCAAAGTCACATTCCTTCTGCATTTTCATTTAATTATTAAATCAAGGATCAAAATAAGATTGGGCATTTTTATTAGCATTTGCAGCTAGGATAAAAATAAGCTATCAATCCTCATGCTTCAGGATATTGGCTTATCACCAGCTGGGGACAGGAAGGTATCTCCCCTGAAGGTGACTTCCTCTGCAGTTTTGAGGCTCTGTCAGAGATTGGATGCTGAAGTAGATGGACCCATTGGTCTGTTTTGGCAACTCTTATGCACCTAATACCTCTATGTATTTTCTGTCGCTTGCAGGGGGAGCGTGGAGAAATGGGGCCGAAGGGACTTCAAGGAATTGCTGTAAGCCAATCAAGTTGCTTGACAAGCTGCTGTCAGAATGACCCTGCATGTAACAAATGGAACCAACCCAAACCCTTTCTTGATGAGACCATCGCAGAGCCAGCTCCTTCCCAATGTTGCAATGCCTTTGGAGCCACTTGCCACAGCTCTTGCAAACATTGTAGTCTCTGTTTGGCATCTCCTGTTGCTACAGATGCTCTGCTTGGCTCTCATTTACATGAATGCCCCTTTATGCCACTCTGGGTAAAAGGGCATTAAAGTGGGCCTTTTACCTGCCAGAATACTGTGAAAGAAACCTGGTATTAATGAGAATCAGGCTCTTCGTTAACGTGAGTCTGCAATGGCTGCATTCAGGTTGAAGACTAGCCCCATCCCCTTTTAGCCTCCTGGAATGGCAGGGAGGTGGTGACATTTGGGTGTCTCAGAGTTTGATTTAGGTTTCCTACGGACTGGCAGATCTCTCTCTTGCCCCCAAAAGCCCGCAGAGTGGGTGCTTGTATGGGTGCCTTCTGGTCTTGTATTCAACCTTCTGACCGTTAAAAATTGGGTGGGAAATCTCATGAGAACAGAATTTCTAGTGAGATTTGTACATGCGGGTGGATCTGGCTGGAGGTCCCCAAAGAAGACTACTGCATGGTGTGGGGCCTGCTTGTGTTGAAAAGCCTGGTAGTGGGACATAGAGCACATCACTTCTAGGTCGCCCTATTTAAATAGGGCCCAGGTTCAGGATAAATGTTCCCATCTGATGGCTGATGGGTAGCCTGTGTGCCGGGATCTGGTGATCTCATTCCACTCCCTAATGGGCGAGTTTTCATGGGATTAAAATCATCATCATGTTTAGCCCCCTTTTTGGGAGCAGTCTTGGCAGAGAAGCCAATGGCTAAATGTCCCATGAAGACACGACTTGACACTGCTGTTGTCCCTGCTGTACAATGTGGTCCCTTTGGGACCCCGGAATTAAATGACTGAAATTTTTTTAACCTGTTGGAAATGTTCCTTTGATGTTTTACAGGGTCTTCCAGGAATGGTGGGGCAGAAAGGAGACCAAGTAAGTAATATGGGGGCAGTGGGGGTCATTTAGATCGAGGAGCCAGGGCAAAGAACAGGAGTCAGGACTTCTGACAATCAGATAACAGCCTTAAAATAGTGACTGTGTTTAGCTGCCTTTACAAGTTTCCTCTCTTCTGATACAGTGTGTTCCAAGAAGAGCCCGGGGAATAACTGATGTTTCAGTTCGCTGGCAGCTCCAACATTTTTGTTAAAAAAAAATTCATTTTGGGCCAAACCGAATCGGAAAACTGCAAAAAAAATTTCGGCAAATAGAAAAAAAATCCATTTTGAGTCGAACAAAAATGTCTGGCATTTTAAAAGAACTACATTCACAAAATGAGTAGCGGTGGGGTCTCCTTTAGTCCTGTAGTTAGGGGTGCTCACCTGGGATATAGGAAACCCTTGTTCAATTCCCCCCTTCTGATTCAATTCCCCCCTCTGCCTATTGTGGGGAAGAAACTTGTACTTGGGTCTCCCACCTCTCAGGCGACCGGGCCATTGGCTATTCTGCTGCAGAGCTCTCTCAACCTGTTCCACTTAGTGTAAACAGTAACTGGAGCAGGGACTTGAACTTGGTCTCCCACATCCCAGGTGAATGCCCAACCCCCAGCCGATAGTGTACATCTCTCACTCTCTTTCCCTGTGCCAGTGACCATTCTTATTCATCATAGTCATTCATAATTACAGTGTCTGCTCATTGGGCCAATGAAAGACATACAGCATCATTAGGGCCCTACCAAATTCACGGCCATGAAAAACGCGTCACAGACCAAGAAATCTGGTCTTTAATATACTTTTACCCTATACTATACAGATTTCACAGGGCAGACCAGCTCTGAAGGCAGCGCAAAAGTAAGGGTGGCAATACCACTGCCCCCCTACAATAACCTAGTGACCCCCCCCACAACCTCCTTTTGGGTCAGGACCCCTACAGTTACAACACCATGAAATTTCAGATTTAAATAGATGAAATCATGAAATTTACGATTTAAAAAATCCTATGACCGTGGAATTGACCAAAATGGACTGTGAATTTGGTAGGGCCCCAAGCATCATCCTATTGTTTTACTTCTGTCCTTCTGTGCCTGAGCTGGGGGCTGGGTTAAGAAATGATGCTTTAGGCTTTTTTAAGCATAAAAACTTTTAATTTTCTAACTATTAACTTTATGTATTTAATCTTTCCTTACAGGGAAGTCAGGGCTTTCCAGGTGCTCCGGCCATGGGGGTAACTATGAGTGGACAGTAGTTCTGGTAACCCCCCTGCGCAATAGATACTGCATCACTCAGTGTACAATCCAGACATGGCTTGTGTCGCTTAGCGCACAGCTTTCCGGCGGGCAGCGTGAACAGCTAAAGAACTAGGGAAGTCTTACTGAACTGTCTGTTCACGCTCACTGTTAAAGTCACCTGGATCCACGGGGTGCACTGACTTCTGAAAACCAGGCTCCTTGGTGGTGGAATTATGAAAGCCAGTTCCACATGAGTGATTACTGCTATTTCTTCTGTAATATGCTATTTCCTGGAAGGCCCTGATCAAGACTGGGGCCGCATTGAGACTGGTGCTAGAAAGACAATCCTGGCCCCAGAGATTTTGTAGTCTAATCCTGTCCATTTAATCTGATCTCCTGTTATGAGAGTTAGCACAGGGCTGATTTTGGCACTACGAGGGCACTTACATTTATTCTGAGAGATACTGAGGCCTGCTGGAACCATCGAGGCTCAGCCCTGGTGTAATTAAAGTCCTTGGGCTGTTCTGGGTAAATCTTGACCAGTTAACTGGCCCCGCTGCCCTGAAGGTGAATTACCTCTGGATCCCACACTTGGGCTTACAGAGGCCCTGATTCAAAGCCCATTGAAATAAATGGGAGTCTTTCAATGGGCTTTGGACCAGGCCTATAGTCCTTTCTGGTGTTGGATACAGTATAGGAGTCGGCTTTTGCCACTCAAACACGGGGTACAAGGTCCTATAGGGTAATGGGGTAATGGAGGTAGACTGAGCTTATTTTGCTTTGAAACTTGAGTTGTGTCCCCCCCACATTGTCCCCCCTCCACCTCCATAAAACCCCAGTGTAACATGATCTGAATATGGCAGAGAGAACTGGGCTTATTTAGTCTGCAGAAGAGAAGAGTGAGGGGGGATTTGATAGCAGCCGTCAGCTACCTGAAGGGGGGTTCCAAAGAGGATGGAGCTTGGCTGTTTTCAATGGTGGCAGATGACAGAACAAGGAGTAGTGGTCTCAAGTTGCAGTGGGGGAGGTCTAGGTTGGATATTAGGAAACACTATTTCACTAGGAGGGTGGTGAAGCACTGGAATGGGTTCCCTAGGGAGACGGTGGAATCTCCATCCTTCAAGGTTTTTAAGGCCCGGCTTGACAAAGCCCTGGCTGGGATGATTTAGTTGGGGTTGGTCCTGCTTTAAGCAGGGGTTTGGACTAGATGACCTCCTGAGGTCTCTTCCAACCCTGATCTTCTATGATTCTATGATTCTAATATCCATCTATGGCAAGGAAATCCATCCCTCTAAATAAAGAGGACACTTATGTGGCTTCCTTTTCTCCTAGGTTGTTGGACCTCCAGGCAAGAAGGGTGCCAGAGTAAGTTAACTAAGCAGCACAATGTTAAACTTGCATGAGACCTTTGCCTAAGAAGACTAGGGCTGAGTACCATGTTACTCACTGAGATTCCTGGGCTATATGGAGACCTGGTCTCATGAAATGACAAAGCTCAAGTGAACCGAGATTGGAACATAAGAACTCTCATACTGGGTCAGACCAGTGGTCCATTTAGCCAGTATCCTTTCTCTGACAGTGTCCAAGGCCAGATGCTTCAGAGGGACTGAACAGAACAGGGCAATTATTGAGTGATCCATCCCCTAGTGTCTAGTCCCAGCTTCTGGCAGTCAGAGGCTAAGGGACAACCAGAGCATGGTGTTATGACCCTGACCATCTTGGCTAATAGCCATTGATGGACCTATCCTCCATGAACTTATCTAATTCTTTTTTTAACCCAGTTATAGTTTTGGCCTTCACACCGTCCCCTGGCAATGAGTTCCACAGGGTGATTGTGTGTTGTGTGAAGAAGTACTTCCTTATGTTAGTTTTAAAGCAACTGCCGATTAATTTCATTAGGTGACCCCTTGGTTGTGTGTTGTGTGACAGAGTAAATAACACTTCCTTATTCACTTTCCCCACACCCTTATCATTTTTATAGACCTCTAGCATATCCCCCCGTAGTCTCTTTTCTAAGTGAAACAGTCCCAGTCCTTTTGGTCTCTCCTCATATGGAAGCTGTATTCAAGGTGTGGATGTAACGACACATGATCAACGATGATTCTACCCCATTAATCTTTCTCTTGTTTATATGCAAGCCAATTGAAACCCTCACGTAACATCTAGCCCAGGGGTAGGCAACCTATGGTACGCGTGCCAAAGACGGCACGCGAGCTGATTGTCAGTGGCACTCACACTGCCTGGGTCTTGGCCACTGGTCCGGGGGGCTCTGCATTTTAATTTAATTTCAAATGAAGCTTCTTAAACATTTTAAAAACCTTATTTACTTTACATACAACAATAGTTTAGTTATATATTAAAGACCTATAGAACAAGACCTTCTAAAAACGTTGAAATGTATCACTGGCACGAGAAACCTTAAATTAGAGTGACTAAATGAAGACTCGGCACACCACTTCTGAAAGGTTGCTGACCCCTGGTCTAGCCACATGGCAGATGTAAATTTGCTTCCAGCCATTCTGTTTCCAGTGTCAGCTTGTGGAAAAGGCTTAGATCTTGGGGTACTGGTTAAGGAGGTTAGTAAGGCACAGATCCAGTGCCCAAGACAGAATCTGGACTCTGTCTAGAGTGGAGAGGTGTTGACCTTGCTAGAGTGAACTCAGTTTCCAAAATCCAAGGACTTCTTCGAGGTGGAAGAGACCACCTGCTGCATTAGCCATGATGGCAGGATTGATTTAATTTCCCTTCCCCCCCCCCCCCGTACCCTTATGGATGTGTTGGGTCTGGAATGTTCTAACTCTGGAACTTCCCTTAGCACAGTGGTCCCCAAACTGTGGGGTGTGCCCCCGCCTCGTTCGGGGGGGGGGCATGGCGGGGCCCCAGCCAGCCCCCATGGGGGCAGGGCGGAAGCACCACCCAGCCCTGTTCTGCCTCCAGCTCTGCTCTGGCCCTGCCCCCAGCCATGGCTCCTGGCCCTGCCCCCAGCCCTGCCCCAGGCTGGGGCTCTGCTCCCGGCCCCAGACCTGTCCCCAGCTGCAGCCCCAGCCTCAGTCCCCTTACCTCTGTCAGCATCCCCCGCCCCCCACCCCAGAGCCCCGGATCCCGGGTGGGGCTTCACTCCCAGTCCCAGACGTGCCCCCAGACAGGGCTCTGCTTCCGGCCCCAGCCTCAGCCCCTGGCCGCGGCTCCATTCCTGGCCCCAGCCCCAGACCTGCCCCCAGCTGTGGCCCCAGTCTCAGCCCCCTTACGCCTGTCAGCATCCTCCCTCCTCTCTCCCCCTGGAGCTGTGGCCCCACTCCCAGTCCCGGCTCCTGGGTGGAGTGCAACCCTGAAAAGTCTGTGGACCACTGCCTCAGCAGCTCATTGCCAGACTTAGAACTACAGAACTTAGGCTCCATTTTCCCTCCTGCAGCCCTCCTGGCTAGTACTCATATCTCCCTCAACTACTCTTCCTAACACCCCCCGCCCCTTTACAACATGACAAACTTCTGCTTTGCTTTTCTTCAGGCTTGAGCGTGCCCAGTGCATTTATCCCCATTGTTCTCCAACCGTTTCCATTCTATGGGGCACGCCTATAAGAGATGGATCCTCTCATGAGACCCACCTCCCATTATGGGACTTAGCAATACTCTCTTGGTTGCTGTCTGGGTCTCAAAACGTTTCATTCCATTCTGTGGCGCGCTGGCAGAGGGGTCTGCAGAGTCCTTAGCCTTCTCCTTGCCTCATACGTCCTATTCTTCTGACCTTTTATCATTTTTGTTGGTAAAATACCAGTCTCTTTTGAAGCTTCTTAGCAGACAACTCCCGGGCCAGATTCTCATTGCATTTACACCAGCGTGAATTAGGAGTTGCTCCAATGGAGTTAAACCGGTGTAAGTGAGAGCAAAGTCCGGCTAACCCCGTTAATTCCTTCCACTGTTACACAGTTTTCCACAGCTAAGGACTCCATGAAATCCACTAGGGACTTAACTAGAGATATTGATTTTACATAGTAGGCCCCCAGATACTATGGTGACAGGCAGCAGGACAAAATCCGAAGATAAATGGGTAGATTTCTCAAAGAAATTAGTCTTCAGAGTGGACTGAAAACTGGATTCCTGCAGCCACACAGGAAGGGCAAGCCCTGGCTAGGACATGTGACTAACTGTGTGACTTCTTCACACTTAGGGCGATATTGGACCCGTCGGCCCCCCAGGACCACAGGGAAACAAAGGAAAACAAGGAGTTAAAGGAGAGAAGGTAAAGGCTGTGCTTGTGGCACTGGAAAGTTTCCGTTTCTTTGTTGGTTCAAGTTGTACATTGTGGGTCTCCACGAAGAAGGCCACAATGTGGATTGAGCTTCTTATTAAGCCAGACTGGTGTGCACGGTCCATGCATGGTAGCCCCCGATGTTTGCAGTGGCCCACTGAGGCCCAAGGCTTTGAGACAGATATGTTGTAAGGCAGGAGGGTGACAATGAGGCCCCGAGGCCCAGCAATACATGTTTCCTCTCGCTTCCTGCCTCTCTGCGCTGGAAATGCACCAGGTGGGAGATGCCTCCTTTCCGTCTGGCCCTAAACGCAGAGGCTTGTCTGTTGAGTTGGAAGCTGTCTGGGGGTAGGACAATGTCCCCCTTTGTGTCTTATGCAGCACAAAGCACACTGTGTGCAGTCAGCCCCTGGTAATTACAGTATGAACTGGAAGTAGGTCAGTATCTCTGAACCCCGTGTGGATGGGCTCAAGAGGGCGGGAAGAGAAATGGCTGAAGCAATGGCCACGCTGCATGACTTGTTACTGAAGCAGGGTGACACCAGGAGCAGGGGCAGGCAACCTCCAGCTGGTGCTCAGGGAGGGGAATTCTCAGGGGCTGTAGTAGGTTGAGAGCAGAAGGGTGATGCTAATGCAGAGTCGGACGGGCAGCTGGCGTGACGATGGTGAAACAAGAGTGAGGCACTCGCTCCGTTCACTGATCAGAATTCTAGCAGCAGCGTGTGACTTGTTCAATGTGGATACTAGCCCAAAAGAGCTAAGGGCCTTTCCATGAGAACTGCCTCCTCCTGAAAACCTCCATGCTGGCTGCCGAGACCCGGTCTGGATTCCTGCATGTTGCTGAATGCTGCTGATGCCCAGTGGGAGAGACAGTCTCATCTCAGTCTTCCTAGGGATGCAGGAAAAGGGAGGAGGGCAAAATAATCACTACGTTTTATTGCAAGCAGCACGGTGAATTTGATGAATTTGTGTTCATTGATCTCCCCTCAGGGAAGTCCAGGTTTTGGCATTCCAGGGCAATCGGGATTGAAGGGGGACATGGGCGAAAGGGTGAGTGGGGGCCATGTGATGAATGGGAACGGAGAGGGGAAAGGACGGAAAACAAGAGATGCTGAGCTCAATTCTGCTCCATTACCTCTGGGCAGCTGCACTGAAATCAATGTGACGTCAGCGGGGACTGAGAGCGAAATCTGGCCTCACCCCGTATGGCCTGTCACTAGCAAATTAATCCAGTAGCTTCTGATACAAAAAAGATGTACCTTAAACGGTCTACAGAGCCCGCAGGGCAGCTCACCCCAGGGTGTGGGACTGCAGAGCAAAGGTGATGGGGTTGTAGCCAGCGTGAACTCCCCCTGTAGTGCAGATCCAGGGTCCCTTGGGGCACCACCTGAATATTACTTGATCAGGTCCCTGCCATTGCAGGTACCTCGGGCATGCTGCACCCCAGTCCCTCCTGTTCTCTGCCTATTTAGTGTCCCGAGGGCTGTGGCACTGTTGGGCTGGGTGTGGGGATGGCTGAGTGGTGGCCTGTCATATACAGGAGGTCAGATGACACGATCTGGTCAGATCCCTTCTGGCCTTAAACTCTAGGACTCTGGCTATTATGAAACACAGCAACGTGGACAATCAAAGCCCTTGCTATTAAAAACACGTGCTTTCTCCCCCCTCTCCACATGACAGCATATTAGTCCAGCTGCTAAGAGAGCGCAAGCAAAGAGCAGGTAGCTGCCCAGAGTGGCGCCTTGAAGAGGTGCAAAAGGCAGCTTAGAACAGCTTCTAACAGTTCAGCCAAGGGAAGATGCCACTTTGGCTCACCAGGCAGAACTGCTGCTTAGAGACCCTAAGTGTCCTACTTGGTGTTGGCCGCTGCAATTCAAAGACATACGCACGCATTGTGTCCCAAGCTGCAGAGCAGCCATTTTAGAGCCTGGCCACCAACTGGCAGGCCTGGGCACACTTAGGCTAAGGTTTTGAATTGTGACTGTCATTTCAGAGAGCTCAAATTGCGACACTTTCCGGGGGCCTTAATTTCAGAGAGCGGGTGCTTAGCGCTTTCCAACACACCCTTTAATGTGTCTCGGGGTGGGTACCCAAAATCACTAGCCAGGTCTAAAAAAGTGGGCCACCGTGCCTGCATGCCCAGGGTGTCTTGGGAATTACTTGCGTGAGTTGTATCTGCTGCTGAGAGTGTTTTGCTAGGGTTATGAGATCAGAACTCAGTGACGTCTTCGGGTATTGTTCTTGCCAACTGACTTACAGTCTCATTTCTCCGCAGGGGAATGTAGGTTTATCTGGCAAACCTGGCCCAAAGGTGAGTGAGCACAGACCGCAGAGCATGTGCAACGCAAAATCACAACTGTTGCTTGTATCGCCCAAAGGGACTTCGGTCAGTTGGGTTTTGCAACAGAAAAAGCGATGCCGCTAAAGTGGGATTAGAGTGGACGTTCATGGGGCGGGGAAGCTGTAATGACTAAAGAGGCTTCAAGGCAACTTGTGGCTCTGCTGGAATCTCCATTCAGCAGAGCTGGGGCCTTGCACGCTGCAAGACGACAGGCTAAAACTGCCTCTTTGTACTCTCCCCTTGCTTAACCCTAACTCCCCAGTAGGAAGGTATCCAGGCCATTTCTGGGTGTGCAGAAACCTAGAGAGACCACGATCCCAATGTAACCCACTTTCCACCCCTTCTGGAGACATAGAGGGACAGGTTGAAATATCTTCTAAAGGTAGCTTCAAAAATACCTCTCAGTGTCTCTTTGCCCAGTGCCAGACCGGTGGACAAGGGCATGGAAAACAGCCTAGATGCAGATTCACAAAGATACTCAGGCAGCTGGCCTCCCCCACCAAAGTGCCTCTGTCAATCTGGGTCCTCGGGCAGAAGATCTGCTTAACGATGATATTTCTCTCACGGTGTTCCCTAGACTTTGTTGAAGGGGAATTTTGTTTTGGGAGACTGGTCCTTCACCAAACATAGCACATAGTGTGGGCTGCTTTGGGATGGGTGCACTTGGGGGCTAGGGGAAGGGTGCACCTACGTGATTGGGAGATGTAGGCCAGAGTGGAAGTGCAAAGGTGAGGCCAAGAGGTTTTAACTCAATGTGGTGGAGAAGTGGGGGGGGAGAGGAGAAGGGTGTTTGGGTGAGGAAGGATGTTGTTAGTGCTGTGGAGAGTTGTTACGGCTGCTCAGTCTTGGAGCTCCGATGTTAGCTGCACTGGCTGGGAATGCAGCGTACTGATTCAGCAGTGTTACTCGATCTTACTCATAAAGAACGGCCACAGGCTCGGTTCGGTGGTGAAGGCGCTGGGCCAGCATGGTACTAGCACCCCGGCTCCGTGGTTACAGGTACATTCAAACATGTATGCCCGTGACAATGGGACCAGCTCAATCAGGACACCAGGGTCCTATCACCTTGGCTAGCACAAAGATGCTCCTTTTCTGACTTCTCTTTTTATACAGGTTTCAGAGTAACAGCCGTGTTAGTTTGTATTCGCAAAAAGAAAAGGAGGACTTGTGGCACCTTAGAGACTAACCAATTTATTTGAGCATAAGCTTTTGTGAGCTACAGCTCACTTCAATTGGTTAGTCTCTAAGGTGCCACAAGTCCTCCTTTTCTTTTTATACAGTGATACAAACAAGTTATGTATTACTCTCCAGATGTTGTTAGCTAGCACCTTTATCCTTGTACCTGCTAGTTAGAAAAAAATATCCTCATCCATTATCCTGTCATTCCCTCCTTATCTTATGAGGGGTCGATGTGTTCTTGTACTATCCCTTAAGAATGTGTTTACATAGTTACTTGAGAGATCTGTGTGGTTTTGTACCGTCCTTTCCAGACAGGAATGCACTAACGTCGTTAGCTGACACCTGGTGCATTGCTATTGTGCTGAAGCCCGGCTTACTCCGGATCACAGCCTTTGGTTCATACTGTTACTTTTGCATAGGGCTCCAGCATGGCCTACAAAGGGGACATGGGGGGCAATGATACGAATGAATATAGAATGCCTCTTTTACAAACCCTACGCAGGTGAGATGTTTAGATGCCAAACAGCGTGAGCTGGGCCTGTTTCGCATCCCTAAACACAGCTGCCATGCAGAGAGAAAGAGACACCCACATCACACAGCAGCCTAGACCACCAGGGGTACAAAATGCAGTAGAAGAAAACAACAGTTGTGTTCACTGTTTATTTCCAGGGGGAAATGGGTCCAAGGGGACAGAAGGGTGAACCAGGAATACCTGGGAAACAAGGAGAGACCGGACTAAGAGGTAAAGATGTAAGTAGAAACTAATGGCCCAGTAAGACCGATCATGTTGGTACAATTTGCTGAACTGCACCATTTTCTTAAACACAAAAGGAAAAAGAAGCTTCCAAATTAAAAATGGCTCCTTGCCACCATCTGACGAGGGGGGAGTGGATTATGTGGAAGGAACTGGTGGGTGTCAGTTTTGTTTTGGGCATGGGAAACGGGAACTTTTAATAATTAGGTGAAATGGCTCAGTCTGTGACCCGTTACACTACGTGAAATTCAGGTACAATCCTGGACTAATAAGCAACTCAAGCAACATACAGCTCTGCTCTGTCCCAGCTGGTGAGAAGATGCACCCTTCAGCAATGTGGCTGTGCCCTGGGCATTCTAGGGTACATATCTGGGCAGAGCTCTGCCGGTCAGAGTGCACTGTCTCTTTAACTTCAGCTAAAGTGGGACAAATGTGTTGCACCATGGCCTTTGTGTTGCAACATCTTGACATCGCATCATCACATCATGACGACATATCATCAACTCGTGACAACTTTACGCTGCACCATGCCATCTTGGTGTGATGATGATGCACCAGCTCTCAAGGACATTTTAGGGCATGCTAGTATATTTTGCAGGACGTGAGATTGCTCCGTTAGAACTGGGACAGGCAGCCAGGCCAAGGTTCCCTCTAATTTTTTCCATCCATGTGCGGAATAAATTTTGTAATGTGCATCGAGGATGTGGATGTGCGCCACCAGTAGAAACAAAAAACCTAGATATAATATATATTTTTTAAAAAGTCACCATAGGGATAATTACTCCAGCCAGGACAGGTTAGGCATTTTAGAACTCACGACTCAAAGAATTAAGCTTAAGTGTAAGAGAAATAAAAATTATTAAATGCACAGACCTGTCAAAAAACTAAAATAACAGCACTTCGAAAGAATAAAATTACAGAGAATATATGTGCATTGCAGGAAGTACCAAGAAGTAACAACAACAATAATACAATAATGTGTTGGGAGGTGAGTGTGAAAGATACAGAGACAGTGTGTGTGTGTGTGTGTGTGTGAGAGAGAGAGACAGAGACTGTGTGTGTGACACACAGACTCTCTGTGTGTGTGTGTGTGACACACAGGCTCTCTGTGTGTGTGTCACGGCGACAGCATGTGTGCTGGCTGCTGGGGAAGTTTCTGAGAGACGCTGTGCACTGTCTCTTTAAGGCACTCACTGGAAGCTCTCCTGAGCCCTGTCTCCCCTCCCCCGCTCTGCGGAGATGGGGTACATGGGCAGTGGGGAGCGGGAGAGAGAGAGAGAGAGAGAGTGTGTGTGTGTGTGAGAGAGAGAGAGAGACAGACAGACAGAGACAGAGATTGTGTGAGCTGGCTGCTGGGGAAGTCTCAGACACCATGGCTGTCTCTTTAAGAAAGGCACTCAGTCACCCGGAAGGCTGGTTCAGATCTCAGACTGCAGCAGCTCTCTCCTGCTCTCGAGTTCTGAGCCAGGCTGGCCCCTCTTCCCTGCTCTGTGGAGCTGGGGTACAGGGGACACCCTGACATCAACACCCCCTCTCGCCCCCCTGCTTTGCACAGCCAGCAGGAGGGTCGCCAGGAGCAGCTGCAGGAGCAACATGGCTGCAAAGCAGCGAGGGGAGGGGCACCTGAACGCATGCTGCCGGATGTGCGCGGCTCTGCTAATCAAGTGCATGGCACTTGAATCTCTCCTGGGCGGCCGCCCAACCGCGCAGCTTAGAGGGAACACAGGCAGCCACCCAAGAGAGTTTCATTACAGGCCTCAGATAAGACTCTTTACTAATGACAGCCAATGGCCACGCTCCTTTAGTTCAACGAGTTTGCACATCCAAGAGTCTTTCCATCATTGGAGTTACTATCACAATGTCCTGTGGCAGAATAGAGCCCAAGTGTCCCTTGTATGTACTGATCCATGAAGGAAAGGATTAAAGGGAAGAGCCCTGATCCTCATTTCCGGTTACACTAGAGTAATGTCACTGACTTCAGAGGAGTTACTCCTGGTTTACACTGGCAACAGTAAGATCAGAGCCAAGCCAGGCACTTTAATTCAATTGGGAAATTCAGAATAACAAAACTGGTCACGAACTGAACTTTAACCTGACACTTCGTGTTATGTTCTAGGAACAACCAGGGCAGAAAGGGAACCTGGGGACCGAGGTAGCATAATGGGAATTCTGTGCTTTCCCATAGCCATGGAGATGATTGAGCTCTCTCTGCTGTAGTCTGTAGTAGAATGCGGAACCTCCTGATAAATATTAATGTGAAGCTGTTCCGATGCGACTCCCACGTCGTCCGAAAGGACCCTCTTCTTTTCCCATTTTGGGGGCTTCGATTCAGATGAGAGGTGTGGAGGTCAGGTTTGCATTTGGTTCAGCCTGGCTCAACCAACCCAAGTTATTGAAAGTCCCCCAAACGGTCTCCAACTCTGGGTAGGTTTTCCTTCTGGGTTTGATTTCACCTGCCAGAGTTAGAGACTGCAACCGACCTATCAAACGGGACTTCAGAACCTTTTTCCTTCTGGGAAGGTTCTTCAAGTTCTGGGGGGTGGGACTGACCCCGGAGGCGGTCACCCGCTTGTTAAGGCTGTGGAGGTGGAAAGCAGGAGACTTTCCCAAAATCCCATTGGGGACTGGTGGAGAATTGTCAACCTCCCCCCACCTCTACTAGCATTATTGCAACTCTGACATCTCCCTGCAACATCTGACCCTATTTACTCCAGCTCCAGGCACCCTCTGAAATGTCACCCCCATTTACTGCACCTCTGACAACCCCCCCCCCCATCTTTATCATTGCAGTCTCGTCTCGTGGCTGCTGGGGAAAGAGACTGGCCTCATTCAAAGCCACTGGCCACACAAGTGGGCTTGACTCTCTCTCCATTTGAACTAGCATCTGCAGGCATAAGTGCTGGGGAAGCCTGACACACCCATTTACCTGAGGCTGCTAAGCAGGCTTTAAAAAAAATTGTCCTTCTTTCCTTTAGGGAGAAGCAGGCGCCCCAGGAGAGCCAGGAGAGAGAGGAATCTGGGTAATGATTCATTCCAGGGTGCAGAATGGGATCTTTCAGTGCTTCAGTGGCATCCTTCAGGCACTATGTTTCCATGTTCAAGCAGTTATAGAAGGGAATTAGTGAGGGAAAAAGAGATCTGTGCAATGAGTTTGGTGGTTCCCAGCCCAGGGCTTTCTCCTAGGGCTTTCAATCCAGCACATGTCAGCAGCATTGGAATTCACATGCACAAAGAGTCCCCTCCCAAATTAAAACCACAGAGAGTTCAGGCGGGTGCCTAGGGTGAAGTCTTCTGCACTTCCTGTGCTGCTGGTCAGGTTCTGGAACGCCCATTGGGCTGTGTGTGCGAAGATCATTCTCTTGTTTCACTCATGATTCTTTGAATCATTTTGCAGGGACCTTTCGGGCTTCCGGGACATCGTGGAGAACAGGGGATCAAAGGCGAGATGGGAAAACCAGGACAGGATGTAAGTCAGTCATCGAAGGCGTGGTGGAAGGAGCGGGAGCTTGGGAGACAATACTGTAGCTGGCAAAAGAGAGGCCCGTAACTCTGCTGCTTCAAAGGCTGCAAGCTCCCTCCCTCTGTGTGATGTAGCATGGCAGGCCCGGCATTGAAGGGCTGTTCCCCAGCAGGAAGGGATGGAACCAGTTTGAATAACTGGTCTGACTGGGTGGACACACAAGACATAAGGAGGATTCTGCCATGGGCACCCCTGGTGTGCACACCGCTCGAGTGTGTGAAATCTCCTCTGCCCACCTCTGAGGAAGAGTCACTTGTGTTTTCAGCCTGTTCGATGCTGAGGCTTAGTTTGCATTGAGCTGGCCTGAGGCGGGGGGGGGAAGCTGCTTTGACTTTGTCCCACCCAAGGCCAGTTCTCACGTTGCCTCTCTCTCCTCCTCCCAGGGAGTCGCCGGAGAGAAGGGAGACAAGGGTGAAGCTGTAGGTTTGCACGTTCTCCTTTTTAACCTTGCATGAGAGAGGGTCCAGCTCGGGGTCTGACATGCTGACTTTCACCACTTGCCTTTTTGGGGGATGGGGGGTGTTGTGTCTCTGCAGGGGAACCCTGGGCCGCCCGGGTCACCTGGAAGCATTGTGAGTAATACTCCTTTTCCGGAGGTGCTCATTGGTGGGAGGGAAGGGGAACTGGGGCGGAGGGGGTACGCTGTCCTGGCAACGGGTGTGGGGGGGCTCCTATTCCTTGGCAGGCAGCTGTGCTGTGAGTCTGCAACGGCACTGAGGTTACTCATGGGTAGTGGCCTGTACCTAGTGCCTGCCACAAGAGGCCAGAGTCGCCGTAGTGGAGACCACAGTCCCGCTGTTGCAGTGAATACGTCACAGCAATTCATTCAGCACATGTGTGCGTGCATGTGTGCGTATAACAACAGTCCTTCCGGACCTGATTCAGGAAAACATATGAGTACATGCTTAATGCCATACCTATTCCAGAAAGCACATGGCTAACTTTAAGTACATGCTTTAGCTCCACTGAAGTCAATGAGATTTAAACACATGCTTGACTTCAATGGTTTAAGCATGTACTTAAAGTTAATCAGGTGCTTAACTAAATCAGCACCTGTGGGGATATGCCATGGAGGCTCTTGGCTATCTCACAAGGCCTTTGGTTGCCCCAGCCTTATCATCCTTGCCGTTCTCCCATTCGCTTACTGCTCATGCCCCTCTTAGGCCTGGTCTACACTGGGGGCGGAGGAGGGGAGGATCGAGCTAAGTTACACAACTTCAGCGACGTGAATAACGTAGTTGAAGTCGACGTACTTAGACCTACTCACCGCGGTGTCTTCACTGCGGTGAGTTGACAGCTGATACTCCCCCGTAGACTCCACCTGCGCCTCTCGCCCTGGTGGAGTACCGGAGTTGACGGGAGAGCGCTCAGGGGGGTCAATTTATCGCATATAGACTAGACGCGATAAATCGATCCCTGCTGGATCGATCGCTGCCCGCCGATCTGGCGGGTAGTATAGACATACCGGGGCAGGCAGCGATCGATCCAGCGGGAGTCGATTTCTTGCATCTAGTCTAGACGCGATAAATCGACCCCCCGAGCGCTCTCCCGTTGACTCCGGTACTCCACCGGAGCGAGAGGCGCAGCTGGAGTTGACGGGGGAGCGTCAGCCGTTGACTCACTGCAGTGAAGACACCGCGGTGAATAAATCTAAGTTATTCACGTTGCTGAAGTTGTGTAACTTAGATCGATTCCCCCCCGAGCGTAGACCAGGCCTTAGTGAAGTACTCTCCTCCGAAATTGTAATGCCACTGGGGATGGCGGTGGGGAGCACAGTACGGTCTACGCTGCCTAGTAGGCTTGCAATTCCCAGCTCCTGTTGGAAGGGCAAGAGGCTCGACTCCTGTGGCTCTCTCGCCCTGGTCTGCCCTGTGCTAGCACAATGACCACCGCACCCAGTGATCCAAGTATATCGTCTTCCGATTCAGAGGGGAAGGAGCTCGTTCTAAACTGTGCAGTCATGTGACTGTTTATTCAGTGCAAACAACTAAACTATATCTAAACAAGGGCAAAAGTTGAGTCAACATCAAAGAGGGGCCCATATAAAATCCTAAATCTGAACATCCCTGAGCTCTGGGGAAGTTTGGATATTGGATTCTCTGTAGGCCCCAATCTCTGTAATTGGTCAGACTAAACACTTCAAGCTTTGTGGAAGTGCAGCTGCAGACCCAAACTTCACAGCTGGCTCATATCTCTACAGCTCATTGTATGAAGATGCTCTCTAGCCCCCGATCCAAAGACCCAGAAGGTTTGGATCCAAATATTGCAGCTCAGATTAAGGGCTAATTTTTAGAGGAGGAAAGAAAGTGAATTAATTGATCCGTGTGCCAAGGGGGTGTATCAGAACCAGAAGGAAGGTAGGCAGAGATGATGTTGCTCATTGGAGATTTGTTCCTAATTGGGACCAACAACACTTTGTGACCTGTCTTTCCTCCATCTGGTGTAGGTATCATCTCTGGATAACAGCATCACCAACAAAGGCAATAAGGTAAAGTGTCTCCCTTGCCGGAGAAGCAATGGTGCGTTGAGATGACTGTCCCCTAAGACTGGTTGTGTAGTTGTTTTGCATGGGGGTGTTTTACCCTCCAACAACAATAAAAAATTTTAAAAAGTTTTAAATAAGCTGTAAACAGTTGCAAAGGATTAAGTTAAAAATTAAGAAATTCTATGAAATAGAGATGATAGAATTGACCTCAAACTTTTCCAGATGTGAGGGGCACATAACCCTACGCTGCTGTGTAACAAAGGGCATAGCTACCCTGCAATCACACCCAGCTCGAGTAGACATACCCAAGGTAGCTGTAATGTAGCTAGCTCAGCTACTGGAGGAGGGAAGCTGCCTCAGCATGCACGTCAGTGCGAGCCGTACAAGCCCACCTGGAAGCCTGGGTACTTATTCGCAGGACTAGCCTGCACTGCTGCACCTTCACTCCTCTGGGACCTGAGCAATCACAGGTGCTGTGATTGCAGTCTTGACTTACTCTGTGACTTCCTGACTTCCAGATCAAGTCTTCTCCACTCAGGTTGACTTTTGCAAGTCAAAATCCACAAAATTCAACTTGGGATCTGAAACGCTGAACTTGGAAAAGCAAACTGAGTTCTCCTGTTCACTTTGCCAGTAACAAAGGTGCTGATCATGTTGTTGAGGACGCAAGAGGCAGAGTGGACTCCAACCCTCTTGCCAGAGCTGAGTGGGTTCTGCAGGGCAGACAGGAATAAACACTCAAGCCCCGATTCAGCAAAACATTCATTGAAGTCAATGGGATTCAGGCAGGTACTTGGTATTAAGCATGTGCTTAAGGGCCAGATTTTTAAGGGTATTTAGGTGCCTAACTCCCATTGTCCTAAGTGCTTTGCCAAATGGGGATAGGATCATTTACATGCTTAAAGTTAAGCACATGCTTGAGCACTTTGCTGAATTGGGGCTAAGGCAACTGGCTTCTCCTTAAAGGGGGAGAAAAATCACTTGTTTGTTTTATGCCAGCTCTGGCAAACAATTCACTGCTTTGCATCTTTGTCTAGGGTAAGAGAGCCATATCCAGGTGTGTTTTGAGTAGCACCTTTCAAGGATTAGTGCAGTGCAGTCAGACAATTGATCACAGTAGGACGGCTGCAAGATGCATGGAAGGCCTGTAATAAAGATCAGCAGAGAAGGATTCCACCCATATGGGGTGTTTGGGTAAAAAAAAAATGGAAATTGAATACAGTACCTAAGGGCAGGGAAGCGCAGAGTTCAGGGAAAAGCACCCTTCAGAAGATGCCAATGTAGTGGCTGAGAGACATAGAACACCATGTGTTCTTTGCTTCATGCCATTTTTCTGTACCATTCCTCCGCTCAGAGAAACAAACAGCAAAGAATCCAGACTCTTTCATGCACCACCCACATCACCACATGCAGCATCCGATCTGACCTATGCGGGAGGAGAGTTTGGTTCAGGTGTTAACCAGAGCAGCCATTTTGCCAAGGAATGTCTCCCAGCTGAGTGGAGATAAAATATGACTTGAAATCACTGGGTTTAGCAAAAGTTGTGAATCGTCCTCATTTTCTGGCATCTTCACCCTCTGTGCAGCAGGGGACAGGGAGAGGCAACTTGCCCATCAAGGGGGTGGGCCTGCCACAGCATCAGTTGCATGCTAACATTTGCTGTGCATTTGTGGTAGTGGTTGTTTCCTTGCGGGCAAGGAAAGGGTGGTTCTGGAGGGACCCCGGGAGAACAAGCGTCTTAAGCAATAGTCCTGAGAGTTTGTTCCGTTCCCACGGCTAACGACAAAGCATTAAACCAAAGCTCTCCCCAGATACCTGCATTGCTTTATCAGTCATGCTGCAGTGCCAAAGAGAGAGCGCTAACCCATTCCTGCTGGGTTACAGGGAGATCCAGGGGATACAGGCCTGAAAGGAGAGAGAGGCCCTCCAGGTCCCAGGGTAAGTGTGGGAGTCTGGGGGTGAGTGTTTTTGTTGGGCTTGCAGGTGGACGGACAATTGGGTCAGACCTCTCATGTGCTTTGCCCCAAAAGCTTAGGGTTTAAACAGAGAGAGCTTTTGAGCTAAGCCGTTAAAGTCCTGGCCAGACCCGGGCCTGGATCATGCTAAGATTTCTGCACTGGCATAACTTCATGCAGATGAGGAGTCAGACAGAGACCAAAGGAGCTATCTGCATGCGTAAAGTTACCGACTGCCTAGGCCTTTGCAGAGGCACGGGCTTGTATGGTGGATCTTCACTTTGCCACCTGACCATGGAATCTGCTGCTTTTAGCATTTAACATACACATTCCTCTGCTACCACAATACAATTCATAAAGAGTCATCATCAGCCAACCTGAGGACCCCCAAATATAAATACCGGGCCACTCCGCTGGAAATTTAATAGAACTGGATCTAACCCAGTTTTGGCTAACCCTAGAGAGCCAGTTCCTCGGTGTCCAGCTGACTCCAAGCTGCGCAAAACTCTTCATATACACACCCCATTTCTGCTGGACAGCTGTGATCAGCTGGGAAGGGGCAGCCCACTGTGCCTAGATTCTGTCAGCACCAGGCCATTTAGTGGGAACTCTTTCATAGCCTGAATTATAACCAGCTTGGGACCAGCAATGTGGGTGGGGGGGCCTACGTTTTGGTCCTCGGGAATAGGGGCAGTGGCAGCATTCAGAAATTACTCCTTACTGTCATATTTTAGTTGTGGAGATAATGTCCCTTTGGAACATGGGAACTATGAGGTCAAACCTACCTTTATTTTGTATTTTAAGGGACCGGATGGTCTCCCAGGGCCTGCAGGTGGGACTCTGGTATGTTACTTTCCTAGCCTTGTTTTCTACATATAATCAACATTACTTAAATTATCTTTTTATAAACCATGGTTTTAGAATACTAATAAATAAATAGAGTCTATCACATTGTGTACCATATTTATCCTTGTTGAAGATCGTCAACTAATCTAGTAAGTTTCAGGTTCTACTTCTTAACCATGGCTGTTAGATTTTGGTGCATCCGTTCCTGAAACATTCAGTACTGATTTCGTGCCTTTTTCTCCCCCTTGCCAAGCTGGATAACATGTCAGAAAAGGGGACAAAAGGGGAAAAGGTAACATCTTCTAATGTCATAATTCTAGATTGTGAATTCTTTGGGGGAGGAACTGTGTTTTGTGTTTGTCTGTACTGTGCTAACACAGTGGGGGGTCGAGGGGGGGCTTGCCCATGACACTTCTGTAATACAGATCATCATCATCAAGGGAACCGTGGCCCTCTCTGCGGGAGAATTGTTTGCTCAAAATGGAAAAATGAATTATTTGTACATAGAAATGTGCCACTGATTGGCACAAAAATAGATTCACGCCCACCCATGGACAGAGCAACACACTGGCACTGTGCTGTGAGGTGTGTATTGCCATGAGTTCGGGATGTTCACCTTGCTGCCACGTCGCTGGACTAGGAGTGAGTCATGCAGGTCTTCCCAAAGAGAACCTGCAGCTAAAAAAGCTTTAGAGCACACCACACTGTCAGGTACTTTATTGATGCTTCATATTGCCGCAGTTGAGACCCGAAAGGGGAAAAAACTCTAGGTGCCATGCTCCAGGCAGTGCTTGGAAATTGTAGAGTCAAGACGATTGGAGACAGAATCTAATTGCTGACGTGTGTGTGTGTGTGTGTGTGTAAGGGGATGGATCTGGAACACACATGAGTTTAGCAGCCATTTTCTGTCAAGAGAATCACACTGGAGGCTCTTTAAAGAGCAGGAGGAATGGAGTAGGTGTACGCCAGGGCAAACCCGTCATGGCCTAGTGGGTTAAGCAAAAGGCCAGGGTCCAAGTGCTCCTCAATTCTTTCCCCACCTCTGCTAATGGCTGGTCTTAATTCTCTGCACTGATATAGCTCTTTGCAAACATTCAGGAGGTAAATATGCTGAGCCCCGGGGTGGGAATACAGGGGGGCCGACTGGCGAAGGGAATTGCCCAAGTCACATGATTACCCAGGTCCCATGGCTCTCAAGCCAATACTTTCTTGGAGTGGTGTAACCATCTGGGTGGTCTCCGGAGCCTCTTGGATTATTTTCTCTCCTGTGGAAATGTGTTAAGTGGTGGAGGCCACCCCAGTCCATGGGTTGCTGGTGCCCTTCATTCCACCGGAATCTGTAGAGGCAGAAACCAGATTTCAGTGTAATGAAGCCCATCAGACATGGAATTCAACCCCTCACCTTCAAGCCCCTTTCCCCCTTGGAGAGAATGTTGACCAAAAGCCCATGTGGGCTCTCAGCCCTGTGTCCAGACACTGTGCTGCCCTGCTGCCGATTCAGTGGCTGCAAGTTCAAGGCTCCTGTTGCAATGTTGACTCATCTGCCCTGCACACGCGCCATATTTCCTAGAATTGTTTTTTCTAATTAAAACTGCAGCTTAATATATTAAAGGGGAGGCGGCATGGTCCCAGGATGAGACTTGGAGTGAAGAGATCTGGGTTCTAATCCTGGCTCCGACCCTTAGCGAGACTCAGTTTACCCCCAAGGGTGAAAAGTGAAGGACGATAGTTACCATCTCCACTTCCCATTGGTCTTGGGAGGCTTAGTCAATGGGTGTTTGGGATGATCCTGAGCTACCATAATGTTGCTGTTGGAGCTCTGACTTTCAAAATGTCTGACTCCTGCAAATCTAACTGGGCAGCACTAACATTGCATTGGCAAAGGTCATAGCATTGAATAGGTTATGTCCTGCATCCCTTGGTTCTTTCACATCTGCGCAGGGGACACGACACACTTTCATTCTCTGGGGAAGAACATTGATACTATCAGGCTATGTCTACACTATGAGTTGGGATGTGATTTCCCTGCCTGAAACTGGTGGAGGCAGCCAGGCCTCCTCTGCTATTACCCGTGCTATGGCGGCGACACTGCTGTTTACACTTGCGCTAACTCGATGAGCACTAGTGCAAATACGTGTGCACGAGCAAGGAAATCACACCCCTCGCTTGTAGTGTTGACATAGCGTGAGTGGGTTGGACGTGGGCCTCATCTACCTGTCGCTGGTAAAATCCTCTGCTCTGAATTTGTCACATGTCCTGCACTTGCTCCATGTGCCAAACTGCCACCGATGTCATTGGAACACCAATTTCACACCTGGGAGAAACTGAGGCCCAGAGCGATGGAGGTGTGGCTCTGATCTGAAAAAAGTCTTCAGTGGGGGCCTTGTGGGTGCTTGGGTTCCTGGGAAAACGTGGCCAGGTTTGAAACTGTTGGTCTATGACCTGAGTGTGGTCAGACAATGAACTAGTGACGGAATTAAAAAGAGAACCGAGTGCCTTTCTAGCTACAGCGAATCACTCAGGTGTTCTAGATTTATACACAACAGCAAGAAAAGTCTGCAGAGCATCAATACAGCAGGTATCAGCCTTTTGTTATATATCACGGTAATCATGCTCACGCTAATAAAACGGGAAATAATGATAGTTTGACTTGCTTATGTACCAGTACAAATTTCTTGTGCTGTTATGTTCATTTGGATGGAATGGCTGGACCTAAAAGTATTCATAGCTCAGTCACTGTCCAACCTTAAACAGCACTAAGGTTCGGCATTTGGTGTACAGAGACCTTAGCCTGCTTTGGACGATGGCAAACACGCCGTTAACAATCCTGTTCACCTTTGTGAAAGATTAAGAAAAGAAGGAAAAACTGGTAAAGTATTTGCAAAGTGAAGTATTGACTGAAGCTTTCATTTTAACAACCTCTTGTTCCCGTTGCCTTTAGGAGGAGAGAGTTTTTAGAAGGAAAAACTCCCTTTTCCTACAGTCTCTCAGGTGGCATCAGAGCTGGTGATAACGGTCCTTTTGGGGAAAAGGGAGGAAGTCAGTTGAGATAGGCTGGAGCTGCTGTTAAAGTCTGAGCCTGTTTCATCCCAGGTGGTGGCTGAGATCCAGCTGTAGCCAGCAAAGGTGGCGATGTCATCTGGGTCCCTCTCTCTGGCTTGGCCTGGTCAGGACATCTCTCAGGATTAGGATGAAGAAGTTCCGGGGTCCCAGGAGATGGTGGGGGTGGGGGTCATGATAGTGAAGCTAGCACCAGTGGCCAATTTCCCCGCCCCCCCCCAGAGTCTCTTCTTTTAAGGACCCAAAAAGGGAGTGATGGGTGGAATAGCCCACCCCCTCTTTATTGGTTCATTAATTTCTGGTCCCACATTTACTGGTGTACCAGACATGCTCTTACCACAGCCTTTGAGTTATATCAGACCTTTTTGTTTGGACAAATTCATTCTGTTTCCCTTTCATCCCTTTTCCCATCAACATTTGTAGTTATACATTATTGTGACATCTGATGGACATACTTACATTGGAGCTCACCGTCTGGGTTACTTAGTAGGCCCAGTTATCCCACCATCACTCACGCACTGGATCACAGATTGAATTAGGCAAAGCGCAGTGTGGAACTGGCTGATCATCCAAAGGTTTCGCTGTCTGAGGTGTATGCTCCAGTGGACCGAACACCTGCAGATCGGCCCAATGTTCTGACACGAATCCAAGCTTCCTTCGAGTTGAAGGGCATTCGTGTCTCAGGCTCTGGTTCAGGCGGGGCCTAGCGGAAGGGGACTAGCTGCCAAGTTCACTGGAGGATTTCAAAGACCTTTACAAACATTAACTGGAGCCTCTCATCCCCACTGTGAGGTAGTTAAGTCATTGCCCCACTTTTACAGATCGGGGCATTGAAACTAAAGGCATGTCGACCCTTCAAGCTGGGAGTGTGATTTCCATCTCAAGAAGACGTACCCGTGCCAGCATGCTAAAAACAGAGTGTAGCCATATGTCTCTCTGCACTAGAATCACCCCACCAGCTCGAAGTGCGGACATATTCAAAGTGACTTGCCATGGTCAGACAACAAGTCACTGGCAGAGACAGGACTAGAACCCCAGAAACCTGACTGCCAAACCTCTGCTCTGGCCGCTATTCAGTGCTCCTGTCACTGCATTTCTTTGGGCTAATGCTCTTGTTAACCAGCTGTTGTTTGTTTGTTTTTAAAGGGAGATCCAGGTCCACCAGGCAAAGGAGTGGAGATCAAGGTAAATAAAAAAGTGGAAAATTATAATCTTGATACACTGTCTCTCCATCCCTGTTTCTCTCACTGTGTCTCTCTGTCCCTGGGTCTCTGAGTCCCCCCCCGCCCCCCTTCCCCCAGGAGAGGGGATTCAGAGACAAAATCCTAAGAAAGCCCGTGTAGAACAAGACACTGCTGAGCTAGTCATAAATCTTACCCCATTGCTGCAGTAAAATGAAATTGTTTGGCTTTCCGGTAGGATCCAGGTTAGTGACGTTAACCAGGATGGGCGCTGTGTGGGTCACTGCTGCAGCTCTGTAGAGAGATCCCTTGTGAAATTTAGTATAAACTAACAGGCAGCTATGAATGTGGATCCCTGCCCTACAGCTGAGCAGAATGGGGGTCACTGGTTAGGATCGGTTGGATTCTCAGGCATAGCAAAGGCTAGAAATGTTTTATTGCCCCTGTGGCTGACAGATTCCAACCTTTACTCTGGGGTGTTGATCTCACCCTCATCAGGTGTGCGTTGGTCAACTCTCAGTTAAGCAATTGTTGCATCACTTGGGGCTACCCTTGAGAGTCAGCTGGAAGCTTACATATGTGCAGAACATCTACCTTCTAGCTAAGGCAGACAGACAAGAGCGCATCACACCTGTGCTTCCATCTCCGTTCTGAACCAGGGAACATTCAGGTGTAAATCGAAGGCTTGGCTCCGTGAAGCCCTAACTGCTCTGAAATGGTTACTGTATCTCAGAGATCACCTTCTTCCCACTGCAGAAGTTGCAAACAATGGGATGCTTAGGTTTTCAGCCTCCCGGGATTACAGCCCTGGGTCTGATGTAGGGCGTTCCCAATAGGGCTCTGGCATTTGCTCCCAACAGGGATCCATCAAGGCACAATGCAAGGCACATGTTTATACAGCACCTAGCACAATGGGGCGCCATTTTTGGTTGGCCTTTAGGCACCACCATAATAAACATGATTAATTATCATTAATCTCCATCAAGGTTTTCACCTAACGCTGAGTACTGGATTGTCTCTACCTGTCGGTTTCTTTCCAATGCTGCCTATTACCATAGTATCTAAGAGTGGTCTCCTGGCCCAGATGCCCCAAGGACACGATCTCCTCTCACACGGCATTTTCACGCAGGTGACAGGGAGGAGGAGTGTATGGTTCCCTACTTTGGGAAGTGGTGTGTCCTGTTAACCACATTATGTATCCAATCATTGTGGCCTGTTAATAAGAGCCCAATGGGACATTTGCTGCTGAAAGAGCCAATCGGCCCACGCATGTAAAAACTCTGCACCTACCCTAGTCCCGTGATGCAAGGTCTGATGTTATGCCTGTCCAAGCCAACTGCAAAGCTTCCATGAGAGCAGAATCAGGCCATCAATATCTAGGGACTTAACACTGCTCATCTGTGGAAGTTATACTTTGAGTTATTCCCTTGGTGGTAAATTGTATAGTCAATTGCTTGACCGCACTTTGGTTTGTTATGAAAAATACTCAAGAGACTAAATAACCAATATCCGTTCGGTTTATTGGACACGAATCGTGTAATAAAGGGAAAAGGTTCAACATGATACAAGCTTCTGGGAAGCTGTCTCATGCAGCGTGGTTGAATTCAGCTTACACAGAAGGCTCGCTTCCAGAGTGACACATTTCAGCTAGGAGAATTTCACAAGTTCCAAACCTCTTTGCACATCACGAGAATTCAGCAGTTCATAGCAGTTTCTTAACTTGTTGTTCTGTACCTTCCTTATCTTGGAGGCTAGTTTTCCAAGTACTGGTACGGGACAGGACCTCCCCAGCTTGTACCAGGGCAGAACATTAACGTGGTTTGCCTTTGACAAGTTTTCTATTTTCTTTGCCAATGCTGACTTCATCTTTGCAAAGTGTTGTGGGATAATTGACGGGGTGAACAGAATTCACTGAACATAACTTCCCAACACATTTTCTTTCGTTCTTTCGTTTGTTCGTTCTTTCGTTCTTTCTTTCTAAATGTATATTATATCCATGCTCATCATATCTATTAATGTGGTGTATGCTACGCCCAACATATGTTCATTGGCTAACACCCTTCATTCCTAATTCAGGATCTGGAGAGACTTTTTGAAGCATATGGGATCAAGGTATGTGAATATTTTACTTTCCTTCTGAATGTTTGGCCCACTGCTGTTAGATGTAATTGCTTCCTGAGTTGAGATTGTTACCATTAAACTTAGATGAGCCCTAACAAGCCTTCATCGCATCCCTCTGGCTTCTGTAGTGTTCTGGAGAGAGGGTCGGCTCTTCTGTTTCCAACACTGAAGTTAATGTGTAGGTGGGGTTATTTCAGTTCCTGGGGCTAGCTATCGATAACATTCAGATTCATATATGGCAGCTTTACAGTGCAAGTATTATTGGGGAAGGAGGGTCTTGTGGTTAAGGTTACAGGCCTGCAACTCATAAACTCTAGGTTCAATTGCTGGCTCTGCTAAGAGATTCCTTGGGTGAGTCATTTCATCTCCCTGGGTCTCAGTTTCCCATCTGCAAACTAGGGATAATACACCTTTTCCCTGTTTCTAGTGTAAGCTCTTCAGGGCAGAGTCCGTCTCTCACTGTGTGTACATACAGTGCCTAGCACAGTGGGACTCCAATCTTAATTGGGCCCCAGGCTGTAATACAAATAACAATGAACTAATGTTGAGTGATGTAGTGTTACTGGTCCAGAGACTCCAACTATCCCCTGCAGAGCAGGCTAACAGACTCTGGGTGGTCCACATGGGGTGCTGTGTATAACCTGGGATAGGACACAGTCTGGACCGCATGTGCAGGTCTCCAGCTCCGAGAGCCAGCAGACGTCTCCCTTTGCTCTCAGCCTCCAGCCCCCTCCAGCCTTGGCCGTCTGGCTCAGGAAGGTCAGCTGGCCAGCTTGGCAGCTTTTCCAGAGACCTGTTTCTCCTCCAGTCTCCTGCTTGTGGCAGTTCTACCTCACCAGGTCGCTCCCAGCAGGGTCCCTCTCCCTCCTCTCCCAGGGGCTCTTCCTGCTTCTGGCCTGTCTCCCGATCACCAGGGACCGCCCCATGGCTGCTCTTCCTAGGGCGACCATATTTCCCTATGCTGAATACGGGACAGCTGGTAAAATTACTCATATTCAAGCGAGTTCAATGGCAATCAATTGTACAGATGTTCAAATTAACATCAAGGTGACTGAGCCCCTGTTAAAAAGAAATACCGCGTAGTTGGGATTCTTTTTATTTACCTTCTTATCTTTAAGGCTTTAGGGTTCACACAGGAAGGGGTGACACACACACACTCCTGCACGCTTCTCTCACACGGGATGTGTGTGTGACTGACTGACCCGACCCTCCCTGCCCGGCACTCTCTGCCCTCCATGCCTGGCTGGGCCCCCAGGATGGACCCACCTCTCCTGGTACCTGGCACCGCATCTTCCTGAGGCAACACGCAGGGGGACACGCAGGGCCACATGCCCCTCTCCTGCCCCCAGATTTCTGCCAGGGTTCACACCAGAATGTGGCCAGCAGCAGCCTTTCGGCATGGGGTGGGAGGGAAGGGATGGGAGCTGCTTCCAGCTGCAGGGGAGGAGGAGACAGGGGAAGGGATGACCTGGCCTGTGTCTTTGCAGAGCTCATCTCTCCCCCTTCCCCACCTCTCCGGTGTGGCTGGAAGCAGCTTGTCCCTTCCTGCCCGCACAGTGTCAAAAGACAGCTGCTGGCCACCAACATAACCCAGCCGCCTCCTGTCTCCCCCCCCCACCCCCTCCTCCCTGCTACATCACAGGCAGGAAGGGGTTAAGCATTGTGCATTGTGGATGCATGACTGCAGGGGCTTCAGCGAACCTGGCCAGAGCAGTGGCTCAGCACAGGAGGGTGCCTAGGGGACAGAGCAGCCCCCCCACCCCCCGCTCTCTGGGGGCAGGACTCAGGGCAGGGGGGCGGGCGAACTAGGGCAGGGGGGCGGGCGAAGAGGGTGGTGTGGAGCCTGCAGGGTCCGGGTGTGAACAGGCTTTCCTCGCTCCACGACTCCAGAGCTTAGCTGAGGGGCGGAGAGGCTGCCCAGTGCCAGCGCTGTGCGGGGCTTTGGCACATGCAGGGCTTGGCTCCTCCTGGCCAGCACCGCGGGCCGGAGGGTCTTGGGCTTTCCCGGGGCGCCGGCCCAGCCAGAGGCAGTGGGGGAAGGAAGGAGCCTGCCGGCCCGGCTGCTGGTGAGCTGAGCGCTCCGACCAGGGGCTGGTTCTCCCCACAGCGCCGGGAGCTGGACGTACCCCACTGCGGGGGATATGGAGGAGCAGCGGGGCTGGTGCGGGGGGGGGGGCGGGGGCAAAGTGGCAAATCAGGGAGAGGACAGCGAGAGGGGAAGCATGTAAAGGGCCGATGGGTGGGCAGCAGAGGTGACATGCAACCAGCCTCTGCCTGGTGCCTGCCTACACTCACCAGCCACCGCAGCTCGTAGCCAGTGCCAGCCAGAAACTGGATGATCGGGGCCCTGCTGGTATGCAGTGGGGGGCTGTGCTGACGGACCAGCAGGAGGAAGGGCCGGCCCCGGGTGCTGCATCTTCGCCCCACCACCAGCCTTGCACAACCAACCCCTGGGGTTGCCAACTGTCTAATCACACAAACCCGAACACCCCTGCCCCGCCCCTGCCCCTCCCCTTCTCTGCGGCCCCGCCCCTGCTCCCTCCATCCCTCCTCCCTCCGTCCCTCGCTTTCCCCCACCCTCACTCACTTTCACTGGGCTGGGGTGCAGGCTCTGGGCTCGAGGGTGGGGCAGATGGGTTCATAGTGCGGGAGGGGGTCCAGTCTGAGGCAGAGGGTTGGGGTGCAGGAGGGGATGTGGGCTCTGGGAGGGAGTTTGGGTGCAGGAGGAGGCTCAGGGCTGAGGCAGGAGGTTGGGGTGCAGGAGGGGATGTGGGATGCAGGCTCTAAGAGGGAATTTGGATGCAGGAGGGGGCTCAGGGATGGGGCAGAGGGTTGGGGTGCAGGAGCGGGTGTGGGCTCTGGCTAGGGTTGGGAATGAGGGGTTTGGGGTGAAGGAGGGGGCTCAGGGCTAGGGTTGGGGTGCAGGAATGGGTGCGGGCTCTGGGAGGGAGTTTGGGTGTGGGAGGGAGCTCCGGGCTGGGACAGGGGGTTGGGGCACAGGAGGGGGTGCAGGCTCCTGGCGGCGCTTACCTCCAGCGGCTCCCGAAGGTAGCATGTCCCTGCGTCTCGTAGGCTCAGGCAGGGACGGCCAGGCGGCTCTGTGTGGTGCACACTGCTGCCCCTGCAGCTCCCACGGGTCGTGATTCCTAGCCAATGAGAGCTGCGGAGTTGGTGCTTGGGGTGGAGGCAGCGTGCAGAGACTCCTTGGCCGTCCTTGCCTGCACCTAGGAGCCACAGGGACATACCGCCGCTTCCAGGAGCCATGCAGAGCCAGGGCAGGTAGGGAGCCTGCCTTATCCCCACTGCGCCACCCCCGTCAACCAGACTTTCAGCCTGTTAAAATCTCCTGGATTGCTTTCAATAGAGGCACACACAGTTGTGGTGAAAATCTCCCGTGCGGGTAACGCTGGGCCCTTTCACCAGAAGGCAGTTCCACTGGGTACTGGCACTTCCTGGAGACCTGCGGGCGTCTGTCTGTCCATTTGCCAGGCAACGCTCCTGAGTGCATGTGTATCATACTCTCATGTTGTGTGGGCTCTGCTTTTCTCAGTTACCTTGGGGAGCAGCGGGGGACAGGGAAAGAGGTGGTCATTGTTTGATCATTGATTGTTGATGTGCGGCTGCAGTTGGGGCTGCTGAAGGAACTGACTGATCTTCTCCTGAGGGAAGGGTTTGAAGCGCTGATCCAGCGGCGGGCCAGCTCCGGGAAAAGCAAGCCAGCCAAGAAAAAGGAGGGATTTACGCAAGCTACGGACTATGCTGTGAGTATTCATCCCCCTGAACTTCTGCAGGATCAGAGAGAATAAGGGGAGGAGAGCTGGGAAGAAATGGAGGCACCGAGAAATGGCTTGTTCAGGGCTCCAGAGAAAGTCGTTGGCAGAGCCAGGAACAGAGCCTGTTCTCATTGACACCATGTCCAGTGGTTTCAATATCAAGATCTTCTTTCCCTTCCCCTCCTTTTTGGTGTTATCATTGCATGGAAGAGTAGGACTGCTGGTAGCCGTGGTAGCTGAGAGCTGCAGGAGGACAGTTTATTGTCATGCAGATTATGATGATTTGTAGTAGCTAATACTGTTATGCCATTATATTATGTTGGAAGGTATTAATGCCTGCCATCAAGTGGATCTTTGATCTTGTTAAAGTGTACAGGTGAGCTAACCACCCTTCAGGCTAAATGAAAGGAGCAAGTAAGCTACTTTATGGAGTGAGATAATTGGAGACAATAGAAGCTATCGCCCAAGGCAGTCAGACACATGGTGAAACCTGAGCAGGGCTAAGCCATGTGAGCTGAGGGGGTTCCCTGGGACTGGTTGCAAATCCAGGGACTAGAGGATTGCTTGGCAAGCTGTTTGTGTAGGTTAGATGTAGAAAGCCAGCAGAAAATGAGAGAAGCTGTCATGGGCAAAGCCCTCACAGGGACCAGAGACAGAGATCCTGGGGGCAAAGGACTGGCTGGAAAGGCAGGATTGGAAACTGTGAGCAAGGACACTGCCTGCTGTTGTTTGTTTCCACTGTGTTCAGGGAAGCAGGACTTTTTCTACATTCTTTATAAATAAACAGGATCACTCCAAAGAACATATCTGGCTCGCATAATCAATTTCTGCCCCTAACAGAAACAACCCAGCAAGGCCCTGAATGTTGGCTGATTGCTTGGGCCAAAGGGAGAACAACGTTTTAACCTAGTCACAGGGCTTTTCACCTTGAAGGATTCCAGAGTGCTTTGGGCAGCCACTGACTGCAAATGGCCTGGAACCAAAACACCAGATCCAAACATCCTGGAAACGTGGGGTGTTTGAAATCTGAACCCAGGTCCAGATGGCCCTTCTCTTGACAAGCGAATGCAAAGACACCCCAGGGGTATCTGAGATTGTTGTGCAGATTTTGGGTATGTCTACACAGCAAGTGACAGCAGGTCTCAGAGCCCCGGTCTACAGACTCCAGCTCGCAAGGCTTGCACTACCAGTGCTAAGAATAGCCACGTAGGTATTCAGGCTTGGGCTGGATCTTGGGCTCTGAAGCCTAGGGAGGGGGATGGGCTTCAGAGCTGGAGCTGCAATGTTTACACCACTGTTTTTAGTGCTGGAGCCCGAGTCTGGGGCTTGCTGCCGCGGACTGTGTAGACGGACCCTTTGTAACCCCATCCCTACTGCACCCATGCGGCCCCAATGAAATGCAGCCACCTCTGGGGAGGGAGAGTAGCAATCAGCTGGCGCACAGCTATGGTAAGAGGGGGAAATTTGTCCAGTGGTGCTGGAGCTAATCTCTACTATTCTCGAGAGTGGCAGGTGCTCACCACACAGAGCGGACAGGCTTCATCTGCAAGACCTTCAAACAGCTGGTCTCATAGAACTCAATTAAATCCGCCTGGAAAGGATCAAGGTCTCCTTTGACCCACTGGGAGTCCATGCTCAGATCGCTCAACTGGGTCTAACTACTTTTCTTGGCATTTACAGGCTTCGCTGAAGTATGATTTTTCTAGCAACCCTCTGACCAGTATAGAGGTGACTGACGAAGACCTGAGTATGGATGTCGGGCCTCAGCTTACAGTTCCAGCATCTGTAGGACATCCTACTAAGGTAACAGTAAGTGGAGGCGGTCTGGTAGGATTCATTCTTTACATTTGGGGTTAATGGGTAGCTCCTAGGTTACTTAGCCATTACTAGGCTGTCTTCTCTAGGCTATATTCATGTTCTTGCACCATGCCCATCACCATGGTAATCTGAACAGCTTCCAAAAGATAAAGTCAGCGGTTAGCACCTGTTTCTCCATTTGAATAATATTTTCAAAAGAGCCCGGCTTTTTTCCCTCTGAGGTCAATGGTACAAATCTACTTGACTTCACTGGAGCACTGGTAAATATCACCCTTTGGTGTTGTCATTTCCCAATTTCCTGAATCCGTAGTGGGGCTTTTCTAATTTTCTGTGGATGAAAGGCCAGCGGCAACTCGCTATCCGCGTACCTCCCCGCACCCGTGAACAGCTCAGTGGCAAGAAGTGATGCTTCTAACTGTTGCTGTTTGAAAGCCAGATACCAGTGGCTTTATCGAGGAGGATTTTCACAGGAATGCAATATCTAAGGAACACTCCTCCTGGTGCATGATGTGCTTGCTTTTAGACAATGGTGGGCCCCAAACCAAAATGGAGTCACATGTGCTAACTTTTCCTTAACAATCTTCATTTGTTGTTGGTTGTTTCATAAAATCACTGGCAGAAGGGTGGTCCATTGGTTACAGTGCTAGCTGGAGACTTAAGTTCAATTCCTGCTCTGCTACAGACTTCTGGTATGGCCTTTGCCAAGTCACTTTGGACCAGATTTTTAAAAGTATTTAGGCATTGCTGCGCTCAGTGTCTAACTGATTTAGAAACCTAAATCTCATTGAAAGTCAATGTGACTTAGGCTTCTAAGTCAGTTAGGCATCGCAATGTTGGGCAAAGCAACATCTAAATACGTTTAAAAATCTGGGCCTTACCCTCCCTTTGTTTCAGTTCCTGGTCTGTAAATCGGGGATAATAGCATTTCCCAGCACTGCTGGGGTAAGATAAATGCATGAAAGATTGTGAGGTACTCAGATACCATGTTGGTATCAGAGCTAGATAGCATTAAAGTGATCACAGCATGGGATTATTAGCACTTCTGTAGCACACCAACATCAAAGCACTTTGCAAGGTGGATGAGTAGCATTATCCCCATCTCACTGAACGGGGAAACGTCTGTTCAGAAAACTGAAGTGACTCACACAAGATCACACAACAGAACTAAGGTGGGAATAGAATCCCGGTCTCCCGAGGCCTAGTTCCAGGCCCGTGGACCCATGTGAATGCAGCTCTTTGGAAGACGTCGGTTATCAGGAAGCCTCTCGTCATGTTAGATGTGGAAGAAGAGTGGTGAGTTCCGCTCACACTCAGACATTTATTGCCGCTGTGCCTCTTCAGCCCCCTTTCCCTGTTTTGTTAGGATGTAACAGGCCAGAAGAAACCTCTGGTTGATGGGACAACAGCCATCAGTCTTGGTGACTACACCGAAGTGGAAGTAATGGTAAACCAGACGCGCTCATGTCAGAGACAGCCGGAGACTAGGAAACGGGAAGGCAGCCGTAGACCTCTGAATGCAACCCGGCTACAAACTAGCCAAGAAGAGCCCACTACAGGGCAACAACATACTGCTGAAAATACCTCTCTTGAGTGCCAGGAGGTGGATGGGTCAGTAATAAGGGAGAATGAAGAGGTAACATTTAAAATCCCCTTGCCTGCTTAGCAGTTTATATTTGGTTTATATTCCCAAGCTAGACCTGTTTGCTGTTGAGCATCTCACACACCAGGTCAGACCCAACAAAGGTGCTTCTGTGGAATTTATAAACAGAGATGTTCCCTGCCTCCGGTATCTTCCAATTAACCCCAAATGAGACCAAAATGTCCCCACAGGCTCTCAGAATATTGCTTCTGATGCTCATTGAAGTGCCCACCTCAAAAAGCCCCATTGTAAAGCAAAAGGATTGGTCAAGCAACCAAAGGAAATGGGCTGACTTGTCCATACCTTTCTGAAGACACCAACCACACAGCCTGCTTCCTTCTAAGGGCCTCATGTGTGGAGAGGGTGACATTGATATAATTTTCTTATTTCCCAGAATGCCATGCCCCAAGCCAGGACTAAAACATGGCAGCCAAGAGGGACTACATTTGCTAGCCGTCCTGCCGTCTTGGATCTCAGAGTATCCCTGACCCTGACTACTCCCTTTCTCTGTCTGCCAGGGGAGTTCCAGACCACCCTACTCATGAGACTCCCAGCCCTGGGATCAGCTGCATGAGCCTTGTCATAAACTTCAGACTGTTTCCCCACAGTTAATTCCTTCCCCTCAGCGCCTTTGCCCCCAGACCCAGGGGAATTTTTAAGTGGCAAACGCGGGACAATGTAGTGCTGGCCGAAGAGCACTCCCTTGGAAGTCTCCAAGGGCCTACTTAATCCATTGCACCCACTGAGGACTGTGTAGCCTACAGGAGAGCCGTCACCCACCACCACAGAGAGATTCCGGTCATGGTCTGTGCTGGGATTTTTAAAATTAAATTAGATTTGCAGAGAGGTGCAGCCCTAGACACGGACATTCTCCTTTTATCTTCAGCACGAGCAAACATGCCCTGCTCCAAATATTGTCCCAATCCTGGCCAAGAGGGATCGGCCCTGAGTGGTCTAGCGCCGAGAGGGCAGTTCAGTCTCTGCCCACTCCTCTCTTGGCCTCCATTGAGAGTGGGTGCTAGCTGCCATGTGGATACAGGACTGGTTTTGAGATTAACAGAAACCCTGCCTGGCTCATGGAGCCCGCAGATCAGATGGTGAATTGCCGAGTTTATAGGATCCCAAGAAATCTATTTGGTTTTTGTGCTTAAATTCAGCCCTTTGCAGACATCTGTTTGCTGGGAATTGAGCTTACCTTGTGTGACCGGGGTCCCAGTGGGGGCCAGCTGAGGTTACTCAATTAGGGTGAACTGCAAAGAATGGGGCAGACAGACCCCAAAGCTGTTGGATATTCCAGTACTTAGATTTACCAAGCCAGCATAAAACAGCTTCTTTATTACCTTACTGGTTGCCCAAAACCCAACAACACAGTTCCCTTAAAGCAACCCAGCCTCAGGCCTCCATCCAGGTACCTAAGTCAAATGAAGGTACCTAAGTCAAATGATGAAGATTTCTGAAAGCCATATTTCATCATATTAAGAAAAGGTTCTACCTATCCCACAGGATCGGACACGTTACCTCCCAGGTTAATGAATATTCCAGATCTTACCCGAAGACACGCTACAGCCAATTCTTATTAACTAAACTAAAATTTATTAAAAAAGAAAAGAGAGGAGAGAGTATGGTTAAAAGATCAATATATAGACAGACATGAGTTCAATTCTTAAGGTTCAGATTCATAGCAGAGATGGTGAGCTTTGTAGCTGCAAAAAGTTCTTTCAGAAATAGTTCATAGGTTATAGTCCAATGTCCAATATCATTGCAGGATGTTCCAGCTTAGGACTGGAATCTCAGTCCTTATGGCTTAAGCTTCCCCTGTATGAAGCCTCAAGTAGATCTGAGATGAACAGGATCAGGACCCAAGGGTCTTTTTATACAATGTCCTAGCATCCACTTGACCACGCAGTCCTGGGTAAACAATAGGCTTTTGTTGTAACCTTTTGCTTTCTAAACACCACCAGTAATTAGTTACCCAAATTAACAGAGGGCAATTTATCCATTAGGCAGTCTATCACAGACTTCAAAGAGACATATAGACAATGACATTACTTCACCCAAGATCCATCTAAATGTTAATATTCCCATTTGATCTCTGAATTAATAGGTATAGTGACCGGAATTATCTGTTTACATGGCTAGCTTCTAAGATACACACAATTAGTGTCAAGTATCAGAGGGGTGGCTGTGTTAGTCTGTATCCACAAAAACAACAAGGAGTCCGGTGGCACCTTAAAGACTAACAAATTTATTTGGGCATAAGCTTTCCTGGGTAAAAAACCCACTTCAGATGCATGGAGTGAAAATTACAGATACAAGCATAAATATATCAGCACATGAAGAGAAGGGAGTTACCTTACAAGTGGAGAATCAGTGATGACACTTCTAACAATCAGTAGCGAGGCTGGGGGGGAGCGGGGCAGCGGCCGCTCCCCCATCGAGCAGAACTGGTGCCTTTTTAATTCTTTGGCGCCTTTTACATTTTTACTCACCCGGTGCCGCTCCGGGTCTTCAGCAGCACTTCGGCGTCGGGCCTTCACTTGCTCCGGTCTTCGGCAGCATTGCGGTGGCCGGGGGGGGGGCCTTCAGTGCTGAAGACCGGAGCGAGTGAAGGACCCGACGCCGAAGTGCTGCTGAAGACCCGGAGCGCCGCTGGGTGAGTACCAGGGGGTGGCGCCTCTTTTTATCTCCGCTCCCCCTGTTTTTTCCACCTGGCTACGCCACTCCTAACAATACAGGTTTGCATTTCAAAGTTCTAGCCTATCTACCATGGATGGCCCCCGTTACCATTCACATACCTTTCTAACATGACTTTAAAGGTGGGCTTTGGGTCATTCCGTCTGCAATAGGGTAGTGGCTGGGCCCTTAGCTGGAGTGTGAATAGCACAAGTTTAAGTCCCTGATCTTCTTGCCTCTCCCACATCGCACTTGAATGCCCTAACCTGTTGGCAGTTCTGGTCTTTTGCTGCATCTCTGTGGCCAGAAAGTCCATCCTGGACCTGCAAAACCTTCCCCATGACATTTTTGTCAAAAACGATATCGTTCCCTGAGAAGTTTCGGTTTCAACGAATTGGCGTTTTCTGACCAAAAAACATTTCCTCAAAAAATTCCCACCCAGCTTTAGCCATAACCAGCCTCCTGAGTACTCAGACTGCCCACGGTCTGCTTTTAAATAATACTCTTGTTGACAGCAGTGTGTCCTGATTTATGACGGAGCGCTCAGGAGTCGGTCACCTTGGCTGTGCATCATTGTACGTATAGTGTTTAATTGATCGTCATATTGCTACTGAATATCTGCTAAAGGGAAAGGGTATGTGTGAGAGAGTAATAAGAGTTCTACCTCATGTCCTGTATGTGACATGGGAGAGACATGGTGCCTTAAAGAGAAATAACCTGCCTTCTTCAGGCTCGGCAGAGCCCAGCTGGTCTTGCTCTGGGGTCGGAACCTCCTGCACTGGGAAACATTTCTGCGGAGACGCCAGAGCCCTTGAAGAAGAGGAGGAAGGAGAAAGACGTGAGCAGAGTAAGCGCTTTGTGTGGAGATGTATAACAATGCCCATTCGCTGACTTTCAATTAATCTCTTCCCACACATGACCCTAAAATTGACATTAAGGGAAGCTGCACCCCAGGGGCTAGTGTTGATTGTTGGGGATCTACAAGAAAGTTTTGCTTAGGCTGGACATTAAGAAAAGCTTCCGAACTGTCAGGGCAGCTAAGCA
The DNA here is from genome assembly GCF_015237465.2 of Chelonia mydas. Classification (NCBI taxonomy): domain Eukaryota; kingdom Metazoa; phylum Chordata; order Testudines; family Cheloniidae; genus Chelonia; species Chelonia mydas. Next base: position 341,108,316 of record NC_057849.1, read on the forward strand.
CTGGGACAAATTATCTAGGGAGGTTGTGGAATCTCCGATAATGGAGGTTTTTAAGGCAAACACGTCAGGGATGGTCTAGATAATACTTCGACCTGCCTCAGCGCAGGGGACTGGACTACAATCATAGAATCGTAGGACTGGAAGGGACCTTGAGGGGTCATCTAGTCCAGTCCCCTGCACTCCTGGTGGGACTAAGTATTATCTAGACCATCCCTGACAGGTTTGTCTAACCTGCTCTTAAAAATCTCCCGTGATGGGGATTCCACAACCTCCCTAGGCAATTTATTCCAGTGCTTAACCACCCTGACAGTTAGGAATTTTTTCCTAATGTCCAACCTAAACCTCCCTTGCTGCAATTTAAGCCCATTGCTTCTTGTCCTATCCTCAGAGGTTAAGAAGAACAATTCTTCTCCCTCCTCCTTGTACATAAAGGATTGTTACTTGAAAACTTATCATGTCCCCTCTCAGTCTTTTCTTCTCCAGACTAAACAAACCCAGTTTTTTCAATCTTCCCTCAGAGGTCATGTTTTCTAGACCATTTTCTAGAGGTCATTTTTGTCACTCTTCTCTGGACTTTCTCCAATTTGTCCACATCTTGCCTGGAATGTGGTGCCCAGAATTGGACTCAATATTCCAGAAGACCTCTTGAGGTCCCTTCCAGTCCCACATGTCGATGATTTCTAAGATCCTGAGCCTGTCATATGCACTGGAAGTCACACTAAGGAGCTTTCCCTGGCTGAAGAAATCCCCTTGGCCCCGAGCCAAACACGTGCCTTCTTTCCCATGAGTGAGGCCGTTGGCTGCTGAACAAATCTCCTCCCCGTAACGCCCGGCTGGCAGCTGCAGCTCCGGTGTCTCCAATTATCACAGCTGTGCCGCAGTCGTGTGGGCGGAGGCAGCCTCTCCCCTCGGGAGGCCCATGCCAGTCAGCCCTGCCTCGGTCAAAGGTGACACCTCAGCCTCCACCACAGGCTCTGCCTCCAGTGAGGCTCCTAGATCTCTGGCATTTTGTGCTCCCGGTGAGATGCCCCACAGGCTGCAGTGCCTTTAGCTTCTGAGAGGGGGGCCCCCTGGAGAGTGCACAGGGACTAATGACCTCTCCAGGTGATAAGGTCGCAAATCATAATACCAAGGTCCCCCCGTTCCTGAAGAAACAGTCCCTGTTTCCTGGGCTAAAGGACTGTTTTGTCCACTGCTGCCATTCCCTTGTCTAACAGCAGCTGAGAATCTAACCAGCCCCCTGTAAGAAATGCAAACCCTGGTGCCAAATGATGGACACGCTCTCCATCAAAGGGGCAGATAGATTCTTCCCCATAACTTTTGGTCACTTTCCCTAACCTACCCGTGTGAGGTCTGCCTTGTTCGAATTGAGCCTCCGACAGCTGACTCCCGTGCATGCCCCAATCTAGATCAAACGCTGGGTGCGTTGCTCAACCGCCCGGGAAGTAATGGAGGCAGATTGTCAAAAGAGCTCAGTGTCCCGTGTCCTGAACCTTCTTAAAGTCCATCCATAAGTGCTGCAACAGGAGCTGCTGGATCCTGAGCACTTTTGAAAGCCTGAGGTTTATTTAGGAGCCCAGATGGGAGATGAATTCTGCCCCACACGGTGGAAATGGAGCCCCTTAAAATCTGCCCCTGAGCTCTTTTTGAAAACCTTGGCCCTAGAGCCGGCCTCCATAGATGAGCTGTGGCGCCATCTTAGAATGGCTATGGCGGAGTTCAGGGCCAGATGATGAAACTGGTGTAGCTCCATTTACACCAGCTGAGGATCTGGCCGTGTCTCTGACTGTCTTGGAGCTGCACAGCTCCGTCCTGTAGTTAAAGTGGCAGCGCCATGTCATGACTGATTGGAGGTCTAACCTGGAAATAATGCCTTTGTTTGAGCTGAGTGGCACTGCGCCTTTAAGAAAAGGCAATAACAATACTTAGGACCTCTACCGTGCTTTTCATCTTCAAAGCACTTGGCATGTATTGACAAGCCACCCCTGATAGGGAAGCTGTATCCCTGTTTTACAGAAGGTGAGGAACCGAGGCACAGGGAGGGTAAGGGATTTGCCGAAGGTCACAGTAGAAGTCAGTGTCAGAGCCTGGCTTAGGAACTCCTGAGGTCCTAGCTCCGCATTGTCTCAGCTTCAATCCATTGGACCAGGCTGCCTCTGACTTGCTGCCTTCATTCTCTGCCGTGCTCAGCCAGGCTCCATCCAGAGTCAGAATATCACTTCCCAGGAAATGGGTCCAGGGAGCTTCTGGCACCCCTGAAGAAAAGGCCCTAGGGAGCGAAGGAAGGAGAAAGGAACCCACAGAGTAAGCCCTCTGCACAGGCAGGGGGTTGGCACCCTATGCCATGTCTGGAAAGCCGTGAGTCTCCCTTCTCCCACCTGAGCCTGGTTCTGGGGGCCCTAGGGCAGGGACTTCAGGGTAGGAGCAGGAGATTTGAGGCTTTCACCCCTTCTATGTTGGCATTTCACACCTTTGTATTTCTCTGCCCTTCTGCACATGCCTAAACTCCATCCCCTTCTCGGAGCCTGAAACAAGCCACTTTGGTGTGTGCGTAGCCCAATGCCTGCAAGCCGCCTGACAATAATAAACCAGCATGTGCAATCTTGTGCTCCCGAGTGACCCTACACTGACAAACAGCTCAGCAGCTCTCCAGCAGTAGAACATTAGAACCAATGGTCCCTCTAGCCCAGCATCCTGGCGTCCAAGAGTGGCCGAGGCCCTATGCCCCTGTGGGCTAGTGATGGGGCTAAGAGAGGCACAGTAAGGAAATCCACTGTCATTTTCAAGCATCCAGGTGTTTATTAGCAAGAGAAATATTATTTTAGAAAATACTGGGAGATACGCTGGCTGGGTCCTTTGAACTGAGCTGAAAACCAGTGGTGTATCCTTACAAATGCCGCTGCAAGGGGCCGTGGGTTCTGGGTAGTTCCCGGCAATGATGCACATCAGGAAGAAATCCAGCCCTGATTAGAACAGACCCGTTGAAGACCTGCTGCCACTCCCCTAGCTTCGTGGTCAGTCTAGATGACCTCCTGAGGTCCCTTCCAACCCTGATATTCTGTGATTCTGCATAAAGCCTTGCTCTGTCCTGAGATTTCAGAAGGAATTCAGATGCAAATCAGTATAACTGTGAGCTAGTGGTCAGGGACCACTAGAGGGCACCCAACACACACAGGCCTGGAACATATGTACCGTAGCTCTGGGAAAAGGTTCTCCAAATTCTAGGAACGGGCAGGTTTTAAGAAATTACTAACTTGGAAAAGCCTCCAGTTCCAGATCTCTCCTGCTGGCATATTTGTCTCTATTTCACTTCCCTGATTTTCCTTCTCCCTTCTCCAACGGATATTTGAATGAAAACAAAATTCTTGTAATTCAGGAGCACAGTCCACAAGCCAGATGTTCCTACACTTCTAGGAGGGATTGGACTGAGAGTTCAATCTGGCAAAGATCCAGCCTATTTTAGGAGTTTCTTGGTGCCTCTCCCTGGAGAGGAAAGTCTTGTGGTTAAAGGGCTACAGCAGGAACCAGTAGATCTAGGTCTATTCTGTGCTCTGTTACTGATGTCTCCCTGTGACCTTGGGCATGTCCCTTATGCCTCGGTTTTCACAAATTGCTCCTATTTTGGGGTGCTTCAGTGGTAGGGTGCCCAACTGGAGAATTATCAGCGGTGCTGGGCACCCACAGCTCCCATTCATTTCAATTGGCATTTTGGGTAGAAATCAGTCCCCAGGGGTCTCAGGTTTGGCACCCCAAAATTGAGGCTCCCCAAATCCTTGGCTGCTTCTGAAAACGTAGACTTCAGTCCTGCAAGTAGTTCCATGTCAGCAGACCCATGGGGCTCCATGCGGAGGCCACCCACATGGAATAATTCATGGGCTCAAAGCCTTAGGCTGTAACCTTTCTGTGACTCAATGTCCCCGTCTATAAAATGGAGGTGATAATACCTATTCATCTCCTTCACAGGGGGATTGTGAGGCTAAATGTATCGATATGCTTAGATACTGCACTGATGCGTGCCATAGCAGTGACTCTGAAAAGAATATAGGGGTGATAGAGAACAAGCCACTGATCCATGTGCGATGCTGTGGCTAAAAGGAGCTGCTATGAGCCTTGGCTGTGTAAACAGGGAAGTAGCGAGTAGGGAAGTGATTTTTACCTCTGGGTAGGGCCGTGGTGAGACTAACACTGGACCGCTGCATCCTGTTCTAGGGTCCACATTTTTAAAAGGCTATTAAAAATTACAGCGGGTGCAGAAAAGAGCCACGAAAATGATTTGAAGTCTGGAGAAAATGCTCTATGGTGAGCGGCTTAAAGAGTTCAGTCTGGTTAGCTTGTCAAAAAGGAGACTGAGAGGTGACTTGGTTACACTATTGTGTAAGTACTTTTGTGGGGAGAAAATCGCAGGCACTAAAGGGCTCTTTTCTTGAGCAGAGAAAGACAGAGCAAGGGCCAATGGCTGGAAGCTGCACCCAGACAAACCGGCCTAACTGGTGTCTACATTTGGCACAAAGGGATTAACCACTCAAACAAACCGGGAAGGGGGAAAGCGGATTCAGGGGTGGTGGAAGCTTCCTAAAAGTGTATGTGGGGGGGGTACCAACACCAAACTGTGGCCCTCCCCCTGAGGCCCCACCCCAACAATGCCCCTTCTCCCTGAGGCCTTGCTCCCATGACGCTTCTTCCCCCAAGACCCCACCCCTCACTCGCTCTTCTCCTACCTCCCCCCGCCCCCGTTGCTTGCCCTTATGGCCGCTAAAAAGTGGCAGGGCCATGACTCACTCCCTCCCCTCTGTACTAGCACCCCTGGGTGGATTCGTCATCTCTTGTTGCCTTCAGCCCAAGATCGGCCGCCCTTCTGGATGCTGGGCTTCAGCCAAACACAAGATATTCATTAGTCAAACACAGGTTATTGGCAGACATGCCAAACCTGCAGAAAAAATGCAGAAATTGGGCTTATTTTTGGCTTAATTGGCTTGTGAGTTGCTTGTTGGCTAGTTTTTGGCTTGTAGCTTGTTGCCTGATTGGCTTGCTGCTTGTTGCTTGTTGTAGCTTGTTGCTTCTTTTTTTTTTATCAGCTCTTGGAAAGCAGGGGCAAGGGGCAAGCAGGGGAGAGAGTTGGGGGGTGCATAGCAGGCCCACCACAGTCCCAAACTGCAAGCCGGGGGGATCTAGTCACATGGAGTGTTGGGGTTCTTAGGGATTGGCTTGTTCTGGCCTTGTTTTGAAATGGGATTAGCTTGATTTTTGGCTTATTGTGAAAGTCAGGGTGCTTATTTACCATGTTAAAGTTGGCACCTGTGGTTACTGGACTCAGCTGGGTGAAATGTTGCGCCAGAGGCCAGGCGAGATGATCTAATGGTCCCTTCTGGCCTTCTGTGAATCCGTAGAAAAGCCTATACATTAAATCAGGATCCCTGGGTTGTAATCTTGTGTTCAGTTCCTATGGCAATAGTTATGGGCCCATCCCTGCCAACACTCACTCTTGAGTGTGATCTCACTGAAACCAAACCCAGAAAATTCTGCCTTCAGGTGAGGAACAGTGCAGGGAGCAGAGAAACAGCTAGACCAAAAATACCCAACTTTCATGCAAATGACCCTTGCACCATGGAGGCAGTGTTGTTTCTACAGATGGAACATTTCCCAGGAGCTCTCAGTAGGTCGACAATAGGCACTTCCATTCTGACAGCCAAACTAAACCCTCTGAAACACCAAAGCTCATTCTAATCTCAGCTTCAGAGCAGTCTCCTGCTGTTGATTTAGATGTAAAACTCCCCTTGACTTCATTGCAAGTTCTGTGTGTTCAGTGGTGGCAAGATACCAGCTTCCCTCTCCTCTTTACTTGCAGCGTGGCTCCGGTGTCTTTGGTTAAATAACTACATACCCACCAGGGGGAAATACAGCTAGAGATAAATATAGCTGGTTGTTCTCCCCATTAGCAGCAGCTCTAATCAGGAAGCATAATCATTAAAAGGTTCATGGGGCCCTTGACAGGTGTTGAATTGATAATAACCCTAGCAGTTGGCTCCAGAGGTCCAATTTCTTGGTGGTAGAAGAGTTTATTAAAAGTGGGCTGTGGAATCAAATGAACTTGGTCGGAGAGAAAAGCAAAGCCAACCCAAGTAGTTGTGTCATACATAAGAACGGCCGTACTGGGTCAGACCAAAGGTCCATCTAGCCCCGTATCCGGTCTTCCGACAGTGGCTAATGCCAGGTGCCCCAGAGGGAAAAAACAGAACAGGTAATCATCAAGTGAGCCATCCCTTGTCGCCCATTCCCAGCTTCTGGCAAACAGAGGCTAGGGACACCATCCCTGCCCATCCTGGCTAATAGCCATTGATGGACCTATCCTCTAGGAACTTATCTAGTTCTTTTTTGAACCCTGTGATAGTCTTGGCCTTCACAACATCCTCTGGCAAGGAGTTCCACAGGTTGACTGTGCGTTGTGTGAAGAAATACTTCCTTTTGCTTGTTTTAAACCTGCTGTCCAGGATGGGTAGTAGAAGTTACTTTCCTCCATTTGAGTAATAACAGAAAGAGTACTGCCTGAGACCTCCTGTCCAACCATCTTGGCCACTGCAAAGAATCTATAGTGCCAACCCCAAGAGAGCACCCAGCCTGAATTGTGCTGTTTTCCTCTGCAGCCTGATCATTCCAGGGGAAACGATGGTTCTTCTGAAGCAGCTGATACAGTCCTCTCAGACATAAAGGTAACAGGCCGCATCTGCTCATCCTTGCTTAGCTCCTTCCACATCCCCCGCTCCACAGGAGGTAACAAGTTTCAGTTCCTGGTGAGCCCGGCCTTGCTCCTGGAAATTGCTCTACGCAGGTCATTGAAGTCAACTTGGGCGCAATGGCAAAGATGCACAGAGCAGCTTGCAGGCCTGGAGCCCTTGAGATGAAAGATTCCTGCTATAGTCCCCATAGCTATTATTCTGATTCTTTATTTGTAGCATGTAGGAGCCCCAGTCATGGACCAGGGCCCCACTGTGCTAGGTTCTGTAAACATGGGCAAATCACTTCACTGCTCTGGGCCTCAGTTTTCCCATCTGTAAAATGGGGATAAAGATACCTCTTTTATAAAGCACTTTGAGATCTACTGATGAGAAGGGCTAAATAAGAGCTGGGTATTCATATACAATTATTAATATATTAACAAACAGACAGTCCCCGCCCCGAAGTTTACAATCTAACCTAATCTATCAAGTCCCTTATCTTTTAAATTATGTCATTGTAGCAAGCACAATTAGTATCCACTGTAGTTAAACTGTATAGCTTCTGAGTGGTAGCCGTGTTAGTCTGTATCAGCAAAAACAACGAGGAGTCCTTGTGGCACCTTAGAGACTAACAAATGTATTTGGGCAAAAGCTTTTGTGGGTTAGAACCCACTCGGATGCATGGAGTGAAAATACAGGAGCAGGTGTAAATACATGAAAGGATGGGGGGTTGCTTTACCAAGTGTGAGGTCAGTCTAACAAGTTAATTAACAGCAGGATACCAAGGGAGGAAAAATAACTTTTGAAGTGGTAACAGAGCGGCCCATTACAGACAGTTGACAAGAAGGTGTGAGTAACAGTAGGGAGAAATTTAAGTTTAGGTTTTGTAATGATCCAACCACTCCCAGTCTGTACTCAGGCCTAATCTGATGGTATCCAGTTTGTAAATTAATTCCAGTTCTGCAGCTTCACTTTGGAGTCTGTTTTTAAAGTTTTTTTTGTTGAAGAATTGCCACTTTGAGGTCTGTTATTGAGTGACCAGAGAGATTGAAGTGTTCTCCTACTGGTTTTTGAATGTTATGATTCCTGATGTCAGATTTGTGTCCATTTATTCTTTTGCATAGAGACTGTCTGGGTTGGCCAATGTACATGGCAGAGGGGTGTTGCTGGCACATGATGGCATATATCACATTGGTAGATGTGCAGGTGAATGAGCCCCGATGGTGTGGCTGATGTCGTTAGGTCCTATAACTTAAAAAACTTCAACTTCAATGAAGTGGGTTCTAGCCCACGAAAGCTTATGCCCAAATAAATTTGTTAGTCTCTAAGGTGCCACAAGGACTACTCATTGTATAGCTTCTGTTTATCACCCTCTTTTCACATCCTTGTAACTTTCCAAAATTTTCATTTTGGGGGCTGAAACTTTCCTCTTGGTAAAACCTTCCAGGTAGGAAAGTGGGTATTTTTTCCCCTAGAGCATTTCAGCAAATTCCTTTGGGTTATCTGGAGTTTGACAAAGTGATGGGGGTTGGGAGGAGGAACCAAACCACTGCTTTAAAAAACATTCTTGCAGATATCATAAAATCCACCATCCTAAAGGGCTTGCTAATTACCGTTCAGTGTGGTGCTCCGGAGATGTCTGGGCCGAAGCTGGGGGATGAGCCTGCTACAGCTTTGGCTAATAGAGCTGGCTCTTTTAGCAGTACAGGCTCATGGTTTAGGATCCAGAGGTCACAGGTTCTGTACCTGCTGCTGAAGACCTACCTGGGGTCCAGGCAAGTGGTATGTCTGTTGCATGACTAGGAATGGGTAAGACCAATGGGGCTCATTGATGTGGGAAATTGCCACAGTTGAGCTGCAGTGGTGGAGATGGACATGCAATTCTCTTACCACATAGCTTCTTCTTTCATAAACCCTTCTTATGACGGAACGACTGGTGCCAGGAAAACACTGCGAAACTCAAGCCACACAGGCAGTATCCAATCCCTTTGGGCCTGGTGCTTGTTCACATGGACAACGTTCAAGTTTGTCTTGCACCAACAGGCTGGTCAGTCAGTTATTAGGTGCACGAGGACCCGTGACCATAATCTCTACCATTCACCAGTAGTTCCCCAGTCTCATCTTTCCCATTTCCAAGAACTCCCCCACTTCAACTTTCTGTGCTGTCCATCCCCAAGTGGCTCTGCCTTTTTGTCCTCTTCTGAGATGTGCAAGGATCATGAGCTGGTAATAAACCCAGAGGTACAAAAGAACCATAAAACATCTGGCTTGGAAGGGACCTAAGGAGGTCATTTAGTCCATCCCCCTGCTCAAGGCAGGACCAATCCCCAATTTTTGCCCCAGATCCCTAAATGGCCCCCTCAAGGATTGAACTCACAACCCTAGGTTTGGCAGGGCAATGCTCAAACCACTGAGATATCCCTCCCCCCAAGTTAATTAATTAAATTAAAGCTAGTTAACTAATTAAATTAAAGCAAGAACTAGTGGGAAGCTGGAAGAAATACTATTATTTTACTTTTTACCTCACTCCATTTTATTTTGGGGGGACGCGAAGAGCTAATGCATTGATTTGATCAGTTTGGTTCCCAGTGAATTATTCAATTATTATTATTTATTTAGGCGTATTGCAGCGATGCTTAGGAGCCCAGTCATGGCCCATTGTGCTAGGTTCTGTACCAACACAGAACAAAACCAGAGTCCCTGCTCCAAAGGGTTTGCAATTTATTCAGGGTAAAATCCCCTCCTGTGAAGAGGGCTTGACTGGAACAAAGTGCTGTCCACTGTTCGTGTGTTGGCCATCTGCATGGGGTCAATTTCATCCACACTTCCTGTGACAAATCACTTTCAAAACATTGTAAATAGCCGATGGAAACCACCGTGGGGCTTGGTCCCAATATTTTGATGCTACCGTTCTTTTTCTCTGAGGCCTGATATTTCTGTCACGATGGGTTAGATTCTGATTCCCTTCCTCATGTCGAGTAGCACCTTATTCCATGGAGAGTCTCATTAAAGTCAGTGGGTGATGTACATGCATCCCAGGTGAAAGTAACCGGTCTTATTTGCTTCATAACATGCAGTTATGTCTGAGAGGAAGAACGAGCTTGTGGTTAAAACACACGGGTGGGAGTTTAAAAAATGGGGTCCTCGTCCACAGACAAAGACCTACGATCCACTGGGGTTGAGTTTATTTCATCGTGAATCACTCAATTCCTTTGTTTTCATGTTCTGGTGGTTCATGGTGTGCGAGAGCGGCTTGGGGAGTAATGTCTGGCAACGTCTAATTTCCTCACTTTCAAAATATAGGAGCAGATAATTGGGTGCAATTAATATGTAGGAACTCCTACAGGCATTGAGTGTTTACTGCTAGGGCAGGTGACCCTTAGCACAGTTCCTACCTTATACATCTCACACGTACTCTGCCAGAACATCCCAAAACACAAGCTTTGCAAGCATCTGTGAGTTGCAGATTAAGCCATTCCCATCTGGCCTTTCGTCTCTTGGTGGTGGTGCCTTTGGCCATTAATGTTCCAGTGATTTCAGGGGAATATACCAAGTCCACTGAGCACCGCATCAGGTGTGTTGTACCTAGATTCAGCTAGTGCCCAGAGCACCACTGCAGTGGTGCGTTACCTAGACATGGTTGGTACATGTAATAGCCCAAAAGGTAGGTGCATTCTTCCTGGACGTACCTGGTATCCTCAGCAACACCACCGGTGAATTCTACAGGGACGCACCTGGACAGTTCAGTGACACTCCGACAATTAACACTAGCAATTGCAACGTGTGGGCTTTTTTGAAGTAGCAGTAAACCTATGGCACGGTGTGAAATTAAATAATAATCCAACTTACGCGTCTGGGGGCTTTAAGGGATGCTGTTTTCCTTCATGCAGGAAAATGCAGATCGAGTTGACGGCCCGGAGTTAACAAACCGTGTTAGAGTCAGAAGAACGGCTGAGCGACAGAGGCACATGGTAAAGTCCCCTGTTCCCGCCACCTCAGTCCGTTATGCCTGAACGCAAAGCAATCAACACTGCTTGGAAGGAAGCAGTAATAATGCCTTGTTGTCCTTATACAGGTTCACTCACCTGGTGCCACTGGAGTTCAGAAATCCCCGGCTGGATATGTGGTAAGCGATGGCTGAATATCTGGAGTGTTTGCAGAGATCGTGCTTATGAGATAGACACGGGGGATAAGCGCCCTTGCTGCTTTCTCGCTCATTAACAATAGTAATACCCCTAGGGTGAGGGTGAAACGCTCCCTGTAAATAACGAACAAGCAGCAGCCAAGCCAGTGTCCTTTGGTATGGCTAAGTGCTGCTCCCAAGAGAGATGGGGAAGGGAAGGGTGTGATGCTTAAAGAACACAAGAGGAAAAGAGAAACCAGCGTTAATCACTGATGGAACACAATGACCAGCTTTGGGGAGGTTTTGTGTGTGCAACAAATATATCTATAAAATGTATATATACACACCCCCCCCAATTATACACAGTTGTTTTATTGTGGTTACGTCTGTCAGATTGGACATGTGAAACACTCTAAACGGTTCTTCAGCATTAGAGCAGGGCAAAAATCGGGAGCGGCAGAAGCTCCCTAAAAGTGGGGGGGCCACTGGTGCCCGAACTGTGCCCCCCGTGCTGCCCCTTCCCTCTGAGGCCCCACCCCCGTACCACTCCTTCTCCCAAGGCCCCACGCCTACCCCACCCCTTTTCCCCAAGCCCCTGCCCTCACACCGCCCCTTCCCTCGAGGCCCCACTCCCACTCCACCTCTTCCCTGCAAAGACCTGGCCCATGCTCGCTCCTCTCCACCCCCTACCCCATCGCTCCCTTATGGCTGATAAAAAGTGTGTGGGGGGGGGGCATGGCCCCCTGCCGCCCCGTTCCAGCGCCCTGGCTGGAACTCTCACTATTTCTACATTTGGTTTCATCCCAGATTGGAACAAAGAGTTTGGATATCCAAATTTGTAGTGGAAAAAAATGTGTTATTTGGAAAATGTCAAAATGATTCACTTTGAGTTGGTTCAATGTTAGACTGCATCTTCTTATGGTGCCGCATGGGAGTTGTAGTTTGGATGCCACATGCCCTTGTTCTCCTTTATTGGCTGGGCTGCCTGGCCAAACTACATCTCCCATGATGGACCTCAGTCATGTGACTCTCACAATGCACCATGCAGCTCAGTCAGAGGGAACCTGCGCTGTCGGAAAAATTTCTCTCTGATGATTTCTGACCTGCTCGCTTGCCAAAACATGGGCCCCAGTAGAATGCTTGATGAAAACTTTAAAGGGACAGGTCACATTTGGCCTGAAAAGTCGGTTTGGTAAAAACTTTTACAGAACTTAAGACTGATATAAATGTTCCCATGATTTTTTTTTAAAAAAATCTTAGTGGAAATTGATTATTTTAAACAAGAAAGCTTTCCCCTACTATGGCCCTGGTTCTGCAGCTCGTCTGGTGGAGGGTCCTCGCAGACTGCATGAATAGGAGCACTATTTTTTGTTAGGGAGGAGCAAGATACTGTGATGAACCTATTGCCATCCCTATGAGGGCAGAGTTAAGACGACACAGGTGTGTTCTGTGTGAAGGAGCATCTTAACTGGGCATTTCCTGCTTTATGTACGTTCCTTGTTGGGATTTTGTCTTGCAATGCCAACATTCTTTATGGGGAGAGGTGTGGAGACCTCAACTGAGCATTTACTACCTTTCTAACCATTGGGTTTGGGGCTCTGAAACCTTTTGTTCCTCAAGTGCATGAGGAGCAGAAGCCACCTGAACTCTAGATAACCAGGTTTGTTGTGAGTCTATCCTAAAGTTTCACTTATTTTCCTTTTCATTGCACTTGATCACACTGAAAAACCAGACAATAGGCTACATTCTGCTCTCGGTTCCCACAGCCTAACTTTGGAACAGCTCCAATGAAATCCTTTTTGTGTCATTTGCCCCTATGTTCAATTGGATAAGGCTGCTGCTAAGTGACCCCAGATAAGTGTTCACTGATTCCTGCTAAGACGTAACCTGTCCACTACATGCACCCAATTCACCACGGTTGGCATCAGGATGCAGTAAGAATGAATTGTTGCATTGATCGTGAGAGGTATAACGTGCCTTCCATGTTCAAATAGTTCTTTTCCACGTCTTATGGATGAAATAGCTCTGAAATATGAAATATTAGCATGCAATCATATGCTCTCCTCTGAAAACTTCCTCTTCTTTTTTATTAAATTCAAGACATATCCAGGACCTCAAGGCGCAAGGAGGATCAAGGTAATATATTTATTTTATAGAGCTGTTACTACAGCTCCGTGCGTGTTGGATGCAGCTGGTTCTTCATCATTCTATCCATAATCTCCTGTTTGATTGTGTGTGTCTGTGGGGGGGCTCTATTTTCTTTTTGCAGAAGCAGGAGTCAGACACGGTGGATCCAGAACGGGTGCCGTTCCAAGGTCAAAAGGTCTGAGTTTTTCTTTAACGTTTTAACAAAACAAACAAACAAAAACCCCACCCCCACAGAATCAGAGCTCCGTTGTAAAGCTGAGCTGAAAAGCCTTTACTTAAAGACAAATTAAATCCTTTAAGATCCCAAATAATCATCAGCCTGTTGGGCCTGACTCCCCACGGCCCTATGCTTGTAAAGGAGAGGGGAACGTGCTACTCAGTCAGGGCAGGGAAGCAGCACAAAGAGTCTTGCAGCGAGATTGCTGCAGACCAGGAGAGACGATGGGCTGGTATGAACCCAGGGTGAAGAGCGGGAGGTTACCTGGGATCATACAACAGTTCCCACCAACTGTCGGTGAAAGACCGTGCTGGACAGGGCTTTTAAGCCACGTGTCCAGCATCTAGGGCCACTGAAGTGGATTGCACTGAGTCCATGCCATGCCATCTGTATCCAGTGAGTGGGCTGATGCATAAACCAGGATGGGAATGCCACGACATGGCCAGCAATCATGAGATTGCTAAAAGTTTGGTGGCGCAATAAGGTCGCCAGTGAGCATAGACTGAACGTCTAGCTAGACCCCCTTAAGGACCTAGCTAGGGATCGACCTGGTTGGCGTTCAGTCCTCAAGGAGGCTGCATGCCTTTGGGATAATGATGATCGGAAAGCTGGCTGGGCCACCAGTTCTACGTATTCTGCAGTAAGTGCAGTCGAAAGCATGTTGCTGTAAAAGTGTCTTGGGAGCGAGGAGGGAAGAAACTGCAAGAATCAGAACGGTTTGCTCGAGGGGTTGCATCATTAAATGGTCACACTGCTGAGCTGCCTGTGATGTGCATGCTCTGTAGTGAGGGAGATGAGGAAGGACTGAGCATCTGTAAGAGGTGATGTCGTCTTCTTGCCAGCGGAGATGGGAGAGCCGGGAGAGAACTTGAGCTGCAAAGTCTGGATCTGGATCCAGATCAGAAGTTTCTTATGGTCTGACTGTTGGGATCCAGCCTGTGGGTTTTGCCCATGGGAAAGATAAAAACTCAGGTCCAAATTCCCCCAGTGTTTGGGTCATTCAGACCCTCTTTAGTTCAGGCCTAGCTCTAGTACTGACCAGATCCACAGTGAATTCGGAAGAGCAGGCTGCTGGCCTAACGTTGTTTGTTCCTGGTGCTTAAGAGCTCCTTTGAAGCTGCTTCCTACAGACAAGAGCTCCTGGATTTTAACCCCCAAAGCAGTGATTCTGTCCCTAAAAACCACTCGTTCATATCTGCCTAGGGCCTGCTGGTGATTCCAAGGGTAAGTCTGGAGGGAAGATCTATGGCTTATCTGTATACACTTAGGATCATGCAGCTAGTGCTCTCCGTCCCTTTTCCTCCACGACCATGCTTCCCGTGCCCTCGTGGTGAGTGGAAGCAACAGTTCCTAGCCCACAGTTTTGACCGGCCAGAGATTCTCTGCCCCCCTTGCAGATTACACAGAAATCTCTGACCTGGTTCCTGATCCCCTGCAGGGCATATTTCACCCAGCCCTCTTCCCCAGCCATGATCACGGGCTCTGTAACTTTCTCTTCATTCCTAGGGCACTAAAGGAGACAGAGGAGAAAATGGTCAAAAGGTAAGAGCCGACTTTGGCACCATACTCAAGGACTCTCCTAGGGTTAGGGTTCGGTTGCTGTTCTTACACCATTAGAATTCATGTGTGCTGTCCCTTCCTGGCTCTTCTCTGTACACAAAAGGGCTTTGCTCAGTAATGCTGCGTTTTTAGATCTAATCACTGTAGATGATCAGCTGCTGCCTGCCGCTGTCTCTTGTGTTTTCTCCAGCGTCGAGCTGTTCAGCTTCTCTCTGTAGTTCTCTCCCTCCGGGAGTGGGCCATATAACTCTCCTCCCTCAACGGCGGATGCAGCAGCCTTACATCCATCTATCTCTCAAGCATCTTGGGTGGGTTCTGTGGCTCCTGTCCCTGGAGTATTGACTTCAGCAGGAGTTGGATTGGGCCTGAAGTGAGCAGCACGTAGTGATGTGTCCAGTATGATTTTGACAGGCCCACGATGGAAGATGTGGTGTGTTTCTGATTGTTCTTGATCTCCTCCCCTTGTCTCTCTTTACAGGGAGAACCAGGAATTGGGTTCAGAGGCCCCGCTGGTCAGGCTGGGCCCCCTGGGCATAAGGTAAGCGTACAGGATCTCACTTTGTCTGCACATCATCCAAGATGCTCTCTCTTTGTGCCCCTTGCTGATCGCACAACCACCAGGCAGGCAGGCACCAAGGGTCCGTGGGGCTCACTGGGGCTTGCAAAGATGCGCTACCGAAGCCAGTCGAGGCTCTGGAGGGCAAGACCACCCATGTGTTCCAAACGCACAGCTCCAGGGAGCTGTCTCCTGCACGGCACCGTTTCACACCAGACCTTTCCTTTGGGGTGGGCAGATGGAGGGTCATTTTACCATTGCCAGAGCACGATGCTGAAGAATCAGGGGCGAAGCCTATTAGCCAGGCTGCACTTGTGAGATTCCAGGACTGACATAAAGGGGGCACTGCAGGCATGTCAGGATTAGGGGGCATTGGTGGAGCCATTTTGTTTCTGGAATAATAGAGGTGAACTCGCAGGTCAGCGTTAAGATGCTCTGGCAGAGCTATGTGGAGCATCGGGGCTGCAATGGCTGGGAGGGTGGGGTCCTGCTGCAGGGCAGAGGTGGGAGTGTGAGGTGCGTGGGAGCCAAGGACTGGGGCGGTGGGGGGTGTTGCAGGTCTCACGAGGGCAGCGGTGCACAGAGAGGTGCCTGTCAGCCCTGTGCCTGGCTCAAGCCAGTGTCATTAGGCCCTTCCTTGCACTCAGTGGACTCGCCAGTTCAATCTGGAAGGAGCAGTAGATGACAAGGGAGCTGAGAACCCCTTGCGAGTAGCCTGCTGGTCATGGCTACAATAAGCTGTGTTACTGGGGAGTCCACTGTTCGCGTTGTGACTACAGCCGCATGATTGCTTTGCAACAGGGGGAGCCCGGGGCCCCGGGACCTCCGGGAGTGCAGGGCATCCAGGGTATTCGTGGCAACCCTGGCATTCCAGGATCGCCGGGAGAGAGAGGCGCCCCGGGTCCACCTGGCATGCCAGGGCAGAAGGTAGGTGACGTGTCCTGGGCACTAGAGAGCGAGTGTGGTGGTGGGGGTGAGAGAGGACTGCATTGTACCCACAATCGCAAGGCACGAGGGTGCAAACAGATGCTGAGGCTCTGTGAGAAGACGTGTGGTGGGAGGGACCTCACATAACGTGGGACAACCCCATAGCCAGCTGAAATCGTGCCTGGGAGATTCAGGAGGCAGAGCTGTTCTCGGCAGACGTCCTGCTGCCGGAGCACGAAGCCCTTCCTCCCCGGGAAATGGCTGTGTCACCCTGACACAGGCTGGATTCCAGGCTAATCAGGCTCAGTGCTACAAGCACAGAAGTTTCAGCGTGGTGAGCAAGCTGTCGTGTTGTGAGCGAACAACAGCGTGATGCACGGGGACAGTTTACCCTTGCCAGGCGCTGCTGAGATTGGGATGTTCCTTTGCTCGGCTGTTCCATGCGACACCGAGAGCAGTCCCCGGCGTTGAATCGTTAGGGCGCTTGGAAGCTGCTGTCTGTAATGTTAGACCACGTCAGCCAGTCCAGCCCAGGAAAAACAAACAGTAGCCCCCTCCCAAGCAGTGCCTCCCTTGCATGATGCCCAATCACTGTTCCCACCTGCCCTCCAGCAGTGGTTCACTCTTTCCCCCTCTTCCCCATGTTTATTAACTCTCTGAGGCTGTGAAGCCACAGGGGACCATCTAAGCTGACCTCCTGTGTAACACAGGCTGGAGAACCTCACCCTCGAGATTCCAGCATCAAGCCCAGACCTGGTCTGTGAGCTAGCGCATCTCGTCTCTGTCAGCTTGTGCGGATGGTAGCACGCTGGAGAATCTCAAATGACCTACTCAACAGTCGAACCTAGGGATGGTCAGACTGCATCAGACCCACGCTCCACCTAGCTCAGTAGCCTATCTCTGACATTGCCCAAACAAGCTTTCTCCCTTAGATGGATCTCCAGATCTGTCTACAGAGCCAGCCGCCCTCTGGGCCCAAAGGGATCTTGTTTTTAATTCCTAGAAACGCCCAGAGTTGCTTAGTGTGATCTGGGGAGGTGGAGGCCATCCCTCAGCCACCCCCTCTATTAACCCAACCCCCTGCCCAGTTGCCTTATGACCATTGTAAGCTTCTTCTACTGTCTAGGCCATTTACTGCCCAGGTCCCTCCTGCTGGCCGTCTATGGGGAAACTGTAGGGGGGGACCTACCCCTCTGAGGGGCGGCCCGTTTGAGTACATTTGGGGGCAAAGAGCATCTCGCCATCAAAGTTATCTCCCTCTTAATGGTTTTTCTGTTCGAAGGGGGAACGCGGTAAGAGAGGCAGGAATGGATCCACTGGGCCGGCAGGACCTCCCGGGCCCCCGGGAAAACAGGTGACCTTTGGTTATTTTTCACTGTTGAATTCTTTGAATGAGCTACGTGTACCCGTGTTATTGTATATTATGTGTGTTCCCCAGTCATGGACCAGGCTCCCGTCGGGCTAGGCGCTGTACAAACACAGATCCTTCGTGCACAGACCCCAGACTGTGAGGGGGCGTCCTACACAGGGGCTGGGAGGGGACGGTGCCTGGATCCTTCCACATGCAGATTTGGCCTCGGATCAGGAGTGAGGCCCAAGGGCAGAGGGATCACGACAGGGAAGTTGGTGGGGCCGGCACCCAGGCTGTATCTGTCCCGTGGAGGGAGGGCGGGCTTTGTTCTCTGGCTCTCAGCCCAGTTCTTTTCACCCGCACTGAATTCCTTTTGCTGGGTGTATTACAACCTGCCTGCCGCTCGCCGGCTCCGCTCCTTGGGGCACGGTGCATCAGAGGTGTTGCAAACCAAGTGTGTGTCTCCTTGGTCCGCAGGGGATTCGAGGGCTGCCCGGGACCAATGGCAACAAGGTGAGCTGTGGATGGCGGGAAAGACAAAGACGACGCCAGTATGAATCCCAAAATGGTAGCCTCAGCCCAAAGCTCTGGGCAGGGATGGAGGGGTGGGAATTGCACTCTGAGGAGGACTGAAAGGAAACACAGTGACTTCTCGCTGCCTCCTGTCTCACCCCAGACAGCTGGAAGCCATGCCTGACCCCATCCAACATCCCCACCTGCTGAGGGTTGCCTGGTGACTGGAAAGTCTGTTCAAATGGGGACCTGTACAGTGTCCGGTCAGATGCACTGACTGGACACCAAAAGTCCAGTTACCGCAGGCAGGAGCAGGGAGAGGCGCCGAGTCATCAACCCACACCAGCCCCGGCTCAGCCAGGGCCTCATGGGCCGACAGGCTCCGTGTCAGGGGCTGCAGCTCCCGTCCCAGCCCTGGAGCAGAGCGAGCCCAGCTGGGGGGGGGGTGGTGCGGGAGGGAGGTGGAGAGGATTGAGTGACGAGGAACGGGGAGAGCAGCGACGGGCCTCGGGAAGAGGCGGAGCAGCAGGCGGGGCCTCAGGAGGAGGCGGAGCAGGGGTGGCGGAAGGTTCTGGCGCTCCTGCTGTAGTGTGCGGTTTTCTGAAATTAGGAGTTGGCATTCCTGCACTTGCTCCGCCTTCATGCACTTTCCTCCTGAGGACCCACACACCCGAATGGTCTCCTCCAAAGCAGTGTTAACAGTCGAGAGGCCTGATCCCAAGCCCACGGAGGTTTTTCCATGGATTGCAATGGGCTTCCGATCAGGCCCCTACCTGAGGGATTATCACTTCCCACTAACTTGTACAAATTAATTCATAAAACGCTGGAAGGGATGGGATCCAGGCGAGCTGCCCTGCCCGGTTGCGTTGCTTTTGTTGCACGCCAGCCCCTTGCCTGTGCTTTAGGCTGTGTCTGTGCAGCACAGTTAACCTGGGTGGGTGGATCGACACCCGGGTCTGAGTCCCTTTGTCAGCCTCGCCCAGGTGTGAGCATCCCTGCTGGCGAGCCCTACCTGCGTCACTGTGTCCTCATGCTGTCTGCGCTTGCCCGTGTGTACCGGGAGCATATCCCACGCTTCTTTGCGCTGTGATGCTCTAGGATTCTTTCCTGGTCAATTGCAGGAGAACTTCTCTGTCCTTCAGGGGAAACTGTGGCAAGGGACTGTCACCACTCAAGTGGTTTAGCCTGTGTCCTCGCGTCAAAGTGGGCGAGTTCCAGCCCGAGTTCCAACTGGGGAAGGTGGCCCTGGCTTAAGCCTCCTCCAAACCCAGATCCGAGGTTTCTCTGTGTGGACTGTAGCAGTGTGTGTGGTTAACAGTGGATAAGAGCCTGGGTTAACTATGCAGTGTAGACGTGCCCTTTGATGTTGCCCTCTTAAATAGTGGGCCCTGCCAGGCAGCGGCTGTGATTTGTCACCTGTCTGTGAGGCAGATCTCCTGCTGTTGGCACTAAAGCAATAACAGGGGGATCAGCGTGATTTGGGCCCGGCCATTGTGGGCTCTGCAATACAAGGGACTGAGCCCACACCCGCTGGAATTAATGGCAAAACGCCCATTGATTTCCGGGGGCTTTGCCTCCTGCCCGACGTAATAACAGAGGGCTCTGGTGCCGAGAGGAGAAATGTGCAGCTGTGTCCCTGAAACAACCCCTTTGTGTTCCTTTCTGTTGCACAGGGGGAGATCGGCCTCGGCGTGGCAGGTGCGAGAGGTCCCCGCGGACTGCCTGGCCCCGGGGTAGGTCATTCCATTATCACGCCAGGCTCCATTCGGTTCTCTCATTGCAGTGTCTGTCTGAACACGCTAAAGGTGTTATCATGCAATGATCACTCATATCAAAAGCCCCTTCAGGTGCTGACCCCGAATCCCCTTGAATTTTTACCGAGACCAAATCTGGCCATGCTCAGAGGTGACGGGTTCTGTCCGCCCCATAGCACACCCCCCTCCCTCCCTCCACACACCTGTGCCTCTGAGGAGTTGGCATGAAGCTAATGCTCCCTCCCACCACTACTGATCTGCCCCCCAGGTGATTCTCCCATGGTGCAAATGAGGCGTCATAGGAATTACACTGACTGGTTAGGTCTCTCTCTGAGCCACCAGACCAGGGTCTCCTGTCCTGCCCTTATGCACTCAGCCACCCCACCCTGCCCCCCAGTGGCACAGGTGGAAGCCACACCTCAGTAAGTGAACGTAATGGGGGCTGAGGGCCTGATGCTGATCTCACGGAGGGTATGACTCTGCAGAGCAAAAGCCAAGCACAGGCTACCCTACCCCTGAGCTACCTTCAATCCAAGCTAGGGGGGTAACAGCAACAGTGAAGACAGTGCAGCTCGGGCAGTATAAGCCTGGCGTAGACCCTGGGTACATTCTTGGCTTGCTAGCCCACACCTCACTTCTAACATTACCTGCGCTAGCTGCATTCAGGCTAGCTCAGATAGGCTAGCCTGGTGCACAGCTCCTGCTGTGTAGACCTACACTTACACTCAGGTAGCTCCTTTGCCTTCTGTGGGTTTCCTCCTCATCTCCACCGCTCTAAACATGTGGCTGTCCAGCCAGCCTGGCCTCCCAGATCTTTCTGTTCATTTAAAATTAATTAAAATAATTAAGCGTGAATTCCCCTCTGCCCTCGGAATAAAATGTACGCAAAGTTTAACAAACGAACGTACGTGTCTGTAAAGTGCCGACCATAAAGAGGCCCGATCCTGGAGGGGGGCCTGTAGGTGCTAGTGTCGTATAAATAATTACTGATAAAAAATAAACATCTTATTGGTACATTTGAATAGTGAGAGCTGAGCTGCTTAGGCAAAGTAACACCCCCCCAGAGTGCAGTACTGGGGCGGGATGCAAACCCTCATGCAGCTAGATCAGAGAAGACATCTTTATATGCTGCTTCCTCTGTGGCTGTTCTATGAATAAACCGACTTTATCATGCAAGACGTTTATACAAACCCACCAGCTGCCAGGAGAGCTGTTCAAATAGGCACCTGCGAAGCGCCTGAGAATGTCAACAACTGTGTAAGGTCTAGTGTAAATCTTGCTAAGGGGTTTTTTTTTGAATGTGGGCGGGGAGGAGGTAATGAAACAATGAGGAGCTAATTCTGCTTCTAGTACTGTTGTGTAAATCTGGAATGAATCACTGGATTCTCTGGCATGTCGTTGGGTTTACACTAGTGTAACTGAGATGAGAACCTGGCTTCCTGGGGTGTACTTAGGTCTGTATAAATGTTTGGCACTTCCCGTCAGACAAATCTTCCAGGATTTAGCTTGTAAGGCCAAAATGTACTCGATGAATTAGCCGGCAAGGCTATAGTCCATATGAAGATTTCTGAAGGGTTAATACATGAGTAATAGGTGGTGTAAGCAGGTTAGAGATATGGGGCGTGTGTTATAGATGGGTATAGGCACATGGCTTACACTTCATAGGAAGGCTCCATGTACACACATTTTGTAAAGGGATAGGAAAATAACAGGCAAACAATTCCTATCCACAAATGTAGAGGGGATAAAGCAATGATGTGCATTCCAGGCCAAATTCTGGGCTGCCTTATTTACGGTACCTGGTCTCCTTGAAGTTCATGCAGACAGAACTTGCCCCTTTGCTTGCACAGAATGATGCAATAGAAACGCATCTGACCCCTCCTTGGAACGCTGGGAGCTGAGAAGATCGTTCCCTACCCCCAACCTTTTCCGTTGGTCGCCCGCTAGGCCCTACCCCACCAGGCAGGGGCTGTCTTGCCTCCCGGTGCCTACGCACGCACCGGACAGCTGTAAGCGCAGCTTTGTGATGACCACACTGTGACTTTGAAGCTGTCCAGGTCGCCGTTCTCCACTTACAGCAGGGGAACTGGGCACTATGGGCCTCTATGCACAGGTCATCCATTGACTTCAGTGGGAGCGCCACGCACACAGGGCTCGCAGGATGGGGCTTGTGTGTATTATCCATGCTTCGTCGTTTGTAGACACAGTAATGACACTAAATCTCTCTTTGCTAACAGGGGGAGGAGGGCATTGCAGGAGTCCGAGGCCCCATTGGCATGACGGTAAGTCAGTAAGAACAAAAGAACGGCCTTAGAGGGTCAGACCAGTGGTCCCTCTAGCCCAGTATCCCGTCTTCTGACAGTGGCCGGGGCCAGATGCTTCAGAGGGAGTGAACAGAACAGGGCAGTTATCGAGTGATCCAGCCCCTGAAGCGTATGAGGATGGTTTTGTGGCACCAAGCCCAAGACTGGCTGGCGAGAAGCCCTAGTTGTGGACGCTGCTATAGGATGAGGTTTTCAAAGCCACATAGGGATGGGTGCCCACTTCCCACTGATTTTAATGGGAGTTGAGTGTCGCGATCCTATAGGTGGATTTGAAAACATGGGCCACAACACTGAGTGTAACTGACTTGCATTCCTTGCCCATTCAGCGTGGCCCATCCACAAATGGCTTTTTAATTCAGCATGCAGTTCCGTCTCCCTGCATCCCTTTCCCTGCGTGACTCATGGAGCTCTGAGTCCGTACGAACGCTTGCACTGTGTTCCCAGAAGGGTGAGTTACGGGCCAAAAATCCCCAACTAGGTACGGCAGTAACAACACCAGGTTCCAGGTAGTAGTACACGCAGATGGGAATAAAGAAGAAGTAGATGGAATTTGACGGGAAATAGTGACAATTGTGGAAACCCAGAGATTATTGTATTGCAAGGCCTGGTGGTAAATCTCATCCTTAAATGCAGCGCACGGTGAGGGCCCCTCTTGCATTATTAAGGCAGAATAAGCTAGTGGTTAAAGCAGCGGGGTGGAGTCTGGAGACTTGAGTTCCATTCCCTGCTCTTCTGCTCTGTGGGCCCTCATAGACTTTAAGGTCAGAAGGGACCATCCTGATCACTGAGTCTGACCTCCTGCGTGTGGCAGGCCACAGACCCTCACCCACCCACTAGTGTAGCAGACCCCTAACCTCTGGCTGAGTTACTGAAGTCCTCAAATCATGGTTTAAAGACTTTGTTACAGAGAATCCACCATTTACATTATTTAAATCTGCAAGTGCCCCAGGCTGCAGAAGAAGGCGAAATCCCCCCAGGGTCTCTGTCAATCTGACCTGGAGGAAAATTCCTTTCCGACCCCAAATCTGGCGATCAGTTAGACCCTGAGCATGTGGGCAAGACCCACCAACCAGACACCTGGGAAGGAATTTTTTGCAGTAGCTCAGAGCCGTCCCCATTTCGTGTCCCATCTCTGGAGATATTTGCTGCTACCGGTTGCAGGTCAGCTTCATGCCATTGTAGGTAACCTTGTCATACCCTTGTGCAATTCGTTTAAAATGTCTGGGCCCCCTTTCCCCATCCATCTGTAAAATGGGAATAATGATCCTTCCCCAGCTTTGAGAAGCGCTTTGAGATCTTTGGATGCCAAACGCGACGTTAGTGCAGACGATTTTGTCATGATGTAGTTCAAAGCCTACATGCTGTACGCCATGGAAGCCTGCCTCCAGGTTCAGTAGAGCCGGAGGGTTAGGATGGAATGGAGCCACTGGTGACTCTAGAGTGGGTCTCACACTGCTTCTTCTGCAGTGTTCCCAGGAGGGATTGAATACATCCATCAGGAGAAGAAGGATGGTTATAAATGGAGAAGCTACAGTTCTCCTTCTGCACCACTTTGAGAATCAGCAGCCCCAAAGGAAGGAAAAGAGCTAAATGGGGGAAGTCAGAAAAGTGCAAGTCTTTATTCACCTGTTCCAGAGCACAGCGGGGGGTTGGGACGCTCAGTAGTTAGGTGCTCATCTGGGATTCCAACGTTCAATTCCTTGCTTTGCTGCAAGCTTCCTGTGTGACGTAGGGCCAGGCGCTTAGGTTCCAGATCCTCAAAGGCGTGTAGATGCCTAACTTCCCCTGCCCTATGACACGCGGTAACCGCACGTCCCCGTCTCACCGGGGTGCTGTGAGGATGAATACGTTACAGAGCGTGAGGCGCCCAGGCACGAGGGGCTGTATCAGTATCTCAGACAGACAGATCGCTTTCCCCCGTGCGCATGAGGAGACGGGCCAGAGTCCTTTTAGGGATCCGGTCACTTGCCACAATCGGGGCCTGAGTCTCCTCTTCTGCTGCCTTTGGCAGCAGAGCCGTTCTACCAAGTCACCCTGGCCGGGAGTGAGAGGCGACTCAAACCCTCTGTGCAGCGCTCGTCCTGCCCCCAGAGCTCTGCCCTCGCCCAAGGAGGTTGCTGCGGCCTGCAGTGTTGCCACCTCCAGCTGTTCGTTCTGACATGCTGTTTCATGTGTTTGCAGGGTCCGAAAGGTCTGCCTGGAACGAAAGGAGAAAGAGTAAGCAGCGGGCGTCTTAGCTGGACTTCCTGCAGCGCCTGGATGGTCACCTCAGCCAGGCAGATCTCCCATGTTCCCCAGCGCCCTGAGCAAAGGACCCCATTGCTGAGGACATATGTTCCTAAGCACATTTCAGCCAGTCTCCACCCACACATTATTCACTCTCCCTTTGCTCTGGTTTCCGGGGTCAGATTCTTGGGCGAGAGCCGTGGGAGCTACCCAGGCTAAAATACCGGTCTCTAACGCAATCAAGAACAAAACCATTCACAACCACCTTAAATCCAGCCATTGTGTTGTGTAGATGAGGGCCAATCCCTATATGTGAGATGGGGAAAATAACATTGAGCTGCCTTGTGACGCTGTAGACAATGGGGAAACCGGTTGATGTTTGTACAGCGCTTTGAGAATGTAAGGTGGTATTTAGGGGCAAAGCATAGAGTGGATTATTCTTCCTGCCAGACAATGAGGAATCCCAGGACTCTGCCTTTTGGGGGATTATCAATGCCTGTTTACAGACATCTGATGAGAAGGACACCCCCTGTATAGCATTTGGAATCCTAGGAAAACCCCAAACACAAAGGAGAGTGTTGTATAGCAAAGGCTTTGTCTAGGAGCTTGACCAAGGGACTGAGGATCAATGCTTGTGGGTTTGGTTCCTGCTGTTCTGCAAGTCACCTAAGTCCTCTGGGCCTCGGTTTCCCCAGCTATAAAATTGGGATAGCGATACTTACGTTAGATGCGACTTTGTGTGATGAGTTAGTCATTGCAAAGCGATTCGAGACACTCAGCTGAATTGCGTTCTCTGAGCGTAGGTTGCTATAGTTATAAACAAGAGCAGTTCTTAAACAGATGGGTGTATTGAGTGATGTGCCAACGGTAGAGAAAAAGCCTTTCATTGTCCTTTTTGTTTCAGGGTGATCGTGGCCTCCTGGGACCCAAGGGAGAAAGAGTAAGGGACATAAAAAATGTTGACTGTCTGGGGGATGTGGGATATAAGAAGTTGGAAGGGCTTTATGAATGCCAGTTGGCAGCTGGACACGTGTCTAAAATAATGTCAATGAGTGGACAAATTAGAGACATAAATGAAAAAAATTATGTTTTCAGACATCTGGGACCTCTGCTGTTTTCTTACCAAGTAGAAGAGGGAGCTGTATAGTCCCTGGACAGTGGTGCCACTAATCTGAAGCAAGTTCTGGACATGGATCCTGAATTTTGGTGTCTGCATTCGGCCTTTCATCTCAGAAGACCTAGGTTCAACTCCTGCCTTGGTTCAGAGATGGAAGGCATGGCATTAGTAGACCCAATCTTGTCCCTAGTAGACTTCTGTCTTTATCAAGAACTGAGCCCAGTACTCTAAGTTAGATATGAGATGAATTGGCGGAGCTATATGAAGAAGCTTCAATCATTTTCTGATAGTACCATGGCTGGCTAGAGTCACTGCTATGAGACCTTGCCTTCATGAGAATTCAGAAGGAATCCTTCACCCACCACAAAAATGCAGCCACCGCTGAGGTGGAATGTGGCAGCTGATTAATGTCGCACAGTACTGCTTTATAACAGTTTAGGACAGGAAGTGAAAAATATATCTGATTATAGTTTGCACAGTCCATCCCAAAACATGTTGAAGTCTTAAAAATCGTGAGATTGATTATATCAAGTAATATTAAACCAAGACTAAGAAGAGATCTGAAAAGTGCCCCGTTGCTTTGGTCCAGCAAGTATTGAATCTCTGTCAAGTTTCCTGTTAACTTCTCTCCTGAGTGAAATGGCTTGTTAGAAAAGGAGGTTTAGAAAACCTATATGGCAATGCTACCGTTGAGTCAAAGAGTATTAAATGATTAAGGCTGATTTATGTCTGAAGAAACTACTTTCAAAGGCGCCCTGCTCCAGTGACAAATCAATTCTTAATCTCTTTCTTGAAGGAACCTGAAAATACTTCCCAACCTAAAGGAAAGTGGACTGCCTTCTCCAAAGGACTCCTTAATAAAATATACAGAGGCTTGTGAGATAAAACAGGATGGGGGAGATAACCGGGTTGTGCTTAGTTCTTCCAATTGATTGCTTCCTAACTTTCTTTCTAGCTCCTGCTTCACATGTGTGAAACTCTGTGTTATGCAGGACCTTGGAATGGATGAGCCCATGGTCTCTTCTGGTCTAAAAAAATCTGTTAATCCCAATCCAGTCTGCTTTGGAACCCTTCAAGCCCAGGAAAGTGGAAGAGTGTCTCAAACTGGAAGGGAAGATGATGATGATGATTATTGTGTGGGATGCTGTGCAAACTCACAGTAGAGTCCCTGCTGCAAATGGTTTACAGTCTCTAGAGAAGCTAACAGGGAGGATTAAGTGAGTGCTGGGGATTAATTTACTTCTGAGGAAAGGCCACGAGATTTAAATGTGCAGTGTGTGTTACTAAAGATCATAATTAATTAGCAAACAAAGACTATGTTTGGTGCCAGCTAAAGCTCCCTCAAGATGTCCCATCGATCCAAAACCTGAAAAGCATGGAAATAAGAAGTTGTGCATTTCTTTCCAGTGTCATCTTGCCTGCTACACTGTTGAGAATACACCGCAGTGCTCCATGAGGGTTTCACTTCCCTCGCCAACGGATATTGACATCAATATATACCCATCACCAGACTCATGCTGTAAGGCAAAACCTCCCTAGCGTCCTCCCAAGGTTGTATATCCACAGATAGCACATCGGACTGTCCTATATTCCATGCCTTTGGGAAGTTATTCTCCCTTAACGCTGCTGACATCACCGTTAAGTTTTGGGGCTTAACTTGCTAATGTTTGTAAAGCTGCCACTAATACAGCTCAGTCACCCAGTGCTGGGATGTTGACCGGGCGTGAGCGCGACTGAAACACGTTCATTGCGAAATTCAAACGGCTACTCCCAGAAAAGCGTTCGCACTATTCTCCCAGCTCTGCGTTTTAGCACATGCCTGAACCACACTCTGCAGTTCGCCCATCATCCATTGATACCTCTCCATCCCTCGGCCCCTTCGGCTGCCATCCTTTCCCTGGCCCGCCTCTCTCAAAGAAAGAAAGACAGTCTTGTGCTCTGAGCTGGGGACTGCTGCTCCAGGAACTCCTGCATTCCAACCCAGCTCTGCCGCCGAGTCACTTGGCGGAAAGGGCTCCGCTCACCGCAGGGGAGCCTTCCTGTGGCTTGGGCCAGGAATTAGCTTTTGCCCATTGTGGCCCCCCCCCGTTGTCAGTCTCTCTCTTTGCAATTCGAAGTGCTCGCTCTTCGTGACTCGGCCCTCCGGGCCAGGCCACGGTACAGTCCCCTTTCTGGGGTATCGAACTCCCACCGGACAAGCCATCTGGATGCCACCTCAGTCGGTCTTCTCTTCCACCTCTGGGCCTTGTACCACTTCCTAGTTGCCAGGCTTGGAGGCAGCTCAGGGTTCCAGCCCACGGACCCTGTGACTAGCAATCCAGATCTGCTCAGTCTCGTCCCTGTTGCTGTTTCCCTGAACTCCTTCCTACCCCACCCCTCTATCTCTGGATTTCCACTGGAATTTCCTCTGCTCCCCGTGGCTACTTCACCCCTCTTGTCCTTTTGCCAGACTCCCTAGTCCAGGTCCGGATACCAAGGTGTGCTCTCCCCCTGGATTTCCTCCTTGTCCCTGACCAATTCCCTTTCCCTCTAGAAAGTGGCTAAGGGCCCCTGCTGTGTAGCCCCCTCCTGCTCTCACTTGCTGGCTGTATAATCCTGTCCCCGCTCCTCCCTAGCAGGGCTTCATCTGCAGTTAGGCCTTATCAAGCCCAGGCTCCCCTCCAGGTGCAGCAAATAGGGTTATGTTGCCCCTTCTGGCCCACATTAACCTGCTCGGGGCTCCTGTAGAGGGAACACCCCATCATGCCCTCCACGTCTCCATCTATATAATGGGATACCACGCATGGAGAGTGAGACGTCACTGTTATGGTTTGTCCTAGTGCAGCGCTGGGGAGATCAACGTGAACTATCGTTCTATTCCGTCTTTCAAGTGAGCTTCACGCTAGGGTGAGGAGCCAGCTCGCCACACTAGGATGGAAGTCTCCCATCTGCGCCGCACCCAAGATCAGGAATGAACCTAGGTCTCCTGCTTTGCCTCGTGCAGCTGAAATCTGTATTGTGGCTCAGGGGCAGGGTGGATATTTTGATACCTTTATTCTTGCTGTGTGAATCACCCAGCATGTTGTCTGCTGAGCCATTCACAGCAAAGGTCGGTCTATCCAGTGGGGCATATGGTAACTGCAATTCTGCATCATGGCTTGTGTGTCCATCGTTCTTGCCTGTTTGTTTCCTAGGGTGAACCCATTATTATTTTTGGACCTCAAGGCTATAAAGGCAACAAAGGAGATCCGGTAGGTTGTGACAGTTCTCTTTGAAAGCATGTTACCTTCAGTAACTGGGAGCAGTTCATTCTCTCATCTGCAGTAGTGGTCATTGGGTATATATCTATACTGCAGTAGAAGCCCAGAGTTCAAACCCAGGCAGCAGCCTCACCCCCCTTACATCTGCTCACACATCATGCTAACCCAGGGCTCAGATCCAGGATTCCACGGGCATGGAGGGTCCGAGCCTGAGTCAAGCTGGGACCCAGGGTTCAAGCCCTATTTCTTTGTAGTGTAGACTCATGCTCTGGGAGTCTGCCAACGGTATCCCACAGGCTGACTCCCTTTGGCTGGTGGACAGTCACGTTTCCCCACACTGCATCATGAACAAACGGCTAGAGCAGCCACATTTTGGGAGGTTGTTAGGAAGTTTGGGATATGGGTGGTTGCACTCGGGCCTGCATAATACATAATGCAGATGCTGGAGCCCCAGGTTGGGACCCAGCGTTCAACAATTTCTCACCTGGGGTTACAAATGAGTATAGGCACTCAAGCCCTAGGTTAGCAAACCCAGGGTCTGATAACTCGAGTTCTACTAACCCTGGGTTTACATAGCAGTGTAGACGGACCCCAAGAGTCACAGTGTTTAAGGCTAGCAGAAGCCAGCAGATCATCTAATTTGACCTCCTGTATATCACAGGCCACCTAGCACCATCTATCCACCCCCCCCACCAAGCCAACTGCCAGAATTGGACCCAAGTGGTACAGCCCTCCGTCTTAACCTACTTGATTGGTGTTTGTGCTCTCCTGTGTATTCCATGTCCTGGTTCTGGTTTCTGTGCGTTCAGTGGCTTTTGAGATGGGAGCCCTGGCTGAGTTGATGCACAGATGAACTGAACAAGCCTGGTGACTATCTCAGAGGGCTGGCTAGCTCAGGAAGGGCCCAGCCAGGGGTGATGGATAGCTCCAGGGATTGGGTAGGGCATAAAGGGCCTCTCACCGTTAGGTGGCTGGTTTCAATCCTGGGCTGATTGTCTACAGAGAAGCAGTGTGGGACAGTGGCTAGAGCGTGGGACTGGGGGTCCAGCAGATCTGGGGTATGTTCCCATTTTTGGTTCACTATGCAATCTTAGGCAGTCACTTAACCTCTCGCTTCCCTAGGTTCGGCCTTCTGGAAAATGGGGTTAATGATACCTATTAGCCTTTGCAAAATGCTTTGAGATCTGCAGATGATTGCGGCTGCACAGGGCCAAGTGCTGTTAATAATACCTATCTGTGTCTGTACAAGCTGCTGCTGAATAATTTTTGCTGTTTGGTTGCCTGTGCGAAACAGAGTGGGTGGCATCAATCCAGCTCCTAGAGGGCATGGAACTGAGCTACCTTCTGACCCCTGAGCAGCACTGGCAGGCAGCAAAGTGGGGAAGCTTGACCTAGAAATACACCTCTGCGAATTGCGGTCACTGAGTGCTGCAAGGTCCTTAGATGCACACCTGGCATAAGCATAGCAAAGAGGCATGTCTAGGTTTGGAAGATGCTGGCTTGGGGTGCGAGTGTAGTTCATAGAGCTTCTGTCTGATCCCGTAGGGTGAGCGGGGCCCGCCAGGCTTCGATGGAGACAAAGGCGAGAAAGGGGAGGATGGGCCTGCAGGAGAAAAGGTAGGAACCGCCGTATTCATTGGGGGTCTTAGGCGGCTTCATTTGTGATATACAGAACTTACATGTGCACTGCTGCCCCCTATAGGATATCTTGCATAGTATCCACTCAACGCACTCTGCTGGCTGGTGTACGGGGGCTCATTTAGCCCTGGTCTACACGACAGAGTTAGCTCAACACAAGGCAACTTACTTTGACTTAACTCTCTAAGTGTCTACACTAAAATTTTGCTCCCACTGACGTAACTGGCCCACTACACCGTCTTAATAACACCACCTCCACAGGAAGCGTAAAGTCAGGGTTGATGTAGTTAGGGTAACGCAGTGACAGTGTAGACGCTGCATTGCTTACATCGACTGTTGCTGGCTTTCAGAAGCTGTCCCACAATGCCCCACACTGACAGTTCAATCGGTGCAAGCTCTTCTGGTGAGGATGCACGTCTCTGACACAAGGAGCAAAGTGTAGCCATGCACAAGTGATGCAGTTACTTTGGCGGCTATATAAACAGTCGGGCAGTTCTTATTCTCTCCACTAGAAGGCAGCAGTGCACATACACGCTAGCCAGTTGACTGTGATATCATCACGGGAAATGGTGTAACGTCCCCGTCATCGGAGAACTGGTGTTATGATTCCTTAAAAACAGAGATCGGTTTTGCTTTGGGTGGCTGCTGCAGATCCCATGGCGCTGTCTGTACGGGCTGGTTGGCTTTTCTGTTCTTCCCCCCCACGCAGCTATTATGCAGCACGCTGTGCCTTGGTTCCCTCACCTACGCACATGTGTAGTTGTATGGTGCTTTGGGATCCTTAAAGGTGCTATGTAAATGCAGGATGCTATTATAATTCTCCTCCATTTCCACCTGTTCCTCCGCTGGCTGCCCGTTCAGGAGCAATAGCTGCCAGCAGTGTATTCGTTGCAGCTTCTCAAAAGGAGGCAGCCCCTGATCCCGTGGCATAGGCTGTGTAAGAAGTAAATTCCCTGCCTCACCAATCAGGATTCCGCAGGGCTCTGAGAGCTACACCAAGTGACCCCTGTTAATCAAACATCTAGATCAGCGCTTCTAAACGATGGCGCAGAATGAGCCGTTGAGAACCCAGCCGGGGGGGATTGGGAGGGTGGAAATGGGGTGGTGGTGTGGGGATCTTCTTTCTCATGAGGTAATCCACAGGGTGAGAACATTGGAAAACCTCGCCCCTTGGGGAAATCATGGGTGTCAACTGCGTGGTGAGGAGGCCCCAATCTATAATCCCAAATAAAGGTGTAGGGGGGCAGGAGGCGAGGTATGTTTTTAAGTGGAAATGGCAATTTCTGAATAAACAAGTTTCTTGGTTTGTGTGTTCGATTTTAGGGGGTGAAAGGTGAGGCAGGTGTGAAAGGGGCCATGGGCCTGTTCGGTGCCAGAGGACCAGTGGGACAGAAGGTTAGTACAATGGTGCAAATGAATGCTGAGAAACCTACATGGTTACCATCGTAGCTTGTCACTCCACCACTGCAACTGAGCCCTGGCTTTGTCACTTATCTTGAATAGTTTGGGGGGCTGGGGGTGGGGAGACAGGATCTTCACAGGGGGGCACTGTACCAGGCCGTGTTCAAGTGCTGGTCCAGGCTAGACATTCCCCAGCTTCCACTTGGGTCACCTTGTCACCAGGTTTTGCTGCCCCAATGCGCACTCCATTTAGAGCACGCCGGTACTTTTGTTCGAGGTCAGTGTCCTGGAGGAACCATGTGCCGTAGTGTTCTCCAAGTGGTCACGGCGCGGGACTGCAAGCAGGAAGTCCTGAGCCTGGGGATTGTGCTGACTCCTTTTGTGGCCTTGGGAGACACTCAAGCTCTCTGGGGCCCCTTGCTCTAAGGTCCCTAGTGATGTAAAGAGGCCTTAAAGTCTGCAGATTTCTCCCCCTCTTCCACAACTTCCTGTGAAATGCCTCTGTGTAAGTGAGTTCCCTTGTCATCATAGACCCGGTGGAAAGGCTGTGCCAGCCCCCCACTCCTCCTCCTAGGAAGACACATGGGCAGCTCGGGTGTACGTTGAAGCAGTCTTGAGGGCTGCTCTAATTTACACCAAGCCTGGCCAGGTCCCCCAGCCAGGCCCAGAATACCAGCAGGTGCAGAGGTTCCTGCACTGAATGCATCTCAGCTGGAAGGGTGAATCAGGCCCCTGTGTTTCCCTTACCCCATTTATCAACTGGGGATAACGCTACCTCGCTGGGGTGCTGGATGCCCTCACTGAGGTTCCTAAAGTGCTCTGAGGATGCACGTTGCCATAAGAGGGGTTGGGGCAAAGTCCACAGAACATCAAATTGCAAATGGAATGAGGTCAGCCAGACCCGCTGTGTTTCAGACGATAAATGAAATCCGTCTGGCATCAGACTATTTGTCATCCCAGGGCACATTTTGCAAGAGTTCACGGTGTTACTTCCATCTCCGAACTGAATAACTACTTTCAATTCCCCCTGCAGTTTCTTCCATCAGATGTTTTATTTTTCACTTCCCATCCTAAATTGTGTGCCGTGTTGCTGTGCGGCGGTTAGACAGCTGCCGCATCCCACCCCAGAGGTGGCTGCGCTAGCTTGGCAGTATGATAAGCGATGCCTGTATTCGTACAGCAAGCAAAGTGCTTCGGGATCTTCCAGGAGCTAAAATGACGATGATGATATGGGTTTTGGAGGGGAATCCTTACTAGGGATCAAGTGACTGAATGGTAATTGTTTGCACGGTGTGTAGGAGACACATGTGACTTTCCTGTGTGTTTAACTCATTGCTCCTTCTCTCCCAGGGAGAACCCGGAGAACCTGGCCTGCCTGGATTTGCTGTGAGTTGTGAGAGCGTTTCATGTTAGTAGCATTGGGATAATGTCCATTTGCTCTAATGGCCTCATGCTGTGCACTGCTGACGAGAGCACCCCGAGTGCCAACTTTCTCAGCAGGCAGTCACCAGGCTCTTGAAAGGTTATTAAGAATGAGGGAGATGTCCTGAGGTTGGCTGGCGTTCAGCACTTTGATAGCTGGGAGCACAGTACGTGGAGGGCTCTTGGTACGTCCCTTCCTTCTGTGGGGATCCATGAATAGCCTCCTCGTGGCACCTCGTGTTCTTTTTCAGGTGCACTCCTGCGGTGGAAGTGCAAGGGTGGCTTTGATGTGCACTGTGCTCCTCTCTGACTCACTGGCAGCTAACGCTGCGTGTTTCAAAGGCAGAAGATGCCTCCAGGAAGGAAATAATTTGGGTGAAACTTTCTTGAACACTTGCATGAAAAGGGAGATCTGAACAGCGTGAGGGTGGCTGTATGGATCAGTGAGATCAGAGATGCAATTTAATGAGGGCTTTGCATTTTGCATCAAAGAACACCTAAAATATGCATTTCCCCATTTTACTGTACTAGCATTTCAGGGTGTACTGTCTGGACAGAACTGAAGCCAATACGTGTTCAAAATGTCACATATATACAGGCTTATATATGTCATGGTAGTAGTTAAACCTTAGAATACTGCCATCCACATGAATTCTGAGAAGGATATACTGTAGTGAACTGGCTACTGGACATGTGCACCAGTGCCCTCTGCTGGACGGAATGAGAACTACTCAATTCTGTTCATAGACCACATACTGCAAACTAGAAGCTGGTTGAACCATTTCAGCGAAACAAAACAATTCGTCATAAAATGACGTCATAAAAGTACGATGCCACAGCCATGTTTGTTCGCATGAACTGTGTTGGGTCTCCAGCATTCTTAACAGCCTCATTAACACTCACCGGTGTTGTCCTTGGTCAGTGGAGACTCAGAGTTCAGAGGTGCTTTCACATGAGTTCACCTCCCAGGTGGGGGGCAAGAAGGTACCTTGCTCGTTCCTCCAGCTGCTCACTGTTCGCTCTGGCCACTGTTGTTCGTTGTGCCCCCGTTCACTCCATCACTCTGTTGCCAGTAGCCCTGTGCCATCACTTCTGCTGCCACCTGCCACTGTGACCTCTGCACGTTGGTCTCTTGAGGTTCCACCAGCTCTCAGTGATTTCAGCTGAGCTCTCAGTGGGGGAACCTCACTGCTAGTGCAGGCTGGGCCGTCTCTTCCACAGAAACACTGTCCCACTTGACTAAGCACTTGACTAAACTGAAATGTTTCAGGAAAGCATTTCACATTCTTTGAAATTTCTGTTCAAAATTTTCAAAAGGCTTCAGTTTTTTCCCCATTTTGTTTTGGTGGGAAAATCCCACGTCTGTTTGCCATTCTTTACTTTTTCCCTCACCGGTTTCCAGTGGGGAAAAAAATGTAAAAGGTGACCGAAAGTAGGCATTTCCCCACCAAGTGAAAAGACATTTTTATTTCAATTTTTTTTTATGAAATACTAAAAATGCAATGAAAAACACTGAGCAAAGCAAGACACTTGAGAGTCTTTTAGAAATGTTCAGGAAAGATGCTTTACCTTTTTTTCAAATAGTTCTACTGTGCGAAAGTGTTTTCCTTTAGCTCAAGTGATAGGGCCTGGGGCTTGGGACCGAAAAAGATACAGATTCTATCACACCTGTTGGTGTGAAATTCCTCGTGTCGGTTCTATGCTGCATTGCGACTATCGTGGAGCTTCTCGGAAGCCATGGATTTCGTACTGTTTACATGTGTATGATCCAAAGCTTTAATTCCTCTTCAAAGTGTAACAAAGACCATGGGTGGCACATCAGCTGCCCCTTCGGGGAGGCTAACCCCTGGCCCCACCCCTTCCGCCTGAGGCCCCGCCCCTTCCACCCCTCGCTCGCCAGAACCACGAATGTTCCCACCCACCCGCACAGTCGGAGGAGTCCCAGCCAAAGCAGCTGGCCCAGACTGCCAGACCGACCCCCAGATGCGCCAGCTGGCCTGCTCCCTGAGCTGCCAGCTAGCCCTCCCCCGCCGATCTGCCTCAGCTGTGACAGCTGGCCCTGAGCAGCCCCAGGTCACCGACCAGCCCCGAGCTGCCTGCTGGCTCAAGTTGCCCTCGGGCCTCCAGCCAAGCCCCAGCTCCAGGCCGCCAGCCAGAGCTGAGCCACCGCTGGCTTTGCGGGAGAGAAAGGGGCCTTGGGGCAGCGCGTGGGTGGGGCCGCGGCCTGGGTTAGGGGAGGCTTAATCTCCCCTGGCCTTTGACACTCGCCTCCCGTGACAAAGACCCTGATTCAGTAAAGCACTTCAGCGTGTGCTTAGCTTAAAGCCTATGCAGAGTGCCACTGAGGTCAGTTTAAGCATGTGCTTAAGTGCTTTCCTGACTTGGGGCCAAAAGAAGTAATGTGCCCTGAGCAGTACACAAGAAAGCAGTGATCCCATCTGGTCCATCGCAGCAGGACTCCAGCATGAAATTGCATACCTCTGTTTAGATACACTGTTGGGAGTCCCTTCAGATTCTATACACAGAAAATGACTAGCCATACTAAAGTCATTAGTTTGCTCACCAGCTGCTTGACCCTCTTGAATGGCTGCGGGGGTGATACTGGGAACAACTGAGAACTCCGAGTCGTTTTGTCTCGCAAATTGCATCCAAACCAACGCTCTCTTCATTCTGCTCTACAATTTGGACATCAGTGTGGTTTTGTATCGTGCTGATTTCCTGACATCTACAAATTTCACTGTACCAGACAAATAACCACTGGACATCGGTTTCTTGTAAACATGCATGGTTCAGGAACGCCGGCTAATAATCCTTATTAGGATGCAGTTAATGAGGGATATTTCGTGCATTAGGAAGAGCACCTGTATTGTCGCTGGAGCTGGGCTGGGACGGCAAGATTTCATTTTAGTTTTGCGTAACCTGTTTCAGCACTGCAGCCAGGCTCCACTTTATCAGAAGCCCCAAAATTCAGGACGGATGCTGTCAGGGTTCCCTCCCCACTCTGAACTCTAGGGTACAGTTGTGGGGACCCACATGAAAGACCCCCTAAACTTATTTCTACCAGCTTAGGTTGAAACTTCCCCAAGGCACAAATTCTTTGCCCTTGGACGGTACGCTGCCACCACCAAGTGATTTAACAAAGAATCAGGGAAAGGACCACTTGGAGTTCCTATTCCCCCAAAATATCCCCCCAAGCCCTTACACCCCCTTTCCCGGGGAGGCTTGAGAATAATATCCTAACCAATTGGTTACAGAGTGATCACAGATCCAAACCCTTGGGTCTTAGGACAATAGAGAAATCAGGCAGGTTCTTAAAAGAAGGATTTTATTTTAAAAAAAGGTAAAAATCATCTCTGTAAAATTAGGATGGAAAATAATTTTACAGGGTAACAAAAGTTTCAAAACCACAGCAGAACTTCCTCTAGGCTTAGTTTCAAAGTTACAGAAAACAGGAATAAACCTGCTTCCAGCAAAGGAAAAATTCACAAGCAAATCAAAAGATAATCTGACACACCTTGCCTGGCTTTTACTTACAATTTTTGTAAAATGAGAGACTTTTAGGATGGTTTATAGGAGAAGGAGTTTTCTGACCTGATGCTTCTCTGCTTTGCAAGAGAACACTCCAAACAAAGCCTTCCCCCTGCACCCCGCAAGATTTGAAAGTATCTTCTTTCCCCATTGGTCCTTTTGGTCAGGTACCAACCAGGTTATTTGAGCTTCTTAACCCCTTACAGGTAAGGAGGAATTCTAGGCTACCCTTAGCTGTATGGTTATGACAGATGCGGGAGAGAGAATCCCTGGGCCTTTTGGCCCGTCGCAGATGGGTACTGAGAGATGGATCTTGGAGGGCAATAGTGCCAAGCGTGATTTGTGTACGTGCTAGGCAAAAAAGGGATGAGCCGGACAAGTGATTCCAGTCTGCACTCATGAGCCATTGCCAACCAGATGCTAGGTTACCCCTCTTTAGTAGCAAGAGTAAGACCAAAGGGGAACATACAGCCAAGTGCCTTATTAGTACCAGGAGGGTCATGCTTGGACGTGCATCTCCTCAAATGCACCAATTTTTATTACCCTGAGCACTCGTGGAGAAGGGAGCAGGTGCACATTACCGTCAGTCATTAACATAGCTCCATCAGTGTGCGTGGCACTTTGCAGAACAAACAACATCAGGTTTGCTGCCAAAGCGGACTTACAAAATGTTCTGCCAACCTGATGCAGCGTAGCACCTTCCTCTGAATGAGCCTGGGTTAAGGTCCTGGTGGACTTGAGCACTGGTGAACGTGAGTGACAAGTGAAGATATATACTCCAGGAGCAGGGGAAGAATAAGGAAGGACACATATGATGACTATGTGATTACAAGGCTATTCTGATGCCGCTGCTGTAAATGGGTCTTCTGGGGAGTGATTTGACTGAGGAGCGGGTGAGCTCATGGGAAGGGATGTGGGCAAGGATGTTGCAAGCACGGGGATGGAGTGGAAGAAGGTCCAGAGGTATGTGGGGGGAAGAAAGGAGGCTTGCGCTTGTCATTGGCAGATCAAGGCCTCCAGGATCGCCAACCCCAAATGGTCACAAATCATGACAGTCATCAAAAATCCTGAGATTGGTTATAAAATCATGAGATTATGTACCAATAATAGATGTGGGGTTCTTTTCATTTGCCTTCTGCTTTTTGGACCTTTAGGGTGCACTGGGGTCACATTTTGAACCTTCCCCCACAGCCGTGAGGGCTGACCTTTTCTTTAAGACTGAAGGCTGAAATCATCACGGATCCACGTGACTCCAGGAGCTGGAGCTTTAAGGCAAACAGTGATTATCGTGAGCCTCGTGACAAAATCATGAGAGTCGGCAACACCAAGGCCTCTGTGCTAATGCTGACCTCAGACACCTCCCGTCAAATATATACCTCTAAACCCGGTAGGCAGTGAGCCTGTGAGCGGTGGTTACAAACCACCCTGTGGCTCGGGAACATATCCACTCTTTTATTTGGGTTTTCACTGCTGTTCCGAGCAGATGTCTCCTGCCTGTGCTTGTCTTTAGGAAGTCCCGTTCCCTCCCTTGCACCTTTCCCCGATGCGAGTGAAGTGATGCCCAACTTGCTCACTTCAGCAGGTCAGTAACCAAAGGGGCTTCGTCTCGGACTTGCACCCGAAGCTTGGCCAGTGCTGTAGCTGAAGGCAGTGATCCGGGGTGGTTCAACCATCTCTTTGCGTCAGACCAGCGCTCAGCATTCATGACTAATCTACATCACTTCGCTATTGTGCTACCTAATATCTGCACAGAGAGCTGAAACCTGTTTGAGGCAGTGCTTTAATCACTGTGCCCACTGAGCATTAGACTTATTGGTAGTTATTTTCAGCACTCCAACAGTAATTGCCTTTAAATGGCCCTTTTCGGAGCTCCGATCGCCCTGCCTTTATTTGCCTGGAGAAGCTTGAAAGGTAAAGTTGGAGATGGGCCCTGTTTTGAGCAGGGGGTTGGACTAGATGACCTCCTGAGGTCCCTTCCAACCCTGATATTCTATGATTCTATAATTTTAAATCTCCGGGAATAAATTTAAACACCATCAAACTATTCCCCAGCCCTGCCCCAAATGCTTCCCTCTTCCCCAGTCATCTCCTTATGTTTTGTCATCTCCCTTTCTCCCAACCCTTCTGAGCTCTCAAAGCTTCTTTTCATGCCCTGCATACAAACTGCCTTGGAAAAATATCACTTCCAGGACCCCACTCCTAGTGACTGTTCTGCATGCCTTCCTTCGGGGAATGCTGTTCTCCCCTCTTTTTATTATTATTATTGTTGTATTTGTGTAGCACCTAGGAGCACCGGTCATGGACCAAGACCCCAGGGTGCTAGGCGCTGTACACAGATAGAACAAAAAAACGGTCCCTGTCCCAAAAAGCTTGCCATCT
Source organism: Chelonia mydas (assembly GCF_015237465.2). Classification (NCBI taxonomy): domain Eukaryota; kingdom Metazoa; phylum Chordata; order Testudines; family Cheloniidae; genus Chelonia; species Chelonia mydas. The sequence continues at coordinate 341,147,452 of NC_057849.1, forward strand.
AAGTATAAGCCAAGAGACGACACATGGATACAGACTGGTTGATGCGGGGAAGCAATGAGACAGTCAGCACTGGTGAGCATGGTAGGCAGCAGTCTCAGCCCACCACCCGTGGTTAAGGGTTTTGTAGACATCCTAGCAAAGGAAGGCTTTCCCCGGGGACCTGAAGGAGGACACTGAAGTGGCTCTGAGGATGTGGACGGGGAATACCTCCCCAGTCTGAGGGGCAGCCTGGGAGAAAGCCTGAAGGGGCTCGTTTGGGAATTTCAGAAGCAGGCAATGAAGGCCCTTCTGTGTCTTCTATGCATGCAGTAGCCCACTTCTCCTATTGCTCGTAAACTATAGGCCAAAGTCACCAACTGGACGAAAAGTTGGGCTCCTGGCAGCTGAGTAGCTGCCCCGAGGACGATCCTGTCCAGGTCCCTAGGTACGTATTTGGTGTGCCCAGCTCACCCCACCCTGGCTGCAGCGGCTACGTGGCTGTTTTTAATATGCTAGCGTGACAAGAGCGAGTGGAGGCATGTCTGCCCATGCTGGAAGTTACAGCTCCAGTGTGGACCTCTTCCGCCCCTGTGATGAGGCTCTAGTTGGGATGGAAATAACCATGTATTTATCCAGGGGCTGGATGGTTCTCTTACCGGAGATATCTGTGCACAGGGTGGTTACACATGCGCAGTCTAAAAGCTTAGTGTCACCCCCACATGACATGGGTGCTCATGGTTTCAGGACACAAATACAGCGCAGAATATACTTATCTCAGTGGAAATGCCGTGGGGCTAGCTTGGCAAATTCCACGCACAGACAGTGACTAGGGGTCAGACTCTGCTTTTAGTCGCACTGTAAGTCCAGAGAAACTCAACTGAGTAACATCCCCCGAGCCCAGAAGTGATGAGCCCAGGGACCGTGGTCCAAATGGAGTGATAGGACTGCACTTTGCATGGTCAGTTTTCAAATGCCAACAAACGTGAACTACTCTGGGTTTTCACTGGTGTAACAGACGGCAGAATCTGGCCCACTCTGTGTAAGGGCCTGTAGCTGCAAACTGCTCCTAGCCTGTCAGTTCTCAAATGTTATATGGTGAGAAACAGATTTTAGTCAGTTACAGTTACAATGAATGTAAAATATGCCCCTCTCCCACCCAAGGCTGGATTTGATTTTAGGGAAGGCAGTGTGGTCTAGTGGATAGATCACAGGGCTGGGCATCAGGAGGCTGAGTTCTAATCCTGCTGCTCCCATGGCCCTGCTGTGTGACTCTGGGCAAGTCATCTGTGTTCCCTCCCACCTTTGGTCTGTTTAGACTGTAAATGATTTGGGCAGGGACTGTCTCACAATACACGTGTGTATAGCAGCCAGCACAATGGGGCTCTGATCTCAGCTGGAGTCGGTAGATTCTCATATAATCACATGACTCCAAGAGCTGGGACTTGAAGTCAAAACATCAAATATTGGAAGACTCCAACATCTCAGTTTCCCGCAAGGTTTAATCACCCACCAAAGAAGTTTGTTTCTCATTCCCTTCCCACGGCGACCTTTATCCTGTAAACAAACAATCCGGCTTAGACAGCAAATGGAACCCTGTTATTTGCTTTGTTTGTACATGATATTTACTTACCCTGCCACAACACGGCATTGACCATGTCATTAAACAATCACCGGTCTCCATGGAAATAAAGGACGTACAGGGTATCATGCCTTCTTATTAATTTTAGCAATTAATTGCCGGAGCAGACGTGGCTCCTGAAACCACTGGCCCTGCTGACCCGACCTGTAGGCATCACATAGGAAAATCAGGCCCCGTTTATGGTAATTGTGTTGGATACTTTCCTTTGGTCACTGTAAAGGTTTCCGAAGTGGCAGATAGAGACTTAGTGGGGAGGCGGGGAAGGGTGGGGGGGACGACTGAAACAGCAGCCTGCCCACCTGTTGTTGTGATTAGATCTGCTGTTCATTCTTCAGGCAGGGAAATGGCCCTTTTAGAGACTCTCTCTAAATAAGACTCTGGTGGCTGATTTCTTTTTAATAACTGAATCTTTCTTTTCAACAAAGGACTGCAAATTGATTCAAACCGCTGAGTGCCACTTACTCATCTCATGAGCTGTTTAAGCAGCCGGCTTGCGCTCGTTCACCGGGCATTGAGTGCTCTGCGGTCAGTCATCATTGCCGAAGTGGGAATGAGTCCAACTTCAGTCAGCAGAAATGTTGGAGTTCTTAATTGTGAAGTTGAAGGTGGCAAAACTAGATAAATAAAACGGCAGCTGAACCAGCAGCCTTTGAAATGTTGGACATTTCTACTCACTCAGTACCCAGGCCTGGCTGCTGGGTCAAACTGTGGGCTCAAGCTTTGCGAAAATGTCATTGTAATCGTTGATCTCAAAGTGTCACTATCCCCATTTTGCAGATTTGGGAAACTGAGGCATGGATTGAGTAAGTGGCTTGCCCAAAGTCTTACAGCAGGCCGGTGGCAGAGCCAGGAAGCAAACCCAGAGCTCCTGCTCCCAGTCCAGTTCCAAAGGAAATTGCAGTGAAAGGTGAAACTTTGCACAACTTCATGTAGATTTTTCCAGTGCAAACGTTTGACCTTTTTTTTCGAGATACTTGGAGAATAAGCTCAAGAGAATAAGCTCATAGGGTGCATGGCAAAGTACAGCTGGATGAAACTCAATAGCCCTGCCTCAAACAGCCGCAAGGTAAAACCAGGAGGTGGTGACAAGATGGAACTGATAAAAGAATCAGTGGGTGAAATTCTCTGGCCTCCTGGTCAGATTAGAGGAACATAATGGTCCATTGTGGCCTTCAAATCTATGAATTTATGCACTTCTCAGAATTGCTGCTGTTTGTTTATTTTCTTTATTTGCAAATTTCATGCACAGACAAGATCGTACCCAATAGGGAGACTGGGGCAGGGGGAGATTGACTTTCCCTGTTTTCATAGTAATATCCTGCTTTCATTGGCGGATAGGTCCAAATTTTGCTTCAGACCAACTTCACAAGTGTGTGCGAATCTCCATTCATCTTTGTGCACCCCTCGCTCCCGAAATAAAAACGGGTCACTTCGCCGAATTTGGTATTCAGTGCTTGAATGCACATTTATCACTGAACTGTGTTGCGGCCCCACTGTGTTGCGGCCCCATAGCAACGCATTCAACTGCCGTGTGCCTCAGTTTTCTCATCTATAAAACAGGGATAATAAAACTTATCTCACAGGTGCGAGGCTTGACCTGTGCAAAAGCCTTGGAGACCTTCGGGGGACAGTGCGATATGAATACAAAGTGGTAGCATTCATATTAGTGCATTTTTTTTGGCTTCTGATCTGTGCTTAGGAGGACACACCGCCTTCGCCCTACAATTTAGTTTTCGTTTTTGTTAATGCAGCCAGAAGCCTCACAGCAGGCAGCATGGAGAAATTAATATTACTCCTCTTGTAACAGGGCATGGCTGGCCTCGAGGGGAAGAATGGAATCAAAGGAGCTAAAGGTGACCGAGGTCTGCAGGGTCAAAAGGGGGAACCGGTGAGTCTCGCAAAGAAAGACCAAGGGATATTTTGAAGGCTGAAAAAGTGGCTTGGTCCTTTTTCCAGTGTTGCCAACCCCAAGGTGTTCAAAAATCAGGAGTCAGGCTCACCAAAAATCCCGCGATTGGCTTTAAAATCGTGCACCGATAAAAGATGTGGGGTGCTTTTATTTGCCTTCTGCTTTTTGAGCCATTAGGGTGCACCGGGGGTCACATTTGGAAGCTTCCTCCACAGCTGCGAGGGCTAGAAACTGACTTTTTCTTTAAGACTGAAGGCTGAAATCATCACAGCTCCACGTGACTCCAGGAGCTGGGGCTTTAAGGAAAACAATAATTATCATGAGACTCATGACAAAATCAGGAGAGTTGGCAACACAGCTTTTCTGACCCAGATTCAGAATCCCCCTCCGACCCCCTCCCCCAAAACGAATCCTCGGCTTTAGGCACAGGCCCTCAAGTGCTTTTGTTGTTGTTTGTGAGACTTGCTGTAAGCAAAATTACTGCAAGACACTCCTGGAGAACTCTGAACTATGCTGTGGGCAGATTCTCAGTAGGTATAAATTGGCGTAGCTCCCTTGGACATTGATTAACCACCACTGAGAATCTGCCCTGAGTCTCTGATGTGACAGAGTTTTAAATTCTCCCATGGCAAGTTCAGCTTTCCAGACGTTTACCTGCATGTTACTTCCAAGCACGATATCCACAGCGCTGGTAAAACCGATGTGGGGAGAAGGGGAAAAAAAAATCAGCCAGTTGCCCATTCCACAAACAGGATAACATCCAATGAAGTGAGCTGTAGCCCACGAAAGCTTATGCTCAAATAAATTTGTTAGTCTCTAAGGTGCCACAAGTCCTCCTGTTCTTTTTGCAGATACAGACTAACACGGCTGCTACTCTGAAACCTGTCTAATAACTGTTCGCAATAGCAGCACGGATATGAGCTTTCCAAACCTCTAGACACTCACGGCCGTTCATTATTCCAATCCACTCGGCATCGGGAGTCCCCGTAAAACAAGCTGCCACCCTGTGACGAGTGATGGCACTTTGTCAGCCTCATCACGCTCCAACCATATTCCCGGCAGCTGTGTAGAAATCAGGAGATTGCTTGCGACACGAAGACGACAGAGAATTACCAAGAGGGAGAGTCACTTTGGGGTCACTTTGTGTCCGAGTGTACTCCGCTATCGTGTGTGTTGTTGTGTTTTCCATCCCAGAGGTGGCTGCATTTCCGTGGGGGAAATGATTCCTTTATACAAGCCTATAAAATGCAGTGGAGCCTTTGGGGCGAAAGGGGCAATATAAATTGAAGATGATGCTGTTAGGAGAGCTGTATTTTTAACTTTCTAGTTGTATATCATTGTGTGTATATCTCTCACACACACACTGTGGCAGTGCAACACTCACCACCATGGTGCCTCCTGCTGGCCATTCTGGAATTAGCTCAAGTCCTTCCACAGGGCGCCCTCCTCCAGTGGTGTCTCACTCACCATTACTCCCGCTTTGCTGTCTCCACCTCTCTGGGACCTGCGTCACTCCCTGGACCGCGGCGTCCTCTTCTGGACCTTTCGGGGGAACCGGCAGTCTATAGTCCAGCCACTCGCCTCGGTGACCGCTGCAGTCACCAGTCTAGTCCTTTGCTCCAGGGGCAAACTGCAATCTGTTTTGGCTGCTTCCCTCAGGGCAAGTGGGGGCAGCCCTAACACTTTATCTGCCCTTCCTCCAGGGCCCCAGTCTGGCAGCGGCCAGCCAGAAGCTCCTTCTTCTCTGCTACCCTGCCTAGCACTGCTCTAGCCATGGTGCTCCTAGGCAGCCAGTCCTTTCCCTAGCAGGCCAAGGGGAGACTTCCTTCTGCTCTGTTGAGCAGCCCTTTATATAGGGCCCCTGCTGGCCCTGATTGGCCACTGCAACAAGCCACCTCCCAATTGGCTCGCTTAGTGAGCCCTCCTCTAATTGGAAGGTTCTGCACAGGCTCCGTCTGGCCTGCTTCAACCCTTCCTCCCTGTGTGGGACAACTGCACCACTACATGCCCACACCTTGATTTTTTTGTCTTTTATTCAGGGAGCAAAAGGTGATCCTGGTATAACTGGAGACCTTGGACGGAAAGGATCTAAGGTAAGAAACGGACATCATCACAGAAATAATGAGTGCTTTGGCTATTCTCCGGGGGGTGCAGCAAATATGAAAACTGATTGACCTGAATGATTGTAGAAAATGGCAAGTGGACCACTCCACTAGGTAGGTAGATGGCAGGTGAAGAAGAGAGCAGTGCAGTGTTTACACAAATCTGTAGAAAGGCTCTGTTAAGCCATGCATGAGTTAATGCTAGCCCTTTGCACAGGGGTGGATATCACTGTGTTTTGTCCTACTTATCTTTACCAGCTACCTGTCATTTCTCTCCAAGGGCTTACTTGGTTTTCCCGGGCAGATGGGTAGCCCTGGTGCAGATGGAATAAAGGTGAGGACTTTTTATTGTTCTTCCTCCTTTTAACATTAGTTTAAAGGGGATCTAGCGCAGGTGAAGTGTGCGCCCATGACAGCTCAGGGCAATGAGGTCCTCCTAGTTATCTGCAGGTCAGGCACAACACTGGGCCATGATAGAGCCCGTCATCATGACAGAGCCCTGCCAACCTGTCTCAGACCCAATCCGAGAAGCTACCCGTAGGTCTGAGAGCAGACGTCACACATCCCATGATCCATTCGATTGGCAATGGATCCACTCACCAGTTTTGAGGAGGTTTAATCACACCTATCGCAATAATCAGGTTTTCACATGCATTAACCGCCCCATCATCTTTCTAATCTGTGCCTTCTGTTCCCAACCTGCTCACATTTTCAGTATCTTGTTCCACATGCAGGGTGAGACTGGCAGCCCTGGAAAAGCAGGGATACCAGGGTCAGACGGACTGCTTGGGCCAAAGGTGAGTGGGAAAGCCCCTCTTCTCTCTCAGATGGAAGCTTTGTACGGGCATTACAGGTCTTTGAAATTAAATTACCCAACGCCCATGTCCCTCTCCATGGGCTTGTCTAGGGACAGAAATGACACTGACTTAACACAATCTGCTTCTAAATTGATGCAGTTAAGTCGGCGCAAGCTCGTGTGGACGTGCTTAAATCGGTTTCAGACTGGCTGGTTTTAGCTTAAATTCAGTTTGTTACCAAATATAGTTAAATGGCTGCAAATTTCGGTCAGCTGACCAGGCCTAGTGACATAGGTGCTGGAACTAGGGAGTGCGGCAGCAACCCCTGGCTTGAAATGGTTTCCCTCATATACAGCTGCAGCCGATGACGTGAGCTGTAGCTCACGAAAGCTTATGCTCAAATAAATTTGTTAGTCTCTAAGGTGCCACAAGTCCTCCTTTTCTTTTTGCGGACACAGACTAACACGGCTGCTACTCTGAAACCTGTCATGTACAGAGTTTCCAGTTTGGTTCAATGGCTCTCAGCACTCCCACTATACAAATTGTTCCAGCACCCCTGCCTAATGAACACTGTGGGGGGGGGGGGGGGGTCTTTTTGAACAGCAACAGAAAACATGTCTGTCAACGAGTTCTGGGTTTGGTTCTTGATTTTTGTTTTCTTTTCTCACCTCCATGGCTGGTCAGGGAGAGTGGGGACAGGGCCGGCTCTAGGCACCAGCAAAACAAGCAGGTGCTCGGGGCGGCACATTTCTAGGGGCGGTATTCCGGCGCCGGCCATGCTGCCCCGAGAAATGTGCCCCCGCCACCCCAACTCACCTCCACCTGCTCCCCTGAGCGCACCGCCGCCACCGCTCCGCTTTCCCCCCTCCCTCCCAGGCTTGCCGCACGCGAAACAGCTGTTTGGCGCAGCAAGCCTGGGAGGGAGAGAGGGAGGAAGGAGAAGCCGAGCGGCGGCACGCTCAGGGGAGGCAGCAGTGGTGGAGCGGAGGCGAGCTGGGGCGGGGAGCGGTTCCTCTACCCCCCTACCCGTTACTTCCTGCGCTCCCCCCCACCCGCCTCGCCTGAGAGGGAGGGGGGAGAAGTGGAGCAGCGGCATGTTCAGGGGAGCAGGCAGAGCGGAGGTGAGCTAGGGCGGGGAGTTGCGGGGGGGGAGCCGCAGGACGCAATGGGGGGGGGGGAAATGCGGCACGCCCGGGGGAGGAGGCAGGGTCGGGGATTTGGGGAAGGGATTGGGAAGGGGTGGAGTTGGGGCAGGGGGGGCACGAAAAAAAAAGTGAGGGTGGCCAAAATTCTTTTTGCTTGAGGCGGCAAAAATCCTAGAGCCGGCCCTGGGTGGGGAAGGTGTCAAGCTTTGCCAGCCAATGCATTAGTTGGCTTGCTCTGAGCCCTCGCTCAGGGCCTGATCTGGAGCCCATTGAAGTCAATGAGATTCTTTCCATTGACTTGAACGGCATCGAACCGGACCCTCATTGTGTCAAACCAGAGCTGGTAACTTGCCAACGTGTCTGCCGCCAGCGACACACCCAGCTGGAGGGGTCGCAGAGGGAGTCAGACAGACAGTCAGGCAGACACTGCATCTTACTCATCAAGATTTCTTCTGGGCTAACCAGATTCTACTAAACGCAAACTGCAACCGACGGATTCAATAGGGGGCCATGACAACATACCTGACCCTGTGCCAGCCTGGCACCTGGGTGGAATGTCGTGCACGTGTGGGAAATTGGCTTGTTTGATAAGGAAAACCAGAAACCTCGAGTTTTGTTGCTGACAACCCACCATGCTTTATTTTTCACTCTCCCAAAATAGATCTGCCATCTTGGGGAACCTAGTGAGCCGCGACATCTAATGAGTTCTTTCCTGCGTTAAGCGATACTAGGGCCCATTCCAAATAGCAGGTGCACTTGTCACTGAATTACAGCTCGCTTGGTAAATGACAGACGGGGCAGGTCATGCCTTGGCTTTGATTTTTCTCTTGTCTACCTCCAGGGTGAGCGAGGAACGTCAGGTGCAGATGGCCCCATGGGAGTTTCTGGGGAGAAAGGAGAAAAGGTTAGTACTCTCAAAAGAACACCGAGAGGCCATGTTTTGAATGAACCATCCATCACGTGGAGTTAACAAAATTATACACTGCTAGATCGCATGTACCCTTTTCAGAGGGCAAGTGTCACCTGTCTTAAGCATTAAGCTTGGACTTGGGGAGATGTCTCCTTAAGTTCACTCTGTGGTGATGCATTTAACCCTTGGGGCTGGTCTACTGCCTTATCTAGCTCGGTATAGTTAAAGTGGTACAAATCCCCTAGTGGGGATCCAGTTATAGCAGCATAAAGGTGCTTTATACCAGCATAGCCGTTCCTATGCAGAAAAGAGAATACGCTATATTGGTATAAGATACCTTCATGCTGGTATAACTGTGTCCACACTAGGGGATGTTTTGGTAAAACTTTGCACCCCTAACTGACATAGTTGTACTGGTACAAAATCTATGTGTAGATTAGGCCTTGGAGTGGACGCCCTGGTGGGGTATGATGTGGTGTATGCACCCCTACGCCATTTTTGTAGAATCGCAAATTGATCTTAAAGGACTGAAATATACACAATGTAGACTCTTTACCCCCAACATATTGGGCCTGATTCTCCTTTCATTCGTACCAATTTAATGCAGTTTAATTTAAATTGCTCCCTGGAGTCACTCCTGACTTACACTGGTTTAAGCCCCTGAAGAATCGGGTCCACTGTATTCTGCAGATGTGCTGATATAAGAGGTAAATAAAGCTCTGGCACTGTGTAAGTGAGGAGGTATGATCTACACTGCCGTGCCTGCTCATACTGAAGGCTCGTCAATTACAGCAGGGATGTCGTTTTTATTTATTTCATTCTTTGTGCCGGGACTCGAGGTCCAGGTTCTGTGAGATGGTGATGGCACCCAAAGCAGAGCAGGGCAGGGGAGGGAAATGCTTCCCAGCCATGCAGCTCCCTGGACGAGCTTGAAAAAAACATCCTCTGCACAAATATTTGCATCAGTTGTAACAATGGGGATGTTTTTAAGAGGTCCAGGCCCCCTCAGCCAAAGTTCCTAAGTAGGGAAAGACTTGGAAAGCTTTCAATCAAATCTGTTCACCTCGATGCACCTCCAGATGTCTCCTGACTTCCCCGCAGCTGCCTGTTCCCCTTCTTCCCATTGGCCTCTCCTCTTGTCCTATCCCCCATGCTGCTTCTGCTCCTTCCTACCATCTACCCTTCCTGTGCAGCCACTGTGTGTGATCCTCACCTGTCCATCTCTCCGCTATACCCGCTCCTGCCTCCCAAGCTGTCTACCTGCTGGCTGGTCCAGTTCCCACCATCCACCTTCTCTGCAGTCCTGCTCCGTAGGAACATAACTGGAAGGGTCCTTCTGGGTCATCATCTCCAGTGCCCTGCTATTGTAGGTAGCCACGTTGGTGCACCCGAAGTCTGTCTCTATAGCAATGGTAATTTGGGGGCCAAACCTGCTTCCATTGACGCCAGCGGCAGTTAATGAATATGAAATGTTGTGGGTTATGAATGTGAGCTAAAGTTTAAATATTTTAGAAATAAGTCGTAGTAGGATGATTAGATTTGGCTGTTGCTTATCCTTTAATAGAAACCATCTTCCAATATGTTAAAGGCTGTTACAAAAGAGGACGGGGATCAATTGTTCTCCACGTGCACTGACGGTAGGGCAAGAAGTAATGGGCTTAATCTGCAGCAGGGGAGATTTAGGTTAGATAGCAGGAAAATCTGTCTAACTAAGTTAAGCTCTGGAACAGGCTTCCAAGGGAGGCTGTGGAATCCCCATCATTGGAGGTTCTTAAGAACAGGTTGGACAAACACCTGTTAGGGGTGGTCTAGGGTTATTTGGTCCTGCCTCAATGTGGGGGGCTGGACTTGATGACTTCTCGAGGTCAACATTTCTATGATTCTCTGAAGTTCATAAACTTACCAAGCTCCATCTGAAAATGAGTTAGGCTTCTTGTCCCCACTACTCCTACTGGAAGGCTGTTCCAAAACCTCGCTCCTCTGATGGTTGGAAACCTTCCTCTCAATTTCAGTCTAAATTTATTCATGGCCACTTTAAACCCATATGCTCCCTTGGCCTACTTGTGCTCCTGCTTCTCCCAGCCCCGCCCACCTCTCCAATTCTCTCATGCTCCTCGATTTCCACACCCTCACTGCTTAGCTCCCCTTCCACCAACCTTCCTGGCTCTCCTCCCAAACTACTCTTCCCACCCTGCACACTCTGGCAGCTCCTCCCCACACTCCTTAGCAGTTGCTGAGGGGATAATGTCAGGGATTGCCAACTCTAATGACTTATCCTGAGTCTTCTTGCCATATATATGGTGTTTTTGCTTAAAGCCCCAGCTCCCAGAGTCACGTGATTACCTTAGAATCTCAACTTTCATTTAAAGAACTGAGGCTAAGCTTCTGCCCCCTGTGGTGGAGGAGAAAAGCTTGAAAACATGAAACCTACAGGCTCAAACACCAGAAAGCAAGTAAAGCAAACCCAAAAGGTGTTGTTTTTAAAGCCTCATGATTTTTAAGCCAATCTATTGTTTTTCCGGGGTCCTGACTTGTGAATGCTTGGGGCTGGCAGTGCTGTGCCAGGGGAGCCTTTTTCTCAGCTATATTGTTTTATAATGTCACCGCATTTGTAATTTCTCATTAATAATGGTGCATGCACGAGCATGTGTGAATTTAGTGATGATGAAAGGTGCCAAGTGTACATGCTTGATGACCCCTTTTTATCCCACCACCAATGGTGCTGTCCTCTAGCACCACCTCTAGGAATGAAAAGGAAGTTCAGGCTCTTAGCACATTCAGTCCTGGGCTTCTCCACAGAGACTCTCTACTAATGCCCATTGGGGGGATGGTTTTGAGGACATGGACAACTGTCCAGTTGGAATAACACTGAGACCCACCAATTCATTTCATGTAGGCCATTAAATCAGTCACTGCATGGCTGCAGCTTGAAGTCCACATTATCATAGTCTGTGGCTTAGTGCTGAAAGGACATCTATTAGAGCAGGCTGGCAAACAGATTTCCTGCCCCATGAAACTTGGTGTTTTTTTTTTAAATGGTCCCAAATCAGGGGGAAAAAGCCAAAATTTTGAATTTTTTTATGAACTGAAATTCCGGAAAACAATTCATTACGGGTCAATGGAAATGTTTCGTTTAACTTTCAGCCCTTTTCCTTGGTCTTATGTACAATTAAGTTTCAAAATGAAAAGTCATTTTGAAATGAAAAAGTGGAAGATTTGTTGCAGAAAGGTTGAAATGGGATGTTTTGACACGTTCTAAATGTTTTTTCCCATTGTTTTCTCTAAATGCAGTTTTGTCAAAATTACATAAGAACATCAGAACGGCCAGATTAGGTCAGACCAAAGGTCCATCTAGCCCAGTATCCTGTCTTCCGACAGCGGCCAGTGCCAGGTGCCTCAGAGGGAATGAACAGAACAGGGCATCACCGAGTGATCCATCCCGTCGCTCATTCCCTGAAACAATTCTGCAAAAAAAAAAATAATAATTTGGTTTTGTTGAAACAACATTTTCTGATGGTTAACTGGTGGGATGCAAATTTTCCAACCAGCTCTATTGTATTTCCCTTGGCCAGTCACTGGAGCCGTTTATTTATTCTCTGCAGTTGCAGACTACACCCATATCTAGATTATTGCTGCTTTTGTACCCTAAAAAGTTTTTGACATTAAAACAGCTTTTCTGTTCACCTTTACAGATTTTCTCACATTACAGAAAAATTCCCCTGAATTGAATTGCACACACTCTATTCTTGTCACAATCGAATTGGGGCATTATTATGCGTGTTGGAAATTTATCTGAAGGAGAATTCATGCTGTCTGTTTCTCTTCTTCACCGTAAATGGTGTTTCTAAATGGTGTCATTATCAAGGCTTTGCAAAACTCAAGTATATTGTTTTGTTTTTTTTAAACTTTGAAATGCAGGCTATGGACAAATTCAGCTCTTAAAATTCCAGCCATCAGAATTGCTCAATGACAATTCAGATGTATTAGTAACACAATTAACGTAGCATACCTGCCTGTCTGCTACTAACTAGTGAGGGGAAATGCAGAAGGATAGAAAGCTACAGGGAGGGGAGAAGAGATTAAAGGAGCAGGATGAAGAGAGAAAGAGAGAATAGTTTACCTGGGAAAGGAGATAAATAAGAGGGGACATGATAAAGCTATTTAAAATAATGAAGGGGATAGAGACAGTAGATTGAGAGCTTCTTTTCTCCCAGTCTCACTTCTCAAGGACAAGGAGACATGCAGTTAAATTAAAAGTGGCACATTCAAAACTGATCAAAGGAAGCATTTTTTTTTCACTCAGTGTAATTGGACTGTGGAACTCATTGCCACAGGAAGCTGTTGAGGCCAAACCATTGCCAAGAGTCAGAGGAAGCTGGACCTCTATATAGATAGCAAAAATATCCAGAGTTTTAATGGTTAATGCAAAAAAATTTGGAAAGGGAAATAAAACCTCAGTGCATCAGGGCTCAGTTCAATCTCTGCTAGGGATTAGGAGGACACCTTCATTGGGAGCAGATTACCCCGCTTCTTCCTACTGTGGGTTTCTTGCACTTTCCTCTGAAGCATCTGTTTGGACCCTGTTGGAGACGGGATTCTGGAGTGGATGGACCATGGATCAGGACTAGCTTGACCATGGGATCCTATAAAAGAAGAGAGAGAAGAAGAGTTTCATACTTTTTTCTTGCTAGGTTGCTTTAGAAGTTCTAGCCTTGTGGCTACCCAGCCTGCCACCCACTCTTGTGAGCGCCTCCTTTGCATTGCGGCCACGCACGAGCTTATGCAAGTCAGCGCCTGAGATACAATTGAACTGAGAGTCACCGGGGGTCACTTGTGCTAAATGGGAAACCAGGCTCTGTTGGGCGGGGGAATGCATTGCATCAATCATGTCGGGGGGCTCCCGTCTTGATCCTCCAACACTCAGCGACCCGACTGACTCACACTCCATCTCATTGCCAAGAGAGCTTTGCTTTGGAGCAATTGGGGAGGGGGAGGGAAGGAGCTGACTCTCCCTTCAGAATAGTTTAATGTGACTCTCTTTTACTTTAGATGGATGGGCTTCTATTTTTAGTGTTCAAAAGAAACAGCCGCATGAATTAGAAATGCAGCCTGGCTGAGTCACTGAGGTCTTCCCCTCCATCTCCTTCAAGTTCTTCTCTCTCCTCCTAGCAACTTCAGGAGAATTCTCATTAGTGCAGATTAGTGTGCATTTAATGGCTCAAGTATTGATAACTGAGCCTTTCCACCTCTGGGCTTGCTGACTCATCCAGCCCAGGTCCAGAGGGAGTGAGAAGCATGTTACCCTCCAGGGGGTGTTGGGTGGCACATGTTAAATGAGTTGGGCATCTCACTTTAGCGCCCTCAGATGGATGGTGTCCATGTCACAAAGTAGTGAGGGTGTGGCCATTATGACCACTGTCACAATCGGCACGTTTGGTGGCAGCCTCTGAAGAAAGGTTGGGGATTAAATGGGCCAGGGAGTCCGAACAACCCTCTCAGCCCTACAGATGGGCACACCAGAGGGTGGAAGCACATTGGCAGGGCAGGCACTGGCAGGCAGGATGGTCTAGTGGAAAGGGCACAGGACTTGGACTCCCAAGACCTGGGTTTAATTTCTGGCTCTGGCATAGACTCCCTGCCTGACCTTGAGTGAGTCACTTAATGTACATTGCACCTCAATTCTCCATCTGTACAATGGGGATAAAAGCACAGCCCTACCTTTCAGCGGGGGTTGTGAGGATCAGTACATCTGTGAGGTACTCACACCTGTGATGTGCTCAGTGATGGGACCCAGGTGAGTACCTAGATGGTTAGTCACTGTTCTATGGGTAAATAGAAGAGTTCAGATGCCAAGACCATCAACATTTTCCTTAGCAGAGGCTGTACCCACCTGCACCTGGCATTGACAGGGGAATGGAAATGGGTATTGTCAAGAAAATTTCCCCACCCCCATTAGTCTCTTAGCATAGGGGGGCTCTTTGGTGAGAGTTTCTCTGAGATAACAAGGTTGCTCTGGGAGTTTCATCTGATGCAAATGTATTTGTCCTGCTGTTTTGACGTTACAGCAGAGGGCATGGCACAGAGACATAACTCTGTAGTGAATGCAAGGGATGGATTAACTAAGCACTGCGTCTGTGCTGGCAAAGGGCATCCCCCCCTCCCCCCACATTCAAATCATTTCACTGCATTATTAATAGGACAACAAGATGTAAAGGGTTAATATATTTCCCACTGCCAGTAATCCCACTGAAAGCATGTGCTCGGTAGGCCTTTGCAAACCCCCATCTTCCGGGGGGCGCGTCTATACTCGTTTGTATTTGAAGGGAAGTCTCTGACCCACTCTCTGTTTGGAATTCTCAGGGGGCCAAGGGAATTCCTGGCTTGGGCGGATTTAAAGGGCAGGTTGGATTCCCGGGGAAGACTGGTGTGGCTGGACCTCCTGGATCTCAAGGACCACAGGGTGACCCGGGACCACAGGTAAGACATTCTGGGCAGATTGCATTAGATGCTCTGCAGAATTCACACCGCTCCGGCCACTGTCTAGAGGGGTGTGAGCTAGCGGGCTGAGTGCAGCCTGAAAGCCAAGGCCAGTCACTTGCAGCCTGCTTTTCAGGGGAGCTGAGCATCCATATACCCCACTGGCTTCGGCTTTTAAGAGTCTGTAACTGTCGGAGAAAAAGAGAGCCTGGAGCACGGGGCCTGGTGCAAGATCTGAGGCCTGCACAAGAGGCTGTGAACCAAACTCAGGCCATATATTGAAGCAGATGTTTACAAGTTCACTCTATGACCTTTGCAAAAGCATTGCCAGTGTGGCTAAAACACAGGCACTCCTAAGAAGCGACAGATATTGGGTACATGCGAGAACACACTCCAAAAGCTTAGGGCAGGGACATCCTGGCCTAGCGCCAGATAAGAGGGTCTGCTAGAGGTAACAGGGATGTTGTGCCGGAGACACCTGGAGCATGATAAAAGGGGAGGTAACAAGCAGATCTCATGAAACACATCAGATGGTATGAGAGTTGTTTGTCTCTGTCTATAAATATTGGGATGCTTCGCCTTAACCCTTTGTGTGGCCTTGGGGACAGCAGAAATTCCCGCTGCTGACTAAGCCGTTCCTTGCCACTAGACACTCGTGTGTTAGTGTCCCTGTAACCCTGGAGCCAGGGCGCTAGTACTGTGTCGTGAGGGCAATAAACCTGGCCGAGTGCCTTTATCACTGAACCGTGCCAGTGGTCATTCTTTCTGGGTAATATGATCGAGGTCTCCTGAACCAACTATCTGCGCAGCATACGGACAGCACACGGGCACCTAACTGACAACAATAAGCGATGTAGCCAGCTCTAACCACGGCCTTCTCCACAGACAGCATGGCAGATAACAGAGTTTGGCCCTCGCCAGCAGTCTCTGGGGCATATTGTAACCCAAGAAGCAAGATTTAAAATCGGTGGTGAGAGGGAAATAACCAGTTGAAGCAAAACTCTCCACAAAAGGCTCACACGTGTAAACCACTTGAAGGGTCCCCCCTGCGGGCTACTGACTCAGTAAGAGGAAGGTGGTTATAGTGTTAGCCTGGAATGTGGGAGACTCCCTGCTCTGCCACAGACTCCCTGTGTGACCTTGGACAAGTCACTTAGCCTCAGTTCCCCATCTGTACCATGGGGGTATTGGCAGCCTTGCCAGGGCATTGTGAGGATAAATACTGCCCATCACTATGGCAACAGGGGCCAGTTAGATACTGCTTGGAAAAGGTACTTAAGCAACAGGAAGGTTGAGAACTGTAGGTGGGCATGACAGACCCTGTGCCCTCCAGTCCTACTGGACTTCAGTGGGCTTCTGCAGAGGGGAACAGCTTGCTACACAGAGCCACCTGGCGAAAGCACATTTAGAACCAAAGAAAGCCCTGAGGGGTGGCGTGGGCTGGAGGTGTCTCAAACCTTGCTCACCGTGGGAACGTGAACTCAGAGCAGTCCATGTGCAGGCTTTGCTGCTGCTCTTGTTCTTTTAACTCTTCAAGGTGAGCAGGACGTGCCTGCGCAGAGATAAAGAACTAAGACCGCTAGACAGCTGCAGGAGATCCGAGTTCTGATCCTGGCTCTGCAACCTCCTTGTTCCGTGATCATGGACAAGTCACTTAACCTCTCTGTGCATCAGCTCCCCATGTATAAAATAGGGATAACAGCATGCCCGTTCTCCCATCCTTTTCCTGTCTATGGTGGAAAGTCTCCAGGGCAGGAACTGGCACCTAAATAAGAAAGGAAAGCATGGTAAATTTTAAGCTGCTAGCACAGTGAATGTGCCCCGACAACTCTAGACATTTGCGGTATTTGGTGCCTATATTTCTGAAGCAGTTGGATGCTTTAAAGCTCTATTTGTGGGTCATCTTTAAGATGTGTCTTTGCACACAAGACACGCTGGGCTCCTTTTGAAATATAACAAAAAGACTTGGAAATGAGACATGCTAATGCTATTTAGGAATGTGAACGTCCTGCCCCCGGATTTTATGATAATGAAGAGTCCAGGCAAGCATAATACAGCAGAGGATACTGTAGATTAATACTAATCAGCAACCCACGAGCATCATTTATTAAATAAGCAAGAAATCTGCCAATGAAACAGGACTAAAAATAAAAACATACCTCTCGACTGTGCTGCAGGGAATGGCTGAGTTTCAGCCTTCAGCGAGACGATAAAGGTAAATGAATGTCAAAAGAATCCAGAACATGAGAAATGCCTAGAAGAGGTAAATGTCTGAAAGTCCAACCGTTTCCCATAAATTAATCTGTAAATGGCCATTTAAAAATCATAGAATCATAGAATATCAGATTTGGAAGGGACCTCAGGAGGTCATCTAGTCCAACCCCCTGCTCAAAGCAGGACCAATCCCCAACTAAATCATCCCAGCCAGGGCTTTGTTAAGCCTGACCTTAAAAATATCTAAGGAAGGAGATTCCACCACCTCCCTAGGTAACGCATTCCAGTGTTTCACCACCCTCCTAGTGAAAAAGATTTTCCTAATATCCAACCTAAACCTCCCCCACTGCAACTTGAGACCATTACTCCTTGTTCTGTCATCAGCTCCCACTGAGAACAGTCTAGATCCATCCTCTTTGGAACCCCCTTTCAGGTAATTGAAAGCAGCTATCAAATCCCCCCTCATTCTTCTCTTCCGCAGACTAAACAATCCCAGTTCCCTCAGCCTCTCCCCATAAGTCATGTGTTCCAGTCCCCTAATAATTTTTGTTGCCCTCTGCTGGACTCTCTCCAATTTTTCTACATCCTTCTTGTGGTGTGGGGCCCAAAACTGGACACAGTACTCCAGATGAGGCCTCACCAATGTCAAATAGAGGGGAACGATCACATCCCTCGATCTGCTGGCAATGCCTCTACATATACATCCCAAAATGCCATTGGCCTTCTTGGCAACAAGGGCACACTGTTGACTCATATCCAGCTTCTCGTCCACTGTAACCTCTAGGTCCTTCTCTGCAGAACTGCTGCCTAGCCATTTGGTCCCTAGTCTGTAGCAGTGCATGGGATTCTTCCATCCTAAGTGCAGGACTCTGCACTTGTCCTTGTTGAACCTCATCAGATTTCTTTTGGCCCAATCCTCCAATTTGTCTAGGTCCCTCTGTATCCTATCCCTACCCTCCAGCGTTATCTACCTCTCCTCCCAGTTTAGTGTCATATGCAAACTTGCTTGAGGGTGCAATCCACACCATCCTCCAGATCATTTATGAAGATACTGAACAAAACCGGCCTGAGGACCGACCCTTGGGGCACTCCATTTGATACCGGCTGCCAACTGGACACGGAGCCATTGATCACTACCCATTGAGCCCGACAATCTAGCCAGCTTTCTATCCACCTTATAGTTCATTCATCCAGACCATACTTCTTTAACTTGCTGGCAAGAATACTGTGGGAGACCGTGTCAAAAGCTTTGCTAAAGTCGAGGAATAACACGTCCACTGCTTTCCCTTCATCCACAGAACCAGTTATCTCATCATAGAAGGCGATTAGATTAGTCAGGCATGACTTGCCCTTGGTGAATCCATGCTGACTGTTCCTGATCACTTTCCTCTCCTCGAAGTGCTTCAGAATTGATTCCTTGAGAACCTGCTCCATGATTTTTCCAGGGACTGAGGTGAGGCTGACTGGCCTGTAGTTCCTAGGATCCTCCTTCTTCCCTTTTTTAAAGATGGGCACTACATTAGCCTTTTTCCAGTTGTCTGGGACCTCCCTGACCGCCATGAGTTTTCAAAGATAATGGCCAATGGCTCTGCAATCACATCCGCCAACTCCTTTAGCATTCTCAGATGCAGCGCATCCGGCCCCATGGACTTGTGCTCATTCAGTAAGGGGCCCACACTTTCCTTGACTTTCTTCTTGTTGCTAACATACCTGAAGAAACCCTTCTTGTTACTCTTAACATCTCTTGCTAGCTGCAACTCCAGGTGTGATTTGGCCTTCATGATCTCACTCCTGCATGCCCGAGCAATCCAGACAACATAATACTCTTACACTCTCCCCTGGTCATTTGTCCAATCTTCCACTTCTTGTAAGCACTATAAGTGAACAGGTGAGGGCTTATAGAATCATAGAATCGTTGGACTGGAAGGGACCTCGAGAGGTCATCTAGTCCAGTTCTCTGTAGTGTGTCATGTTTCACACCAGAGGTGGCTGCATGTTGCATATCAGTGGTGCTGTGACTGGGTGACCGGGATGGGCCACACTGAAAATGTCACACTCAGGGAAGACTGCATGAAATAGGACAGACAAATCCCTAGAGCTAATGGTTTACTCTATACTTCGATTCTCCAAACCAATAACAAAAGAGCTTCTGCAGCACCACACCAATTAACCAGAAGCCAAACAAAGTCCCCCTTAGGCACTCCAGCCCTTGGCTCCCATCTAGGCAACCCAATCTAATATAGTGAGAGGTTATTGAAAACCTTTGTCACCAGATGTGAGGTTCTTTCTAATCCCAAAGGATCAGACACATGTCCCCAGGTTAATACGAATCTCAGATCTTACTCAAATATCATGCTCCAGTCAATCTTTAGTAAACTAACTAAAGATTTTAATACTAAAAGAAAAGAAGAGGGTTATAAATGATTAACAGACCATATACATACAAATGATTGCAAAGCCAGAATAGCTTGCTGGCTTGTAAGGTGTCTCTGGTAACTTCCAAAAGAGTGGAAGGTCCTCAGTCCATAGTTCAAGATGCTCCATTTTTTGTAAATCCACAGTCCAGAGGATTAGAGCAGAAAAAGAGGCAAAATGGAGATCTCTCAGGGGTCTTTTATATCCTCTGCCATGTGCATGGAAAATTACTGTCCCAAACAAAGCCCACAGCCACTGTGTGTGGAAAATTACTGGCCCAAGATGGAGTCTAGGGTCACATGAGCATATCAGATGTCTTTACATGGTTTGCTGGATCACAGGGAAGTAGTCATTGGCTCCTTGCTGTCTGAGGCATCCGCAGGAAGACCTGCTGGGCGGGATGAGTTTCTTCAATCGCCCATTGTGAGAGCTGAGTGTCCTTGATGGACCATCAGTACAGAGCTGTCTAGCCCTGATGTAAATCCATCTGATGGGTGTCTCCCGGGCATACAGCACAGGGTTCCATAGCCAATAGTCATAACGTCTGCTATAAAGATGATACATGGATTTAACCAGGATAATCATACTTGATAGACTGTAACTTTTCCATCGACACCTTACATGATACACTTTGTACAAGATTTGTGGTTATAAATTATGTAACAGTGGTAATATCAATGTATAAATAGTCATCTTTAATCAGACAGCATCACAGGTGGGTGAATTTGTTTCTGTAAAATATCTCCTGGAGGAAAGGTAAGTTGTGTCTCTGCTTCAGGAAAACAACACATTGGGGGAGGAAGGGGCAAAGACACAATGTTTTTGCTTTTAACCATTATGCCACGTTACCCAAGTACTTAAGACTCTCTCACCATCAGCCAGCCACTTGTGGGGCATGGGAGTGGGGAGGAATAAGGTATCATGTAGCAAATACCATCATGTAAAGAGATGCGGAGAATCTGATGTGCAGAGCCGGTATGAGTGATACAATTCTATAACGTCTGTGCTAGACAAACAGTAGAGATTCTCCTGTGGAAGTCATTCATACCTCATTTCCTGGGATGACCCGAAATAGACAGATGGAAAAGCGGAACGCAGAGCAGTCCTGGGCTCATTGCGTCAAACTGAGCTTGGACCTCAAGAGTTCCATTTCCTTCATTAATCTAGGACACGTAGTTTCCAAGTGGTTCAAAATTTGGCCAAATGACTGAATGGAACGACTTCCAATGGAACAAGTTCCTGCTGGCTTCTGTTTGAGCATGGGATGCAAAGAATGCTTCCAAATCCACTGTTTGAAATGAGCAATAATTAATCACAAGATAGTGCTCTCCTGGCTTCCACTGGACACCTATCTTGGACTACACAAAGGCAGTGAATATGTCTTTAGTGCAGCGTGCATGGATCTGCAGCCTGGTTTTTCCACGGCCCTGTACCATGTGTCATCATTTAAGTCTGTACAAAGTGAGTGGGGTATGAAATGCTGGTAGAGCTTTATGCCCACTTTGGCACAGGTGTGTAGGTGCTGATGCAAGGTGCAGGGCAGTGGGCGATCATGCCCCTAGAGAGGAGACAACTAGATACGGGCAAATGAGGTGAACACAACTAATTCTAGCTTGCGTTCATTATGGTAATTGTCCGGTTGGATAGCTTAAGCATGTACTTGGAGATACTATAAAAGAGGGGCCTGATCTACTCTGTGATGCAGAAGCTCAGACAAAGTAACAGGCCTTCATTTGCTGAAGTATCTTTGGTACTAAAGATGGGCCTATATCGTCCCTTACTGTAGCAAACACCAAACCGCTATGGAAGAGCATGATGCAGAAACTGACCCCAGTGGTGCAGTAGGAAGCACATTTGGAGTCATCTGGCTTATGAGGTGTAACTTCCTTTTTTGCTCTCCTTAGTTAAAATCCACACTCAGTTTTATCAGTCCAGATCCAGTCCAGATCAAGGTTCCCATCCAAGTTCTAAAACCCCAAGAAGAGGAGTTTACAATGGGAATAACACTTGTCCAGTGGTGCTATCCTAACGTTCATTAGCACTTTTTTTCTGCAATAGGTGGCGTGCAGTTAGCTTTGGCACGTTCACAGGCCCAAATCTTGCTCTCTGTTATGCCAGTGCATGGCTCCATGTGTTTTAGAGAGGTTGCAGAATTTGAGCCTGGTGTCCCAGATTGTCCCTTCAGCTTATGCAGGCAGAGGGGACCTCACTCAGGCTCAACTCCCTTCAGAGCACTACTCCATGCAGAAGAAGTGTCCCAGAGCTTGGCTGAGCACAGAAGAAGGTAGCACAATGGCCTTGGCTATTCACACAGGCCGGAACTTTTATTCAGCCCCATGGATTTCCACCTGGCAGTCCCGTCTGGAGTTAAAGATTCCCAAAGCAGCTTCACCTCCTGTAGGATGCTATCCCCAGCTGCTACAAAGGAGCTATGCTGCATGGCGAAACGGACAGCAGAGCAGCGTGGCATGGGAGCCAACGCTGACAGGCCTGTTCCTGCTGCCATGAATTATGGGGTTCCCTTTCCTCATGGATCCCCTGGATCTGTGGAGTTGGGAGGCCTAACCTCCTGCCAGCTCTCAATTCCTCCCTGCTGAGAAGATGCTTCCCTGGGGAGTTCTAGCAGGAGAACCTCATGAAGATTTCTGGTCCCTTCACATGGGAAAACCACCTCTGCCCCAGAGCCATTAGAGCAGTGACCTACGTTGAAATTTAGCATGATTGCGGTAGTTCCGTGCAGCCTGCATAGATACATAGTCATTGGAAACACTGGGTCAGATCCTGTTCCCATGAATTCAGGACAGGGTCCATGTCAAGTAGTAAACGTCAGTGTGTTTGTAATGTCGTTCCATGCTTTGTGCTTCCATAGGGATTCATAGATTATAAAGCCAGGAGGGACCGTTTTGATCATCTAGTCTGAGCTCTTGTATAACACAGGCCATAGGACTTCCCTGAATTAATTACTGTTTGAACTAGAGCAGACCTTGATTTAAAAATGTGCAGTGATCGAGAATCCACCACATCCATCTGTACCAATGGTTAATTACCCTCACTGATATGAACTTGCACCTTATTTCCAGTCTGAATTTGTCTAGCTTCAACTTCCAGCCTTTGGACTGTGTTATACCTTTTTCTGCTAGATTGAAGAGCCCATTATTAAATATTTGTTCCCCATGTAGGTCCTTACAGGCGGCAATCAAGTCACTCCTTAACCTTCTCTTTGTTAAACTAAATAGATTGAGCTCCTTGAGTCTATCACCATAAGGCCGGTTTTCCAATCCTTTAATCATTTTACTGGCTCTTTGCTGGACCCGCTCCAATTTATCAGCCTCCATCTTGAATTGTGGACACCAGAACTGGACGCAGTGTTCCAGCAGCAATCGCACCAGTGTCCGTATCGCCTCTATGGTATCACACACTGGTTCACTATCTCCTTGTCTTCTTCTCTTCCCATTGGTGAGGCTTCATCCGCCTCATTTGGCGTGCCAAACGTTCTGTGGCGCTCTCTCTGCAGAAAGCCCGGGCCCTGATCCTGGAACTGGCTGTGCATGGGTAGACCCTGGCACTCACGTTGCGGCTGGTGTCTGCCCACACGCACCATGAGTTGCAGGATCAGGGGCCCGGGTGAGCACTGCTCTTAGTACAGGCCTGTCTTGTAGCTGGCTGCGGAGACCTGTGTTTGGAGGATGGGGGGTGAATCAGATGACCAGTGTTTTCTGTTTCATTAGCAAAAAGCGACGTGGCAGGCAGGCCAAGCCGTGGGAAAGAGATCTTTGTGAAGCCTGCGGGGTGGCTAGTGTTACATGCTTAGCTTCTGCTTCTACAATTTCTGTGTAAGGAACCTGGCTGGGCTTGGCTTGCTGGCCCACTGGTGCAACCCGAAATTGGGCCCCTCCTGAAACTGGGCACTCTAGTTCCACTCATCATATAATGTCTTCCACCTCTAATTTCTGCGCCTTTGTGAAGAGTGCGCAGCCCAGAATCCCCTCCATTGCTTCTGAAGCAGCCCACCACGGTACTCAGCGCTGCTTTGCAAGAGTGCTGCGCTTGGCTTCTTCCGTAGAGGAGCTAGGGCTGCCAACTGTCTAATCGCACAAACCCAAACACCCTTGCCCGCCCCTTCCCCGAGGCCCTGTCCCTGCCCCGCCCCTTCTCCGAGGCCCCACCCCCGCTCACTCCATCCCCCCCTCCCTCTATCGCTCGCTCTCCCTCACCCTCACTCACTTTCACCAGGCTGGGGCAGGGGATTGGGGTGTGGGAGGGATTGGGGTCTGTGGGCTGGGGGGTGGATCCGAGGGGTTCAGAGTGTGGGAGGGGGCTCCAGGCTGAGCCTGGGGCAGGAGGTTGGGGTGTGAGAGGGTGTTTGGGTGTGGGAGGGGGCTCAGGGATGGGGCAGGGGGTTGGGGCACAGTGCGGGGGTTCAGGGTGCAGGCTCCGGCTGGGCAGCACTTACCTCAGGCGGCTCCAGGAAGTGACTGGCATGTCCGGCTCCTAGGCTCAGGGGTGTCCAGGCAGCTCTGCATGTTGCCCCTGCCTACAGGCACTGCCCCCGCAGTTCCCATTGGCTGCGGTTCCTGGCCAATTGGAGCTGTGAAGTTGGCGCTCGGGGCGGGGGCACCGCGCAGAGACCCCCTGGCCCCCCCTGCACCTAGGAGCTAGAGGGACCCGTCACAGCTTCCTGGAAGCCACGCGGAGCTAGGGCAGGTAGGGAGCCTGCCTTAGCCCCACTGCGCCACCCACCGGACATCTCCTGGATGGGCTTCAGTAGGGACCAGGAGATCGAGGCCCTTTCTGGGAGACTCCCAGCCAATCTGGGAGCTTTGGGAACCCTAAGAGAAGTAGCCTCTGCTGTTGTTTGTTCCTGGGGCTGCTCGGAGTTAATTGGAACAGAGGCAGGCCCAAGCCACAGAGAGAGTGGGATCAGGGCGGTCGGCACAAGCAAAGGCTAGTGAGAGAAAGCTGCAGCCACTGCATCCCGGTGTCTCTGTGTGCACTCCGCATCCAGCCCCAGTTGCAATGTTCTTGGCTCGTGTCCAGACCCACCACTCACCTGCAGAGATTATACACCTTAAATCTGTATTGCCAGCTAATGGAGAATCTCTCGCAGTTCAAGTGCTAGAGGCCTATAATGATGGAGATGAGACCTTGGTTCTGTTCCCCAGTGCCACACCGTTTGTACTATGTAGCTGATGCCTGATGCATCCAGCCCTGGATTCACTGCAGTGTGCCTGATCCTGCCGTCCTTGCTCGGACAGATCTGCCATTGAAGTCAAGGGGAGATTTGTACCTACAGAAGGCAGAATTAGTGCCCAGTCTGTGTTAAAGGGTTTAGCCATTTCTTGTGCACTGGTCCCCGCTGACAGGCCCCGATCATACGAGGGGCTCCCACAGAACCCTCGTCCCAAATAGACACAGCTGCGTGAATCCTCTGCCGGCATTCGAAAGATGAGCTCCCCAAGGGGGGTCAGGATCCAGAGTTTAACCAGGTGACTGATGCAGAGGAGCACCTGGGTCATCATCAGAGACCCTGTTCCAGGAGTGCCAGAACAGGGGAGACCAGGGGGCCATGGCCCTCCCACTTTTGCCCTCCCACCTTTTCCTGCCTTAAGGGTGACTGAGGGTGGTGAGGGGATGGAGAAGAACGAGCAGCGGGCAGGGCCTTGGGGGGAGAGGTGGAGCAGGCACCGGACCTCCGGGGGGAAGAGGCGAAGGGGGGGCAGGGCCTCTGGGGAAGGAGGCGCGGTGAGGGCAGGGCTGTGTGGGAAGAAGTGGAGTAGGAGGTGGGGCCTCAGGGGAAGAGGCGGGGTAAGGGGCGGGGTCCCCACTTCTTGGGAGCTTCTGGCAGTCCTGCCCTGTTCCCTTTCTCTGCCGTCCCTGGAGATGAAAACTGTTTAAAAGCAGCTGAGAGGGCGTAAGGAACTGAAAGCAAGAGATACCCTCATGTATGTTTAAACAGGCTGGATCTTTTCTATTAGCAGTACAAGTGACACCCGCCAAAAAAGCTGTGTAAGAGATCATTAGTGATGCCAGCTTTGGCACTGATTAAAGAGCGCACATGAGACGCTGCCTTCCCCACCCACACTGCTCCCTGTGTTTCCCCTACATTAAAAGATAAAGGCCTCAGGAACAGCACCGAGGCCCTCCAGATGCCCGTGTGGGAGGGAGCTGCAGCCGTCAAAGCCCCAGGAGCCCTCTTCCTCCCACCGAGACGGTGGTTCTTAAATTAGTGGCAGAAAGGAGACAGGGCGGGGGTGTGCGGGGGACGACGACGAACGACTGCTGCCCCTGTGTGTGAAAGCAGGTGACCTTTTCCAACAGAGACAGGACTCAACAAACTCTTATCAGCCTCACTTGGAAAAGAAAGCAAGAGGTTGATCCTGGGCCACACTGGATGGAGGACAGGAATTGGGTCCTCCCTGGAGAACCCCCAAGGACAGGGTTAGGGGGAGTTGTCCTCTAGGAGGGTGCTCCCAAGAGGAGAGGGGGGCAATGGCTGATTGCTTGAGAGTCATGGGTATGGGGGGCTGACATCCTTGGCTGCTGAAGGGCCCAGAAGGAGCAAAGCTCACCCTCCTGCTGGGATGACTCAGAGGAAACTCTAAAGAGATGCTCAGCTTGCTGTCCCCTGGGGTTCTTATTTGCTGGGGATGAGCCAGGTACTGGGGCTGAAGCATAAACTGATACGTTTGATGGAAGGGGAAGTATTTTGGCAGCACCTGAACTCCAGATGTTTGCCCAAGTTGCCTTTGATGTCTGAAGTCTTGCTATGCCGAGAATAGGATTTGGGGGGACATCTGTGGAAGTTGGCCAATCACATAGACTAGAATGATCCTTTTTGATATATGTTTTAGGGTACAAGAGGTAGAAGAGGAAGACCTCAGCTCTGCCTCAGGGGTCCTCCAGGTACTCCTGGCAACAAAGGAGAAAAGGTGAGTACAGAGAACTGCTCAGTTAGCTTAGAAAACGAAGCTGAAGCTGGGGTCGGGGTGGTTATGGAAGGGAACTTTTTTTGTGTTCTGTGTTTGTACAGTGCCTAGCACAGTGGTGGCCCTGGTCCGTGACTGGTGCTCCTAGGTATTTCAGTAATACAAATACTGAAATAATAATAGGCCACTGGACTGAGGATCGGGACATCTAGATTCAGTTCCATGCTCTGCCATGATAATGAGTGTGAGCCGACTTTCACTGAACTCTGCAGAAAGGCGTCCACTGGCTTCAATACACAGAGGGTCAGGCCAACGTTCAGCTGAGCTCTGGGAGCAGGGTTTGTTAGTATCGTTCCCCCTGTTGGCTCAGGAGAAAAGTCCATCCGATCAGATCTTGGGTGAAGGCTGTCGACTTTGGGTTTGATTTGCTGGCCTTGTGGAATGTCACTGCTCTGTGTACAGACAGCGTGTTGAGCCAGAGTGCCGGCATTCTGCTAGCACCCTGAGAATAGCAGTGGTGTAAGCAGCAGACGGGGCTACCCAACCCGAATCTAATCCCGACTGAAATCCTAGGTGCATACTCGAGTGGCTAGCCCATCCCACTGTTCTCACCGCTGCAGCTATACTTCTCTTGTTAGCACACTAGTTCCATCACAGCCAGCATGTCTGGAAATTACACCTCCAGCTCCAGGATAGACACCCCCTCAGGGCCAGTGATCTGGGCTCTGCAGCACAATCCTGGCTAGACTGCCTGTCTGTGTTAGGCATTTGCAATGTGCCAACCCTCACCGCCAACCATGTTTGTCACACTTCTTTGGGAAACATCGTATTTGGGGCCCACCCTCCTTCACAGCCTCCCCCTTTTAATTGACTGGAGAGGGTTATGCAGTCCAATTAAATAATGCGCTCCTATATCCTCTGAGGGTTCCAGAGATCACTTGACTAGCTAGCTAGGCAGAGCTCATTTCACCCAGCTAATCTAGCTGAAAAAGCCAGGGCCAAGACTTTCAAAAATGGGAGCCTAAAGTTAGGATTCTGAGCCCGTGTTTTCGCCTCTAAGTAAGTGGTCTGATTTGCCAGAGGGCAGATCACCCTGCAAGCTGCTGATTTCGCTCGCTACAGAAAACCTGGCCACTTATTTACAGGTCTGAATATGGAATCAGTCTAACTTTAAGCTCCCGTTTTTGACCATCTTTGCTCTCTCTATTTGCATTGCTAGTGAGAGGGAAATTATGTCTCGGCCAGGCAACCTAAAAAAAGCAGCAGATGCAAGAACTGAAGGGTTTTATGTTATTCTGCAAGCAAGTCAAATGCATAAAATTGCCCATACTCCAGTAACGAAGTTAGCCAGACGGAAGGCAAAACGAGGCAAGAGACAAGCAGCGTAAATCATTCACGCCTATTAGTCTGGCCAGGAATTGGGTACGGTGGCAGAGCATGAGGACTGACTGGCAAAGGTCTGAACGATTCTGAAATCACCCTCTCTTTATACTCTCTCCTCAGCCAGCTTTAGATCTTTGCTACCGAGTCGTATTTCTGGCAGAGGTTTTATCTGCCGCAGGGGTTGACATCCCTGACTCACTGTTTTGCTGCGGCAGTGAGTAGCCATGGCAGCTCTGCCCCCCTAACAGGTTTAGCCTTTGAAGCTGATGGAATTTGTTCCAGTGCTTTCGCCCCTGTTAGGTGGTCACAGATTCAGAAAAATGGCCATCGCGGCTCTCGTTCGGACAACTCGCCTTGTGCCCTTTTTAGCGTAGCAATTTTTAATCAACAGATTTGGTTGGAAGTGGCTCAGAGCAACTTTTGCAGCACAGTTGTCTGCATTGAGCAGAGAAATCCTCCATCCTGCTTGTTGTTTCCCTTGAGGGGGCTGGCACTGTGTTCTCAAGATTGTGACTACGATGCCACCAGAATGTAATTCTATCTGGCATTTGAATTACAGGAGTGTAAAGTAGCTCAGTTTTGAGACCAGATTCTATCCCCAACCCAGAACTTTTCCTCCACTCAGATAATGCAACAGAGCCAGAATTTGTCTTTAGCTGGCTAGCTGAGAATTCACCTGGCATGAGGAGATCTGGAACAAAGCTGGGGGCACATCAGGGGTCGGAGGTCCATTCAGGCAGCTGGGAGTGGACCATCAGTGCAAAGCAGATTCTCATTTGGACTATGGTCCCTTAGAGACCATATGCAAACGGCATATGTTAGAGCAGCCCCTGGGCTGCTATAGCTCCTTTGGAAGCTGGGGCAAGTGCAGTCCACAGAATCAGGGAGACTTAACCATCCCCCTAATGTATCCCCTCCTCTCCTGCATTGGGATGAATCTGGCAATTTCAGTTTACTGACCTGTTTTCTGGTGTCTCTTAAATTTACGGGAAAACACTGTATTTGAACCTTGTGGTCCCTCCCCCTCTTTCTTTAGCATCTTTTTCCATTCAGGATGCATTTACTGTTGGAGACATTTGCTGCCTAATCTGCTGAACCTCTGTAATTACCTAAGTGTTTTTAACAGGGAGAAAATGGTCCAGCTGGTCTGAAAGGAGAGAAAGGAGATCCTGGCCTTTCTGTGAGTACTTTATCAACAGCCTATTGCACAAACCAGAATAGAGAAAATAGGGCAAATGGTGCCTAAGAGGTATGGAGGAGGACAGAGACACTCAGAGCAAATTCATTCCGAATGGCTCCAGGAGACGAGTGTGCATTACAGTGGACTATTAGCGGCTGATAAGATGTCAGCTAGATGCACGCTGAGTCAGAGAGAATGCAGAGGGCAGTGTAACAGCAAAGCAGACCGCAGCTCTGCTCTCGGAGGGTGCTGGACTGGGGCAAACTTCTCCTCTCCCATCCTCAGCGTGGATCCTCTGCTTTTTGTTGACATCGGTAGGAGTTCCATGGGTGGGACAAGACTGTCCAACAGCGATGAGGAGACAGAAGTGTGCCCTTGGTTTTGAGCTGCAGAAAGAGGCTTTGACAAAACCTGTCCCCTGTAACAGGAATCGGAGTAGAAGCCATGTTAGTCTGTATCTGCAAAAAGAACAGGAGGACTTGTGGCACCTTAGAGACTAACAAATTTATTAGAGCATAAGCTTTCGTGGGGTACAGCCCACTTCATCGGATGCACAGAATGGAACATATAGTAAGAAGGTAGATATATATATATACAGACAGAGAACATGAAAAGGTGGAAGTTGCCATACCAACTGTAAGAGGCTAATTAATTAAGATGAGCTATCTATTTCCCCCTGTTAAGTATCCTCACACCTTCTTGTCAACTGTCTAAATGGGCCATCTTGATTATCACTACAAAAGTTTTTTTCTCCTGCTGATAATAGCTCATCTTAATTAATTAGCCTCTTACAGTTGATATGGCTACTTCCCCCTTCTCTGTATGTATATATATTTATCTGCTTACTGTATGTTCCATTCTATGCATCCGATGAAGTGGGCTGTAGCCCACAAAAGCTTATGCTCAATCCGATGAAGTGAGCTGTAGCTCACGAAAGCTTATGCTCAAATAAATTGGTTAGTCTCTAAGGTGCCACAAGTACTCCTTTTCTTTTTGTGAATACAGACTAACACGGCTGTTACTCTGAAACCTGTCAAATAAATTTGTTAGTCTCTAAGGTGCCACAAGACCTCCTGTTCTTTTTGTAACAGGAATAACATTCACAATGCTGACACCTATCTCCCCACCCCAAAAGCAAACTTACATGCCACCAATCCACCAACAGCATAACCCTACCGCAGGCAGACTGTTTATTTTGTAAAAGTGGCAAGAAGCTGAGACTCCATGAAGTTCAAATAGGGGCTTTGCTATTGCTGATCGGTTTTACATGGAAGGCGCCCAGGTACTACGGCTGGGCATGGAATCATGCAGGAGAAGGTAAGTCAGCAGAGAAACAGCTGCCAGGAAGGAACTGAGACTAAGAACTGAGGAAATGAAGATGATGGACAAAGCCACCCAAGAAGGGAGATGGCAAAAGAAAACAGAAGCCACAACGCCATTAACTCCAGATGAAGATACAGCAAGATGATGAGGAGAAACCGAACTTTCAGGTGACAGGAGGTGTCCCTTCCCATATCATGAGACAGAATCATTAAGATCAGCGGGGGATGACGTGCATGGAGCAATGGGTTAGGCCTGGCTTAGAGTGAGGAACAAAGGTGAAGTGAATCAGGATGGCTACCTGTATAATAAGAATAGGTGGGAACACTTTGGCGACACTTGGAAAAGTGAGTGAGGCTCCCAAAGGATTGGTTTATTTTGTATTTTGACTTGGGTGAAGGAGGGTCTGGTGGTTAAGGCTCAGGGGTGGGATGCAGGAGAATGGGGTTCTCTCCCTGTCTTTGCCACCAGTTCTCTGTGTGATTTTAGGGATGGTCCCTTAATGTCTCCGGGCCTCTGTCTCCACATCTGTTAAATGAGGGAAATGAAAGGGGTGCAGTTAGGTTTAATACGTTCATTTCCACTAGGCATTCGCATACTGGGGAGACGAGCGCTATAGAAAAGCCTGTAAATATATAACGTCTGTTGCCATGGTTGCCTGTGGCTTCAGCACGGGGCAGAGGTGCTGGAACACAGAGAAGATGCTCTTGGATATTATGAAAAACTATTTCATTAGGAGGGTGGTGAAGCACTGGAATGGGTTACCTAGGGAGGAGGTGGACTCTCCATCCTTAGAGGTTTTTAAGGCCCGGCTTGACAAAGCCCTGGCTGGGATGATTTAGTTGGGGTTGGTCCTGCTTTGAGCAGGGGGTTGGACTAGATCAGTGGTTCTCAACCAGGGGTCCGGGCCCCCTGGGGAGGGGCCTCAAACAGGTTTCAAGGGGTCCACCAAGCAGGCCCATGTTAGACTCACTGGGGCCCAGGGCAGAAAGCTGAAGCCCTGCTGCATGGGGCTGAAGCCTGGGGCCCTGAGCTCCGCCACCGGG
Organism: Chelonia mydas; assembly: GCF_015237465.2. Taxonomy (NCBI): domain Eukaryota; kingdom Metazoa; phylum Chordata; order Testudines; family Cheloniidae; genus Chelonia; species Chelonia mydas. The sequence goes on from NC_057849.1 coordinate 341,178,894, forward strand.
TAGCTGAAGCCAAAGCCTGAGCAACTTAGCTTCACGGGGCCCCCTGTGCATGGGGCCCTGGGCAACTGTCCTGCTTGCTACCCCTCAATGCCTTCCCTGACTTTTATATGCAGAAAACCGGATGTTATGACCCAGGTGAGCCGAGGAACTTTTATAGCGTGTTTGAGGGGGAGGCCTCAGAAAGTAGAAGGTTAAGAACCCCTGGACTAGATACCTCCTGAGGTCACTTCCAACCGTAATCTTCTGTGATTCTATCTGACCCGCCTGGAACCGGGACGCATCAGAAATCTCACCAGAGAGCCTGTTCTCTTAAGGTTCCCAGCCTGACTTCTGGATCAGACAGGTGTGAAGCAGGGGAAGTGGAAGCTTCCTAACAGTGGGGGGACCACTGGCACCAAAACGATGGCTCCAACCCCCCGCACAGCCCCTTCTCCCAAGTAGGGTGACCAGATGTCCCTATTTTATAGGGACAGTCTCGATATTTGGGGCTTTTTCTGATATAGGCACCTATTACCCCCCACCCCCGTCCCGATTTTGCACACCTGCTGTCTGGTCACCCTTCCCCCGAGCCCCCGCCCTCGCGCCGCCCCTTCCCCCGAGCCCCCGCCCTCGCACCGCCCCTTCCCTCGAGCCCCCATCCTCATAGAATCATAGAATAACAGAGTTGGAAGGGACCTCTGGAGGCCATCTAGTCCAACCCCCTGCTCAGAGCAGGACCAATCCCAACTAAATCATCCCAGCCAGGGCTTTGTCAAGCCTGACCTTAAAAACTTCTAAGGAAGGGGATTCCACCACCTCCCTAGGTAACACATTCCAGTGTTTCACCATCCTCCTAGTGAAAAAGTTTTTCCTAATATCCAACCTAAATCTCCCCCACTGCAACTTGAGACCATTACTCCTTGTCCTGTCATCTGCTATCACTGAGAATAGTCTAGATCCATCCTCTTTGGATCCACCTTTCAGGTAGTTAAAAGCAGCTATCAAATCCCCCCTCATTCTTCTCTTCCGTAGACTAAACAATCCCAGTTCCCTCAGCCTCTCCTCATAAGTCATGTGTTCCAGACCCCTAATCATTTTTGTTGCCCTTCGCTGGACTCTCTGCAATTTCTCCACATCCTTCTTGTAGTGTGGGGCCCAAAACTGGACACAGTACTCCACATGAGGCCTCACCAGTGTCGAATAGAGGGGAACGATCACGTCCCTTGATCTGCTGGCAATGCCCCTACTTATACACCCCAAAATGCCATTGGCCTTCTTGGCAACAAGGGCAAACTGTTGACTCATATCCAGCTTCTCGGCCACTGTCACCCCTAGGTCCTTCTCTGCAGAACTGCTGCCTAGCCATTCGGTTCCTAGTCTGTAGCAGTGCATTGGATTCTTCCGTCCTAAGTGCAGGACTCTGCACTTGTCCTTGTTGAACCTCATCAGATTTCTTTTGGCCCAATCCTCCAATTTGTCTAGGTCCCTCTGTATCCTATTCCTACCCTCCAGCGTATCTACCACTCCTCCCAGTTTAGTGTCATCCGCAAACTTGCTGAGGGTGCAATCCACACTATCCTCCAGATCATTAATGAAGATATTGAACAAAACCGGCCCCAGGACCGACCCTTGGGGCACTCCGCTAGATACCGGCTGCCAACTAGACATGGAGCCATTGATCACTACCCGTTGAGCCCGACAATCTAGCCAACTTTCTATCCACCTTGTAGTGCATCCATCCAGCCCATACTTCTTTAACTTGCTGACAAGAATACTGTGGGAGACCGTGTCAAAAGCTTTGCTAAAGTCGAGGAATAACACGTCCACTGATTTCCCTTCATCCACAGAACCAGTTATCTCATCATAGAAGGCAATTAGATTAGTCAGGCATGACTTGCCCTTGGTGAATCCATGCTGACTGTTCCTGATCACTTTCCTCTCCTCTAAGTGCTTCAGAATTGATTCCTTGAGGACCTGCTCCATGATTTTTCCGGGGACTGAGGTGAGGCTGACCAGCCTGTAGTTCCCAGGATCCTCCTTCTTCCCTTTTTTAAAGATTGGCACTACATTAGCCTTTTTCCAGTCTTCCAGGACTTCCCCCGATTGCCGTGAGTTTTCAGAGATAATGGCCAATGGCTCTGCAATCACATCCGCCAATTCCCTTAGCACTCTCGGATGCAGTGCATCCGGCCCCATGGACTTGTGCACGTCCAGTTTTTCTAAATAGTCCCGAACCTCTTCTTCCTTCACAGAGGGCTCGCCACCTCCTCCCCATGCTATGCTGCCCAGTGCAGTAGTCTGGGAGCTGACCTTGTTCGTGAAGACAGAGGCAAAAAAAGCATTGAGTACATTAGCTTTTTCCACATCCTCTGTCACTAGGTTGCCTCCCTCATTCAGTAAGGGGCCCACACTTTCCTTGGCTTTTTTGTTGTTGCCAACATACCTGAAGAAACCCTTCTTGTTACTCTTAACATCCCTCGCTAGCTGCAACTCCAGGTGTGATTTAGCCTTCCTGATTTCATTCCTACATGCCCGAGCAATATTTATATACTCCTCCCTGGTCATTTGTCCAATCTTCCACTTCTTGTAAGCCTCTTTTTTGTGTTTAAGATCAGCAAGAATTTCACTGTTAAGCCAAGGTGGTCGCCTGCCATATTTACTATTCTTTCTACACATCGGGATGGTTTGTCCCTGTAACCTCAATAAGGATTCTAAAATACAGCCAGCTCTCCTGGACTCCTTTGCCCCTCATGTTATTCTCCCAGGGGATCTTGCCCATCAGTTCCCTGAGGGAGTCAAAGTCTGCTTTTCTGAAGTCCAGGGTCCGTATTCTGCTGCTCTCCTTTCTTCCTTGTGTCAGGATCCTGAACTCGACCATCTCATGGTCACTGCCTCCCAGGTTCCCATCCACTTTTACTTCCCCTACTAATTCTTCCCGGTTTGTGAGCAGCAGGTCAAGAAGAGCTCCACCCCTAGTTGGTTCCTCCAGCACTTGCACCAGGAAATTGTCCCCTACACTTTCCAAAAACTTCCTGGATTGTCTGTGCACCCCTGTATTGCTCTCCCAGCAGATATCAGGATGATTGAAGTCTCCCATGAGAACCAGGGCCTGTGATCTAGTAGCTTCTGCGAGTTGCCAGAAGAAAGCCTCGTCCACCTCATCCCCCTGGTCCGGTGGTCTATAGCAGACTCCCACCACTACATCACCCTTGTTGCTCGCACTTCTAAACTTAATCCAGAGACTCTCAGGTTTTTCTGCAGTTTCATACTTGAGCTCTGAGCAGTCATACTGCTCCCTTACATACAGTGCAACTCCCCCACCTTTTCCGCCCTGCCTGTCCTTCCTGAACAGTTTATACCCATCCATGACAGTACTCCATCCAACTCCAGTCATGCGAGTTATCCCACCAAGTCTCTGTTATTCCAATCACATCATAATTCCCTGACTTTGCCAGGACCTCCAGTTCTCCCTGCTTGTTTCCCAGGCTTTGTGCATTTGTATATAGGCACTTGAGATAACCTGCTGATCGCCCCTCGTTCTCTGTATGAGGCAGGAGCCCTCCCCTCTCACATGCTCCTGCTCGTGCTTCCTCCCGGTATCCCGCTTCCCCACTTACCTCAGGTCCTCGTGCCGCCCCGAGCCCCCGCCCTCGCGCCGCCCCTGCCCCTGAGCCAGAGCGCCGGGGCTGGTGAAGTGGGCCTGGATGCTAAGTGGCTGGAGCGCAGCCCACCCAGGCCCACCTGTGGCTATGCCCCTGGTTCAGCCGTTCTCCCTGGCAGCCGGGCCTGGGCGGGGAGTGGGAGGGAGCCGCTGCTCACGCAGCTCAAGCTGGCCTCTTTGGGTCGCTGCTCCGTGCGGTGCAGCAGCTGCCTGCGACAGCCTGGCTGGGGAGGTGCCGGCCGCCCACTCCCCACCCGGGCCCAGCTGCCAGGACAGGGGCCGAGCGAGCCGGAGTCCCCCTCCTCGCCCCCGGCACATTTCCAGCTCACTCAGCCCCTGTCCACGGCAGCTGGGCCTGGGTAGGGAGTGGACTGACGCCACCACCCCAGCCGTGCTGGGTGTGGGGAGGGTAGTGCAGTGGGAGGAGGACAGAGGCCCCCCCGGCAGGTAACGTGCTGGGGTGAGAGTGCAGTGGCCCCGGGCTGGGCCCAAGGCTTAGGTAGATGTGGGGTAGAGGAGACACATGGGGCAATCATGTCCTCCCCTTTAGATTGTGCCCCCCTCCCCCCCCCCAGTATGGGGAGGCACAAGTTTTCTATGCTTGAGTATGCTGCCATGTGCTGGAGTCACACCTCCTGTCTGCAGTGTAGACGTACCCTGAGAAACCAAACACCTCTAATCATAGGTTTCAGAGTAGCAGCCGTGCTAGTCTGTATCCGCAAAAAGAAAAGGAGGACTTGTGGCACCTTAGAGACTAACATATTTATTTGAGCATAAGATTTCGTGAGCTACAGCTCACTTCATCGGATGCATTCAGTGGAAAATACAGTGGGGAGATTTATATACACAGAGAACATGAAACAGTGGGTGTTACCATACACACATACTGTAACGAGAGTGATCAGGTAAGGTGAGCTATTACCAGCAGGAGAGCGGGAAGGAAAAAACCTTTTGTAGTGATAATCAAGGTGGGCCATTTCCAGCAGTTGACAAGTTGACCTCTAATCATGTTTCAGAGGGGTAGCCATGTTAGTCTGTATCAGCAAAAGCAACGAGGAGTCCTTGTGGCACCTTAGAGACTAAGAAATTTATTTGGGTGGGTTCTAGCCCACGAAAGCTTATGCCCAAATAAATTTGTTAGTCTCTAAGGTGCCACAAAGACTCCTCGTTGTTTTTACCTCTAATCATGAAATAGTGTTGGAGGAAGAAACAGGCATTTATGTGACTTTAGGTCTGCATAGATTCTCACCTGTGCAGCGCAACACCTGCCACTGAAGAGAGATTTAGTTACGTTATAAAAGAGGCCTAATCGAATGTATTTCAAAATTGCTTTAGACGAGTTATCCACAAGCTGCACACCCTGAACCTGATTCTCAATGACACCAGGGTCCCTTTCCACCACTCCGGCAGCAGGCGTAAAGTGGGTGTAATTTACATCCACTGGCCAAGGGGGCAGAGTCAGAGGCCCCAGGTAGCTGGGGGCCATGGAATGGAAGAGGAGGTGCTGGGGTCACTCACCATAGAAACCAATTCTAAACCCAAGCTTTGCTTGCTGCAAACACAGGAAGAAGAAGTGAAGGACGTGGTCAGGAGTGAAATGAGTGACAAATGCGGTAAGTAAGCCGAAGGAAGCCCCATTTGCTGAGATGCGGCACCGCCGGGAGGCCTGTCGGTGTCTAAATTGGAGCAATTTGAATGCCAGCACAGCCCTGCCTGGCGGAGCTAATAACTGCAAACAGCGACGCATTACCAGTCCAGCCCCCTAGATGAATACAAGCGCACACTGGGCACGAGGGCTCTGCTGCAGTCTTGACCTCCTTCCCAAGCTATAATTTTTCCTTTTAAACACTCAGTTTTTTCAATTCTTTTCATGTGGCTTCAGTAGCAAAGCCCGTCCTGTATTGCCATGTCGGTTCTCTTGTCACTGGCTGATGGTATTGTACCACGGGTAAGGGTCATGGGGGTGATTGCACACACCTGATGATGGCTCCAAATCACCTCTTCCTCCCATGCCAATCTTCTCGCTCTTCTTAGTAACTGGACATACAAAGCATTTCCTTTTTGGCAGCCGCTCTGTCATGATGATGATGATGATGATGATGATGATGCAGGTCTTTGGAGTTCAAGATATAGCACCACTCCCATTACCCCAACGTCACGGGAAATGCTGTTCTCTGGGGTTCATAGACGTAGACGGAGCATGGCCCTGTTTCAACAACAAAGAGTTCTGGATAATGAAGGATCTGAGAGATAATCCATAAATCATACTTAAGCCCCTTCGTTTTAAGTTTAAATCGATTTTTAGTGAAAAAAATCCCAGGCTTTATAAAAAGTATTATTCATTTTTTTCTGATTTTCACCCTCCTCTTGTATCATTCAAATATATAAAAAATAACTTGTATTAGGAAAATACAATACATTGCATGAGATCTATGTATTACGATAATACATTAGTCTGTGTGTGTATGCAAAGCTGCCTGTTGAAGTCAGGCTATGTATTAGTCTAGAAGATACACACAACAAGCAAATAGACACGCACGCCAGCTCTGAAGATTTATTTGGGGATTAGAGGTGTATTGTTTTCTTACACTCAGAAGTGGCGTTGTGTTTTGAGTTTGTTTTAGTTCTGCAGCAAACCATACTGAATTCCATTCATCAAAGTATTAATCCACTGAATACATTTTCCCCCTGTCCTTCCATCCACCAAAATAAGTCCTGATATTTACCCAGAAAAATTATTAATAGTTTTTTCCACCAATTTTCACCTGTTTTTGTTGTTACCGTAATAAACACCGATAACTTCCCAGGAAAAATTAAATTAAAGAAAAACTGAAAATGAAGGGCCCCAATCATACTGAAGTATCAGAATGTCACTTCCTTTCCCCATTTCAACACCGGTACGGCAGGCACTCGGACCTATTGGGCTAGGCAGTGGCTGTAGACACCAAGTGACTTTGGTTCTAGTCTCCGGTGTGGCACTTGGCTCAAAGTGAAAGGTGCACTGAATTGTGAACCAGGAGGCCATGAGTTGTAGACTCACCTCTTCTGCTAACTGGTGTAAATAATACTGTGCCATTTACAACTTTTGAGATGCAGCAAGGCTGGATGGGTCTGCCATGTTCGCGAACTGGGTTCCATTCCCTGAATCTCAGCAAAGTCGGAGGCCTTGCTTACTAATCAGGCATGGGCGGCGGGTGAACGCACTGTTGCGGGAGGCTAGCCCCCAGTCCCTCCCCCTCAGCCCAAGGCCACATCCCTCCCCTTTCACCCCCTCTTCCCCGCTGGAGCACACCCCCCTGCATGGCCACCTGCCCTCCCGCACGCCCCCAACCCCAGCACAGCACGGGGGTGGCATAGCTGGAGCACCCCAAGCCCCAGTGCTGGGTGGGCAGGTGGTGAGGCTGGAGCACCTCCAGCCCCAGCTCAGTAGCTCCCCCAGCCCCGGATCGCTGGGTGGGCAGCTTGGTGGGTTTTCATAAGAGTTAAGACCATGCTGCAAATCCAGCATCATTTTCCTTTGTTTCCTCTTCCCCTCTGTTCCAGGGACCACAGTTCCAATCAGTGAGCTCTGTCCCTAATCCAGGCTCTGTACCAAGGAAGCCACATGACATAGTCATTTATTCCTTACTTCTTTTCAATGGCATGTCTTATTAAGACTAACTGGAACTGGTTGCAATTTTTGTTTTCTTCTCCATGGAAAATTTTGACTTTTCATGGAAAAGTTTTCAGTTAGTTGAAAATCTGCCTTTTCCGTCAAAAAAAAGTTTTGATGGAAAATCTTTGCCCACCCCAACCCTGCCTCTGACCCCACAATGCCTTAGCTTACCTGATCTTTTTTTTTTTTGCTTTATTCATGAATCCCTTTCTTTCCTATCTTTGCAGTTTGTACAGGTGAGTTGGGACGAATGCCCATAAACAGTGGTAAGTTTTTTATCATTTATGTAACCTGGAGAACACACGTGGAGTTTTACAGTCAAGTAAGACATGGGCCCAGATCCACAAAAGGACTTAGGTGTTGTAATGCCTAACTTTTAAGCACCTAGAAAATCATTGGAATGCACAAAGTCTGAGTTAGGTGTCTACACTTCCTATACAATGATGTGGAGAGAGAGGCACCTTAGAACACGATCCACGAAAACCAGCATGCTAGGTGGTGCCCTGCCTATACTAGCCAATGGGAGGTGCTCATGAGAGGGGTGTGTCCTGAGCCCTGCCCCTCTCACAGCAATCTGCAGCCAGGAACCCCTCTCCTGAAGGCAAGTGCAGGAGGAGGCATATCCCCTATAACTTTTAGCCTAGTGGTTAGAGCACATACCTGGGGTGTGGTGCTATGGGAGAATTAAATTTGACATTACTGCCATCTGCCATTTTGTGTGTCCAGCCACTGCTAGCTAAAAACCAAATACCACATAGCTAAAATAATTTTTAAGACTCTTAAAAAGCAAGGCCAAATAGCTGCATGTCTGCAGTTTTACTAATCAAAATAAAAAAATTACAACAAATTAATATACCATAAAAATAAAAAAAATAAAAATCAACAACCTGAATTATAAATACCCTTAACATATACATTTTATTATTATTATAACTAAAATCCTTTACTAATACAAAATAAACAATTCGCTAAAACTAATAAAATTAATAATCCAGTAGGGATTACTATAATAACTCACTAAACATCACTATAAATTATATATGTCATTTATATTAACTATACAAAATGAAATAAAAATACACTTTAAAGCAATCCAAAAAATCTTTGCTTCAAGCAGAAAGCTAGCACCTAAACGCCTCAGCAGCTGGATGGAAAGAGGGCCCTTGGAAACCTGGCTGTTAATCTCTCAAAACCATCTAAAAGTTTCAGTAACTATAATATTTAAAGTGCTCTAAACCTATTGCTATAGCGTATATGTGTATATGCTTAAAATCTATTTAAAAAGTAATTTGAAGTAAAAACACACTTGTTTATACCAGTCATATATCAAACAAAAAAAACCTTTATCCCTATTCATTTATTCCTAACACCCCCTAAAAAAAATCATTAATTTGCCACTACTTTAAATTCAAAAAACCCTAAATAGCAGGTTCAATTCCCCCTTTGCCAAATGAGGAGAGAGAAATTTGAAGGGGAGGGGAGAAATTTGAATGGCGGGGGGGATTCGAACTGGGGGTGCTCCAGCTTCTCAGGAAGTGCCCTAACCACTGAGCTATGGGGGGTCTCCCTCTTGCCTTTGAAGTTTTGTCCCATGCTGGACAAACAATTCAACTGTCCTCTGGAGCCTCTAGGTCAGAGGTTCCCAAACCAGGGGGCACAGAGGAACGTTCGGGGGTGTGGGTGGGGCCTGGGCCAGCCCCCATGGGGGACAGGGAGGGAGCACCACCCAGCTCCTTTCCTGGCCCCAGGCCTGGCTGCCGTCCACCCCACGCCTGCTGGCCCTACACCCAGGGCTCCGCTCCCAGCCCCCCAGCTGCTGGCCCCATGCCCGGGGTCCCGGCAACCAGCTCCACACCCAGGGCTTAGCACCTGTGGCCCTGGCTGCCGGTCTCAACCCCCAGCCGGGGCTCCGCTTCCAGCCCCTCCCCTGCCCCCAGCTGTGGCCTCAGCCTCAGCCCCAGCCCCCTTACTCCTGTCCATATCCCCCGCATAAGCCATGCCCCTACTCTGGGCCCCAGGGGGAAGGGTCCAGACCGGGCTAAGCGGGGGGCGGGAGGTGACCCTGAAAAGTTTGGAGACCACTGCTCTAGGTGCTATCGTAATACAAATAAATAACTAATAATCGCCACCTTTGTGTTTTAAACAGGGGAACATGTAGTGACTGCTCTTGTTCCCATGTGAGCACCCTGGTGCGCTCGCACACTCCCCTTGGAATTGTACAGGTCCCCTGAGGTCCCCTCTCCAATCTGTACCAATACTTTTCATTCAGGGAAAGACTTTCACTTACTAATTAAATCTGCAGACCTGGGTGCAGACTCTCCAGGAGAAATCAGCAGGAATATCAAAGAGAATTTTCAATCGCCAGAACTCATAAGGAAGGCCGATGAAGCTCAACAAGAATTACTTAGTGAAATACAGAATACGACTGAACCAGAGATGCCTATCATGGAATCAACTCCATTTATGACCGGTAACTTATTTTAATGTGGTTGTGTGATTGTTTTAGCTTTGGCTACAATTGACCATGACCTCCCTCCCTACCTCACCCATGACAGCCTGGGAATTGTAGTTATAAGACCGCTTCCCAGTGTACCGATGGAACGAGGGCCATGTCAGGATGTCTGATGGCATGGGACTGGACAGCCAGGAAGGACTGCCAGGGCTGGAAGACCATGAATGGAAGATTCATGAGATGATTGTTAGGAAACAAACCTATAACTAGCTGCAGCTATGGTCCCATAGGCTGTATTAGTGTGTTGGTAAAATGACAGGTTTCAGAGTAGTAGCCGTGTTAGTCTGTATCAGCAAAAAGAACGAGGAGTACTTGTGGCACCTTAGAGACTAACCAATTTATCTGAGCATAAGCTTTCGTGGGCTAAACCCCACCTCATCAGATGCATGCAGTGGAAAATACAGTGGTGGCTGATGATAGAACAAGAAGCAGTGGTCTCAAGTTGCAGTGGGGGAGGTCTAGGTTGGATATTCGGAAACACTATTTCACTAGGAGGGTGGTGAAGCACTGGAATGGGTTACCTAGGGAGGTGGTGGAATCTCCATCCGTATTGGTTTTTAAGGCCCGGCTTGACAAAGCCCTGGCTGGGATGATTTAGCTGGGGTTGGTCCTGCTTTGAGCAGGAGATTGGACTAGGTGACCTCCTGAGGTCCCTTCCAACCCTGAGACGCTATGATTCTATGGTAAGGTGGAGAGACCAGGACCATCACTGACGTATGTGGTAGTACTTTTATAATCAGAGTGACAAGGCAGGAAATGGAGCCCACTGGGCACAACAGAAGATCTCACGGGCAGATCAAGATGGCTGACTGGTCTAAGGCACTGAGTGTGGGCTGCAATCTGCCCCGGAAACAGGGGAAGGTAAAACTCCAGTCCTGACAGCGTGTTGCTCTTTTCAGCCAAGCTGTAGGGCTAGATTTGGGAATTTCTGGGTGAAGTTCTCTGGCCTGGGTCATGCACAGGTCAGACTAGATGATCTTAATTGTCCTTCTGGCCAAGGGCGCTGGACCCTTTGTAGAGGGGTGGGCAAGGCCAAAGTCTCCCCGGCCTCTCCACGGCTGGCTGCTCTGGGGTGAGCCAGCTGCCACCTCCTATGGCACCACAGCATCCCCTGGTGGGCGAAAGATGTAATTCCAGCATCTCTGGGGCAGAATCTATTATTCTGCGGGCTGGGGGTGGAATCTGCAGGGACATGAATTCTGCGCTTATGTTTCTTTTGTTAAAAAGCTGGGGGGTCATGGCTCCCTAGCCTCCCTGGTTCCGGCCTTGGTGCTTCTGTCCTTAAATCTATGGGAAAAGGAGCCTCTGAATGGCAAACTGATACAGATATCAAACAGCAGGAGACAGTTCCTTTGTTAGCTGCCTGAAGACTGCCTATCTAGCCAACGCTCTGTACCCAGAAAGCTTTTTCTCTCGCCTTTATCTCACGGTTGCATTACTGTGCTTCCAGGCTGTGTCTGCTCCACTTTCTCTCTCTGCTGCTGTCTTGCTTCTGTCCCTGTGTCTCTCTGGGTGCGATGGCTCTGTCCCACCAACACAGATTGTACGTGGTGGTGTAGCTGCGTCAGTCCCAGGATATTAGAGAGACAAGGTCGGGGAGGTCACATCTTTTAACGGCCCAACTGCTGTTGGTGAGTGAGACAAGCTTTTGGGCGACGCAGCTCTTCAGGTCTCCCTCCAGGCCTGAGGAAGAGCTCTGTGTAGCTTGAAAGCTCGTTTCTCTGACCAACAGAAGTTGGTCCATCCATAGGCACTGACTTTTATTTTTCCCTGGGGGTACTCCAGCCTGAGACCCCGCCCCTTCCCCCAAGGCTCCGCCCTCCCCCTGCCTCTTCCCGCCCCCACTCCACCCCTCCTCCGAGGCCGCTGCCCACTCACTACTCGCTGCTCTCCGCCCTCCCCCAAACCCCTCCCCGAGCTCCCAAACAGCGGTGGCTGGTGGGTGCTGAGCACCCGCTATCTTTTTTCCCGTGGGTGCTCCAGCCCCAGAGCACCCATGGAACTGGTACCTGTGGGCCCCTATCTTGTCCCATCAACACAGAGCCAGACACCCCAGAGCAAAGGCCTGATCTACACTAAAAAGTTAGTTCGACCCAGCTACATCACCCAGGGGTGTGGAAAATCTCTATCCTAAGCTGGTGGGCCAACCCCTCCTGTGTCTACACCCAAGGGCTACCGCCGGGCAGCTCCAACTGTGCTGCTGTAGCGTTTCAAGTGGCAACTAAACCCAAAGACCTTGCCCCGTGGAGCTCTCTGCCCACAAAGTCTGACTTACGGGTGGGCGTCTACACCCGCTTTGTCTTAGGTGGGGCTGTTCAGTTGTCTCTCACAACTGTCTCATGAGGGGTGGCGGTCACAGCAGGTTAGATGCAATTTAACCCAACCCACGTAATATTAGCATAGATTTGGGAGGCCCAGTTGTTAGGAACCATGGGCCTGTAGGTCCTATTCCGAGTGTCCCCTGTATGGGACAGGGTAATGAAACATATATACCAGATACTGACCTTGGTAAAGCATTGCGCTCTGTGGAGGACAAGCGCTATAGACGAGCTAGGTCTTGATGATTATGAAGCACCTGTAAAGCAAAATCCACAATCTGTTCTCTGCTTCCTGTCCTGTCCGAATCCCCTGCCACCCAGGACCAACCGTCTGGAAATATGCGTACTTGCTCGTTACTGGAGAGGGGCCGGGGGCCGTTCCCTCCTCTTCATTGCAGTCCGTAGTAATTTCCCTCTGCAGAGAGCCGGGAGTGGGGGTGCTAGGAATGCTGCTCCTAGGTTAACAGCAACGCCGAAGTGGGTGTGGGTTGTTTGTTTTGGTTTTTGTCCAGACTCCTTGACATGCTGCTTTCAGCGGCTGTGGAAGTGGCATCCGTAATCAGAGGCTCTTGTGCGAGGCCAGGCTCCGACCCTGTGGAGAGGCAAAGAGGGGGGGTGAGAGTGGAGACAGGGTCTGCATTGCAAGTGGAAAGGCTCTTTCCGTGTAGCACACTGTGCTCATTGCAGACTCACTAGACAGTGCCACGCGGCATCCTTACGGGTGGGCTTTTCATGCCAGAAAATAGCTGGACATGACCAAGAGATTCACGGGGGACGGACATACACTGGGCCTGATGTTCCTCCAACAGACCATCGGCGCCGACTCTGGGGGTGCTCCGAGGCTGGACCACCCACGGGGAAAAAAAAGGGTGCTACCCCCCGGTCACCTGCCACTCAGCTGCTTGGCAGGAGGCTCTGGGGCGGAGGGGGCAGAGTGGGGGTGGGACGCGGTGGAGCGAGGGCGGGGTTTATTCAGGAAGGGGACCGGAAGAGGCAGAGGGAGGGTGGGGCCTTGGGGGAAGGGCGGGGCGGGAAGAGGCGGAAGGAGGGTGGGGCCTTGGGGGAAGGGGCAGAGCGGAGGCGGGAAGAGGCGGAAGGAGGGTGGGGCCTTGGGGGAAGGGCGGAGCGGGGGCGGGAAGAGGCGGAAGGAGGGTGGGGCCTTGGGGGAAGGGTGGAGTGGAGGAAGGAGGGTGGGGCCTTGGGGGAAGGGGCGGGGCAGGGGCGGGAAGAGGCGGAAGGAGGGTGGGGCCTTGGGGGAAGGGCGGAGCGGGGGCGGGAAGAGGCGGAGGGAGGGTGGGGCCTTGGGGGAAGGGGCGGAGTGGAGGCGGGAAGAGGCGGAAGGAGGGTGGGGCCTTGGGGGAAGGGTGGAGCGGAGGAAGGAGGGTGGGGCCTTGGGGGTAGGGGCGGGGCAGGGGCAGGAAGAGGCGGAGGGAGGGTGGGGCCTTGGGGGAAGGGGCAGGGCGGGGGCGGGAAGAGGCGGAAGGAGGGTGGGGCCTTGGGGGAAGGGGCAGGGCAGGGGCGGGAAGAGGCGGAGGGAGGGTGGGGCCTTGGGGGAAGGGCGGAGCGGAGGCGGGAAGAGGCGGAAGGAGGGTGGGGCCTTGGGGGAAGGGGTGGGGCGGGGCGGGAAGAGGCGGAGGAAGGAGGGTGGGGCCTTGGGGGAAGGGGCAGGGCGGGGGCGGGAAGAGGCGGAAGGAGGGTGGGGCCTTGGGGGAAGGGTGGAGCGGAGGAAGGAGGGTGGGGCCTTGGGGGAAGGGGCGGGGCAGGGGCGGGAAGAGGCGGAGGGAGGGTGGGGCCTTGGGGGAAGGGGCGGGGCAGGGGCGGGAAGAGGCGGAAGGAGGGTGGGGCCTTGGGGGAAGGGGCGGGACAGGGGCGGGAAGAGGCGGAAGGAGGGTGGGGCCTTGGGGGAAGGGGCGGGGCAGGGGCGGGAAGAGGCGGAAGGAGGGTGGGGCCTTGGGGGAAGGGGTGGGGCGGGGCGGGAAGAGGCGGAAGGAGGGTGGGGCCTTGGGGGAAGGGGCGGAGCGGAGGTGGGAAGAGGCGGAAGGAGGGTGGGGCCTTGGGGGCAGGGGCGGGAAGAGGCAGAGGGAGGGTGGGGCCTTGGGGGAAGGGGCGGGGCAGGGGCGGGAAGAGGCGGAGGGAGGGTGGGGCCTTGGGGGAAGGGGCGGGGCAGGGGCGGGAAGAGGCGGAAGGAGGGTGGGGCCTTGGGGGAAGGGGCGGAGCGGAGGTGGGAAGAGGCGGAAGGAGGGTGGGGCCTTGGGGGAAGGGGCGGGGCAGGGGCGGGAAGAGGCGGAAGGAGGGTGGGGCCTTGGGGGAAGGGGCAGGGCGGGGGCGGGAAGAGGCGGAGGGAGGGTGGGGCCTTGGGGGAAGGGGCGGAGCGGGGCGGAGTCACACAGCTACACCGCTGGGGGGAGCGGCCCGGATTTCCCCAGGAGGCCCTGCAAGGCAGCACCGGAAGTGTGGCTGTGCCAGTACCATGCCCACAGCAGGAAATCTGCTGCTGCGGGGACACAGACTGAGCCACGCTCTGTGAGAGCGGTTCAGGCGACTGCCCCTCTGCCCAGATACACAATCCCGCCGGTGGCTGCAGGGCGGCCTGTCGCAGTGCCTTGCTTCGTGACCCCATGGCGCTGCGTCTGCAGCCCCAGATCCTGCGGGGCCCCGCATCGCACCGCAAAACGGGCGTAGTGTCTAGCCCTGCCCAGAGGTAGCGCTGTGAGAGGCGCCTTCAAAATAGCGACGATCGAGATGCAGCTAGACACAGATTGTCCGTGCTTCCGAGGGCCGGTCTCCCCAGGGAGCTTCCATCGGCATAACTACGTCCTTCAGGGGTGTGGAACCCCCCCTCCCGCCCCCCGGAGAAGTAGCTCTGCTCAGGTAGCCGCTGTAGACAGCGCTAGGTCGATGGAAGAATTCTTCTGTTGACCTCGCTGTTGCCTCTTGGGGAGGTGGGTTACTTACACAGATGGGACAATCCCTCCCGTCGACATCAGCAGTTTAAATGTAGACGTCCCCTGAGAGACTTTTCACAGATGGTGCAAAGCAACAAAGAAACTTCCCTTCCTTTTTTTTTTTTTTAAACCCATGGTGCTTTATTTTCAAGGGGCACCTGCCTTCCTGGGAGGTTTCATGCCTAACTGCACCTATTGCATTCTAGACTGGAGCTGGCTCACACACCTGCCACCACCTCTCTTCGTTCATGTAATGGAAGCAAAGTTTACAAGACTCATTAAAGAAAAGAACCCCAACATCTAGAGACAGGCCTGGACCGACCCGCTTCGGCCAAACTACCCTGAGTTTTGGGGAACAGTGCTTGAAATAGAAACCCATTTACGGATGGCCTGTATCTTACTATGAGCTAAATCCAAATATCACCCAACACGGTCTCTGAATCCAAAGTTTGCAGCCTCCCTGCTTTGTCCTCTAAGGAGCTGCCTTCTCCACTTTGGGGTCTTTCTCATACATTGATGGCATCACCCGTCTGGGTCTAAATTTACTTTCAAGAAACATTTTGGATCTCAGAAGTTTAAGATCAGGGGCCCGGGCTCCATGTTATTGAATCACAGCTGTGGCTGTATCCAGCTGGCTATCCCATTAGAGCCTGGATTGCTAGCAACAGGGCACTCAATCGGTTTGCTAGGTGATGGTTGTGGACAGGCATCTAAACGCTAACAGGATTCTGCAATCAGGTGGCTATTACGGCTGGATTACCTTCGCTTCTGGCTTTTCAAACCTCTCAAATTTATAGAACCCTGATCTTACATTTATCTCCCTTCTCTCACAAACACCACAGATACTTCAAAAAGAAAAGGAGTACTTGTGGCACCTTAGAGACTAACCACAAGTCCTCCTTTTCTTTTTGCGAATACAGAGACTAACACGGCTGCTACTCTGAAACAGATACTTCAGTTTTCTCTAACATCTGACCTTTCTGACTGAGTTGTTAAAAGTCATTAAGAATTTTATTGCCACCGATTTCCACCACTCACCAGTTGTTCGGTGACATTTATCAAGAGCTTGTTATACGACGGAAAACCATGTAAACCTGTAACGATCAATATTTAAACTGTGGCTGATTTATTTGCACGCCCTCATTAACTGTGATTTCCATTTGCTTTCTCTGCAGCTCCCAGTGATAAGCAGCTAATGGCTCAGGCTCCGCACGAGCAGCGACGTGCCCGCAGCCCATTAGAAGGTGAAATGCACTGAATTAAATGGCATTTAGGGAAGTCACTTTCAGGAGAGGAAGTGCTTTTTAAAACTGAGCTCAAGGGGACACACACATGGAAACAGATACACCTGATAACTAGCGCTACAGGAAATCTCTGTCTCTCTCCTCCTGCATGGAGCAGATGAACTTAAGAGCCGGACATTCCCCTGTTGTTGAGATAATTGAGATAACTAATTGCAGCATGCTGCCACCTGCAACAATGTTGTCCAGCCAGCCTGAGTGGCCCTGCAAACCGGGTCATGTGTCTCTGGATGCTGCTGGGGTCAGTGAGTGCCACAAAGAGCCTTCGGCAGAGTTCAGCAGTGGAAGGGTTCAGCTGCACGTTTGGAGATCAGACGCTATGGGGATGGGCACACTAGGCTAGTACCTAGTGGCGTTTGCGAGGTCTATGGCAGAAAAGCGTTCTCTTGATTTCCAACCACTGGAAATCGGATTTCCTGCTGAGATGAAACTGGCTTGGATGCTCGCAGACAGTAAGATGTTTTAGCCCCTGTCTGCAAAAAATCCAAGAGGCAGCTCAGCAACTCTGACAGCCTCTGCTCAAGCTGCAGCCGAGCTAGAGCCACGGCGGGTGTTGCAGGTTGGGATGGTAGAACATTTGGGTGCTGCCTGCAGGAATAGCGGGCTTTGAGGC
Source organism: Chelonia mydas (assembly GCF_015237465.2). Taxonomy (NCBI): domain Eukaryota; kingdom Metazoa; phylum Chordata; order Testudines; family Cheloniidae; genus Chelonia; species Chelonia mydas. The sequence goes on from NC_057849.1 coordinate 341,195,878, forward strand.
AGGTCAGTGCGTTGACAGAACTGCATGGAGGGGAAGCTTGCTCGGCACTTCATTCATTTTACTGAGTATCCTATTCATCCAGTACAATCCAACCTCCCATGCCAGCTCATGGCCACACACTCCTGACGGCCCAGATCCTGCCCCCCTTGCTTACACTGTGCAGTACCTTACTCTGTGAGTAATCCTATTGAAATCAGTGGTGCTACTTGTGGAGCAAGGTGCTGGCCTGGACGCACCATTGGAAAACTCACAGAGGGCAGGATTCTGCCATGGGAAGCAGTCAGGCCCAGATCCTGAAAGGCATTTAGGCTCCTAACTCCCCTTGAAAGTTAGGGGCCTAAATCCCTTTGAGGATCTGGGCCTACCTTACTCCCTCTGAATCCCCATTGAAATGAACAGGGCTATTTATGCAGTAAGCTGCTGCTCAGTGGGAGTAAGGGGGCAGCATCTGGCCCGTTGCTTTCCATTCCAGCGTCGATCTCTTGGTGGGGATCTGTTTCATTTCAGACCCTTGTCGACTGCCTATGGACGAGGGCTCCTGCCTGCACTACACGTTGCTCTGGTATTACCATGGAGAAGCCAACGCCTGCAGGCCGTTCGTGTTTGGAGGCTGTGGAGGAAACAGCAATAGGTTTAAATCCAAACTAACGTGTGAGCGTTGGTGTAAAATCACAACAGGTAGGGGGACGTCTCTTCCATTCGCTTCTGGTGGGGACAAGAACAAATGGGTATCGACTGGCCAGGAATAAACTCAGGCTGGAAATTAGAAGAGAGATTCTAATCCACAGAGAAGCAAAGGTCTGGAATGGCCTGCCCATAGGAGTAGTGGGGGCAAGAAACCCAAGTAGTTCTAAATTGGATCTTGATATATTTAGCAATGGGATTACTGGACTTGATGACCCAGGAGGTCCTTTCCAGTCCTGGGTGAGGCCACCCCAGTCACTTCTCCTACCCCTCTCACCAGTGAGTCCTGGACTAGCCTCCCACCTAACATACATGAGTCCCATCCTCTCCACCTTCAAAGAGCTGCTACAAAGCGGCCTGTTCTGCAGAGCGAAAAGGAGTACTTGTGGCACCTTAGAGACTAACAAATTTATTTGAGCATAAGCTTTCGTGAGCTACAGCTCACTTCATCGGATGCATTCAGTGGAAAATACAGTGGGGAGATTTATATACACAGAGAACATGAAACAATGGGTGTTACCGTACACACTGTAACCAGAGTGATCACTTAAGGTGAGCTATTACCAGCGGGGGCGGGGGGGGGACCTTTTGTAGTGATAATCAAGGTGGGCCATTTCCAGCAGTTGACAAGAACGTCTGAGGAACAGTGGGGGGGGGAGGGGGGGATAAACATGGGGAAATAGTTTTAGTTTGTGTAATGACCCATCCACTCCCAGTCTTTATTCAAGCCTAAGTTAATTGTATCCAGTTTGCAAATTAATTCCAATTCAGCAGTCTCTCACTGGAGTCTGTTTTTGAAGTTTTTTTGTTGAAGAATTGCTACTTTTAGGTCTGTAATCGAGTGACCAAAGAGATTGAAGTGTTCTCCGACTGGTTTTTGAATGTTATAATTCTTGACATCTGATTTGTGTCCATTTATTCTTTTACGTAGAGCCTGTCCAGTTTGACCAATATACGTGGTAGAGGGGCATTGCTGGCACATGAGGGCATATATCACATTGGTAGATGTGCAGGTGAACGAGCCTCTGATAGTGTGGCTGATGTGATTAGGCCCTATGATGGTGTCCCCTGAATAGATATGTGGACACAGTTGGCAATGGGCTTTGTTGGAAGGATAGGTTCCTGGGTTAGTGGTTCTGTTGTGTGGTTGCTGGTGAGTATTTGCTTCAGGTTGGGGGCCTGTCTGTAAGCAAGGACTGGCCTGTCTTCCAAGATCTGTGAGAGTGATGGGTCGTCCTTCAGGATAGGTTGTAGATCCTTGATGATGCATTGGAGAGGTTTTAGTTGGGGGCTGAAGGTGATGGCTAGTGGCTTTCTGTTATTATCTTTGTTGGGCCTGTCCTGTAGTAGGTGACTTCTGGGTACTCTTCTGGCTCTGTCAATCTGTTTCTTCACTTCAGCAGGTGGGTATTGTAGTTGTAAGTACGCTTGATAGAGATCTTGTAGGTGTTTGTCTCTGCCTGCGGGGTTGGAGCAAATGCGGTTGGATCGCAGAGCTTGGCTGTAGACAATGGATCGTGTGGTGTGGTCAGGGTGAAAGCTGGAGGCATGTAGGTAGGAATAGCGGTCAGTAGGTTTCCGGTATAGGGTGATGTTTATGTGACCATCGCTTATTAGCACCGTAGTGTCCAGGAAGTGGATCTCTTGTGTGGACTTGTCCAGGCTGAGGTTGATGGTGGGATGGAAATTGTTGAAATCATGGTGGAAATCCTCAAAGGCTTCTTTTCCATGGGTCCAGATGATGAAGATGTCATCAATGTAGCGCAAGTAGAGTAGGGGCATTAGGGGACGAGAGCTGAAGAAGCGCTCCCCCCCCCCCACCCCACTGTTCCTCAAACGTTCTTGTCAACTGCTGGAAATGGCCCACCTCGATTATCACTACAAAAGGTTCCCCCCCCCCACTCTCCTGCTGGTAATAGCTCACCTCACCTGATCACTCTCATTACAGCGTATATGGTAACACACATTGTTTCATGTTCTCTATGTATATAAAATCTCCCCACTGTATTTTCCACTGAATGCATCCGATGAAGTGAGCTGTAGCTCACGAAAGCTTATGCTCAGATAAATTTGTTAGTCTCTAAGGTGCCACAAGTCCTCCTTTTCTTTTTGCGGATACAGACTAACACAGCTGCTACTCTGAAACCTGTGTTCTGCAGAATGTGTCATGTCTCCTAGTACTCCCTAGCAGGCCAGATTTACCTACTACCGGTGTGTGGCGGGGAAAAGGGAGACTGAGACGGAGCAGCAAAAACGCATCCAGGTGTATGTCACTAGCAACTCCATTCAGTTCCATTTTCAGTGCTCCTGCCGCCCCAAGCATGCCCAAAGTTTTTCCCTTCTAAGGAATCCATGTCTCTTTAAGGAGGTGAGGCAGGCCCCAGCCTATGTGCCTGGAGTCCCAAATGCAGTACCTCCTTCCCAGATGCTGCCTGTCTTCACTTTGCTGGAACGCGTTGGCCTGGCACTATCATTACACACCCTTCCCTGGTGCTGCCCCCTCCTCCGACTGACTAAGTTACAGGACCCTGTGTTTTATAAGCCCTCAGACTCCTCCCACTCTCAGCATGCTTTGCTAAAAGATACCAGTAGTGCTCCCCAGCTCTCAGTGAGTGAAGCCAGCTGGACTGTGCCCCAGTTCTAACCCTGAAGTGGCTACAAACTTTTTACAGCCCCCATCCTGGTAAATCCAGTTTCTGAAGGAGCTTGGGTTTCCCATTTTCCTACCACATCTGTGATGGGCAGGTCATCCTGGCCCACCAGTGAGCACTTGGTGAGGTGATATCATCCAAGCCTTGTTCTTCATCTGTGCACTGCATTGTCCACATGGGTGCTTCTAGGCTGCAAGTTACTGGAAGCCGAGCTCATGATCTTTGCTTAGAACATTGCAAGCCATCTCGTATATTGCAGTTAGGTGCCGTCCATACCCCTTGCTTTCAAAACTCCTATTGTATTTCTGGCACCTGAATACAATTATGGAAGAGAGACCTCAGAGTGTTTATGGACCATTACCATATACCTCAAGGTTGTAGGCCTACCAGGAGCATAGAATTTGCTCTACATCATCCCAATGGCACATCAAATCTGGCACACTGCGTCTGGCGGCGCATCAAATCTGGCACGATGCTTGTGAGGAAGGCAAACCAGGCATGAGGTCTCAGCTACTTTTTCAATGCTGGACTTGCTTGTGTCATTGAGTTTCCGTCAATGGGATCATGGGACACCCAGCCCTTAAATGATCAACTCATTCACAGGCCTCCCATGGTAACTTGTTGGTAAAGTGCCTTGTACCACTCCCAGTGGCTGATTAGTGCCAATTAGCAAAGTTCTGTTGTACAGGGTATGCCTATGTGGGGTGGAATCCTGGCCCCACTGAAATCAAAGGCAAAAGTCCAGTGGACTTCCATGAGTTTGGGATTTCACCTTTGGTATTCTAGGTCCCAGCTCTATCATGGTTCCCCTTCTCTAAGGCTGGGTGCCACATTACTGTTTTGATGTGCAGAATTTTGTGCAAATTCCCCACCCCCGGCACTCACTTTCCTTGATGTCACCCAGACTTAAAGCTCCCAAGGAAAACTTGGCCAAACCCTTCTGTCCAGTTTTTGGGAGGCAGCCACTGTGTTTGGCCTGAATTCCACCTTAGCCATGCATCAGCACCAGGAGGGTTTGAAATCCAGCCTGGGATCACCCTCGAGTTTGCAAATCTGGCCTGAGCTTGGGGTTTGCGCCAAAACCTCAAACCTTGGTGAGGAAAGACGTGCTCAGGGACATGAAGCCCTTGTCCTCTGAAGGGGGCCCTTTAAGAGAAGCAATCAACAAGTGCTATGGAAGGGAGGTGGCTGCTGCTTATGAAGACAGCACTAACTAGGCCACTCTCTGTAACCACCAAGCTGCATCAGAGGTGATGCTTCTACGTGGAGCATTCTCGTCACCCTAACTGAGAGAGGCAGGAAGAGCAGATCCCAGAAGGGGCTGTTTCCCCTGTCTAAAGAAAGACCTACTGAGACCCCAGCTGCAGGAGTACAGCTCTGAGCCCTGAGAGGACAATGAAGGGGTAGAGTTCTTCTCCCACCTCCTTCAGACCATTGCGCTGGCTTGAATTCAAGCCTCATGTCACTGCCTTGTCTTGTTCTTCTGTCCTCTTCTGGCACTGCCAGTGGTAGATTGAGGCTATACCTGAGAACTGTGGTATTAATTTAGATGAACTATATGGGCCAAAGGTGCTAACCTAATCCAGTCACTGTCCAACATTAAACCGTGTTAAACACGGTTCGGGGTTTGGTGTACGCAAGCCTTAGCCTGCATAGCACCCTAGCAAACCAGTTGTTTAACCTTTTATTAATGATACAGAAGAGAAGGAAAACCAGTGAAAGCCTTGGAAATGGAAAGTATTAAGTCAGGCTTTCATTTTAACCGCCTCCCGTGTTCCCTTTCCCTTCAGCTGGAGAGAGTTTTAGAAGGAAACCCCCCTTCTTTGAGAGTCTCTTCAGTGGTATCAGAGATGGTGGTCACTGTCCTGCTGGGGGAAAGAGAAGTCAGTTGAGCTGGGTTGGAGCTACTGTTAAAGCCTGATCCCATTGCATCTCCGGGGGTGGCTGGTATTCAGCTGGAGCTGATGATGTCAGCTGGGTCCCTCTCTCTGGCCTGGTCTGCTCAGGACATCTTTAGGATGAGGACGATGAAGGCCTGGGGTCCCAGGAGATGGGGGGGTGGCAGCCATGATGGTGCCATTCGCTCTAGTAGCCTCCTTCTGTTTTTTCTCTATATCCCCCCCACACACACAAGTCTTTCTTGAAGGACGCACAAAGGGTGGGTGGAATAGCCCCGCTCCTCAGTATTTTCTCCACCAGGCCTAATACCCCCAACACACCAATTTTGGGTCATTAACTTCCACATCATCTGTTTTTAACAAGCAGAATTTCACCAGTCCTTGGATTATATCAATGTGGCCTTTTTAGATTAGGCTAATTCAGTTTCTTTGTCCAGTTCTCTTGCATCTGTTTAGAACATTCTTTCTTGGAATTAACTTGACCTATTTGCCAGAGTAAATTCCTAGGTGGGCAAAAGTTACAGGCCGGTTATCACAACAGACTTTTCCCGTCCCAGACAACGTGTGCAGGACACATCTGGTGCCAGGCTCCCCCCTTCCCTTGTGAGTGTGAGCCCACAGTGAATATCCTCCTCTCCGCTATCAGTGATAGTGCACTGTGCCATCGGCTGACACGCTGGGACCCCTCAGGCTGACCTAGCTTACCCCTTCATCCATCCACTAAGAATACCATAACAAATCTGTGGCCACTTAGGACCTCCCAGTTGTCGTTGTCCTGCACACTATAACCACTTCATGTCAGCAGCTGGTATCAAACTCAGCACAGGCCCCTGTCCTTGACCCAAAGGTGAATCTCCACTAGCCGTCAGCAGTAAAGGGGCTTATGACACACAGGTGAGCAGTTCTGATTGCCTCCAGTAGATGGCAGTGGCATGCACATGCACATATCCGCTAGTTTGCTATATTACCTACCTTTTTAGAAAAGTGCTTCTTAAATTAAGCTGATCCTGCTCCTCTGAGCCCTTCCTCGCTGTGACATCACAGTTCTCTCCCATGGAAATGGTGATGATGTCACAAGCACAGGGTGACGTCATCAGCAGGAAGGCACTGAGCAATGGGAGGAAGTTGATCCCGGCAGGGAGGGGAAATAAGTTACAACAGACTCAAAGGTCTTACTTGTGAGGCGGGAGTCACCATCAACTGAAAAGCCATGCGTCCATCTGAGATGCTTTGCTTCCCATCATTAAAGGCCACATCGCTGGTTCTGAAAGAGATGAGGGGACCAACGTTCCCAGTTTCAATCTGTTAACTTTGAACATTGGTGGGACTGACTTTGTGTAGTGTCACTTCCACTGTTGAGCCTGCAGAGTTGGTCCTTTCCCTCTGTTGTTTGCACCACTCTTTCATAGAATCATAGAAGATCAGGGTTGGAAGGGACCTCAGGAGGTCATCTAGTCCAACCCCCTGCTCAAAGCAGGACCGATCCCCAGCTAAATCATCCCAGCCAGGGCTTTGTCAAGCCAGGCCTTAAAAACCTCTAAGGAAGGAGATTCCACCACTTCCCTAGGTTACCCATTCCAGTGCTTCACCATCCTCCTAGTGAAATAGTGTTTCCGAATATCCAACCTAGACCTCCCCCACTGCAACTTGAGACCATTACTCCTTGTTCTGTCATCTGGTGCCACTGAGAACAGTCTAGATTCTTCCTCTTTGGAACCCCCTTCAGGTAGTTGAAAGCAGCTATCAAATCCCCCCTCATTCTTCTCTTCTGCAGACTAAACAATCCCAGTTCCCTCAGCCTCTCCTCATAAGTCATGTTCTCCAGCCCCCTAATAATTTTTGTTGCCCTCCGATGGACTCTTTCCAATTTTTTCACATCCTTCTTGTAGTGTGGGACCCAAAACTGGACACATGCTGCAACGGGAAAAGGTGACGGTAAAACCTTACAAATTGGCTGGGCGATCCACGGGGTGTATGCCCTGGAATGACTTTGAACCCTTTTAATTGGCTCGATTCCATGTGGATGAGGTTCCTTTAATCTTTCTTGCCAGAAAGAAAGCAGATGCTCCTAAGGAAACTTGCTTTTGACACTGCTGACATGTGTTAACGGGTTCCCTGCAAACACAATCTGGTCATTAACAATTCCATCCAGCGGATGCAAGACGTCCTAATCAGTGGCGTTATTAAGCGCACAGAAGGAAATCATCGTTAGAAGCAGCCTTTGTAGTGCAAGCTATCGAAAAATGACTTATTCAAAATGAGTCTTAACAGTATTCCTTCTGCAATGGCAAGAAACTCAGGGAGGAGAGGCCCTTCCAGCCAGCCTCAAACTGAACCCATTTGTTTTCTCTTTCCTTTCTCTCCAAAATCTCTCCCAGGAAGGTGACTCGGTGCAGACAGATGATGTAAATGAGGAGGGAGCTGCAGGAGGTGAATCCAGGACAGCTCAGAGGTTGGAAATACAGCAAGACAAACCATTTAACACAAAGAGGTGGTAGATGTTAGTTCTGCAGACAAGGAGATAGTTATGGTTATGGATATGTAATAAATCGGGCTGATAAGAGAGAGTCTTTTGTTTGGCTGGAAAAGCTGAAGTGTTCAGAGGCCCTTGACGCACTGCAGATCTATTGTGCAACACCCAACAGACACCTAAATATTATTTTATTTTTTTAAATAAACCTGTAGGTTAAGCCAACCTTGCATAATTCCAGTCCCCCTGCTCACCAGGTAGTTCTTTGTGATGGGCAAGTAAAATGTAATTGTTTTCCCATTACCATCAGTTTGGTAAGGAAGGGACAAGTCAGTTTTGCTGGTTAATTTTTGTGAGGCTCCTATTAAATCGTCAGTAGGGATAGATGGAACCAGTTTGGGACAACTTGGATCATCGTTCAAATCAGCCTTCAGCCATCACTCAGTTTTCACGTCTCCCCACTTCCTGGTGTCCTCCAGGATCGGAAGCCTTTGTGAGAGAGGGGGCATGATCTGAGCACAGAACTGGGCGCATGGAACTTCCGTTCTAATCCCAGCTCTGCCACTAAACTCTCTCTATGACCCTGGACAAGTCACTTAACCTCTCTCTGCTTCAGATTCCCACCCGTAATACAGGGATGTGTTGAGCATTAATTAGTTAATTTCATTGCGGAGGGAAAGTGCCAAGAGTTACTAAAATCTCACCAGAAAGGCTGTTCTCAAATTGGGCGATACCACGTCATTCTGGAAATCATTGTCTTGTCCTGTGAAATTTCAAACCCCGTTTCTAGATCAAAGTGTTTTGGATACATTCGGAGGGCAATCCTAACTGTTACCAATTTAGATGCCAAATGCTGAGATCAGCAGCTGCAGGGATAGATGGGCTTGTGGTAAAACTTCCAGTGTCTTGGATCTAAGTAAAGCGGGCTGAGGGGTCCCTTTCCGACGAGAAGAATGGAATCCTTTGAACCAAATTTCATAAGGCAGGAGGAAGCAGTTGTCAGAGGAGCCATTCTTTGTAATCAGGGTGACCCAGCGTGAGATGCTTCTGTATCTATCTTAAGGCACAAGAGACTCTTAGCTCTTTTTAAATCTTTAATCATTCCATTGCCAATGGGAAAATGAAGAAGGAAATCTCAAACAACTTAGAGTTGGTAAGGAAATATTAATTATCTCTAATATATATACTGGAGCTAAAAATTTCACCTACTAAATGAGGCTTGGTTAACAAAAGCAATTACTGAACTGTCAAATTTTCTGGCTTAATATAACCATTCTGGTCTCTAATTTATGGTATTTCATGCTAAATTCCCTTGACTTAGTCCTGTACAGGAAAGGCAATGTGGTCTAATACAGCAAGCATGGCATTCCTGAATTCCCAGTCAGCCTCTGCCACTGACTAGCCTCTGTAGACTTTGGCAAGTCGCTTCACCTCCCTGTGGCCATTATAATGACTGTTCTGATACTCATTCATTTATTTAACAGGAGTGTTGTGCGGTTTAATTGCTTTGTAGTATTGTGTCCAAAGCCTGCCAGTGGCAGAGATTAAATAGAGGGAAGGCTACATTTACAAATACCCAGGACTTTAAGCAAAGGGGTGGGGTTTTGTACAGAACACACCCTCTTGCTAATGATTCCTCAAATAACTGGGCCCATCTCCTTTGTGAGTGTGTGTTCTTTTGTTCCGCATATAGAGAAAACATTAGTTTTCATTAAACAATTTAAAGGACAACTTGTCTTCGTGAATTTTAGAGTGAAAACTCCCCACATTTTGTTTCAAGACAGCCCTGATGGGAGTAGTGGTTTAATAAGGGTTATGGTAGAGGAAATAGAGAAGAATCTAGTAAGATCTTAACTGAAACTGTAAAGGGGTCTTACAGTGACAGGATATTCAGAAACTCCACCTACCAAATCTACCCAGAAGGAGAGCCAGTTACAGATACGGCTTCATCCCTGCCAGAAGCCACGATCCCTTTGTTGGTGGCAGCTGTTCCCACCTGGAGGGTATTGCACAGGCCGCCCACTTAAGTTTACAAAGTGTAAATGTGAGTGACTTTAAAAAGCAAAAACAAGTTGACCGGGGAATTGTGACACTACCGCCCCAATACAATTAACCCTTGTCGAGCCAAATTGAGAATGACCCTCGTTACTTGCCACTGCGCTGTTCATAGAACTTAGGTCCAGACCCTCGGAAATATTTAGGCACGACAGGCATTAGCCTGTAGAGGTCCATGGGAGTTAGGTGCCTTGCTGTCCTGGAGGATCTGGGCCTTACTGCTTCAAAGTCATACCAACCTCTTCCAGTAGATTGGATAAGCACAGAGAGAGTGAGAGAGTGCTGTATTGCTTCTAAATAACCTTCGCACTCCAGCTTACAGAATGCAATGGCACGTGCTGCCGAGGGTAAGGCTCCTGCATCAGCAGTGGGGACTGTGAACATAAGAACGGCCAGACTGGGTCAAACCAAAGGTCCATCTAGCCAGTGTCTGGTCTTCCGACAGTGGCCAGTGCCAGGTGCCCCAGAGGGAATGAACAGAACAGGTCATCATCAAGTGATCCATCCCCCCTTGCTCATTCCCAGCTTCTGGCAAACAGAGGCTAGGGACACTCAGAGCATGGTGTTGCATCCCTCCCCATCCTGGCTAATACAACCTTGACAAATTGGAGAATTGGTCAGAATTCAATAAGATGATATTCGATAAAGACAAATGCAAAGTACAGCACGTAGGAAAGGAAAAGCAAACGCACAGCTACAAAATGGGGAATAACTGGCTAGGTGGTAGAATGGTTGAAAAGGATCTGGGGGTTATAGTGGATCCCAAATTGAATATGTCAGCAATGTGATACAGCTGCAAAAATGCTACTATCATTGTGGGCTGTATTAACGGTGTGTCCGATGTCAGACACGGGAGGTAATTGTCTCACTCTACTTAGCACTGGTGGGGCCTCAGCTGGAGTACAGGGGCCAGTTCTGGGCACCATGGTTTAGGAAAGAGGTGACCAAATTGGAGCGAGCAACAGAAATGGCAAAAGGTTTAGAAAAAGGAAAGGCTAAAAAAACCTGGCCGTGGTTGGTCTTGAGGACAGAAGATTGAGGGGGGACCTGATAACCATCCTCAAATTAGTTAGGGGCTGTTCTAGAGAGGACAGGGATCAATTCTCCATCTCCGCCAATGGTAGGGGGAGAAGTAATGACCTTAATCAGCAGCAGTGGAGATTTAGGTTAGATGTTAGGAATGTTCTAACTATTCGGGTAGTTACGCTCTGGAACAGGCTTCCAAAGGGGGTTGTGGAGTCCCCAGCACTGGAGGTTTTTAAGAACAGGTTGGACAAACAGCTGCCAGGGATGGTCCAGGTTTATGTGGTCCTGCCTGCGGCACTGGGCACTGGACTAGATGACATTTGGAGGTCCCTTCCAGCCCTACTTGTCTCTGAGTCAGTGATAATATCTTTTTCCCCATGCAATGAAATTGGGTAATTGCCATGGGAGAGCTCACAGTTTGAGTAAAGCAAGATGCCTCTTCTTGTTAAAATTCCAAACAGAAAACGTCCCTGCAGCCCGTGTCTTCCTCCCTTGGTGGATCTGGCCGCGTTTTTCATTTTCTTCCAACAGGCTGGGAACTGCAGAGTGTTAGAAAAACAAAGGGTACATCATCCTTGCCCCTTGGGAGGCACATTAGGTTGATATCAAGTACTGTACAGGGAGGATAAACAATATTATCCATGTCTCTTATGACTGTGAATCAGCAGCATGCCGAGTCTCGGTTTACAATGGGTTTATGCACAATGGGCCACACCAACCCGCCGCTTAGCTAGAAGGTTTTGGCCAACTGCTTCTTCTGCAAGCAAGTCCTGCGAGAGGTGGTCAGAGAATTGGTTTCCTCCTGGTCCCCACAACTTAGGAAGAGAAACGAGAGAGAATTCCTAGGCCAACCAAAGCGCTCCAAGGATCAGAGGATAAACCACAAGAGAAGAGGCGGGAGAGAGATTATAAATGGGACTGGCCCTGGACCCCCCTTTATAATGGCTCCCCAGTATGTGCCCAGGGGCCTTTTCAGAGTGAGCACCATGTCACTGGCCTCCCATACTCCATCCTGAGTCCCTATAATAGAAAGTACTAGAGCAAAGCATTGTATGGACCGTTCTAAAGCGCTCACAGTCCCAGAGCATACGTGGCCTTGCAGAACCCACGCACCTGGCGGACAGGAACTCAAGGTGGTGGGGGGTAACTGGGTAGGGGTGTGACATTAAATGCAAACCACGTGGTTTGTGGAAACGACGACAATAAAACAGGACTATGAAGTGCACTCCAGGACCGTGATGTGCACAAGGACCATGTCTAGGACTGGAACGCCTGGGAAAGAGGCAGCTTATTCCAGTCCGAACCTTTTTGCTAGCTAGCGTTACAATCTAAGGCACATTTATAACTGACGAGACACCCCCACATACTCCCCTTGCAGCTGTCTTTACCCATTAACCAAGATCAGGGGTCTCTGAACTATCTGACTTCTTGGCCTGAGAATACAGTAGCTGCCTGAGAATGTGAGAGGCAGAAATCTCCTTCGCTCCCACTTTTCCTTAGTCACTGCAAGAAAGATGCAATTGGTGGAGTTTTCTTTTTTTTAAACCTACAGCCTAAACTTAGGTTCTGAAATAAAAGTGGTCACTTTCAGAGGTGCTGAGTGCCAGTAGGAGTTAGGCACCTAAATGGCTTTGTGACTCCCACCCTTTACTCCCATGAATGATCTGGCAAATTGCTCCGGTGGTCACCCCTCTCCATCCTTACAAGCGTTGCATTCTTGGATGCCCATGTGGCATTTTGGGGGAGTATTCTGCAGTGGTTAGAGACACCTGGGTTCTATGCCCAATTCTTGGGCAAGTCACTTAACCTCAGTGTCCCATCTGTAATATTGGAATCATCGAACTTATATCAGCCTCACAAGGGATATTAATATTTGTAAAGTGCTTTGAGATCCTTGACGGGAAGGTGATAGTCACACAAACTAGTATCACCGGTAGCTACCTAGAACAAATCCTGCTCTGTGGCTATATATGATCAAACTGTTTGTTTCTGAATTGGGTGTATTAAAGGCAGCTAGGATTTCCCATCAGTACTCTAGGAGGTTGGACATAATGGGACATGGATAACTTGATTTTTTTTAAAACAAATCTAGCCCTAAATGTTTACTATTGATTTACCATCTGAACTGCTTTGGTAGGACCAAAATATGACTGTAATGTATCCTCCACGTTCCCTTGGAAATGTCATGCCACTATAATTGAGTTTCTCTCGTTGATTTGATTGTGTGATAGAGGAGACTTTTAGGGCACAGCAATCAACAGCAGAGCAGGCTGCTTTGGAGACATGCAGGAGGTGGCGTTATTGTAAATGGGGAGCATTCTGGAGAGTCCATAAATACTTAAATATATCTTTTAGAAAGACTTTTAAAAAACCAAATAAACCCAGTAGGCACAACCCTGTGCGCTCAGAATAGCTTGTCAGAGCCCCAAAACTCATGCAAATGGCTTAAAAAATTGGAGATTTTTTTAAAAAAAACCTACCTTTGGGGTTCTTCCCATTTGCCTTCTGGCTTTTGAGTCGTTAGGTTGTATTCAAGTCATGCTTTCAAGCATTTTTCTGAACCATGAGGGCTAGAAATTTTTTAAAGCGCAATGAATCTATGAAAGCTGAGTGTTTCACAAAATCACATGATTCCAGGTGCTGGGGCTTCAACACCAACTAGTGCAAGACGTGTGATAAAAATCACAAGAATTGGCAATGGTGCAATCTCCCTATTTGAACTATGCTCTAGCTGGTGTACAGAAAGGCAAGTGGATGACTGTGGGGCAGCTGGATAGGAGTGGGAGTGAGGGGAGCTACTGAGATTTGGTGGGGGGAGGGAAGTGGCTGGCTTCCAGTCTGGGAAGGGGTGTCCCGGTAGTTCCTACTGCCATTCCTATGGCAGTTGCTCAGTGGCTGATGCCTGGTACCCTGTGCTTCTGCCCGTCCTTGGTGCCTGGGGCCCTGTGCACCAACGCCCACCCCAGCAGCTGGTTCACCTTCTTCTGCCCCTCCTCCAGGCCAAGTGTCTCTGCCAGGACCTGCAGTGGCTAGAAGGCAGGATTGGGCTGGGCCAGGGAGTCCTACCTGCTCCCTGGCAGAGGGCCTGATCTGGTGCACGAGGGTGTCTGCTCCAGCCCCTCCTCAAGATCCTACTCTTGTCTCTGTCCCTTCCCTGCCACCAGGTCCCCCTTTTACCTCTGTAAGATATAGTGGGTGGAAATATCTGTAAGCACAGTCTGATGAGCTGGGAGAGAAGACTTCAGGAACTGACCTTGTTTGCATAGACATGCCCACTTTGCCTAGGTGCACAGCATGATGGGGCTGCTTTGCCCAAATGATCACTTTTGGTTGGGCTTGGGTGGCAAGTCGCTTTGTTATTGGGTGCAGGGGTAATAACGTGCTGTTATCCTTGTTGTGGGATCCAGGGCAGCAGAACTGAGCTTGGCATGCCTTGATTGAGGGATTCACACTCAACTGAACTGCACTTGCTAAGCAAGGAGTAGAGGCGCCAAAGCCCAGTGGAGATGAGAGGAGGTGAGGGCAGGTGTTTGTTCCTGATGGTATGGGCTCTCCCTAAGGGCTCTCGGCACCATAGGACCCTCTCTTTCTCCACTGTTTAAGGACAGAGCTGATTAAGACTCAGTTAAGAGTCTTTTGTTGTGGACCAATAGAGCTGACATCACTGATAACCATGTCCAAGTGCTAAGCCTTAGACCTGCTTTCGGAGCAGTGTCTCTAGTAAAAGAGACTGCCCAGCTTGAGCTAGCAGGGAGGCTCCTCCATTAACAGCTGAAATCACTGGGTGCTGTGCTAAGTGGTGTGACCTCAAGACATCCTAGAGGGGCTGTAGTAAAGAGGGCGGGGTGGCTGGCGATGGAGTGAGCAATGCAGAGTGACCGGCAGAGCAGCAACAGCTGAGGAAATGCTGGATGCTTTCCCCGCACTGGGGTGGGAGGTGAACTCATGCAAACACATCTTTGAACTCTGGGTCGTCGTTGACCAAGGACAGCAACTGTGAGTGGGGTGCAGTGGAGGGAGAGGGGAACATGGCATGTTAAAGGGACATTTGTTTGTTGGACTTCCACACCGAGGGAAAGGACACTGCCCAGCGTACTCTGGGATGGGTGTTTTGCTCATGGTCCTATGTTTTCGAATTATTCTTGTGGGTGTTTTTTCCCAAATTAATTCCTTTCCCCTTGTATTAAAAGTGTTCTTTTCCACACCCAGACTCAGTGCTTGTGAGAGGGGAAGTATTGCCTCTTAGGGGCACCCAGGGGTGGTGTGTAGCTTTCCCAGATTACTGGGTGGGGGCTCACGGTTCTGTGTTGTCTTGTCAAAAGGAACCCCCTAGATATTGAACCTGGCCCTTGTTGCTGCTGATTCCACCTGGCAGAAGGATTACACGTAGATCTGACCCCCCATATTTCCAGTGGAGGGGAGCTAGACCCCACCCACCCCCTGATTCCACCCCTCCTGCAGAAAGGGATGCAATTTGCTCTTTGAAACCTTCCTCCATGTGACCTGACACGAGAAGTGAATCCTGAAACACAGTGTCATTTCAAGGTGAATGTAAAATTATTTACGGGAATACTGCATGCTAGCAACACAGTGGAAAATGTCCTGAAGCTAACAAGTCTGACCCTGAAGTCAGGGGTTTTCACCATTGTTCACTTCAGTGGGAGTAGCACTGGGCCCCATATCTATTTTCTTCTAATGCCGTCCAGGGGCATCTCACAACAGTAAATACAACCACAGGATGCAGATATTCCCACCCTCCACCTTATGCAGTAAACATATACATCATTGTGCTTCCCCAGCTGCCCTGATGACCCTCAAGTTTCATGACTTTCACGCTGTGACAGGTTCGGTCACAGAGATCCCCTTGGGACTGTCACCTGATGTGCTGAAGTTACCTCTGAGCCCGTTTTCCCTGCTGGCTTGGGACTCCAGAACCCTGCCTTGTTGAGCCAGATACACTAGTTTGCTGAAACACAGCCCCAGGTCTGGTCCATGCCCCCAAAGCTGCAGACTTTAACCAAAAACTGCTCAGCAAGTCACCTATCTCCCTCACCCAGACACCCAGCTCCCAATGGGATCCAAACCCCAAATAAATCCGTTTTACTCTGTCTAAAGCTTATCCAGGGTAAACTCATAAAATTGTCCACCCTCTATAACATGGATAGAGAGATATGCACAGCTGTTTGCTCCCCCAGGTATTAATCACTTACTCTGGGTTCGTTAATAAACAGAAGTGATTTTATTAAGAATAAAAAATAGGATTTAAGTGGTTTCAAGTAATAACAGACAGAACAAAGTACGTTACCAAGCGAAATAAAACAAAACACTCATGTCTAAGCCTAATACAGTTAAGAAACTGAATACTGGTAAATCTCACCCTCAGAGATGTTCCAATAAGCTTCTTTCACAGACTAGACTCCTTCTTAGTCTGGACCCAATCCTTTCCCTGGTATAGTTCTTGTTAGTTCCAGCTCAGATGGTAACTAGGGGATTTCTCATGATTGGCAGCCCCCTTTGTTCTGTTCCACCCCCTTTTATATCTTTGGCACAAAGCGGGAATCTTTTGTCTCTCTCTGGGCTCCCACCCTTCCTTGTAAATGGAAAAGCACCAGGTTTAAAATGGATCCCAGTATCATGTGACATGTCCACATGTCCTGTGAGACTTCATTACTCACTGGCTGGCACCCACAGTATAGAGGAAGGCTTACAAGTAAACAGAGCCATTTACAACCAATTGTTCCAGTTCATGGGAGCCATCAAGATTCCAAGCCACCATTAATGGCCCACACTTTGCATAATTACAATAGGACCTCAGAGTAATGCTTCATATTTCTAGCTTCAGATGCAAGAATGATACATTCATACAAATAGGATGAACACACTCAGTAGATTATAAGCTTTGTAATGATACCTTACAAGAGACCTTTTGCGTAAAGCATATTCCAGTTACATCATATTTACATTCATAAGCATATTCCCATAAACATACAGAGTGCAATGTCACACACGCTGTGCTCCTGATTCAGCCAGGCTTTTGCCTGATAACTTCCCAGAACAAAGCAGCAGGAGCCAAGAGACCAGGGGATGACACACCCAACCAATGAAACATCAGGTGAAGAGCAGCTGCCCCTTCAGAGCTGCTCACACCCTCCGAGCCTACCCCTTTCTACCAGCTGCTGAAAACTGCCTTTTCCAAATTAACCCTTTCATGGGCAGCACATGAAGGCCATCACCGAAAGCAGTTACCATCAGCAGGTTATTTTGTAGCCGCTCTGAAAGAGGGGGGGGTCAGACCGAGCTTCTGAGTTGTCGCTTTTTGCAAATGAGTAAAAATAAAATCTTTCGGCACTATCTAAAATGCTTGGCCATAGATGTTCCCAGTTTGGAAGAATTCCAGCTCGTGCATTAGGGAGGAAGGAGGGGAATAAATAATCTGCAACACAATGGGAAGGGGAAAGCCGGGATGCAGGAAAGCAACGGTGGACAGCAAATCAGCCATGAGTGTACAGTGCAACATGCCAGCAAAAGGGCCAATGCAGGATTGCTCTGTGTATTAAATGCATTACATTGTGACTGCTACCTAAAAATGCCCACCTGCTTCCGTATGTTATATATGTACACGTGTGTGTGTGTGTTTTTCAGTGTTTTATATGTGATACATACATAGAAACACAGAATCACCGAAATGTAGGGCTGGAAGGAACCTCAATAAGTCATCAACTCCAACCCCATGCACTGTGGCAGGACCAAGTAAACCTAGACCATCCCTGACAGGTGTTTGTCCAACCTGCTCTTAAAAACCTCCACTGACGGGGATTCCACCGCCTCCCTTGCAAGCCTGTTCCAGAGCTTAGCTACACTTATAATTAGAAAGTTTTTCCTAAAATCTCATCAAAATCTCCCTTGCTGCTGATTATGCCCATTACGTCCTGTCCTACCTTCAGTGTACATGGAGCACAATTGATCACTGTCCTCTTTATAAGAGCTGTTAACATATTTGAAAACTGCGATCAGGTCCCCCCTCAGCCTTCTGTCCTCAGGCCTAGGGTTTGTAATCTTTCCTTGTAGGTCAGGTGTTCTAAGCCTTTTATCATTTTTGTTGCTCTCCTCTGGATTCTCTCTCCAAGTTGGCCACATCTTTCCTAACCTGAAAAGTACTCCAGCTGAGGCCTCACCCAGTGCTGAGGAGAGTGGGAACATTACCGCCCATGTCTTCTGTACTCCTCAGTGGGAGTCATACATAAATCCAGAGCCTACCATGGCTGGATTTTCAAGAACCAGTTCAATGCTGGGACCGTGGACACAGAACAGCTGCAGCCACTTCTTCATGAGGCATGGTAGGCTACTTTCGGTGACCCCGTCCTCCTTGAGGCTAGTTGTCTCAGTACGTACAGGGCAATGACTGCGTTGTAGCTTGTTTTTATAAGGGTAGCAGTCTGAATTTAGTAAGAAAGCACTTGGGGCCAGGGGAGCGGACTAATCTTGGATTAAAATGTCAGTGTCTAGTTTCTGAGTGACCTTGACAAAAGCAAATGGTCTGTGAGATGACAAGGCTAGGATAGCCTAATTGAGTAATTTGGTAAGGATACAGTCAGTATAATGGCCGCGAGTACAGACAGCAGGGACCAAAGCATAGTCTGGTGTCTTCTTGCTATACCCAGTCGATCGGAGGTGAGCGGTGGCTGTTTACAAGGAAGCTGTCAATAGCTCTTGCCTCCCACCCCAGTGTACGAAGACATTCATCTCCATGTCATCGGTTTGAATCGGGCTCAGGGGGGTAGCTAATTACCTGCTTTATTTGGAGCAAGAGTAATTTAGGGTCTGGAGGCAACTCGGGGATATAGCCACAGGGTTTAACCAGAGCTGGGTTCAGCTGGGTGCTGGAGAGAAACTTCCGGGAGCTTTCACAGAACTCCCCCTCCCACAGCAAGCCAGGTGGTGACACATCCAACCCACGAACTGCCGGATTCAGAGCGTCTTGTCTGCTATGCCCTGGGGCCATGCTTCTTTCCAGCAGCTTCTGAAAATCTGCCTTTTCCAAGTGCACGCTTTTGTAAGCATCCCATGCAGGAGGTGACTGGAAGCTCTGACTTGCTCAGGGTTATTCTGTAGGCTCCTTGAAATGAGCTCTGTTCTAGTCTCCTACGACGTTTACTCTGTACTGGGCTATGCTTTTCACTATGGTATCTGAGGCCCAGCTCCCTAGATGTTAATGGGAGTTAGGAACCTCAATACCTTGCTGGATCTGGGCCTGAGCACCTTCCAGAATAAATACATGTAGTGACTCAATTGGTGGACTCCATCCAATTCCTAGGGGCTACAACAATGGCCCTGCCCCCACTCTGCCTCTTCCCCTGCGGCCCCACCATCACTCCGCCCCTTCCCCTGCGGCCCCACCCTCACTCCGCTACTTCCCTGAGGCCCCACCCCCACCACACCTTTTCCTCCCAAGGCCCCGCCCCTTCCCCTCATCACTTGCCCTTAAGGCACGCAAAAAGTAAAAGTGATGGGGCCATGGCCCTCTGGCCCCCTCTGTTCTGCTGCCCCGGCTACACATCCTCACAATCAAATCCACTATTGCAGCTGGAATCAGCTGGCTCCTTGCCCGTGAAGCCAAGGACTGAATGGGCCTTGGGTCCTGAACTACCCTCTTGTCCATAGACATGGTCCTGCCCGGCCAAGGTTGAAGCGTATTGTTAAGGCAGCCGGCGAAGGACTTGTACTACTTAGGCTCCCACTCTTCAGTGGCTAGCTGGGAGAACCCAGTCCCCAGATGGTCGCATTGCGCCAGGGATGAAGAAGGACCTGAGGCCAGAGGGTTTTGTACTCCAGGCTCCTAGCAAAACCAAATCGACGGGGCTCCCGTCACTGGCCTTGAAAATTGCTCCCCAGCCTTAGAGCTCACACGTCCATGATGTGTGCCCCGCCTCCCCCATTTAGACCGTCTCTATTTTAGTTATTTCATCCCTAGCTGTTTCCCCTGGTGCCAAGCTAAATAATTCCCTTTCTCTCTGGTGTGTAAATCCAACATGTGCTTGCCCTGATGGATCATTTCCCAAATGTCTCTTCAGGGAGAGTCCTATGGCTCAGGGCCTTGTCGGGAAGGCACTGGCCTGAGTTCACTTTCCGGCTCTGATACAGCCTTCTTGGGTACGTCATTTAACTTGTCCATGCCTCAGTTTCCTTCCCCCTCCTTTGTCTATTTAGGGGCAGGGACCGTTTCTTACTATGCGTATGGACAGCACCTAGCTCACCAGGCCCTGATCTCAGCCACAGCTGGTAGGTGCTGCCATAGGCTAAATAATAATCATCATCTAGTTGGTGAGAAGCTCAATGGGTCTCTCACCTGCCCACCTTCAAGTCCCTCTTAGACTCCAACCCTGCTGGCTACAATGAGCTGAACTGACTTGTATAAAAAGTTCCCTCTCGGTTGTTCGCTATCCCCTCGCCTGGCTGCCCATCTGTCTTGACCTCCCACCCCTTCCTCCACATCCGGAAAGCTCCGCAAACACTGTGGGCCCCACTGTAAATAAATGTTGTTTTGTCTCCCCCCGGCCCTGGGTGATAAATTGGTAATGCTGTCGGGCATTTACCCTGGGGGGAAGGGCTGGCCTCTCACTCCCTGAGCCCCAGTCTCCTCCTCTTTGTGCCACTGAGCCTCTCTGCAAGGGCAACGGGGGCTGTGTGGTGCATCGCTCACCGCGCCCATCCCCGACGGCGGGAACCCGCCAGACAAACCCGGTCAGCACCAGCCGCTCACTAGGTCCTCTCTGGCAGAGTTCCTCTTGCCCAGCGCGGCCGACAGCCGCCTGCCACTCAGCCGCGCTGACAGGCAGTTGCTCGTGGAGACAGGAAGCAATTAATTCAAATCTTTCTTGGGCCCGTATTGTGACTAGCAAATAAGGTTGGAGGTGCCTGTTTAATTACTGGCCTGTCAGTTCCCTGCAAGGAGAGCGACTGGTGCTTCAGCACAGAAGGCGTCCTTAGGGTACATCGAACGCGACTTGGTGGCTGCCAAGGCAGGGGCTGTGCGTGCCGTATCCCCAGATAGCTTCTGACGCTTGAGTAGTGCCCCCGCTCTCTACCTACAGGTTAGTGATTGGCAGAGGCCAGCCCCCAGGTCCTCCAAGCATCCCCCTGGAGCGTCCAGCCCCTGGGCCACTGGACGCTTGCAGTATTCACAGCGTCCCTGCTTCCAAAGAAACAGCACATCCCAGCTCACCAGTTCCACCTCGTCTCACCACTCCGCTTCACACCCAGCACGGAGACATGGTGCTAGCAAAAACAGGTAAAAGAGATTCCAGGGATAGCAAGTAACTGTATTGGAAAATACATGTTACATATAAAATAAACTCATCGGGCACATTCTAGAGCCTGGACTTACTTATCCAGACACTTTCACGTCTCGTAGACCAAACCTTAGGCAAAGTCCTTCCAGTGTTTTACAGCCAGGCTTGGCTGTGATCTTCCGTTTATGAGCCAAGTCATGCTGCCAGGTTGCCTCCTTGAGGAGAGATCCCAGGGGTCTGTGTCTCCCCCACATATTAGAATGATTCATTGTCCTGATTTGGAAGCAGGATGCTCCCTGCCCCCCCCGCCCCCATTCTCCCTCTCCGCTGGTGGTTTTCCCCTGTATACCTTTCTTGTCAATGTTGCCATTCCTAGTGCATCTGGCTCAGGAGGCAAAGAGTCATACATTGCGAAGCAAACACTACACAATGACCGGACAGGCAGCTAAGCACCTGTTACTCCCTGCCTGAACAGAACCTATCCAAAACACATCACCTGCTGGGTACCTGCCTTAAGAACATAATTTTCAGGGTAGACACACAGCTCCGTACATAGATTTCACAGTGATTATGATGACCAGGAGCAACTGGCTCTCGGCAGAGGCCTTAGATTTCATCCTTGAGTGAATTATTATGCATCTATCTGACCCAGGGGATCCCTGTAAAACCCCATGCACCGCCTGTGCCCTCTGCCAGTTGGCATCCAGAGGTCCGTGGGTCACACTCTCCTGACTCAACTGCTCTGAGTCGCTCCCCTCCACCTTTGCACCTACGAGAGGTGAGCTAAAAATGTCTATAGAATCGATATACATGCAACAGTGCCCACTTCACCCCCTCCTCCCTATGGATCCTCCGTGGAGAACAAATCAGCAACCTGCCATGCCAAAGGCACTTGAACTGATGCTGTAACTCCAGTAATCAGCTGCAGGGGCTTCTCTTCTTGAGTGTCCCAGCTGCTAGAGGCAGACACAGAACCCATCCTGGACCAGTGAGCTTTACACCCTCACACACAGCATAATAACAGCACCATTAAGATAACCCCCATCTAAAATGAGTAGCCATGTGATCTTATTGCTGAGTACCTTAATCTTTCCTTGCCTTAGCCCACTGTTGGCTTTTCAGTGTTGTCCCCCCTGCCGCCCCCATTATGTCACATCTACAATTCAATTGTAGGCACTTTAGAGGCCTTTGGCTTATCCTGGCCAGTGCCTGGTACATTTCTGGGCATTACAGAGCCCAGTAATTCCAGTAGAATTTAACGAATAAACTAGGCACAAGGGCAGCTTCTCCTAGGGCCAAATCTCGCTTCCCATTCGAGTCAACGGGAAATCTCCCACTGATCTCAACGGCCGGTGGTCAGGGACCAATTAATTCCATGCACAGCGCTGATCAGTCCTTTTCAGCATCACCCCGGCCAGGCAGACGGCCAGATGTAAAAAGGGGGGAACTACATTTGGTACTAGTCACACAGGGGTGACGGATTCTTCCTAAACGTTGGGGGTTGGGGGGCACGAGGCCCCGCCCACTCCATGGCCCCACCCCTGCCCAGCCTCTTCCCCCTGAAGCCCCGCCCCCCCAGCCAAGCCACCTGCCGGGGGGGAGGCCTTAGAGCAGTCCCTGGCCTACGTCCCTGCCCCGCAGGTCCCCTGCCCAGGGCAGATGGAGAGTCCATGGTTCCCCACCGCTGCATGTGCGGCTCTTACCCTGACCCAGCTCCAGCTTCCATCCTGGGCAGGGGATCCGGGGGGCAGGGACACAAGCCAGGGGCTGCTCTCTGGCTCCCCCACCCTGGGCAGGGGAAGGGTCCATGCCCCCCACAGCTGCCCTGGCTCCCTGGGCCGCTCTTACTCAAGCCAGGCTCCAGCATCCAGCCAGGCCCCGGGGGACCACAGAGGGAGGAGATGGGGCAAGGGGCTGGGCCCATGGCAAAAAGTGGACCAGCCAGGCCAGTCCACTTTCAAAAGTGGGAGAGCCATGGCCTCTTGGCTCCCCCGGTTCCGGCACTGATCGATCTGATGCTTGCTGAGGATGCTGAATGACTGAGCTGCCAGCAGCTGATGGGGAAGGTTAAAAGTACCTGGCTTTCTGGGTGGCGACTCTCTTTCCCCAGCAGTCTCTCTCATTGAAAGTGACAGGCTTAATTCAATGCGGGAATCTCTGGAGCTGGTACCAGCAGCGCTGCGTTGCAAATCTCATTAACCAGAGCTGCATTCTGACTCGTTTAGGAAAGCGCCTCGGCGACCCTGTGGCCGGGAACTCTTCTAGACCTCATCACAGCATCCGCGGCGACAGCTCCCCTTGGAGTGGCTGGCCTGGGCCCCCGGGAGGATGTCTGGACAGACAGGGCAAGGAGCCTGTCTGGACTGTCGTGTAAAGCGTCACTGTGTCGGACGGCTCAGTACAGTGGAATGCATCCAATTCCCTGGGCAAACTCCTCCGCCATGTCCAGGACAGCAGCCAGGATTCACAGGGGCCCAGGACCCCAGGGAGATGCAAGTGAGCCCCTCCCTTGGCCCCCATCTCCGTGGTATCTGACCACCTCACGCTCTTCAGTGCCCGTGTCCTCACAACACTCCTGTGAGGCAGGGCAGTGCTGTTATCCCCACTGTACCAATGGGAAACTGAGGCACAGAAAGGTTAAGGCCCAGCTCCTCTAAAGTATTTAGGCCCCTCACTCCCATTGAAACCAATGGGAGTGAGGGGCCTGAATACCTTTGAGAATGCGGGCCTAAGTCACTTGCCCAAGGTCACTCAGGAAGCCAGGGGCAGAGCAGGCAAACCCAGGTCTCTTCTAGGCTAGTGCCCTCATCACCGGACCAGCCTGACTCTGTCTCCTGCAACGGTAGCCCCCCGGTAGCTCCCAGAGGCCCCTCCACTGAGTCCTATCCTCTGCTGGGCTCCTTCTTGGGTCTCTGTCCTTCCCCATGCTCTTTGCCTTTGTTTCTGCTTGCTTCTCCATCTCTCCCCTCCCCATTTTATCCCTCCCTTGCCCACGTGCCAATCAGGACACTCTCCCTCCCCAAGCCATGGTCCCCTAGCCTCCCTTATGCCCCCTGGCCTGCCAGCGCCAGGCAACTGGCCGGACCCACCCTTACCGAGCAGCCACCTTCCTCTTGGGCTGGCAGGAGGGGCTTGATTAAGCCAGAGACTGCTGGACTCCACTGCAGCGGCTAGGGGAGGAGAGAGGGACCCAAAGAGGGACCCCAGAGTCCCATGGAAACATGGGAGGTGAGCTAAGGGGATCGAGAGCTATTCTTGTGGCAAGGAAGGAGGAGGGATGGCCTGAAGCCCCCTCAAGTAGGAGCAGCAGCAGGATGGGCAAGACAGAAGCAGCGAGGGGAGCAGTTCCTAGGACGGGCCAGAGTACCCCTCGCCTCGAGGAAGGGGATGCGTGGGCGGGACATAAACCGTGTCTCATTTTTGTGCGGGCCTCTTAGCTACGATGCTCAGAAATGTACATTAAAAAAGCTGCTTGGCAGGATGTTGCAAAGGAAATAGAAATCTGTGCTCTGTTACCAGGCGGAAGAATGGAGAACGACTCGCTGGTCATTAGATCAAAGAGCCTTCGGGAAAATGACAGCTGGAGAGGTGCAAAAGGCAATTGAATTCAGCCAGGGACTATATGAAGCTGTCATGGAAAAGCACCCTGCTTAACAATCCCCTGTCCCTTCTGCAGCCTGACAGCCTCATTAACTGGAGCTAGCCATGTGCTTGTAGAGGGGGAAAGCTATTTTTAATCATTTGTTCCATGTGGTAGCATTAATTTTTGTTTACACAATGCCTGACAAAATGAACTGTGAGAGCCTGATGTGGCTCAAATATGTGGATCCGGGTGTGGGGGCTCGTGGACAGGAGCCCCTCAATGTCTCTGCAAAATTTTCTTCTTTCCGGGCTAGACATCCCCCTGCCTCGCCACACACACACATGCTTCTTCAGAAAAGGTGGCTGGCACTCAAGCAGTGACAGAGCGAAGCTGAAGCGTATATGGCCTGGTCCAATGCCCTTAAATTCTCTGATTGCTTTTGGCAAACAGCTTTTGTAGAAGACAGGAAAAAAGGCAAGAAGCGTGGGGGAGAATTGTCGTATGGGCACCCAGCAGTGAAGCAGGAGGAGGTCGGATAGTCATGTGGCTAAAGTACTTGCTGGGTGAGTCACTCTTTGTGTCTCAGTTTCCCATCTGTCAAATGGGGATAAGCTGTCCTTTCTTGCACCTTGTTTCTAGGCTACTTGTAAGCTCTTTGGCGCAGGAACTGTCTCTGATTCTGTGGATGTGCAGTGCCTGGCATGGTGGGACTCCAACACTGGCAGAGGCCTTCAGGTGTGGCTGTAACACAAATAATAATGATGCGGGAAACACAGCACACCAAGGTCCTCCCTGTATTTTAAAATACTTTTTTCTTCTCCCGTCTGGATTTTTTCCCTTCTGGACGGCAAGATCAAAATCAGAGTTTTATTTAGTTCTTAAGGGATTTTTTAACTTCTAACGGTCAATAACAGATTAAATAGGTGCTGGTTTTTCATGAGGGAAATTACATTTTATGTTTGGGCTCTGGGTTTAAGATTATCGATGCAAACGCAGAAGCTTTAAGGCTAGTCTTGGGCCATAGACTCTGGAAACTCTGACTGAGACAACACTAATATTCACATGGGCTCAGGAACCTATAAAATACCGAGGGGCCCAATTTATGCCAAATAGAAATACGCTTTTTGATGCTACCGTTGTACCTCCACTTCGAAAGCTCAGAGCAGAGTTAATTAATTGTCAGAAACACGAACCATCTTGGGGCGAACAGCTCAGTTAAAATGAACCGACTGCCCAAAGGCGGGTTGGGTTCCGAGTTCTGCCAAAATAACGAAAGCCCCGCTGTCCAATATCTGACGGTTACAAGGGGTGAGACGTCAATTGGGGATGGGCTCCAGTTGCCCCGGTTCAACTGCAGGTGAGATTTGAAACCCAGTTCATTAAACCAATGCAAACTCCTCTGTGGGCATTTTTATACGGGCTTGGCTTGTGCATACAGCTGCAGGTTAGCCTGATATAAGCCAGGTTTCAAACTCATAGGAATATCTACACACAAAGCTGCACTCAGGCCACCCTTACGCTCCAGGTGCTCAGTGGTACAGTTTCAGCACCATGGCTATGTGGCTGTACTGCAGACACTTCCTACAGAAATGGAAGGGGTTTTTCCGTTGCTGTAGGAACTCCCCCTCACCAGGTCATGGTAGCACGCGTCTGTCGACCGAGCTGCGTCTACCCAAGGAGCTAGGTTGGCATAGCTGCGGCGGGTGTTAACTTTTCCCAGCCCTGAGCTCCGTAGCGACGTCAACCTAACTTGTAAGTGCAGACCTAACTCCGTTTAGAATCACACCTTCAGGGCAACCGCTGCAACTTTGTGTTTAGACAGACCTCGGGGTTGCAAGAAAAACTCTTTGTAGCGCTAAAGGGGGAAGGGAACTTCATACTTCCAAAATTGTTTAGCTGCTAAAAGGCGGCCGAGGTATGGATCTGGACAGACCTTGGATAACTACTGAACAGCTAGACTTCCCTGGAGACAGTCCTCCCAAAGAATACAAGGCCTGCATGTAAATGACCTAACTCCTGGATTAGACTTGCTTTAGAAATTGGGGATCAGGTCAGGTTCCAAGCCAGCCCCATCACAGGCTGGCCTTGTCGATGTAACCCCTGTGTTCCTTCCATCTGTGGGGTTTGCACTGCTGCCCCTCACCATGGTAATCCAGATGCCTTCCACAGAAAATAGGTTAGCAATAGAGAAGAAGTCCCTAGTGGACTTCTTGAGTCTTGGGCTTTTCTCCAGTTTCAGGGTATACAATGCGCTGCTTAAGGTAGGTTTTGGGAGTGGATGGCTGATGCTGTGAGTGTCACTCCAGTTAGAGTAGGAAAGCTTTATCGACTAGGGAGGTTTGGTGGCGTTACCTCAAGCTGGTCTCTGGTTTCATCTAATCTCCTCTTCCACAGCCAGATCCCTGAAAGACCCCTTTTAATGCAGGTGGAGACAAATTGGATTACTGCCTTTTAGGGTCCCCACCCAACTTCTACACTCGTGGGTTTTGATATTTCCTCCCATAAAGAAAGAGATAAATACAGAAAGATGGGCAGCATGAGACAGTATCTAATCTAGGGCCGCGTTACCTTTCCAAGATCAACTCCACCAGGCCAGAGGAGGCTGGGGTGTGTTCCATTCCTCTCCTGGCCCAGTAAGCATCCTACTTTTCCCCCAGCATATCCCATGACATGTGGAGAGGGATCCACGTACCCTGGGATTGGGGCAATAGTGTCCTAGTTTGTGTCCACACCATAGGCACCGATTCCAGGGCTGCGCCGGGGCTCAAGTGCCCACCGATAAAAATAGGGGGTGCTCAGCACCCACAGGGCCAGATTAATCTTTTGTGGACCCCTGGGCCCGAACCATGGCCCTGCCCGCTGCTCTGCCCTGAGGCCCCGCCCCCACTTGGCCTCTTCCTCCCAAGGCCCCACACACTGCTTGCGAGGGCGCGAGAGGGCAGAGAGGAGCACCCACTGGCAAAAGTCAGTGCTTGTGGTCCACGCTGCAGTGAAGGGTTGATGGCAGCATGGGTTGGTGTAGCGTTAGCTTTAATCTAGCTAGCACAGGGAACAATCGTAATGAAGGCGTGGTGGCATGGGTTGGCAACCAGAATACAGAGCCAGGGTCCCAGGCAGGCATGTACCTGTTTGCTAGCCCGTGCTGCCATGTCTTCACTACTGTTAACCCTGCTAGCTAGATTAAAGCTAGCCTGGGCTCGCTACCCATGCTGCAGTCCCACCTTCACTGGGAGCATAGAGCGGCACACAGAGGCCCCCTCCTGCACCGAAAGGTGGAGAGAGACGTACATAGAGGAGACCCCCATGCACTGAATGGGGTGGGGTATGAACTGGCCCCTGCCGCAGCTGCCTATGCACTGTGGGTACACAGAAGCTTCAGTCTCTGGGGCCGTTATTTCCCTTACACCATATTCCCTACAAAATTTAGAAGCCGTCTGTACCCAGTGTACAGCATTGGCCTTCCAGTCAGCTGCTTTAACTCAATTCGCTGCACTCTTAGCTACAGCTTATTTTTGCTTCTGAACGGCTCCCAGCTTTGCAGTTACAATCACCTGATGCCGCTGTTCACCCGGATTGGGTCCCTTTCCTCACGGCCAAGCCGGCGGCCGTTGCCATGCGCCTGCGCTCGGAAAGAGTTTACATACACCCACACGCCGTTCAGCTTGCGCTCCAAACTTACTCTGCCCACTGAGCTCAAAGTTTACAGGACTCGTTCAAACCAGAGCTGCGGGAGGACGAAGGGCCTAGTTGTAAACTTGTTTTCCCGTGCGGAACTGAACAACACAAGGAGCGGTGGGCAGCCTCGGCAGGGCCAAAACCTTTACCCAGATAGGCCCAAACTTTGGGGAAGTTTAGATCCAGATCCAAAGGCTGACTCTGCTCTGTCCCTCATCTCTGTAACAGGGAGAACCAAAGCCCCGGATTCAAACTCCCCAAGCTTTGGCGACATAGAGGGTGTGGCTATAGATCTCAGCACCAGGAGGAGGCGGTCGGGGGACAAGGAGCAGGGGGGTTGGATGGGTCGGGGGTTCTGAGGGGGGCAGTCAGGGGGCGGGAAGTGGAAGGGGGCGGATAGGGGGCGGGGGCCATGCTGTTTGGGGAGGCACAGCCTTCCCTACCCGGCCCTCCATACAATTTCGCAACCCCGATGTGGCCCTTGGGCCAAAAAGTTTGCCCACCCCTGAGCTAGATAGAGGAGAGATCTGAATCTATAACTGTAGCTCCCTCCTGGAACACCTCCCTGCTAAATTGACTCAGTGGCCCACCTTAGATGCAACGAGTTCGTTGATGGTGGGTCTTACCCCTCCACCAGCTGGCCTTCTGAATGCTCAGTGCCTCCATCGCGTGGTCAGGTGACTCACTGAACACACAGCTTCTATGAAATTAACTTCATAGCTTAAAGAAATCAAGGCCCAACCAGCGGTAAGAAGAAGTAAACACGGTAGTAGGAGGAAAGGAGAGGGTTAAATTAAACGAAGAAGCATTGGTAGGAACCAGGGAGACAAGCATTGAGAACACAGCAGTAACCAATTGCTCCCTCTCTCAGCTACTCACTGTGATGCTGGCAAACCAGGTGAAAGCTCAGGCCAAGGTCCCCATGCCTCCGTGGAACACTGACAAGCACAGAGCTGACATCAGTGTGGCTCACCTGCGTGTTAGTATTGTTAAAAGAGGTATTGGAGTTATAAGAAAGTGTTTAGTCTTTACTGAAGGCTTGTGAGTTGCTGCCTGCATTAATCTCACTTATAACATCTGTACCGCATATTGTAAGGTAATATTTGAGTGTTTGCGTTGTAAGCTTCTCTAAGTGTGAAAATCAGCAGACAGGAGAGGGACATTATCTAATGCAAAATGCTGGTTTCCAACAGAAGGGGTTATGTCCTGCACAACAAGGAAGGCCTGTCAACATCATACGGACTATTGTGGAACACTAAAGAGAACAAAAGACTTTGTTGTTTACTCTCCCCCTCACCATGAAGATAAGCCTTGCAAGTGAATTCATCCCATTGGGTGAGTATGCAGCTCAAAGCAGAAGGGGTAAAGGGAATAAAAACCCTTAACAAGGAGGAACTGTATCTTTATGCGGCTTGGATTCTGGGGTGCAAGAATTACTAGGCATAAGCAAAAGATCCCTAATGTTTAGCCTGGGTTAGCCATATAGACCTTGCTTATTATACAAGTTTCTATTATTTTTTTAATTTAAGATTGAAACCCATCTGTGTGTATGTATGTATGTATGTTTACCTGCTTTAACCTTGTAAATAACTCTCTTATTTCCTTTTCCTAGTTAATAAATCTTTAGACAGCTTTTTATAGGATTGGCTACAACCGTTGGCTTTGAGGTGAGAGCTAAGGTGCAGTTGACCTCTGGTCCTTTGGGATTGGGATTAACCGGAATATGGCTGTGATCCTTGGTCTAAGGGACCCTCTATCACAAAGGTAGGCTCACCTGGGTGGTGAGGCAGATCGCAATACCCAAAGGGACTGTGACTCCATGTTAAGGCTGGTATAGTTCTGTAGGAGTTTGCGTTTAATAATTGGGGAAATCTAAGTATAGAACTCACAGCCAATTTGGGGATCGTGCCCTGCTTCTAAACAGCCTGCCCTGAGGTTGGTTCTCATACTCGAGCCACAGCAGGCCAGCTTGACAGTCACCTCCCTCTCTTTAGAAAGATTAAATACCGTTGCTCCTTTGCCAAGTGGAAGCAGCGGGACAGAAATCCGTGACAGGAAATCAGGTATCTCCTTAGAGTGACGGGGTTATTGACAAGTCCTGCGCAAGTCCCGTTTCCCTGAACTGAGGTGGTAAGAAACGACACAGCGGGCACTCCAGCTTGCACAAATCTCCCCGCAACACCACGACGCTGTCCCAGGAAGGAGCTGCCTTGGGCTTCTGTCTCTCTCCAGGACTTGTCTGTGATCTCAAACAGATCCAGCTGCTCAACGCATCCTGCGCCGCTTTCCTCCCTCAGCCCCAGCATGTTACACCTGGGGAATTTTTAGTCCTGTGCGCCCCTGGGATTGCACGGCCTGGGGAGGTCAGCCTGGCCGGCTCCCCTCTTTCTGCGCAGCTGCCTGGCCCCACAAAGGAAGCTCGGGAACGTCTCCAGGCCCAGACAAAGGTGAGTGCTTTAACCCATGCGATATCCTGACTGGCTCTCTGGGCAGTTACCTCACGGCATCTCTGGCGTGCTCTGTACCCGAATAAGGGGCAGAGGGAGTGAAGAGCCCCTGAGCTGCCCCCCAGGCTGGGAAGGTGGAGAGGGGACCCTTCTGCAGCTCCTCCAGGCCCACGGGGTGGTGATGGTGGGTGGTGGGGAGCTGAGGTGAGAGGGTGGGGGATGAACGAATGGCAGGCTTGAGGGGCTGAACTGGTGGGGTCTGGTGGCTGGAGTTTGGTGCAAAGGAGGCCTCCTGGGTGAGGCTGGCGGTCAGGCCATAGTGGGGTCTGGTGGCTGTTCCGCTCCTTTGCCTCTCCTCTCCCCATACTGGCTGGTGGGGCGCTGACTTCTCCCTGCCCTACGGCTTCAGGCGCCGAGCTCTTCTGGAGACAGTTAGCTGAAGGGGGACACCCTGTGGGTGCCTCTGTTTGGCTGGACACCTCTGGAGACGTAAAATGGAGCTCCCTCTGCTGCCCTGCATAGAGCACCTGCTAGCCTATCCTTCTGCAGCTGGAAGCCAATCCCTTATCTCCCCTTCAGGAAGTTCCAGCTGGACTCAGGCACTGTGGCTGGTTGTCCAGGCACATCAGTCAGGCTACTGGCCCGATCATTCCTCTTCTCCTCTGCCCCTTGCCAATCACAGGCCAGGCAGATACAGCCAGTTTCCTTTCCACACATGCTGCTTCTATGGTGCCGCTTTCTGTCTGCCTGTCTAAGCTGCTTCTCCCAAAAATGGCAATATGCCATTTTTCACTCCACGTTGGTGATGATGCTGCACACCCCAGTTACTTAGAATTTACCACAGTCACGTCAGGAACAGCACTTGGATCCTGCTGCCTCCAAAGCGCAGTCTCCTGGCACCCGAGCTATCAGCTGTTAGCACTATAGGGCCCATGACACAGCATTTAGTGGTTCTGATTTCAGCCTGTAGAGGGCAGTGGTGTGTGTGTGTGTGTGTGTGTGTGTATACACACACAGAGACAGACATATGCGCACACCCAGTCTGTCTCGCTCAAGCCAATTAACTGCAATGTGAATGATTAACTAGTTTACTCTTCTTTCCTTTTATTAGCAAATCGCAGTATTGCCAAGTCCAAACATTCAAGATCTTGAGTCCCCCGCCACAATAAATAAATAAATAAATCAAACATTTGGCTTCAAAATCATATGATTTTTTAAAAATAATGCATTTTGGCTGCTCTCTTTTTGCTGTCTGGTTTCGGAGCCTTTAGCATGCACCTGAGCCGTGCTTTCAAGCTTTTCTCTGCAGCCATATGGGCTAGAAATCTCTCCTTTTTTTTTTCAATGAAAGCTGAGAGTCTCACCTAATCACTTGCCTCCAGTAGCTGGAGCTTTACTGAAAAACCCAAACCAAAAAATATGACAATGTTCACAATAAAATGGCAAGACTTGGCAACAATATTCGGTACATTTCCTTTGCCTTCAAAGCCCTGTGGGGAGCATCGAGAGGTTTGCAGTTGCAAACCATGGCAAATGGTAGCGTTAATCCCACAATAAAAGAACCTGCAGAGTGGGTAGCGGTAGGGTTCACTTGTCAATTGTTGTCAATAGCCACAGTCTTGAGTATGGTTGCCACTGTATTAAATGAGTCATTAGCGAGTTACAGGCTCACTGTGCCAGCTGACAAGCATATGTCCATGCTCCGGTGAGTTCAGTTCTGCCATCAGCTTAAGAGCAGCATGTTATCATTCGAGAGCTGACTCATAAGGGAGGGAAGCTCAGGATGTGGAAGTATTTTCAGTGGAATAACCTCTCATCCCTGGCTTCTATCGGTGTTAACAAAATGCCAGAGAATTGACAGAGAAAAATCTACCCACTTATGGTCTCTTTCTATCCTCCAGGAACAGCAGATAGAAGGGGATTTTATTGCCTTTCTCATAGCCTTGTGGCCCATGATTATTATTTATTATTAATTAGGCTTGGAAGGATTACATTTGCATAGGTAAATATGGATAAATGTCAATTTCCCTGCACACACACAAACTGATGAATAAATACTGGCATCGATACCAATCAAAATTTACAGACAGGCAAAGTAAGAAAAATGTTGCTTGAGAACTTAGAGTTTGATTTAAGGCTCTTGACTTTGTATATTTTGACATGTGATATTGACAGTTTCTGTTTTAACAGTTTGTGTTTTAACTCTTTGAATCTCAGCATCTACTCTCATTAATTAATTATTATGTGATCCCCTCCATGATTTCTGGCTGTGAACATTTAAATAGATACAAATATTTTTAAAAAGCTTAACACCCATCATTTTGCATAACTGTGAACACTTAAATCAATTAAAAAAATTAAAATGCTTACAAATAAACATATTATCCATCGACATTATAAAAAAAATTCTGCCAAACCCAGTTATTACTTTTTTAAAAAATCTATATTAAAAGAACTTTAAGGTTGCAAAGTCAAGCACTCAAAAGTTAGGAAATGCCAGAATTAAGGTTGCCTTTGCAACCTTAACTCTGCCCTGTTGTGCATCTTCATGATGGTACAGACTTTAATCACATGATCACATAGTATTTTTTCCCCAGGAGCCCTGTCTCATTCAGGATGCACAGTGCTCAGGGACTTAATCGAGCTCTGTAGTGAATGAATAGTTTCACAACAGAGGAACGTGGAGACTCAATACTTTATATATATATATATATATATGGTGTGGATGATATATATTTATTAATATGTTATATATTTATATGCTAGCCAGCATATATCAGCCAACAGCCTCAGCTTCAGTGCAGACATACCCTAAAGGTGGAGAATTCGCTGCTCAGTCTGAGTTACAAGTTCGATTAGTTGGGGTTAAAATTTGTTGTACCTTGCGTTTGCTGGAGAAGTGAGCAAGACGGTCATTACGAGAGTCCCTGTGTGTAGGGCTTAGATGCCCAGAAAGTGGTGTGAGTTGACCTGGCCCCTTACAAAGGCAGCTACCAAACACTGGACAGCAATGGGTTAAATGCCAGCTGCAAAAGACTGCAATGATTCAGTGAAGGTGCTTAGCCTTTATCAGAGAGCGCACAGTGTTGTTCTCGCTCAGTACCAGTCGGCATTTGAACCAAAACTCAGAGCTGCAGCCGCCTCACAGATGCCATTACACATGCAGGGAGACTCCTGCTATCCATAGATGCTGCACAGGCTAAAAAGAATGACAACCCCCCCCGCCCCACCTTCAGCAACATTGCTACCCTCGCCCTGTGAGAGGATAAAAGCCTGCAGCTGATCAGCTTTGCCTGGACTCTGCAGTCACTGTGAGCGGCGCTGGTTTCAGTGAGCTGGCTTGCACTATAAATGAGAGCAGAATTTTATCTTTCTGGTGCTAAAAGATCAGTGCAATCTTCCAGTCTGGATGTTGAATTCTCCAAAGATCTAGGGTTTTGGTTCCGTTTATTATAAAGACAGGGGCTCTTTGCAACACTCTGAGCCAGTTCCAGGTTCAGATTACAAACTTTCCAGGACTCTGGGTGTGTTTGGAGCTATGGGTCTTGGTTGGGGCTCTTGGCTAGTAAAGAGAAAGGGTTGTAAGCCCATTGCCCCTGCAGAGGCAGATGTGATGCCATCACGATCCCCTATCCTCTCCAGCTTGCCAGTGTCTGCAGTGCTGGTATTTTTACTCCCGCTGGTTACAGACAGGTCTACACTTGGAAGGCTTTGCCAGTATAGCTGTTATACGAGCATACATACGACAGACCCATCATAGGCCTGGCCTACACTAAAAAGTTAGGTCAACCCAGCTTCAGGGGTGTGAAAAATCCACCCCTCCTGAGCAATGTAGTTACGCTGACCTAACCCCCAACGTAGACAGCTCTAGGTCATTGGAAGGTCTTCTCTCATCCTAGCTACTGCCCCTCAGGGAGGTGGATTACCTATGCTGAGGGGGAAACCCCTCTTGTTGGCATAAGTAGTGTCTACACTGAACCCACAGTAGAGTTTCAAGTATAGACAAGCCCATAGACTCATAAATTGTAAGGCCAGAAGAGATCATCATGATTATTTACACCAGCTGAGGATCTGGCCTGTTGACATCAACAGAGCTCCATCAGTTCATGCCAGTCGAGGAACTGGCCTATCAACATCAATGGAGCTATGCCCATTCACCTCAGCTGTTCCTTTAAATTAAACGCAAACGTGCCAAGAAATTGCTCCTTTTTTCATTCTTCCATGCTAAAAACCCCTCAAATATTCAAACTTTCAGCTCATTGTAGAGAAGGGAAAGGTGGGAGGAGGCATGGAACACAACTAGCTTCCAAATAGCTCCTGGAAACTGAAACACTGACGAATCCAGGCGACACTCAACACAAAAGCCATCCCTTCCATTTCTGCTATTCTTGTTGCTTTCCTCACATCTCACAGCCATTATTACGCTTCTCTCTTGGGAAGATGCTGTAGCAGAATTCAGATGCGATGCCATTGTTTAAGTGGCATTCCCTGAGGTGGCGCTGAGTGGAACATCAGTAAAGTGGCACGACTGGAAGAAAAGTACAGAACAAATAGCCCCAAATGAGCTAACGATGAGTCACATATGGGTGGGAGGGGGGCTTCTCATTCATTTAATAAAAATGCAAAGTGAAATTTCACAGCACACGGCCACATTGTGAAATGCGTCTTCATACTCTGTGGAGAGTTTATAGCAGAACGGCTGGGCCTCCTCTCACGCACCTGGACTTAACGGTGTTGACGTTGGTGGCAGGACTCCTGATTTATGCTGGTACACAGGAGATCAGAATCAGGGTGACAGGGCCTCGACCTTCGGACCACTCCAGCGACCCAAAGCAGTGGTGAAGCGTTAGAATGCAGGGAGCTCAACCTGACGGGGAGTGTATGCAAATCTAGTGCTAAATCAGCACGACTGCCTCTTGTGTCATTCATACTTCTTGTGTAACAAAGCTACACCCACTTAGGAACTTCTGGGTTGTAATTATACCGTACGCGCTGACCACTCAAAACTTCATGGTAACAGCAAGATCATCAGATCTTACTGCTCCAGAAGCACAAGCCCCAGCCACTCAAGCTAGAGGAGAATCTTCTTTCAGTGCTTAGTAGTAAAAGCTATATGACCCACAATTCTGATTCCATCCAGTAGAGGGCAGTCATACACATGTAAGGCTGTGGTCTGGCTCTCTAAAGGGAAGGAACTCTCTGTTGCCATCTATTGGTAAGCTGGAGGAAGACACAGAATGAGTCAGACCTTATTTGCATGTTGCTAAACCCCATCTCGGTGTGAAGATTTTGGTCATTTTGTTTAAAGTTCATTTAAGTTTTGGGTGAAGGGGTAATGGAATGTTATTGTCCTTGTTGTATGACAAAAGGACAATGGAACTGTATTGAATATGCCCTGAGTGAAGAGTCACCCTAATCAAAACCTCATTCTTGTACCTCTGGCTAATGAGATTTGGCCACAAGCCACAGGAGAGAGTGGAGGAGAAGGATTTTCTTCACCCTTTATCAGTGAAGTTCTGGTGTTAAGGATTCTGTTCAAGAGTCCTATATATTATTGACATTCCCACCCACCATATAATGAGGGAGCTTTGATAAGCCTCATTCCCCCACCTGGTCGTGCTAGAGCTGAAATTGTTAGAGCTGGGTGAGGTGGAGCCTGAGCACCCAGACACGGCATCACTGCAGAAGGTGGCATGGAGACTGCATTGTGGTGAGAGATGGTGCAGTGGCGTAGCAAGATGCTACCCACCTAGCACCACTAGAGCCGTACTCACTATAGCCAGGTTTGGCAGTGGGGCCTCTGTTCTGGGCCTGGCACAGAGACAGCATCGTGGCCAGAAGTGGCAGCCTGGAAAGAGATGGCGTAGAGTTGGCAGTGAGGCATCTCTTCATGGAAGGCAGACAACATGCCCCGTAGGGGTTGGAAATGAACCTGTTCAAGTGAACTCTGGGACTTCTAACCACAGGCAACAAACTGTGAGTGGGGTGCAGCAGAAGGGAAGAGGGAAGTGGTGCGTTAAAGGAACATTTGTCCACTGGATGTTCACACTAACAGATGGGAAACTGAGGCATGGGACTATTGGCCAAGATACTGGGGGTGGGGTGGGCATTTTACTTATTATTCATATAACCATACCATTGATTTATTGTTGCGTTTTCCTAGGTGAATGCCTGGTTCCTTTCTCCCTTAATAAAGTTGTCTTTGTTTCATACACAGTCTCTTTGCTTGCGAGGGCGAAATATTGCCCGTTATGGGCACCCAGGGGTGGGATTTCATTTCCCCTGGTTTCTGGGTAGGGTCTCAAGCCAATGGTGCATGATCATTTCAAGAGCAACCCTTGGCTATTTGAACCTGTTTCTTTTCACTGCTGACACGCGCTGGCGGAAGAGTTACACACGTGTATACTAGACGGTTTGTGACAACACTACAGCTGCATTATTGATCATTAGGGCGGGGGTTTGCCAGGATGTTTCTAGTTTTGCAACAAAATCTTAGCCTCTGATACTATACAAAAAGCAAAATACGAAGCAGGATAATTGCTCGCTCACTTCCGTAGCTTACCAGTGGTGGATAAAACATTTATGCTTTTGTGTTTTAAGCTGCTTAGCAGAGGTAAAATGGATGTTTCAAGTTCCTTTATCTTTCTTATTAATCAATAGCCTCGCTTTCTTATTTCCCTTTAATAAAATCACCCCGAAGTAAAGACTCCATGTCTGGAATTATGATTTGACCTCTGTCGTGAATTCCGCTGCACATGATGGAGTAAGACAACAGCAGAGCAGTTTAAGGGCTGCAGCTTTAGAAATCTCTAGTATGCCAGGCTTCAAAACATACCCAAACTATCAATTTCACCAAATATTTCTTAGTAAGTCTGATTTTCTGTGAAACAGCAAGAAAACAATGAGGAATAACTGTACAGATGAAACTTAAAAAACACATCGTCCCGTGGTTGCAACACAGGACTGGGAGTAAGAATTCTTTTCCTGGCTCTCCCATGTGACCAGGGGCCCTTTTATGGCTCTGTGCCTCCGTTTCCTCACCTGTAACATATTATTATTAGTGAGCGACAGACAGAACACAGCGTTTATGAGAGCAGGGCAGACTGAACGATCAGCTCAGTGGGATCCAAAAATCAATTTAATTGAGATGACTGTGCAGTGAAATGCACTTCAGTGGCCTACAAGACGCACTTGGTCTATTTAAACAAAACTCCCACACTGGTCCGATGCCCCTTTACAGCTGTTTGTGGGTGTGCACTGGTGTTTTGCTATGATAAGTTTCCCGTTGCTCAACGTTTTTGTTCACCCCACGCTAACCCCCTGCTCCTTTGGGGCTGCGAACGTGGTCAGATTTAGCTCAGGTTTATCAGCATTTTGGTGCAGGAGCAGGGGGCTGTGGTCGGAGCTGGGAGCAGGGGGCCAAGGCCAGGGACAGAAGTGCGGCGGGGGTTGGGGTGGGGCTGGGGCCCGAGTGGGGCTGCGTGGCACTCCCTCCCCACCTCCCGTGGGGGCTGGCCTGGTCCTCCCCCCCCAGAACGTTCCTCTGCACCCCCCGAGCGGGGGCACGCCCCACATTTTGGGGACCACTGATCTAGTCTGACCTCCTGCACATTGCAGGCCACAGAAACTCACCCACCCAAGACCCCTAACCTCTGGCTGAGTTACTGAAGGCCTCAAATCATGATTTAAAGCCTCGAGTTTTTCATTGCATTGTAGACATACCCTAAGTGTTCATTTAGCCAAGCCCTCAGGTAGGCAGGCCTTTCCTATCACATGCTGTAAAGTGAGGCCCAAATTCATCCATGTCTATTTAAGCTCTATGCACTGGAACCCCAGTTCTAGCTTAGGTACCAAATATGCCTCCCCACCCATTACCACAGTATCTGAGCACCTCACAATCTTTAATGTGTTTATCCTCCGAACACCCCCCGTGAGCGAGGCCAGTGCTATCATCCCCAACCAGTATTTCCAACCCCAAACATTCAAAATGAGAGAGTCCAGCCCTCCCCTTCCCACATCACAAGATTGGCTTCCAAAGAGTGAGGTTTATGTAGATATTTTTTAAAAAAATAAAGATTGGGTTCTTTTGATTTGCCTTCTGGCTCATCGTCCTTTAGGCTGCACTGGTTTCACGTTTTCTAGCTTTTCTCTGCCGCCAGGATTTTAAACGAAAGCTGAGATTCGGCTGCAATACCATGATTCCAGCAGCGGGGGCTTTAAGCAAGACGCTAAAGAGAGCTGGCAACCATGCAAAGAAGCCAAATCCATACAGGGAGTTTGTAGCAGAGCAGGGCATTGAAGCCAAG
The DNA here is from genome assembly GCF_015237465.2 of Chelonia mydas. Taxonomy (NCBI): domain Eukaryota; kingdom Metazoa; phylum Chordata; order Testudines; family Cheloniidae; genus Chelonia; species Chelonia mydas. The sequence goes on from NC_057849.1 coordinate 341,234,962, forward strand.
TTTCCTGAATGCTAAGCTGCCATGCTAATCACTGGGCTACCCTTACCGATCTGGCAGGAGGGGTCCAAGGACCTTCTGGAGGGTTAACAAGGGGAGCAATTCCACTGATGCAAAGGGAACTGTGCTAGGCCGAGATGGCTGTCTCCAGGTAGTGGCATCCTTACCTGCCAAGCAACAAGGAGCCCAAACTCATTGTCTAGATGACAGTATTACACACTCACACACACAACCCATCTCCCCAGAGTACACAACAGCAGCTGAAGAGGTAGCCCCAATGCCACCCTGGCATTTCCAGCTGGTCCCTCGTCCCTTTAAAGAGAAATCAGAAAGGCTTTAACAGCCCGGGGCATGACGTCGGGGCGTGGGCTGTCGGCGTTCCCCCTTCTGGACCCTGGCCTTCCATTCCGGGCTTTGTTTCACTTCGCCTCTTTGCCAGCCACAGGAACAGGTGTGGAAAGGTCGCCCCAAGCAATTAGGAGACGCAATGCTTTACAGAGCGGTTTACAGCCTGGCTTTTATTGGCTGAATGACGGGCGCGCAGCCCCCTTGGGGCAGAAGCCACAGCTGGTTCAGCACAGAACTCTGAGAATAAAGGTGATACAATCCATTCACAACACCAGCCGAGGCCCTGGCCACGAGTCCCCACAGACTATGGGGCTGGGGTTTATTCTGACACAGTGGGTACAAATGGCAGAGCAAGCCCCCCTCTCTTCCCAAATGGGAAAGCAAGTAGCTTTAACCTCTAAACAGAGTACAAGATGAAATGACTGCTACACACAAGGCTGGATCCTGAGCTCATCCCATTGGCTTCACGCCTGATTTCTATGGCCGAAATCCGAATCAGGACCACAGCTTGCCAGTTTACAACTAAAAGACGTGATTATCTCATTAAGAAATGTGTCTGAGCCCAAAGTCCAGGGATCAAGAGATGGACTGGGACTGGGATGGGGGTAAATTTAGCCCCTGGAGTTTTATTAACAAGGGCTAGCAGGGCAAACAATTCAATGTACAGCAATACTCTCTGATGCTCATTCCAAAACGGGAATAGTACTGTTCATATTTCTTTGTGACTATTTTGACGACCGCTAATGCCCTGGCAGATATATAAGCAGACAGACACACACCCCTTCCGACCTGGTGGATCTAAAGAACAAGGTTCTGATCAGTTCTTTCAGTCACAGCTCTCAACAGCCTGGGTCCAGGATATCTAAAAGATTATCTAGAGTCCAGCCTGAGGGCCGCCATCGACAGCTCTGGCCCTCAGTCACAATGGACCTGTTCACTGCACAGGTCTGGCTCATCTGTGCAGGAGAGGGAGCTTTCTTGGGAGGCCGGTCCCAGCCTGTGGAACAGGATGCCACATGATCGAAGAACCGCTGCCAAGCTCACTCCCTTCTTCCACCATGCCATCACTAACACACACAGCACAGCAGACATCACACAAAATAATCGGCATGCAATTTTCCACCTGGGAAAAGCAAAAGGAAAGAACCCCATGCAATCAATTCCAGGCAGGTGGCTTAACACATGGTTGGAAGGTGTTCAGATATCACAGCCATGGACTGCGGGCTAAGGAGAGAAGACGGTGCCCATGTTTAGCTGCTTTAATAAGATACAAGTCAGTACGCTACCTGCAGATTTCAGACCAGCCCATTCTTCATTCCGCCCACTGAATCCCGGTGCTGGCCATCACCCTAAGGAACATGCATTTATTCAGGAAACATCCATATCGCACCTGCCCAGTTCTGCTCTTGGTTCTCCATGGTGTTGCTCAATGCAGCAGCGTTAATTAAGCTGCAGGCTGATGCTGCTGACTCAAGTCCCCTGCATCAGCCTCTTGTCTGGCAGAGGCAGGATTTATAACTAGGGACACTGGGCTTCCGAGTTCAAATATCTCTGATGGGTCCAATGGGAAATCACATTAACAGCGCCCTAACCGGGGGGTGGGGGGAAGAGCGCGGCTGAAAGTAGGTCTTATTTATCAACACTCGTTCTGTGCAGAGGGCGAGACTGCGGGGTTTCACGTTGCCTTGGACAAGCCAACTGGGAGAAAAACTTTGCTCTGTGGCACTAGACAAGTCAAAGGGCGTTTTCCTGAGCAAGGGGTGAATCAAAACTGAAGACCAGATTGTGAAGCCTTCACTCTCAGGGGTGAGCATTTACTCACCTGAGTAGCCCCATTGAGGACTTCAATTAGGGCTACTTGTACCCCATTCCCTACCATTCCAGTCACAGTGCCCTCCCCCGACACACACTCTATATCTTTGAACCGCTGGATTCTGCAATGATGGGCAGTGAGGCTCCAAATGAAGGCCAACACACCTGGAAATAAGGGACCTCAAATGTTTTACTGACCACACTCAGTAGTGGATTACTCCCCAGGCCAATGGGGCCCATGGTCAGGGGCCCTGGCGAATTTGGGGGCCCCGAAAAAATCTCCCCCAGATGCGGCCCCGGGGCTGGAGGAGCTCTCGCTTGTCCAGTCTCAGTGGTGCAGTGAGGGGGCGGGGTGGAAAGGAGCGAGGCTGGGGCAGAGCCCCAGGGAAGGGGTGGAACAGGGTGCAGAAGGGGCGGAACGGGGTAGGGCTGTGGAGGAAGGGGCAGAACGTGGTGGGGTCGTGGGTGGGGTCACAGGTGGAAGGGGCGGAACGGGGGCAGGGCCACAGGTGGAAGGGGTGGGGCAGGGCCCCCTCACTTGCTCTGGCCCAGGGCCCCAGGAGACCTTGATCTGCCTCTGAACAAACTGCTCTGTCGGGAAACCAGGGAAACTGGCTGAGCAGCAACCAGCCCCACCTGGCCTCTACCATCCCTCACATGTGCAGGTCTGCTCCCCACCTCCACCGACACCTGCTCCCCATCAGCTCCCAACTCCCCACCCGCTCTCTGAGCACCCCAGTCCCACCTGCCCCCACCATCCGCCACCCCCTAGATCTACCCCAACCATCACCCCCACACACACCTGCCCCCACTCCCCTCAAAGTTTCCCCTTGAGCCCCCACTCCCGAGAGCTACCCCACTTGCCCACTCCCCAGCAGGTGTGGGGGGAGAGATGGGGGGGGTCTCACCGGGGGGAGAGCATGGGGGAAGGCACCACGATTGCCTCATCAATTATTGGGAGTGGACCATATCCACCCGGATTGAATTGGCCTCGTCATCACTGGTTCTCCACTTGGAAGGTAACTCCCATCTCTTCACGTGCCAGTGTATTTATGCCTGTATCTGTAATTTTCACTCCCTGCATCTGAAGAAGTGGGTTTTTTACCCATGAAAGCTTATGCTCAGATAAATCTGTTAGTCTCTAAGGTGCCACGGGACTCCTCGTTGTTTTTGTGGCTACAGACTAACACGGCTGCCCCTCTGATACGAGCTACATGAGATGTATTCAAGTCAGTAGGGCCTGCTGAAATTCACCCTACGGTATTTAAGGAACTAGCTGTACCGATCTCAGAACCATTAGCGATTATCTTGGAGAACTCACGGAGGACAGGTGAGGTCCCAGAGGACTGGAGAAGGGCAATCATAGCTCCTATTTCTCAAAAGAGGGAAAAGGAGGACCTGGGGAATTACATCCCGGTCAGCTATTGATAGATGTGATGTATCTTCCTTTTAGTCAGGCTTCTGACAGTCTCACATGGCATTCTCATAAGCAAACTAGGGAAATGTGGCTAGATGAAATTACTGTAAGGTGGGCGCACACATGGTTGGCGGACCGTATTCAAAGAGTAGTTACCAATGGCTCGCTGCCAAGTGGAAGGATGTATCTAGTGGGGACCTGCTCGGGTCTGTCCTGGGTCTGGTACTATTCAACATTTCCGTTCATGACTCAGCTAATGGAGGGGAGAATACGCTTATAAAAACTGCAGATGTCACCAGGCTGGGAGGGGTTGCCAGCACTTTAGAGGGCAGGATTAGAATTTAAAATGACCTGGACAAATTGGAGAATCGGTCTGAAATCAACAAGATGAAATTCAGTAAAGACAAGTGCAAAGTACTTCACCTAGGAAGGAAAAATCAAATGGGGAATAATGGGCTAGGCAATAGTACTGCTGAAAATGATCAGGGGACTCTAGTGGATCACATATTGAATATGAGCCAACGTGATGCAGTGGCAAGAAAGGCTAATATCATTCTGGGGTGTGTTAGCAGAAGTGTCATATGTAAGACACGGGTGGTGATTTGGCACTGGCGAGGCCTCAGCTGGAGTATTATCTCTAGTTTTGGGTACCACAGTCTAGGAAAGATGTGGAGAAATTGGAAAGCATCAGAGGAGAGCAACAAACGTGATAAAAAATTTATAATTAGGTGAGGAAAGGTTAAAAAAACCTGGATCTAGTTAGTCTTGAGAACAGAAAACTGAGGGGCGACCTGATAACAGTCTTCAAATATGTTAAGGGCTGTTAGAAAGAGGACAGTGATCAGTTGTTCTCCATATGCAGTGAAGGTAGGACAAGAAGCAATTGGGTTAATCTGCAGCAAAGGAGATTCAGATTAGATATAGGAAAAACTTTCTTACTCTAAGGTTAGTTGAGCTCTGGAGCAAGCTTCCAAGGGAGGTTGTGGAATCCCCATCACGAGGTTTTTAAGTACAGGCTAGACAAACACCTGCCCAAGATGGTCTGGATTTATTTGGTCCTGCCTCAGCACAGGGGCTGGACTAGATGATATTTGAAGATCCCTTCCAGCCCTCCATTTCTATGATTCTCTGATTAAGGTAATCTAGTCTGTCATCCTGCATACCCAGGGCAGAGAACCTTCCCCAGAGATTCCTGCATAAACCGCAGTAACTTGTGGTGGAATCTGAACTACACCTGTTGCTACTAGGATAGTTTTTTGGAGGGTGGGGGGTGTTTCATTGTCTTTGGTGAGATGTTTCCCTGCCCAGGGATACTGCAGCTGTACCAGCCCTTCCATGCTCACAATGGTACTGCTGAGCAGAAACACAGACCAACCTTTGCCAGTTTTAAGCTCCTAAATCCTTACTTAGATACCCACATGTAAATGGCCTGATTTCCCCACTGTGCTGAGCATTCACAAATCCCACTGACGTCAATGGGAGCAGCAGGTTCTCAGCCCCTTTGGAAATCAAGGCAGTTTCACCCAGGTAAATGAGTAAGGAGTCCCTGCCATGATCAGTCAGTTTCAGGACCAATGGAGTAAAGCACGGCAGAGCCCGATCCTCCGTTCAATTGCTGGTGATGCTCCATTGGCTTCAATAACGTTACTTCTGATCTATAAGGATGTAAGGGGTGGGGACTCAGGCATGTAGCATTGAAAGGCTATCGGTATAATGGGAGGAATGAACAAGAAAGTAAACCCTAAGCAGATAATAAGGGGATGAGTTAATCCTTTTCAAACCCCACTTTCTTTGTCTCTGAGGCTCATCAAAGGATTTATCCCATAACCAATCAGATATTTGATCTATCAAGCACAGTAACCCATCTCTGGGCTTGCCATGGCTAAGTGACTTGGCCAGGGTCACCCAGAAAGACTGTAGCAGGACCAGTAATTGAACCTCGGTTTCTAGAGTCCTACTCAATTGTCTTAACCACCAGACCAACCTTCCTTGAAACAGCTCAGTCTAACTGGAGACACATAAAGGGGCCTGATTCTCAGAGGGCAGGTGCTCAGCACTTTCTGAAAACCAGGTTCCATATTTACAAAAGTTCAGGTACCTTTTTCTTTTGTAGCTTTGGTCTGCAGCGCTGCACGCGCTGGTTTTAGCTGAAAACAAAAGCCCAGGAGGCTGCATGAGCAACTCTTCTCAGGATGTTCCAGAGGCTGGAATGTTCACTAGGAAAGTTGGTCCGGGGAGATTTCTATCTTGATTGGCACCTCAGAGACGCCCGAGTAGGTTCTGAGAACCAGCCAAACTCCTGGATGCTTCTCTTATCCCAAATGAACTGAAGGTCTTTGAATCTTGTGAGTGTCGCTCATCACACGATAGAACCAAACTTCCACAAACCCCTCCTTGCCTAAGGCTCCTTGGCATAAAGCCCCCCAGCAATTCTAGCGACTTTATCCTGGGTTGTGTTGACTTTGCTCTGTGTTGCCTTTTGTTATCATCAAAGCAGCTCCTCATTCCGGTAGCTAGCTGGGCTCTGGAAGGCAGGGTCTCTGGAATTCGAACCCCATCTCTAAATCTTTCTGTAGCCTGGGGCAAGTCTCATAACCTCGCGGCCTCCATTTCCCCAGTCTGTCACGTGAGGACAGTAATACTTCCTCATCTACCACAAATGGGCTGAGCTGAATATTGGTTAATAAAGGCCAGATCTACCACTGATGCAAGTGAATTAAGTCAGTGGCATTCACCAGGGATAGATTTTGCCCTGAATGTCTGCAAATACAGGGAAGAGACAAAGAGCCAGTTTTGTAAAGGTATAAAGACTCAAATAGGAGCCGAGGTGCTTTTAAAAATCCCACTAGGTGCCTATCTTCATCGTTAGGGGCCTAAATACCTTTAAAAATCTGGCCCAGCGTGCTAAGTGTTAGTGCAATGTCTCTTGGTTCCAAGCAGGAGAGTTCGAGCAAAGCATATGTGTGTCTGTGTGTACTCTGTACGGTCCTGGAGTTTGCAACAGCTCCTCTTCTTGGTGTGACTCTTAATAGCCAGCTTTTTTTCTTTTTTTTTCTGAATGGGAAGGGACATCTCAGCCCGTGACGTTGCCAGCTCCTTCTGATTTCATTTTAATGAAATCATGTCCAAATGAAGGCGCCGCGGCTGGAGTTACGATTCAGACCCCGTGATCACTCATTTTTATATATACACAAGGGGGGGGGGGGGAAGCGTTTCCATAGAGAGAAAAAATATCGCAGCCCTCTTAATAACAATAAAAGAAAAGGCAGGATACAGAAGTTCGGGCTAATGTTCCTGATATATTTCTCCTTACTCTGAGACGGCGGCTTGCAACAGTGAGCTCTCTCCCTCCTGAGCACAGAAGACCTACAGGTGAGTGCATTGCTTGGAATTCATTTATTAAAGAGCAACCAGCTTTGTTTGCAACGAAGTTTAAATATTTCAGTGCTTCTCCTAGGTGCTTGGGTCCCTGCTGGGCGCCACATTTCTATGCAAAAGGAGAGAAGCATTCTATCAAAAAGCAGTCTAGGAAACTGTATTTAAGAGACAAAAATGACTCTGTCTTTTGAGTTACTGAGGCAAAGGATCAGCTAAAGCACCGGCTGGAGTTTTCAGAGTTAAACTGACTAGCTCCAGGGATAGGGGAAAGAGGTGGGATTGACATTTTTCAAGAGTTATCTCCAGGGAGGGGGACAAAAAATGCTGTTTCTAAAGACAGAATGGGAAAGCAAGACAGAGTCAGCCCCCACGGCTAAAGTCAGTTTTGTGCATCAGCAACGAAATGGGCCATTTGAAATGTGCAGTTGGTTTATTAGTTAGCAAAGTGGAGGTGTCTGTGGCTGAGATCCAAATGTGTAATATTTGATCTTTCTGCGACTACTTTCGATGGGAAGCCGAGCTGTGCAAATCAGATCCGTCTCATTAGCTCTAGCTGAAGTCTTTGTTACAGGGGGACACCAATAAGTCAGAAAAAGCTTTATTCCCAACTTGCTTGACCTGCCTTGCACGTCTGCTTCACGTTTCCTCCTGTCTTTAATAGCTAAGAGGCAGGTGTAGGTCCCCAGCTAGTGTAAATTCTGATAGCTCCAATTGTCTGTAGCTTTTCTATATAATGTCTGTAAATTATCCACTGGAGCTATGACAATTTATCCCAGCTGAAGATGTGCCCCTAAAGGCACCTGTGGATCACGTCTCGTAAATGTCATCATCAGACTCAATCCAAGACTCTTCGGAAACTGGTTTGCTGCTTCTTTCGGCTGAATTCCACATTTCTTTGGTGACAGTTCCAGGGAGCAAGTCTTTGTAAGGGTTACCAGTGCACTAGGATTCTCAGGTACAAGAGACACAACAGGATGGCTACCAAAAGGTATTTTTTGCAGTAGCCAAGCAAAGGGAACTCATTAGCCAGGCCATCGGCAGTGTATTGTGTTGAGACTTTGCCTTGATTGAATTTTTTTATGATATTAATCCCACGTCTGGGCATCTGAAAACCAACGATGCTTTGGGGCATGTTTCATTTGCTTTTTTTTATGTTCTGTGGTCCCCGTTGCCAATGACAGCTCCCAGGAAGCCCCCAAAGAGTTTTCAGAGATGGGGCAAGCTAGTCCAGTCATCGCCTGACCTAGGGCCAGACTTTCCATTATCAGATGATGGTATAAAGAGTGTTGCGAACTGATTTGATAGTTAATTGTGCAGGGCTCAGAGAGATGCAAATTGTCTGACAGATTCGCACTGATTAGCGGAATATCATCCCTGGAGACAACTTTAGAAGGGGCTCGATTAGTTCTTAATCACAGCTGGGTGTTTCCAAACGAAATCTGAACAACACAGCTGTCAAAACGGTAGCTCGTAATAATCCAGAGCCAATAGCCCTTGACACTAACAGAGCACAGGGGGCCAGATCTTCAACAGGTGGAAATCTATTGTAGAGCAACACGGATTTCCACTCACTGAGGAGCTGGGCCCATGTATTTATAGGGGAAAATAAGCAGGATGTGGGTCTTTGCTGAGATCTATTCAGGCAAGTGCAGGCTGATGAATCCTGTAGGGCATATGGTTTAAAACCTATCAAAACTCCATCTATCTGACTCCAGCTCATGTGGCCAAGTTTATTGGTGCAATCGATTACTCCGGGACAGCAGCGCGAGAGCAGTGGGCGTCAGAGAAGAGGGAGAACGGAAAGCCACTCTTACAAAACAGCCCCCCCCCAATAGTCCCTGTCCCTCTGGCAGGAAGTTAAAATAACTTTTGAAGGGTATCCTGCCTCCCTGTTCCCAGGGCTGGGGAGTGAAATGCCAGGTCAAAGGCTGTATCTCAGATGTGTGTGTGTGGGGGGGGGGAGGTTATCGGCCTATTAACGTTTCATGGCAGAGTTTAAGTCCTGATTTTGCAAGGCGCCGAGCGATTCCTAGACACTCTCCCCTGCCATTGACGAGGGTGCTGAACATCTCACAGAATCAGGCCCACAGTGCAACCAAAGCAAGAGGCTGATCACACAAGCTTGAGCCAGGCAAAGCGCTGGCAGACACGGGGCATGCCACAATCCTGACCTGTGGGCACACAGCTCAGCCTTCACACCTCAGTCCTGCCCCGGTGCTATTCCAGCCCTGAGGCCCCCCCCCCCTTGAGCTGGGCCTTGGGACCCACGATCAGCGCAGGCTCTCCCGGTCCCTCGGCAGCCAGAGGACTGGGAGCGGGGCAGCAGGAACCTTTTTCTGATTAAAAGAGGAAGGCGGCAGAAGGGTGGAGAATGAGCAGAGCCCCTTGGAGAGGGTGGAGGGGAGAGTGGTGGGAGCCACCAGCTAAGGACAGGAATGGGACTGAAAAAACCAGCAGCCCCTCTGTGCCAGGCAACCCTCACTCTTGCTCAGACATATGCAGCCACGGGGCCTCAGACCTAACCATGTCCACATGTGCATTGTAGGCTCGGGCCGGCGGGTCTCACCTGGCCTGAGCAGAGGTTGCCGGTTGTTCTGAAATGGGCCGCACTGAGAGGTGGCTCCCGGATGAGGAATATGGGTCCTGGGTCCTCTAAGCCGACAGACGCGCCGCATTCTGCAGAGAGACAGGGTGAAATATTATGGCTAGTTCTGTTGACTCCAACGGGTGCACACGCATGCTCAGCGTTATACACAGGCCTACGTTCTCCGCTGGATCCGGGCCCAGTTCAGAGCTCCACTTCCATTCTCCAGCCGCCTGTCCTCCGAAGCACGGCAGGCTGTTACAGGCAGACGCCTGGTTCCTTCACCATTGTGCCTGGCACATTGCCCCGAGGAAACAAGTGAGAATGGCAGCGAGCAATGACAGGCCTCCTTGTCCAGCAGGCCTGTCAAGCTCAGTGGGTGGTGGGTGTCTCCTGCACCATAAGTGAGACCCAAACTGGTCCATCACACTCTTCCAGGAGTCAGGAAGGTGCTTCCTTTTCGCCCAGCCACTAGGAGTCTTCCTGAGCTGATCTCAGCTGAAAGGGACCCTTTTAGTAGTTGAGCCATGACTGTCCTCAGACAGCTTTCCAGTCCAGCTATATAGCATGGACCTGTTCAAAGCCACCGTGAGCCCATAGGACCTGGCCAGACCTGACGCCAGAGCAGGGCTGTGCTAACTGGAGAGACGAAAAGGCCTCTAGAGACCTACAGACTCATCATTGTCTTGGATGCCTGATTTCATAGAGGCCAGAAGGAACCATCAGATCTCCTAGTATGATCTCCTGTCCCAGGCTGTTACATTTCACCCAACTACCCCTGTATTGATCCCAATTACTTTAATTAAATTCAAGCATTTCCATCCTCAAGAGGCCAAATTGTGTGCCAGAGCCACAGGAGAGACTGAGGTGTTACCATGCCAACAGGCCCTGCAAAACAAGGCTCCATCCCAAAGCGCTCATAACAGACAACCAATACCCGCACCATTTCCGTGTTGCTTTATGCCTTCAAAGCACTACACAAACATTAACTAGTCCCCAACTCAGTCCTTGGTCCAGGGGAAGTGACAATTACAGGCAAGTATCAGCGTGAGGAGCATGTCTTCCCTTCTGAGCACGTTCACGTTGGCAACCATCGTGAAAATATAGAAGCCTGGAAAGTTCCAGAATGAGCTAGCATTTCTGCCACCAGCCACTGAGTTACCCTCCGATAACAGCCATAGCCTTAACTCTGCCCCGGTGGAGACAACAGCTGCCAGACCTCACACGCGGGGAAATGGAGAAACGTTGCACTGCACAGCTCGGTCCTCGGGAAGAGCAGGTAAAAATACCGCTGCAGCCGTTGGCCTGAAAAAAACGTCCTTCAGAGCTCTCTCGGCCGCAGATCCCTTGTCCAGGCAGCCCTCCCCAAAATACTAGAGGGATGCATGCTCTAAAAACCACCTCCAGCTCACAGTTAGGATGAGCAGAGGGCAAGTGTGAAAAATCGGGACAGGGGGTGGGGGGTAATAGGTGCCTATACAAGAAAAAGCCCCCCCAAATTGGGACTGTCCCTATAAAATCGGGACATCTGGTCACCCTACTCACAGTGGACTATGCATTCTGCGCCAGTGGCCAGCGTCAGCAGGCCCAGGGCAGGCGCCCTGTGCTTTCTTCATTAACAATCCACAATCACTTTATATTTTCTCAAGGTATCGGGCGTTTTTAAAACCATTTTCACAACACTGTGGGCCCTATCCGCCATTGCCTTCTGCTTTGTGTCGTTATTTACACCTGCGCAAAGTGGGGGGAGAATGAGACCAGCTCCAGATGGTAGTCTGGTGCACCACTTTGCACCCATTTTGCACATGTGTAAATGACTATGTTATAGTAGACCACCAGAGCTACTATAGCTAAAATTGAGACCAACTTTCTGGTTAAAGCTCAGCTTTCCTAAGTGCTCTAATATTTGCATGGTGACTCAGATTGCCTTGTAATTTGGGGAGCACCATGGGGGCACTGGCTGGGGTCAGTGATCCAAATTTGGGATCATTTGATCCAGGGGTTTCTGAGATACAAAGTGCAAGGCAGTTTTCTATGCAGTTCTGTATGCAAAGTCACCCATCCAGACAGGAATTACAGGGCCATTCCTCCACCCCGTACACATTAATTATTATCAACCTCCACAGTGACTCTAGCCATTAGTACCCTGGGATTTACCAAACAGGGAACAATTTCAAACAACCATCCAGGCCAGATGTTCTTGGACAAGAGTTGGGTGTTTTGTCCATAAATCAAATCGACAACTTCGCTCTCATTCTCTTAGATGACTTCTTTCACTCAAAAGACGTTCAGCTGAACCACCGACTTCCTTAAGACCAAGCCTGGCAGTGATGTTACACAATGCTTTCTAAACCCAGCTGAGAATACTACAGCCTCGCAGCTCTAGGGGGCAGAGTTAAGGTTATCGGTGTTTTGTGAGCGTGACTGTGGCTTGTTATGGAAGTGAAACCTCAGCATTGAAATTCCTGGGGTGCTTACTTTATTTTATTAACTGTAATGCACTGGAAAGGTGAGGCCCGCTCAATACACTGGGATGGGCTTGCAGATTTAAACACCCTGCAAGAAAGTTTTTTGTATGGGAATTTCCTTAGTTTTTTAAATTGTCCTACTGAGGGACTGGAGGGAGCAGTGGGCTTGGAAATGGGGGGGGATTCTCCCTCCCTTTCCCCTGACTCCCTACTGTCTGTGGGGAGGGGAGCGTTCCCATGCACAGCCCAAGAGGGGAGCCCCTCTCTGGCAGACCTTAGGATGTGTGCAGGGTGGGAACCATCTCAGGTCTTAAAGGTGGGGATGAGGGGAGCAGGAGGATTGTTGGGGGCACATATCAAGGGGCATTCCCCACTTCCTTCCTGTGCGTCTCCTCAGGCCCGATTCCTGTGGAGCTTAGAGGGCACCCAGGAGGAGGGCTCTGCTTGGATAAGTGTACCAGCCTCCTGGCAAGCCCCAGAAGGCTACTTGAAAGGTGCTCCAGCTTCACCTCCCATGGGTGGGAGGAGGCTCTCTGAGGCCCACCTCAGAAACCTTTTGGGGTACCTCAACCTTCCCCACACAGACGGGAAGAGGATCAGGGGGTCCCGCATGAGCCTTAGGTGGCTGGCAGAGGGGCCCCCAGCCTCCACCATTCTGAAGATTCTCATCCAGGGCCGCACCTTTGTCTGAATTTGGCCCATTATGGGGACCAACCCTAGCTGGGGATCTGACATGGCTCATAATGCCCCCATCCGGTGGGGGCTGGCTGGGAGGGACCCCAAGGATCCGCTGGAGACTTAGGCAGACCAGCTAAGATAACAGGTGTGTGGAATGGGTGGGAAGGCCACAGCACATGCCCTAAGGCCCAGAGTAAGGCCTCCACGAGCCCTTAATGGGGCAGAGTGGACCTGCTGGCTTCCCCATCCTCTTTTTCTCCACTGGCCCCTGCTTAGCCCTCCCCATTCCTGTGCCCAAAGCCACGGCCCTGGCCACTGGAGATCACTCAAGCCTGGTCAGGTTTGGGGCACATTAGCTGCAGGGCGCCAGGTAGCGGTCAGCAGGGCTGTCTGTGCTGTACCTGTTCTGTGACTGGCTCCCGTCTGCGGGGCTGTCCCCCTGGTTCCCTCCACCAGCCCTAAATATCAGGGGAGGCTTTATATTCTAGGCTCTCTGATATTGCGATCTTGAATTGAAAATCCAGCTGCCCCCCTCCAGCCCTGCAGCAAGTCACACAGAGTTTGAGCCGGGTGAGTGACCCACGGGACTGACAATAGAGGATCTAGCCAGACTGCGTTGGACACCTGCTTTGGACCCACAAATGAGGCTCTCTGCAGGATTATGGCCGCGTTGGTCCCAGATATTAGAGAGACAAGAAGAGCGCTGTGGGAGCTTGGCAGAGTGCCTCTCACACCAACAGAGGTTGGCCCAGTAAAAGCTATTACCCCACCCACCTTGTCTCTCCTTGGGTCTGTCTACACAGCAAAGACAAACCCGTGGCCAGCCCGTGCCAGCTGACTCGGGCTTGGGGGGCTCTTTTGTTGCTGTGTAGACTTCCGGGCTCGGGCTGGAGCCTGAGCTTTGAGACACACGCACACCTCGCAGGGTGCTAGAGCCTGGAAGGCTAATGAAACATCTCTACAGCCCAAACCCTGTGAGCCTGGGCCAGGCGCGGGTGCCTAGTTGCTGTGTAGACATACGGATAGGGGCTCTGTCGCTTACTGCTTAGCCTGCAGGGTACTGAAATACCCACTAGGGGGAGCCTGTGGCTCACAAAAGGTAGCACACACAAGGGTCTCTGCACACCGCTTTGTTCTGTGTCAGGATCTAAAAGGTCGATATTGGTACAGTGGAAAAGCCAAGCTTGGCGGTTTTGAGTCTGCAGTGTGGTATAGTAGCTAGGGAATATTACAATCTCGTGTTTTTCATTAGTAGATCTCAAAGCACTTTATAAAGGAGAGCAGTGTCATTGTCCCCATTTTACATATGGGGAAACTGAGGCACAGAATTTACCCCAGTTCACCCAGACAGCCAGTGGCAGAGCTGGGACAAGAAGCCAAGACCCCTGAGTCCCAGGCTGGTGCTCTAGCCACTAGATCACACGACTAGTTCCTAGCTCCCAGGGTGTGACCTTGGGCAGCCGGGCTGAAGGGTCTTTGAGATAGGGACTGTCTTTTCATTCTGTGTGTGTACAGCGCCTGGCACAGGGAGCCTGGATCGGAGCCCCTAGGCTTTGCCGTAATATAACTACATCCCCCTGCCCCTTAATTGCCTCGTCTGTAAAACTGGCACCAGCTCTTGTAAAATGCTTTGAGGGCATCCTAAGAAAGGTGCCATCCAAGAGCTACAGGTTGGAATAGTGGGGGGAAATATTAGCTGAATAAGGCACTTTTCTAAAGAGAAGGTGAGTGTCTGCGTGTCCGTCCCTGTGGGTCTGTGTGTGCCTCCGTGACGGTCACTGCATGCTTGTAGGATCCCTCGGCCTGCTTCCTCCCTGGGACAATGCTGCCCTGGAGCCGGCCGGGGTGCGGTGCTAGCGATGCCTTTGTACAGCGTTGCCAGAGCATTCGGCTGTTTACCTATTTGGTCCCAGGTTCATTCACAGCCTTGGATCATCCTCCTGGCTGCAGGGGCGAGAGAGCTGGCCACAAAACAAGCAATCTGCCCCGTTCCCTTGTGACACGTCCCGTGATGTAACAGCGCGTCACACCGCCAAAGAAAATCCCCAGCCCTCTAGCTACCGACTCGTCACTCAGGGCAGCGACCCAACGGGAAATTGCTCCTACGCTTTTGCTGGCTCGTTATAATTGTCATGGATGACTGGATGGAATAGATTAGATAAGAGGGAATGGCTAGCGTCATTTGGAACAGTGGAATTCATAGATGCTAAGGCCCCTCTCATACACTGCGAAGCAATGGTTGATGGGTGCGTCAGGCCAGTGACCGCACCAGGACCTTTGAGCATCCACAGCCAGACAATGCGTTGTCACCGTGATGGTGTCTAGGAGGCCGTGCTGTTAGAAATGCCAACTCTTCATCCCTCCACATCTCCTTTTGCCAACACTGGCTTGTTCCCTATTGTGTATTCCTCCATCCTATTTCAAATGGCTCCGTCGGTGGAGTTTCCATTATTAATAACAACCCCTAGCTCTTATGCAGCACTTTTCATCAGTAGATCTGAAAGCGCTTTACAAAGGAAGGCAATATCATTACACCCACTGTATAGATGGGGAAACTGAGGCACAGAGCAGGGCAGTAATATTCCCATGGGCCGCCCGGTGGCAGAGTCAGGACTAGAAACCAGGTCTCCTGAGTCCTGTGCCAGCGTTTTTCACGCTAGCCAGGAAAACAACTAGAATCCATGGACGGGAGGGGGGGCGCCCTTCAAGTCGCGGGTTTACCTGGGATGTCCCAGGCAAACAAAGTTTGTGAACAGTCAAAAGGAGTGCCAGACCTGCTGGGACCTCCCTGTTTCTCCACTCGGTCCGGCTGCAGCAGGTTTCCTGCCTGCCGTGAATGGCTCGTTCTCTGGCCTCATCTTGAGAGGTGCCGAGCACTCAGAACTCCTCTTGACTTCAAAGGGAGTTGGGATGCCCGGCCCCTCTCAGGAAGAGCCGACCCGAGGAGGAGAAACCCTTCCAAACCAGGAAGAGAATGCGCAGCAGAGCCGCGAAAAGGCAGGTGTTTCACAGCCTCCCACTAGGTTAGGCTGGCTTGCTGGGGCAGACCTACTGCAGCCACTTTCCAGGCCTCCTCTCCCCAGATACTGGAGCTCCGGGCAGGGGGAACTGGGTGTGATTCTGTGGCCTGGGTTATACTGGAGATCAGCTGAGATGGTTCCTCCTGGCCCTAAACTCTGTGAATATCTGGGCTCCCAAGCGCGGACCGGGTCACAGGAGCAGTGAGTCTGGGAGTCTCACTCCAGGCCCAGAGTTTGCTCAGCTCACAGAGGATACGTCTCCACGGCCCACTGAGCCTGGGCTCTGACTCCGGTTGGTGCCCCAGCCCCCTTCCTCCTACACACAACTCAGTCTGACGCGGGTCAGCAAAGCACGCAGGACCCTGGCCCTAGGAACTTGCTGAGGGCATGGGCCAGAGACCAAGTGATTCAGGGCCGAGCCCGGTCGTTTTGCAGTGTGAACACAGCTCAAACCACAGCCCTGAACCAGAAGGTCTGTATAATACACTATGGACCCGGTTTACAACGCAGTGTGGATGCTCAGGCCCAAGCTTGGAAACAGTGGGTACGTCTACACTGCAGTAACACACACAGCACAGCTGTGGCTGGCCTGGGTTAGCGGGTTTGAGCTTCGTGGTGGGTCTCAGAGCCTGGCCTCCAGCCCAAGCCCAGACCTCTATAGTGCAATTTTCAGCCCCGCGGACCTGAGCCCTGCAAGCCTGAGTCGCTTGACCCAGGCTCTGCGGCTCGGTGCCGCGGGCTTCTCATTGCAGTGTAGACGTACCCACTCTGGCCACAGGTCCCAGAGCCCCAGGCTAGTATGCAGTATAGACACAGGCACCGACTTCCAATGTGCCGGGGGGGTGCTCGACCCCCTGGCTCTGTCCCAGGCCTTGCCCCCTACTCCACCCCTTCCCTCAAGTCCCCACTCCCACCCCGCCTCTTCCCGCCGCATTCCACCCCCTCCCCCGAGTGCACCGCGTTCTCACTCCTGCCCCTTCCCCAGCCCCCAGAGCCTCCTGCATCCTGCAAAACAGCTGATCATGGCGGGCGGGAGGCATGGGGAGGGAGGGGGAGGCGCTGATCGGCAGGGCTGATGGGGGGCTCCCGAGGGGTGCTCCAGCCCCAGCGCCTATGAATATAGACGTATCCAGTGTGATTGTCAGCCACCCCCTCCTAGAGGAGCAGCAGCTCAGGAAGGGAACTGATCACGACATGCCATCAGAAAATGGTGTTTGGGCAAAACCAACATTTGTCGTGAAATGACGTCGATGTCAAGGACGTATCATTGAGAAAAAAGGGCGGGGGGAGGGGTAAGTCGAAATGTCACCTTTCGGCACAGA
This sequence comes from Chelonia mydas, assembly GCF_015237465.2. Taxonomy (NCBI): domain Eukaryota; kingdom Metazoa; phylum Chordata; order Testudines; family Cheloniidae; genus Chelonia; species Chelonia mydas. Next base: position 341,251,986 of record NC_057849.1, read on the forward strand.
AAGTTTTGCTTGTTCATCCTGGAACAACCTTCGTTTTGAAGTTTACTGTCCCTTTAAATGGGTGTAATGGAACCATTTCAAATGCACTGATGGGGGAAAATGGGCCCTTGGCTGCAGGAAGTGAGGGAAAAGTTGAGGGTGGCCAAGGACCTGCATGGTCTGGAGAGCCAGAGAGCAACAACTAAACCTTTCCACTGGCCCCGCATGAAGATTTTTTCAGAATTTCATTCCCCCCGCCCCCAAATTTTAGCTTTTTGTCTTCGCTTGCCATAGGAAATCCATCCGCCGGCGGGCTCGCCTCTGGAATGACGTGGGATGAGACGGCTGTGTGGCAAGGCAGGGCTGAGGGGGCTTGGGGATGTTAGCGCTCCATCAAACCTCTGTGGGGACACGGTTATACAGCCCCTGCCTGCCCTAGACACAGTGCGGTCCTTAGCGGCCATTTTGTGGTCAAGCCAAGGTGACTCAGTCAGGGTGAGCGTTGTTGGTGTTAGTCAGCTCCCGATTTCGAGGGGCCCTGGCTCCCGATTTCTGACTAGTCAAGGTCGGCAATACTGGGGTTTATAGTCAGATGCACTCTCAGGGCTGCAATAGATGGGTTGCCAACACCGCGTGGGGTTTCCTATTGATATAGGAACCTATGTTGCCACTGGGATTAGCTAGCGCCATGGACGCATGCCTAGTGGGCTTCGATGGGCTGGACGTGCTTTTTCGAAAATCGACATTTTGAACCAGCTTTGAGTTGGTCGGGGGGTAGGGGGGGGGCTTAGAAGGTGATGCCTGGGAAGTCATATGGAGCACAGGGGGGCCACGAGGAAGAAGGATGGGAGGTGACCATGACTTTCTGACAACCCTGTGGCAGTGTCCCAAGTAATACTGCGGGAGCTGTTATAACAGCTGTTGTGTCCCACCCCAGAGGCAGCTGCATTACAGCACCAATGCAGCAAAGCAATCCTTATGTATGAATCGTCTGTAGGTCTGCAAAGCATCAGGTCTCCGGTTCAGCATGTACAATTAGAGGCCACTTTTCTAAAGGCGGGTCTTAGCGACCCACCCAAAATTACAGAGGGAACCCATGGGTGTGGCACCATGGAACACAGGGGGGCCTGATGCCCAATCCCCTGCTCTAACCAGAGATGACTGGTACCTGCTGATGGGGGGGCACAATTTAAAGGTTCACCCCCCCCAACAACTTGAGTCACCCCCCCCCCCCCCCCCCCGCAGGCTCACACTCCTCCTCTTACCCTCAGGGGCCCCTCCCTGCAGCTCCCAGCTGTTTGCGGCTTCCTCTCCCCGTGGCTGCAGCTTGCGGCTTGCCAGCTGCAGGAGCTACTGCACAAGGAGGGGGCCGGGTCGGCAAACCCTGGCAGAAATCTCGGGGGCACACGACCCTGCATGCCCCCCGCCCCATGCATCGCCTCTGCACTAGACCATACTTCCTCCTAGTTGTGGGAATAGAACCCAGGAGTCCTGATTCCCCATCCCCTGCACTTACCACTAGACACCTCCTCCAAGATCTGGACATCCCAATCCCCTCCCTTATCACCGGACTATTCCGCCATCCGCAGAGCTTTCTCGTTTCCCTGGGGGTGCTCGACCCCCCACCCCACCCGAGACCCCGCCCCCCACTCCATCCCTTCCTCCAGGCCCCACTCCATCTCTTCCTGCCCCATTCCACCCCTCCCCGGAGCGTGCCCTGCCCTCTCCTCCCGGGCGCCTCCCGCCTGCCACTGAACAGCTGATCTGTGGTGGGCAGGAGGCACTGGAAGGGAGGGAGCGGAGCTGATCGGCAGGGCCGCCAGCGGGCAGAAGGTGCTGGGAGGGGCCGGGGGGGGGGGAACAAGCTGATCGGTGGCCTGAGGAGACACCGTGATTAATACAAATGACCCTCACCTACGTTTCTACCTTCCCTGCCTTCTCTCCCTCTCCTGAGCCTCAGGGGGGAACCATGTCGCCCACCAGACTCATGCTGCTGCTCCTGATCGTGTGCGCCGCACGGATGGGCCTGTCCCTCAAGCTGTACAAAGCCGAGTCCCTCTTCAGCTGCCTCAACGCCGCCCTCTCGGAGGCCGAGAAGAGCCGCCCGGAGGAGAACCCCCTCCTGGACAAGAGGAGTTTCGGCTCCCTGCCTGGGAAGGAGGCATCCTCGCAGCAGGAGGAAGAGGAGGAGGCGGAAAAGGAGAAAAGGACGTTCGCAGGGGACGCCCGATACAAATACCTCTCGCAGGCGCAGCTCAAGGGGAAGATGTACCAGAACCGGGCCAAGACCGACCGGCGCACCAAATTCACCCTCTCCCTCGACGTGCCCACCAACATCATGAACATCCTCTTCGACATCGCCAAGGCCAAGAACTTGCGGGCAAAGGCCGCCGCCAACGCCCACTTGATGGCGCAGATCGGGCGGCGGAAGTGAAGGGGGCGCGGGGGGGGGTGGAGCGGAGCGGGGAGCGAACTTGTGGGTGAGGTAGGGCTGGGTGGGCCGGGGAGGGAGGTCGCCATCGGGGGCTTCAGCCCACCCCTCCTGGGGCTGCCCAAATGAAACTGTATAAAAGTGCGGTCTATTTTTGATCCTTAAAGCTGCATAACATTCAGATCGATCTCTCTCTCTCTTTCTCGCTCTGAACTTTTCCTCTCCTCAGAGCCCTGACCGCTTCCCGCTTGCTCCCTGCTAGGAGGAGGCAGATGGGGGTTTCACACCAGGGGAAGGGGATGTCTGGCTTCCCATAACACGGGCCCCGATTAAAGCAACAGTCTCTCAAGTTTCCAATTCTTTCCTTTCCTTTTCTCTCGTTCAGGCCTAGCTTGGCAAATAAAGCTCCACGGGGCCTTGTCCTTCAAGCTATAGAAGAGACTGCAAAGGTTAAAAAGGGGATTTGTTACTGAGGCTCTGGGACCCAGACAAGACCCTGTAACCATCCCTGGCTCTCCAAACACAGCCCGTGTTGCCTCAGGTCACCACATAGGGTATGTCTACACTGCAAGTAAGCCCAGGCTTGAGCCCGGGCTCACGCCTAACCCCTCTTGCGTCTACATGTAATTGCACTAACCCAGGGCTCAGACCCTGGATCCCAGGACCCTGCATGGCTGGAGGGTCCGAGCTCGAGTTAAGCTGGGACCCAGGGTCAGAGCCTTTATTGTTTTGCAGTGTAGATGCAGCCCCGCTTGACTCGGGTCCTGGCAGCTGGAAGTATCCCACAATTCCCTGGGACACCTTCCTTAGTCCTCTCTATCCCAACCATCGGCAATCCCTCCCTGCTTTACCAATGGCAGCAGCTCAGGTCAGCGTCAACCCATTGTCTTCCGATCCCCGATCTGCAAGCGCGCTATCAGACAGCCTCCCGGGTTTGCCGTGGAGAACGAACCCATCAAGCCTTTTGCAAAGCGAGCTGCTTCCTGGTGACAGGCAGGGTGGGCAGGTAACTTTTCCCACAGTGCACCACGCTCCTAAGGCTAGAGCGGCCACATTTTGGGGTGGGCGCTGAGGATTCTGGGAGCTGGTTACTCTGACTTGGGTCTGCGCACTGAGGTGTGGACACCAGCGCCATAGGTTCGAGCATGGGTTAGAAAACATGGGGTTAAAATGCAGTGTAGACGCTCAAGCCTAGGGTTCCCTAACATGAGTCAGCTGACTCAAGTCCCACTAACCTTGGGCTTATATTGCCGTGTGGACACACCCATAAAGTATGAAGCCGTTGGCCATATGACAAGCCACCTGCCAATGGCCTCCCCCAATAAGATGCATAACCATCCAGAACATGTGGGGGACAGCTGTCCCTCTCCGGGGGGGGTAATGATGCCCACAAGCTGCTGCCATCCCCCAGCCATTCACAGGCCTATGTGACGTGAGCTGGGGGGTTCTCAGCGGATGGATGTCCACACTATCATCACCACCTTCACAACCAGACCCTCCTGGCCCTGCTCTTCTGGCTACTGGGCAAACTTTTTGGCCCGAGGGCCACATCGGGGTTCCGAAACTGTACGGAGGGCCGGGTAGGGAAGGCTGTGCCCCCCCAAACACCCTGCCCCCCACATCAGCTCCCTCCCACTTCCCGCCCCCTGACTGCCCCCCTCAGAACTCCCGACCCATCCAACCCCTCTGCTCCTTGTCCCCTGACTGCCCCCTCCTGACCCATCCAACCCCCCCCCGCTCCTTGTCCTCTGACTGCCCCACCCCCTATCCACACCCCCGCCCCCTGACTGCCCCCCCGGGACTCCACCCCCTATCCAACCCCCCCCCCGCTCCCTGTCCTCTGACTGCCCCACCCCCTATCCACACCCCCGCCCCCGACTGCCCCCCCGGGACTCCACCCCCTATCCAACCCTCCCCGCTCCCTGTCCTCTGACTGCCCCACCCCCTATCCACACCCCCGCCCCCTGACTGTCCCCTTGGGACCCCACCGCCTATCCAACCCCCACTGCTCCCTGTCCCCAGACTGCCCCACCCCCTATCCACACCCCCGCCCCCTGACTGCCCCCCCGGGACCCCACCCCCTATCCAACCCCCACTGCTCCCTGTCCCCTGACTGCCCCACTCCCTATCCACACCCCCGCCCCCTGACTGTCCCCTTGGGACCCCACCGCCTATCCAACCCACCCTGCTCCCTGTCCCCTGACTGTCCCCTCCCAGGGCCCCCTGCCCCTAACTGCCCACCCCCATCCAACCCTCCCTGCTCCCTGTCCCCTGACTGCCCCAACCCCATCCACACCCCCGCCCCCTGACAGGCCCCCTGAGACTCCCAGGCCCTATCCAACCCCGCTGCTCCCCATCCCCTGACCGCCCCCACCATGAACCTCTGCCCCATCCAACCCCCCCCCCGCTCCCTGGCCGCTGAGTGCCCCCGGGACCCTCTGCCCCTTATCCAACCTCCCCTGCTCCCTGCCCCCTTACCATGCTGCTCAGAGCACCAGGACTGGCAGCCACGTGGCCGGACCGGAGTCAGCCATGCCCCCCAAAGCGCTGGCAGCCCGGCGAGCTGAAGCTGCAGGGACGGGGGGACAGCAGGGAAGGGGCCGGGGGCTAGCCTCCCCGCCAGGGAGCTCAAGGGCCAGGCAGGATGGTCCCGTGGGCAGGATGTGGTCCACGGGCCGTAGTTTGCCGACCTCTGGGCTAGAAGCCCGGCTTACAGTGGTGTGAACAAAACGGGAGGGGGCATTCGGTCATCCTCTGGGAGCCGCAGCTGTGGTAAGCCGGTACTTAAAGTGCGCCCCTCAGCAATCTAGCTCAATCTGCAATGTCACGCACACGCGAAGCGGCGTGGGGGAAGCTGGCCCTGTGGCTAACCCCCCCCCCCCCCCCCCCGGACGGATCACCCCCCTGTGGCTAACACCCCCTGGTTCTCACACCACACACAGCAGCACACTCCTAAGCCTCTGGTGTGGACCGGCCACAAGATGGGGGCACAAACCCAGACTGTAGTCAGGTGGCTAAACAGAAACCTGCCACGCTCGTGTCACGTTCACACCAAAATATAAAGCAGCAGGGAGCCGGGGGGGAGACGGGGGATTTGTTTTGTGCTCACCTGGCTACTTTTCAAACTCCCCCACCCAAATCTGTCCTGTCTCTACACTGGGGTTTCTTCCGCCTTCCTCCCTCTCAATCAAACAGCAAACGGCAGCTCATCGCATCCGGTAGCAGAACAGCCAGTAAAAGCAGGGCCCCGTTCAACGCATGTGAACTCCGGGCACCCGCAAGCCCGGTACAATCCCCAGCTGTGAGTTAGAGGAGCCTGCTGGGTAATATATGCGCCCGAGGCAGCTTATACGACAGATTCCTATTCTGCACTCCACAGACACAACGAGCATCCAGGTGACACACCTGGGAGCTGGGACCAGACCCCCCTCAGCTGTTTGGTTCCTAAAACTCAAGCCGACTACATGAGAGCCACTTGCAATGGCTCTTTGGAGTAGATCCAGAGGTCTACTGAGTTTCAGAGGAACATGGCAAAGCAAACTCCTCCAGACTCTAGTCCAACGGGGGCTTTGCCTGCGTAAGATCTGACAAACCCTGAACATCCCATTTTGCTGGAGCCAAGCGGGGGCAGAATCTCAAGTGCAACAGGAGTTTGACGGTTGTGCAATGACACCTACCGTGGGTGGTCAACAGTAACTGAACTTGAGACCTTCATCACCAAGGGGACCAACCGAAGGCCCATTGAATTAAATGGAAAGATTCTCATTGACTTCAATGAGCACTGAAGTTGGCCCCAAATGCACAGGTCCCTCACACTTGAGCTAAAAGAGTAGCTCCATTAGCAGGTAACAGTAGTAGGCTCTTTCCCAATAAAGAGAGTGTGGTCTTTTTGCATGTCATTCGTTAGCATGGGATTTCCTGTTCCCAGCCCATTCAAAGAAGTTCAGATGAGCGACCTGCCAGGAAACCACTAAGTTTCAGGGGTCACTTATGGATGCAGTGAGGTCATTTTTGTGCATTTACTCAAATGAAATCAAGTGGCTGCCAGCCAATCAGATGGATGCTAAATGCAAAGCTGACCCCCGATTTGCTGATAAAACTGTGAGGACAATACTTTCGCTAATCAGCTGATTCAAAAAAGTGCAATGAAACCTCACTAAAGAGTGACCGTGGAGGAAGATCTGTGGGTTTCTGAAACACTCAACAAAGTCTTGTTTAGCCAGATGGCAATAGCTCGAACATGGCACAGCGGTTACCCTGCTAAACCAACACCCCGCTCAACCTAACTGATGTGCCCAATTTACCCAGCACATAATGGCCCATGCCGGGCCAGTTTTCCCCTTCACTCTGTCCTACAGCTTCCGGAATGAAATACACACAGGAACCTTCACATCTTCAGTGAGGCCCTCTCGTGGTCCATTACTGCAGGTGTGGCCATCACATTATTGCACTGATCTAAGCAAACCCATCCTGGGACTGTCTAGCACCATTCCCTTAGGGTCTGATCAGTGCCCACTGAAATCAAAGGAAAGATTCCCAGTGACTTCACTGGGTGTTGGATCAGTCCTTTGTGCCCCTGCAGTCTGAAGAATCTCTCTTCCTTTCAAGGGGGTTGGGATACAAAAGTGGCCACGTTGTCATTCTTCTCTCTAGCCAGCAGTGGGCCAGCTGGCAAAATGAGCCACCGTCTGTCCCTCAGCTGTCTAGGACCTTTGGCTGCAGGCCAAAGCAACCAGTTTATTTGATTCACCTGGAGAAACAGGAATGCAAATGGATCATTCCACGTCGGCTCAGGTAGGATAGTGGGAGGGAAGAGGAAGAACGTTCAAACAAATACGCATCAGAAGTCACAGCAGCTTGAAATTGAAATCACTTAGTAAAAGCTCGGCAGGAGTGGATCAGAGGTGTCTGCTGTCTGAGGCGTGGGGATCTCTTGGGTGCTACTGAGCAATGGATACCGTGTCTGTGATTGGGAGGACTAAGGGGGGATATGATAGAGGTCCGTCAAAACATGCATGCTACAGAGCAAGGGAATAGGGAAGTGTTATTTACCACTTCGCATCACACAAAAACCAGGGGTTGCCCCATGAAATTAATAGGCAGCAGGTTTAAAACAAACATATAGACACACAACGCACAGCCAACTTGTGGAACTTGTTGCCCGGGGCGGGAGAGGGGGTTGCAAAGGCCAAAACTATAAGTGGGTTCAAAGGAGAATGAGATAAATGCATGGAGGACAGGTCCATCAATGGCTATTAGGCAAGATGGTCACAGATGCAACCCCATGCTCCGGGTGTTCCTAAGCTCTGACTACCTGAAGCTGGGACTGGACGACAGGCGATGGATCACTAGAAATTACCCTGGTCTGTTCATTCCCTCTGAAGCATCTGGCACCAGCCACTGTCAGAAGATGGGATACTGGGCCAGATGAACCATGGTCTGACCCAGTATGGCCATTCTTTTATTCTTAGGTCACTAGGGTTGAGGTTTTATTCTGCAAGGCAGGGTAGTGCTTGGAAACTAGACCAATGCTTTGCTTTTCTCCCCATACACCAGGGGCTAGGGTTATTTCTTATTCTGACTATCCCCTAGGAGACTTTCCTTTTCCTTCGGGCAGGATGATTTCATTAGGAAAGCAGTGAGCAGATGACAACAGTGAGGACAATTCACTGCACAGAGGCTGTTTTGTAATAACTCTATTTGGCAAGCACGGCAAGAACACAGGGCCATCCAACTTTAAGCAGAAGTCTTCGTTGAAATCACTGTTCATGAATCAATGAAATCAAATGCACAAAATGGCCCACAGTGCTCCTAATGCAAAGCATGGCAATTAAGTGGTAACTGCCTGGGAAGTCGTGGTAATTACACTGTAACTCTCTGCAACATTAAGGCAAACAGGGATGCAAAAGGTCCAGAGAGGGTATAATTTCAAGAGATGGGGAAAATGCTGGAGTCAGTGAGGACCTACTATGTTCTGAAGATTCTTTAGTCCTGGGGCTAATGCATGAGAAAGAAAAAAACCCAGCTTGACCCCCAGATCCCAGCGTGGCTGCACGGGGCTGGCATTTAAACTGAGCAAATTGGAGCTGGAATCCGCGAGACACAGTAAAAACAGAGCCCTGCAGGGCTATTTTAGCGGTCACTTTCAGGAGTAAAACTGCACTGTAAGGATGGAAAACCATGGTTCCAGGCCAATTGGAGCTGCAGGGGTGGCGCTTGGGGCGGGGGCAGCGTGCAGAGTGGAGGCCCCTGGCTGCGCTTACACATAGGAACTGGGGGGGGGGCATGCTGCTGCTTCCAGGAGCTGCGTGGAGCAGCCCCCGACCCTTCTCCCCAGCTGGAGTGCAGAAGCGGGGCATTGTGGCTGCTTCCAGGAGCCGTGTGGAGTGGTCCCCAACGCTGCTCCCCAGCGGGAGCTCAAGGGCTGGATTAAAATGGCTGGCAGGCCGGATCAGGCCCACAGGCCATGGTTTGCCCACCCCTGATCCTCATCTGGTGTCCATCGGCATAGCTCAGATGACTGCAGTTGGGGAACTGACTCAATAAATACGTACAGCCTAGACTTCCATAGGTCACAGATCTGTGGTCTTTCCCCCCTAGTCTTTTCCTGATGGTTCAAGCAGAACTGAGCTCATATATCAAGCCCAGTGCTTAATTTGTAGGAGGGCTTGTCAGGGCGGAGTCCTGGCACATCTAGGCTTAACTATTCATGGCCCTGGCACCTCTGGGCCCTCTTTCCCCCCAGCTACTGCCTGCCGGCGGCCACGCTGATCAACTCCTCCCCCGCCCTCCCAGAGCCTCCTGCACGCCGTGGAACAGCTGTTCAGCAGCATGCAGGAGGCGCTGGGAGGCAGGGGAGAGAGTGGGGGAGGGGGCGGAAAGAGGCAAGGAAGAGGTGGGGCGGGTGGGGCCTTGGGGGAAGGGGTGGAGCGGTGGTGGGGCTGGGGGGAAAGAGGCGGGTCAGGGCTGGGAGCAGGGGGAAGGGGTGAAATTGGGGCGGAGGCCTGGGGCTGAGTGGGGATTGAGCATCCCTGGGGAAAATTAGAAGCCGGCACCTGTGAAAATAGTTGATTGCACATGGCCAGGGCTGGATTACCCAATAGGCAGACTAAGCACGTGCTTAGGGCACCAGCAAAGCAGGGGGCACCCAAAACAAAAGAGTTTTTTTTTTTGGAAAAAATTTTATATTTGATATTTCCAAAAAAGCATCGAAGTCGTCATCATGGGGAAAATCAGAACTTTGTTCGACTTCCTTACACTCCACTCCACACTCTTCCCCCGTTTTTCTGTTCTCTTTTTATTACTTATCCCCACCTAAACCAGGGGGGCATCCTACTAACGTAGATTGAAATAATGAGAGGAAATCAGATCCTGTCATGTATTGCAATAAATGTATGTTTTATTACTGATATGTTCTTCTGAGTTATACATACTTGATTCGGGGTTTTTTTCTTTCTTATATATATATTATATATATACATAAAAATAGTGTACGTTGTGTAATTTGGTTTTTTTTAAGTTCAGATAACTGAGATAAGGGGCAGGATGAAATGTCACCAACTGAGTGGAGCACAGAAACGTAAACTGGCAGAAGAAAAGAAACAAAAAACTAGTGAAATTTTCCAAAACTGACGTCATTTTTCAAAGCGAATCCGTCGGAAGCAACATCTTCTCTCAGTCGCACAGACATCGTTCCGAAACCTGTAGGTGTTTCAGAGACTGACCCTTCTTCTGTTGGTGAAACAAACACCACTCCAGGACCTGTGGATGTGTCAGAGACTGTAACTGATCATCCTACTCCTGGTAGTAAAACAGACATTGTTCTAGAAGGTGTGGATGTGTCAGAGACTGAACCTGCTCATGCTGTAAATAATAGGAGAAAAGATCCTGGTATGTGAGTTGATTTCAGTACCGATGATGTAGCTTACTGGACAGATCGTGAACCAAATGACTGTCAACACCACACTGGGCCATGTGAGAAATCACGTCGGACTTTTACCAATGGCAAACAAACAAGATATTTTTCAGAGTAGCAGCCGTGTTAGTCTGTATTCGCAAAAAGAAAAGGAGGACTTGTGGCACCTTAGAGACTAACCAATTTATTTGAGCATAAGCTTTCGTGAGCTACAGCTGAATGCATCCGATGAAGTGAGCTGTAGCTCACGAAAGCTTATGCTCAAATAAACAAGATATTGTCCACAAAAAATATTTTTCGGCATGAAAGCAAATGGTGGGAAATACACTCGAGAATGGCTACTGTATTCACCATCAACAGGCTCTGTGTACTGTTTTGTTTGTAAACTTTTTGCATATAAACCTTCAACATCCTGCTTTGCTGCAGATGGATTTAGTGACTGGTGGAATACTGTTTTAATTGAACAACATGAAAATAGCACTACTCACAGAGATTCAATGTTGACCTATTTAAATCGAAGACAGGGCTTTGGATTGACACAAAAATTGGAAGAACAAATTAAAGGGGAGTGTGAATTCTGGTAACATGTCTTGCAGCGTGTTATAGCTGTTATTCAAACATTAGCTGAATGTGGTCTGCCTTTCCAGGGATCAAATGACAAATTTGGATCATTGCAGAACAGAAATTTCTTGGGATTGTTGGAGCTTGTGGCTCAGTTTGACCCATTTTTAGCAGGCCACATCTCAAAATATGGGAATGCTGGCAAAGGTAACCCATCATACTTATCCAAGACAATATGTGATGAACTCATTGGTCTAATGAGTGACAAAGTTCGTTCAGCTACTGTGGATGAAATAAGTCCTGCTGGCTACTTCCGTTTATCTGTCGACTCTACACCTGATCTTCCGCATATTGATCAATTGAGCATTGTGCTAAGATATGTGTCGCCCACAGCGGGAAAACCAGTTGAATGATTTATAACATTCCTCAATTTGAAAAGCCACCCTGGTGAAGAAATGGCAAATCAAGAACTGCATTATCTGTGCCAAGTTTGCAAAATAGAGTTCTCAAAGTGCAGAGGTCAGTCTTATGACGGCGCTGCCAACATGTCAGGGCGTTATCAAGGAATGCAGAAGAGGCTTTTAGAACAGAACAAATACGCCGTATTCATACCATGTGCTTCACACTCTCAATCTTGTTGGCCGCGTGCTGTTAATTGTTGTCCAGTGGCAGTAAGTTTTTTCTCAACAGTTCAGTTACTTTATACATTTTTCTCTGCCTCAACACACCGATGGGCAGTTCTTAAAACATATTTGGGCAATGATCGTGTGTTGAAATCTCTTTCTAATACTCGCTGGGAGGCACATGCCATGGCAACAAGTGCAATTCTGGAGTCCTACTCAAAGATTGTGGATGCATTAGAAAGTAGAGCTGAAGACCAAGCACAGAAGGGAGAAACTAGACGAGAGGCAGAAAACATTGCAAACAAGAGGCAAGAACTAGAGTTTGTCTTAATGTTGACCATGTGGAATGAAATTTTACGACACTTTTACCATACAAGTCAAGCTCTCCCAGAGAAAGAATTGGATTTGCAAACAGGTGCAGACCTCTGCCCATCATTAGCAGACCACTTACATACTTTGAGGAATGATTTTGAAAGATCTGAAACCATATCAAAAAATATCTTGCCTGATACTAACTACGAAGAAGCCCAGTCCTGCAAGCGAATCAGGAAAAAACAAGCAAATGATGGCTGTGCAACAGAAACAGCATTGAATCCAAAGACAACTTTCCCGTATCTGGTTACTACACTATAATCGATACAGTTGAAGCTCATATGAAGAGGAGAGGTGACATGTACAAAGAAGTATCAAGTAGATTTTCTTTTCTAAACGATATGGACTTATCTGACCAACAATATTCACAAGGTTCCCAAAGGCTCGTTGACTCATACGCTGTTGACTTGAACATGAATCTCTGTGGAGAAGTCCGGCAGTTCCGCTGTTATATGAGCACACAGTTTAATGAAACCGGGAAAATGAAATCCAGTCACATTGATCTTCATGACTGAAAGGCGGAATACGACGTGTATTTCCAAATGTAGAGCTCAACCGACGTGTTTTTCTAACAGTGATGATTACTAACTGCTCCACAGAACGTTCTTTTTCTCAGCTGAAAAGATTAAAAAACCCTCCGAGAACAACAATGTGTCAGGACATTGATTCACTTTCCCGGTTGTGTTGGGAAGCGGACATGCTTCGTCGAGTCAGCTTCGATGAACTTATCCAGAATTTTGCAATCAGAAAATCTAGAAAGAAGCTATTTTAATTTCAGCATACATGTAAGTTGTGTGTCATTTCAAAAAATAAAATTTTATTTTACGGTATAGTATTGTTTTTATTTTGAATTACATGGGGGGGGGCACCATAATCTTTTCAGTGCTTAGGGCCTCTAAAGGTCTTCATCCGGCCCTGCACACGGATCAGCAATAAGCCTTCAGATGGTCATTTTCATCCACTGCCAACCAGATCCAAAAGGCTTGACTTGCAGGGGAAAGTATTATTTGCCCACTACCAAAAAACCCAGCCACCCGCCCTCCCTGCAGTCCAGCACTCTCCAGTCCTAGCACACGTTGCTCTTGTTTGCAGAACGTCTGCAGTGCAAAGCTAGCCCTGTGTGCCTCATTCAAAGTAGGGCAATGGGCCCTGTTTTATCTGCTTGTCCGTGAAGCCAGACTAGTCCCTTCTGTCGGACGGTCCCTTCTGGCCTCACACACTATGAATCCTCCAAGGCTGTCAAACCAACACCGAGCCTTCGAGCTAATGATTCCAATAAAGGCTGATCATTGAATCCAGTCGGTACAATTGGCGTCAGTATAATCCTAAACCGCAACCAGGGCTCTGCTCTCTTCATGGGAAGGAGGAGTGAGTAATAGCCTCTTCGCCTAACGAACAAAATAAGCCCCAACTCCTACTCTCGGTTACACTGGTGTAAACCTGGAGCGACTCCCTTGCTGGCTGGAGTTACTACAGCTGCAGACTGGAATAGGAGAGAGGAGAATTTGGCCTTAGGTGTAAAAAATACACATCCCAGCAGGACCATTGTGCAATATGGTTCTAGACTCACCGGCATTAAAGCTGGGAAGGAGCAGGTAAAGCCTGCCTCCCTCGGCAGGGTTACTCCCTGCAGCGCATGCTGGACATGGTCTAATCTGGGGGGGTGGGGGGGTATCCTGGTACACAACCTAATTTTTCCTCACTCCTTTTAATCTCTATTATCCTTAGTCCTCTGGCCCATCCTAAAGAGTTCCCCTCCTTTCTTGGTATTTACACCCTTTGGGCCAAATCTGTGGTTGAAATCAAGGCCCAGATCCTCAAATGTGCTTAGGCACCTAACTCCCATTGTTTTCCATGGGAGTTAGGTGCCTCAGTATGATCCAGGCTGAGGTTCCATCCGAGCATACGACCCTTTATACACTTGTAAACAATTACCGCACATCAGTGCTTATCTGGCCCCATCCCCACTGCATGTGCACCTCACCATCTTTAATGAAGCAATCCCCACAAACTCCCTGTGAGGTAGGGCAGTGCTGTTATCTCCATGGTACAGGCGGGAAACTGAGGCACAGAGACGCTAAAGGCCAGACCCTCAAAAGTATGTAGGCTCCTAACTCTCAGTGTGATCAACGGATCTCACTGGACATTTGAGAATCTGGGCCTAAGTGACTTGCCCAAGGTCATACAGGAAGGCTGTGGCAGAGCAAAGTTTCCCAAGTCCTAGTTTAGTGCTTGAGCCACTGGACCATCCCTCCCCTCCTCCTGCCTCATTCACATTCTGTTCATTTGATATTTCGCCACAAGTGTTTCTGTCATCTCTGGGGGAAATGAATTGTCCTGTTGAAACAGCCTGAGACAACAGGGCTAAGGCAAGCGAAGAGAGCTAGAGCCTCAGCTGGCGTAAATCAGCACAGCTCCATTGACTTCAGTACAACTGTGTAGATTTACACCAGCCAAGGCGCTGGCCCAGAGGGCTTACTACGCCCAGGGACGGAAGGAACTCATTGGCCAGCAGTGTGGTAATGATTTATACCGTTATGTGCATCCTGGTTGTTATCAAACCTTGGGGTCACATTAGTGCCTTTGAAGAGACCATCCAAACCAGTCACCGTCCAGGAGCTCAGTGATACAATGTGCCCAGGGCACTAGTTCACCGACCTAGCCCTCAGATCCTGCTTCTGTCACGAGGGAGATGAGTTTGGGTGCCTCATTCCCTAACGGACACGTGTCTGTGTCAGAAACCCACCCTGCAAGCTGGCACCACACGCAGCGTCTCCCCAGGAGGAACCCGGGGCTGGAACGCGAGAGGCAGGCGAGTCGGAGGTCAGGTCTCGGCAGAGCTGTGTGGGGAAATGCACTCTGTATCGGCGGGGGCTATGCCAGTGCTGTCTACACCCCGCTTTCAGAGGCCTGTAGCAAACCAGGACTCTAGGAAAGTGTTTTGGGAGCCAGGTAAGAATCTGAAATCAAAAGACTCCTGCTTTAAAATAGAAATCAAACCGCATATGACAGGACTCCTGGGTTCACTGGGGGTGTACTCAACACATAGCACTTGTTTGGAGGAGGAAAGACTACTCTTCCCTTTGGGGCGCGGTTCAGCTGAAGTCTGCTATATTCCTCAACTCACACCTTGTGCTATTGGACATTAAAGCATCCGTTGTACTGTCCGCTGTGGTTTCCCCACGGACCTTCCATGAATCCTCCAGTTCACAACCCGCGAGCTCCTTTGTATAGCGGCATGTTTTGGCTTCTGGAGCAACAAGCCCAAAGGACCATTGCCGTGTTCAGACAAGTTTCAGATAACAACAGTGTTAGATCTGCAGCTGGCATGGATCAGCGTCGCCCCACTGGCTTCCGCTCTCTGGCCCTATGACTAAGACTCTGAGCCCTGATCCTCAAAGCTATTTAGGTGCCTAACTGCCAGTGATTTCAATGGGAGTTAGGCACCTAAATTCTTTTGAGGATCTGGGCCCTGGTCTATTTCCTGGTGAGCTCCCGATTGGTTGTTGCTACCTCCCCTTCCCCGGCCTGCCCAGTTCCCATCTTGCTCCCCTCCAGAATGCAGACTCACAGGCAGAGCCCACCTGTCAGCTGGCTCTGCTCAGGGGCAGGTTTGCAACAAACCCTGCTGGGATCCAGCCCTGGCACACATGAGCCACTCTGAATGCACAGCATATGACTTGTGCAGGGAGCAGACCAGTGGGGAATGCCAGGGTGCCATGCAAAGCGCGACCGGGGGTAGGGGAGGGCACTGCTAACAGCAACGACAGTATCCCGTAGGGCAGAGCAAGGAGACGCAGCAAACGGCTTTTGAATCCCCCTGAGCCAAGTGTTTAAATGAGGTCCCAGGGGAATCCAGTAATACTTACGGGCCAAGTGCTCGTCAAGGCTCCCAGACCAATGGAAAGTTAGAGAGTCAGGAAAATGGTTTGGGAGACCCCCTATTCCCTGAACTGCCTTCTCCAGCCAGTGGCTAAGTGGGCTGGGGATTTTATTACCTGCTGCCTATTAAATCTGTACAAGGACGGACCATCTTTTCCCACCTGTGAGTCTCTTGGGCTGTTCTGAACCCAGCTTTGCTGCTACAGAAGTTAGCACTGTCACGCGTCATCAAGCACCGTACGAAGTGTGCGTACCGAGGGGGCACTTGCTCTATCAGGCCACGTGACCAGGGAAATTCACAGGTATTATCTGCATGGGCCCTGGTGACCCCGCGAGTTGTGTTTGACCCTGTTCCATTATCTTTACTTCCTCTTTCATATAGAAGTTACACATACTGGGTGGGTGTGTTTATTTCTCGGGAGTCTCCAGTGATCTGGGAAGTAAGTGGGGTTACCGTGTGGTAAGCAGTTTCCTTCCAAGCTGCCCTGATGACTCTGGCAAGAAGGATCCAGGGGGGTGGAGGCATCACCAACTAAATTCCTTGGGGAAGAAAATAAGGAAGTTAGACCGTGCTGAGCTGGAGGCGGGATCCAGCTGACCCCAGGCCTGGCCAGCAAAACCCACAAGGAGATTGGCGTTCAAGGAAGTAACCGGGTGGATAGGGTGCTACACGCATTTTAAAATAAGGCTTCTCGACTTCCCTGAATGCCTCCCCCGTCCCTGCACACACCCGGCCTGCCCTCTAAGGTCCCTGCCCACTAGTCCCTGGGACACCGGGCACAAGGGCTCTCCACATCTAAACCGGCTTAGCATCTTCCTCTGCCTCCTCCAGCCACTCATTCCTGCACAAACAGACAGCGGCACCAGCCTGAGAGCTGCACAAGCCCTCAGAGCAAGTGAGTGTGAAACACAATGAGAAATGGGCTTTGGCACTCCTGCAGCCCGTGCCAGGTTTGCTCCCCGAGACGTGCCACCTTAACACGCTTGTTCTAAGAGGATGCCTCAATTTCCCTCAGCAATAGGGGTAAGGAAATCAAATAAACAGCCACTCCTCCCTGTGGGGGCCAAAAGCCTCCAGTCTCTATATAACCCAGACCCGGGCAAAGGGTGGCCCAGTGGTTGGGGGCTAGTCTGGGACTTGGCAGAACAAAATTCAATTCCCTGGTCTGCCACAGATTTCCTGTGTGATACTTACACTCTCTGGGCCTCAGTTCCATCTGTGCAATGGGTATAACAGTCATACCCTTCCTCCCTGGGTACTGTGAGGATAAATACAGGTGAGAGGGGCAGGTGCTCAGGACTGCAGCTGTAGACGCACTCTATCATAGCTGAGGAAGTCAATATACCAGCATAAGAGCCCCACCCAGGGAACCTCTGGACTAAGATGATGGCATTAGGAAGCCAACAGACAGGCCTGTCTTCCATCCTTCTCAGCTTAGAGCTGCTGAAAAGGTGCCCGTTTGGCAACCCCAAAATCCTTTCTCTAACCCCAGCACAAACTTCCACCACGTCCAGCCCTCGCCACGCCAGCCCCTTGGACCACGTCACACACGAGCATTTCCTCAGCCTTCCATAGGACGCTGGCATCTGAGAGGCTGCCCGCACAGAGCTCACGGCAGGAGTGGGGCTGCTACGTACCCCACACTGCAGTTCAGGGGCCACCCATAGGGGTGAAGGCAACTCTTTCCCCAGGCTCCGCCTTGGGCAGAGGGGCTAATAGGCCAGTTATGGGGCTGATCTCTGAGAGACAATCGGGGCGGGGCGGGGAGGTAATTTTTTTTTACTGGGCCAATGTCTGTTGGGGAGACAGACAAGCTCTGTCCGGTGGATGCCTGTCCATGAATCAGGGTGAGCACCCCCATTTTTAACCCACATAGGTCACTGGAAATGAATTTCAGCGACTGCTGGTTTGGGCTGGATTTGAACCAGTGACCCAGTAGAACCCACCTCACCAAAGTCCAATAACAGACGTGCTGGGGGTCCAGGCACAGCTCTACATTAGCACGTGTGGGACAGAGACTCCAACTTACAGCCTCCTGTTAGATGCTTTTCCAGCTACACGTTTCTTGTCTGGCTGTTCGGAGCGTAACCTGCCCGAGCACCGACTCAGTTCAGACCCGTGTGCTGATCTGTAATTGACACGCCGCCTCTTACCTAGACCCCGAGTATCAGTAGCACCACGGCATGGCAGGTGAATCACAAGCCAGGCTGGTCAGGGTGAGTTCGGTAACGGGAAGGCTTTAACAACAGGTCAGCTTCTGAGGTCATTAATATTCCACCAGCTGAGTTTCCGGCTGGACTGGCTGTTTCCTTAATACCTCAAACTAAACTGCAGCCAACCTCCCACGGCAAGACACAAAGTCCTGGAAGGCTGCAAAGGGCCTTAACTGAAGAGTCCCATCCACAATAGGCTTTGCAGGGCCTGTGCTCCATTCAACTGACTGTGGCAGAAAGCCTAATAGATAGGGCAGGACTAGGAATCAGGAAACCTCAGTTCTAATCCTGACTGTGCCATGTGGCCTTGGGCAAGTCACTTTACCTCTCTGGGCCTCCACCCTTTGGGTGTTTAGATGACAAGTTCTTCAGAGCAGGGGCACTGCTGTTTGTTCGCACAGCACCTAGCACAACGAGGTCCTGATCTCAACTTAGCTCCTCAAGGCATTACCGTAATGCGAATGACGACCGGTCACCAGATGAAGGGTGTGCAATAGGCTCTATCTACAGCACCTGGGAAGCTCATCTGTGCAGGAGCCAGAACTCTCCCAGGGACCAGTCCAAGACCATGGAATGAACTCGCCCAGGAACTAGGGACAATCCCAGACCTGACCACCTTCCTGCCTTCTCTGACAAACCACCACCTGTGTTTAGACAAGTGAAATGAACTCCTCTGCCCAGACTTCTCCCGCTGCTGAGAGGACAAGCACAGGAGAGCGGTTAGTCAGGTGCTTGGTGGGCTACGAGGAGGAGCGCGGGATAAGAACCTGCACAGAACACAGCAGAGAAGCCAGGTCAGCGCACCAAACTCATTAATAAATCTTCCCTCAGTCCCTCACGCTGAGCTCTTAGGAGTACTGTCAGCGTGAAGCAACTGACCAAGCACATAAGACGTTTTCCCCACTTCACTAGCATCATCTAGTGGAGAAAGACAAAAATAAGTGGCCTGACCCTGGCTGGAGAATGCAAGGAGGAAAGTGTTTATCCCAGATGCTGTGGAATAAAGAGGACGGCTAGTCCTGGGGTTAGGGACATCTCAGTCCAATTCTGACACATTCCCTGTACGACCTCGAGCAAACCCCTCCACCTCTCGCTGTGCCTCAGTTCCCCCTCCCTACAGCCAGGGCTGCCCAACAGACTTCTGCTAGCCTCGCTATACTGATCAGGGGTGTGATCACTGACTGACACCGCCGTGGTGGCAGCAGCCCCGAGCACAGAGATAGCTACAGCAGCAAACGCTGCTTTTACCAGCATAGCTCATTTCACCAGCAGGAGCGATTGTACTGGGTGGGTCCAACGCAGTTTTGCTGTTATAGCTGCATCCACAGTGGGAGTGCTTTGATATCACGCCCCAGTAAAGCACTCATAGTGTAGACATGGCCCAAGTTAGGCACAGTTACTTCCTTTCCCCCAGGCTTTGTCCCTTATCTATTGAGACTAAGCTCTCCAGAGGCCATCTCCATGGTTTTATACTGCACCTTGCACAGAGCGGCCTGGTGATCTCCCCTGGGGAGTCTACACCCTGCTGTAATGGAACAAGATGTACAACAGTGAACATGTACCTCAGTTTCTGCTCCACCCTAGGTGGGCACCAAGCCAGCCTGAGACCAGAGCTCTCCCGGCAACTGTGCCCGTATAGCAGTGCGCAGTGGGGGGTGGTTTTATAGCGGGTATTTCTATGCCGGCAAAAACCCTTGTGAAGATGCGGTTATGGCAGCCTAGCAGTTGAGCTGGTTTTGTTTGAGGACCCAGTATAAGCTGTATGGTAAAAACACTTGTGAAAAATTTTTCAGAGTCATTGCTTCCCCAGATGGAGTTTCCCCATGATGTGTGATGCTGTATAAAAAAGGTGAGCACGTTTACACTAATGTATCACCACTGTTGCACTATTGTGATAAGTGTTGAACAAAGGATGTTATGTAAAGAATCACTGGAAAAGCTACGGTCTGCTAAGTAGGGTTATCCTGTTTATATGCATGCATCACCATGTTACGAAACTTTGCCGGATGTTTGTATCTCACAGCTGTTGTGTTCCTAGATAACACCCTCAAGGCAGATTTACATCCAGGCTAGTCCATTAGGATCAATCAGCTCCTCCAGGGACCCCTCCTGAGGTCTCTTCAGGAAACACACCCAATGACAACTCCCTATTTAGAGTTACATGTTTAAGGCCTGTCAGTTGCCAATTTTTAATCCACTTATGTGCCATGTTAATTTTATATCACTCTAGGGGTTTTTTTTTTTAAGTCAGAATGTCACGTGGTGCCAAGCCAAGCCAAATCCTTACATCAGTCTAAGTATATTAGAACAACACTATTACCTTTATCAAGCAAAGCTGCAGTCTCATCGGGGGGGGAAAAAAATCAAATTAGTCTGACAGGATTTATTTTCCTTAAACCCATGTTGATTTACATGAAGAATATTAAGAACTAGAGCATGGAAATTGAATCCCATCAACCATTCCATTATCTCAGAGGATTTATAGACTGGTCAGCCTGACATTACCACCTAGCTCATCCCATTTAAAAATTGGCACATTAACTTTGTTGTCTAGAACGTCTTGAAAAATCAACACTAGCCAGCCAGCCACTCAGTCAGCTCTTTTAAAATTCTTGGAAATAAGTTAGCAGGACCTGCTGATTTTGAAAGTGTCTAACTTTAGGAGCTGTTCATTTCACATCCTCCACAGACACTAGTGGAATGGGAAAAGGTGTTATCACCCTGAGACAATATCTGGTTTTCGCCAAATGCAAAAACAGAAATATTGAACACTTCTGCCTTCTCTGCATTATTATTGCTAATTCTACCATTTCCAGCTAGTAATGGGCTAGTACCATTTTCAGGAATCTTTAAAAAAAAAAAAAACTCAACAACTCCTTGTTGTCCTTAACTCTGCTGGTCATAGATTTCTCCTTGCGTGCTTGTACTTTGCTGTTGTACAATGAGACTGGAAGCTGTGGGGAGAGCGACACGGAATTAGGGTTTGGAGAAGCTAGAAAATGCATGCTATCAGGCAGCATCTTACACAAGTCTCTATTGTTTGTTCTCCAGTGCCGCCCCCATGTCACCTTGTTGTAGAACTACCCCCCGCCCCGCACACACACTTCCTAGGTCTGACAGTACTTTTTATGGATGAAGAATGGCAGAACCTTTTCCCTCCTCAAGACCCTAGCGGTTGATTCAAATGCCTGGAATCTTTAAATTCAGGGGAAGGAATCAGTTTGACACAGGGTGTGTGTGTGTGTGTGTGTGTGTGTGTGTGTGTGTGTGTGTGTGTGTGTGTGTGTGTGTGTGTGTGTGTGTGTGTGTGTGTGTGTGTGTGTGTGTGTGTAAGTAACTTCAGGCTACACCCCCAGCCCAGCATCTACAGCTCCACCGCAATCTGCGGTGGAAGCGGAAACTCAGCACCTGAAAGGGTGGTCATTTGAAACCTTGTACTAACAGGCACGCAAAAGCCTGACTGTAGACATCTGTGTTTCAGAGTTCCCACCTCCAGGCTTAGACAGAATTAGTTGAATGAGAGACAGAGGTTTGCAGTTAAGAATTTATTCTCACAGTTCCAGCTCGAAGAGAAGTGGCAAGCCGAGGACATGACACGTGTAGCCCTAGGACACTCTATCCTCTTTCATGCCGTAACGATCAAAGTGATAGGCAGCGATCCATCTAGCAGCAGGACTGCAAGTAACGAAGTGTAATCCCACAGACATCTAGCCCACAAGAGGAATAGCACTGCCAGGCTAATGCCTAGAACAAGTGCTTAATAATCTTCTCCTTCCTCCGCCTCATCCCCATCTGCAGAGTCCCTGCCGACTTCCTCATAGTCCTTCTCGAGAGCAGCCATGTCCTCCCTGGCTTCGGAGAACTCCCCCTCCTCCATCCCCTCCCCCACATACCAATGCACAAAGGCCCGTTTCGCGTACATCAGGTCAAACTTGTGATCCAGCCGGGCCCAGGCTTCTGCAATAGCCGTGGTGTTGCTCAGCATGCAGACGGCCCGCTGCACTTTAGCCAGGTCTCCCCCCGGCACCACCGTGGGGGGCTGGTAATTGATGCCCACCTTAAACCCAGTTGGGCACCAGTCCACAAACTGGATGGACCTCCTGGTTTTGACGGCTGCTATAGCCGCATTCACATCCTTGGGCACCACATCCCCCCGGTACAGCAGGCAGCAAGCCATGTATTTGCCTCGGCGAGGGTCACATTTCACCATCTGGTTGGAGAACTCAAAGCAAGCATTGGTGATTTCAGGCACCGAGAGCTGCTCGTGGTAGGCTCTCTCTGCAGAGACTATGGGGGCATAGGTAGTGAGGGGGAAGTGTATGCGGGGATAAGGCACCAAGTTAGTTTGGAATTCAGTGAGATCCACATTCAAGGCACCATCGAACCTCAGGGAAGCAGTGATGGACGACACTATCTGGGCTATCAGCCTGTTCAGGTTGGTGTAGGAGGGACGCTCGATATTGAGGTTCCGGTTGCAGATATCATAAATGGCCTCGTTGTCCACCATGAAAGAACAGTCCGAGTGCTCCAGTGTGGTGTGGGTGGTCAGGATGGAATTGTAGGGTTCCACCACCGCAGTGGAGACCCGTGGGGCAGGGTACACCGAGAACTCCAGCTTGGACTTCTTCCCAAACTCCACTGAGAGACGCTCCATCAAGAGGGACGTGAATCCAGAGCCTGTGCCTCCTCCGAAGCTGTGGAAGACCAGGAACCCTTGAAGGCCACTGCACTGGTCAGCCTGCAGTAGAAGAAAAAGTTTGACGCCCGTTCCCCTCTGGAGCGCTGGGATTTAGAGCATCGTGTTTATGAAACAATGGAGACCAGGCACAAGTGATACATTTCTAGTCAGCACTCCCAGTTGCCAGTTAGAGAGGTGAAACAGGCCACAGATCGCTGCCTCAGGCCGTATGGGCACCAGTCACAGCCCACCCTGGACAAAGTTCAGTCCACACAGCTAGTGAAGCAGAACCTGGTGCTGCGTATTTATTTATTTAAAGGGGTTTCACCTTTCGTGTAGGCAATATGCCAGCAGGTGAGCCGGGAGCACAGTAGGAGGGATACCTGTTCAACAGCTTGTCCTCAAGGGGCTAGTGGCTATAGGACAGTTCATTTTGGTGGCCACTGTGACAGCATCCAGATGCCTCTGGTTAGATGCTGCCAACGCTCACTGGTGTCAAGGCAATTGCTACCCCACACGTTTTGCGGAAATGTTTTTATGGACGCCCATACGCAACAGACCCCATGCCTAGAAGCCCAACTACTGAGTCACGTTATTCCAGGAGACTCTCGGCTTCTGTTTTAAAGAGTTTCTAGCCCTTGTGGTTGGCAGCAGCTTGGAAGCGTGAACCAAGCGTCTCCAGTGCAATGCTGCCTGCCGGAGTCTGAGACGCGAGCTCTAAGTGACGTGAGGGGTCCTATGCATCTCAATGGAGCGGTGGCTCCCAGATCCATTCCCTGGGGGGCCCAGCCACCCCCACCTAGAGCAGAGGCATGTGGTCAGGGCAAAGAGGGCCCAGCCCATCCACTCCAATGGGAAGGCCGTCCTCATGGCCACACACTGGGGACCTTGAACCCATAACACACCTCACCGGTGGGTTACACAGGCACAGACTGGCTGCCAGGGTACATACTCAGACCCTTACAGCCACTCAGGGTGTGGTTGGGAGAGACTGAACCCCACACTCCTGCTCCTAAGGGGTGAAAAGGGAGCCACTGCCTTTCTGTGATGGGAGTAAGGCCCTGTGTGCCTTCCAGAGGGGAGTGGGTCCCTAGGGTGCAGAGGGAATCCCTCCCTTGGCGCCAGCCATGTAAGCTCAGGACTAGAGGCATGAACACCCAGGGTTCAAACTCCGCAGCCAGCCCACATGGCAGAGCCACACCGGGCCGCGCCGCATCAGCCACTTACAAAACGGATTTTCCTACTTGCCATTTTGCGAATCCTGGCCGATACGTTATCAATGATTTCCTTCCCAATGGTGTAGTGGCCTCGGGCGTAGTTATTGGCTGCATCCTCCTTGCCTGTGATGAGCTGCTCCGGGTGGAACAGGGAGCGGTAGGTTCCTGTGCGGATCTCATCTGAGCGGGAGGGAGACCGTGGAGTGAGAGATCTGCAATCTAATACCATCTACCAGAAACGGAGCGGCTATTAGACAGTAGCACGAGAAGAGGCGCATAAACTGCCAGGGCAACTAAGCAAAGCCACAGTGGGTTAAACCAAGGGCAGGTTAGGCTCACACAGGAGGTTTCATGAGACCAGAGGTGCTTGGGTGCGACAGCAGTGAGTCCAGCAGGAGACCCTGAATGAGGGAGTTAAACCTACTTTAAGTGACTTAGGGGAATTATTCCCCTATCAGACACTGCAGCTTTGTGCTAGCTCATGGGAGCTGGGAATTGTCCCTAAATGATCTGGAGGATGGCGTGGATTGCCCCCTCAGCAAGTTTGCAGATGACACTAAACTGGGAGGAGAGGTAGATACGCTGGAGGGTAGGAATAGGATACAGAGGGACCTAGACAGATTTCTTTTGGCCCAATCCTCTAATTTGATGAGGTTCAACAAGGACAAGTGCAGAGTCCTGCACTGAGGATGGAAGAATCCCATTCACTGCTACAGACTAGGGACCAAATGGCTAGGCAGCAGTTCTGCAGAAAAGGACCTAGGGGTTACAGTGGACGAGAAGCTGGAGATGAGTCAGTGTGCCCTTGTTGCCAAGAAGGCCAATGGCATTTTGGGATGTATACGTAGGGGCATTGCCAGCAGATCGAGGGACGTGATTGTTCCCCTCTAGTCGACATTGGTGAGGCCTCATCTGGAGTACTGTGTCCAGTTTTGGGCCCCACACTACAAGAAGGATGTGGAAAAATTGGAAAACGTCCAGCGGAGGGCAACAAAAATGATTAGGGGACTGGAACACATGACTTATGAGGAGAGGCTGAGGGAACTGGGATTGTTTAGTCTGCGGAAGAGAAGAATGAGGGGGGATTTGATAGCTGCTTTCAACTACCTGAAAGGGGGTTCCAAAGAGGATGGCTCTAGACTGTTCTCAGTGGTAGCAGATGACAGAACAAGGAGTAATGGTCTCAAGTTGCAGTGGGGGAGGTTTAGGTTGGATATTAGGAAAAACTTTCACTAGGAGGATGGTGAAGTGCTGGAATGTGTTACCTAGGGAGGTGGTGGAATCTCCTTCCTTAGGAATTTTTAAGGTCAGGCTTTACAAAGCCCAGGCTGAGATGATTTAGTTGGGGATTGGTCCTGCTTTGAGCAGGGCGTTGAACTAGATGACCTCCTGAGGTCCCTTCCAACCCTGATCTTCTATGAGAGACTTGCAGGAGGTTGCAGCCAGGGTCATCCCTACCCATATGCAAAGTATGCAGCTGTGTAGGGCACCCTGCCCCTTCCTGGCCGCAAACCCCCTGCCCTGCCCCTTTCCCCCTGCTCCGCCCCAGCCCCACCCCTTCCCCAAACCCTCCATTCCACCCCTTCCCCCCCACAGGACTGCAGCAGGAGGCAGGCCTGCACTCACCGGTGGCAGGAAGTGCAGCAACCCAGCCCCAGCTGTGCTGCCAGTGAGTGCTGGGGGCAGTTCCCCCCCCGTCACCCAAGCCAGCCCCTCCTCCCCCACATACCATGTGAGGGCTGTGTAGGGCCCCAGAATATCTAGGGACAGCCCTGGTTGCAGCTTTCAGTTCCTGTGCTCTGAAGAGGTGTAGTAACAAGCACAGAGGTATTCTAAGAAGCGACCCTGTGTCTCAGATCCCGCCCAGTGTTCCCCTCCACATGCGTCACTCCCTGCCCAACACACATGCAAAAGAAGGCCAGCCCTCTGGAGGCCATGAGATGGGTTTGTGTTTGCACATGGGGCAGCCACGCGTCTCCAAGCCCAGAGACTGTCCCCATTTTCAGGGTCTGTTCCACTGTCCCCACTGACTTCTCAGAAACATTTCAGCATGGCAGGTTCAAGCCAGTGACGCTTTGCCCAGACTGGATACCAACCCTGGGGAGGAGATCTAGGATAAGAACCAGCGAGAACATCCCTCCATCAGGCTGGCCACCCTGAGCTTCCTTCATCGTCTGCATTCTCTCCTCCCCACTCCCACATAGTGGCCCTTGCACGTAGAGAGGAGGGAGAGAAGTGGATTGGGTGAGAAAGGCGTCCTTTGCCCTAGCCACTGCCACAACCTTCCTGACCTCACCCAGGGAGGGTCATCCCAAAGTGTCCCACTGGGAGTCTGGTCTTCACTGAGGAATAAAGCACCATGTTTTAAACACAGGTGCTGCAGTCCAGCAGCATCCCTTTAATATTGAGCATCCACTATTTGAATGGAGGCCTGTCAGTTACACCCTCTCTAGAGGTCTGGTGAGCAAGGCCAGATTAACGCAAGGGTTTTAGGGGCTGCAGATCAGGGCCTCAGGCTAAGGGGAGCCCCGCAAAAATAAATCCATAATTATATACAATTCAGTGGTCACCACCTCATTGATCATGATCGATGGGTCAGTCCTGGAGCCTCTGCCAGTGGATCATGATCTCCGGGCCACTAGAAGTCCCGTGGCACAGCAGGGCTCAGGCAGGCTGCCTGCATGCCGTGGCCCTACACTGCTCCCAGAAGCGGCCGGCTGCTGGCAGCTCTGCGCAGCCCCTGGCCAGGGGTGGGGAGGGGAAGGAGTGGGGAGGCTCCACATGCTGCCCCCAGCCCCAGCCCTTTCCCCATGGGCAGTGCACAGAGACATGCTGTCCGCCTCTCCCAGGGGCGCACAAAGACCTGCCAGCAGCCGGCCGCTTCTGGGGGTGGTGGGGGGCTATGGCAGGCAGCCTGCCTGGGCCCTACTGTGCCACCAGCTGGGAGCTGCCTGTGGTAAGTGCCTCCTGGCCGGAGCCTCCACCTTGCACCTCCTTCTGCGCCCCAGGTCAGAATCCCCTCCTGCACCCAAACTCCCTCCCAGAAAGAAACTAATAGAAGAGCTGTTCTATGGTAAGAAGTAGGCTGTTTTGAATCAGCTATATTCTACGTGTTTTGAGACTGAAATGTAACCACAAAACGGCTTTGTGTTAATTAAAAGGCATGTTTAGTATAAAGTTAATAGCCTTGATGCCACAATTGTGATCATTTTGTTTTAAATTAGGGAAGAGATTTTGTATACGGGGGGCCCCACAAAAGTCTAATAGCCCCAGGCCCACAGGAGAGTTAATCTGGCCCTGCTGGTGAGGCTGGGAAAGGGATGGGGTGGAACGAGCTCATGGCCTGATTGGATCCCAGTAACCTGGAGGCCATTCTCCCAACTCTGCGAGTGTTTGCAGTTTGCGATGGAGAGGACATGGCAAGATTGACAGTCACACTGGACACCAAAGATTCATCCATGCCCATGTCTTACCAATGACTGTTGGCTCCAGGTCTATGAACACTGCTCTGGGAACATGCTTCCCTGCTGCAGTCTCGCAGAAGAAAGTCTCAAAGGAGGAATCCACTTGTTCACTTGCCTTTGGAGCAGGAATGGTCCCGTCTGGTAGGATTCCATGTTCTAGGCAATAGAGTTCCCAGCAGGCGTTGCCCATCTGGACTCCAGCCTGCCCCACATGGATGGAAAGGCACTCCCTCTGGAAACAGAGACACAGGCTGTATGTGCCATGCTCACAAATAACAGACCTAGACAACCTCAGCCCTGCATCAGTGGGACCGTCTACCTGGCAGGATCAGGAATATTTTCAGTAGGAAGGATAAAGTTCCCATATTTTCCTGAGAGACTCTAAATGTCACCCTGAAGTCTTTTGCTAGAAGTCTGCTCTCCTCTGACCCCTCCTTGCAATAAACCCACTCATGACTGGTTTATTATTGTAGGTGCCCAGGAGTTCTGCCCCACACGGTTTCCCTCCTCACTTTCCTCCCCCTAGAGGGGGCAAGTGAAGAATCCATCTTAGGAAACAAAACTACTTAGGGAGCTGTATGGAGAAGTTAAGACACATTGAGACTCAATGAACATCTCTACCACTTTGGACTGAGTTCAAGAGAAGCAGTTTGTTCCTGGGTTTAACACTGGCATGTCCATAACAGAGCTGTAGGGAATGAACAGGACCCCTCAGGTTGCCAGGTCAGTCGCTGATCCGGAGGCAGGGCCGGTTTAAATGAATGCAGTGCCAGTCCAAGTCCAAGGGACTCACTAGGGGCCTCTCCAATGCGGCAGGGCAGTACTTTAGCTCAGAAGCCGTGGCAGCTGATTTGAATCAGGATCAAGGGCTCACTGGAACCCATAGCAGGTGTCTTAATGCACCTGGCAAGACCAGGGAAGCTTGTGCCAGGAGCACTGAGGTGCCAGGGAAAAAACCTTATTCTAGACGAATGCAATAGACTGAAGTAGTCACCCCGGCCCCTCAACATCCTGTACTTCGCTAGAACACAACCTTTAGTGTCAGTAGAGGGCAGGCCACTGGACGGGAAAAGACAAGTACAACCACACACCCCCAGAGCAATCAACCGAATTGCTCCTTTAGCTTAAGTGGTCAGAGGCTGTGCTTTTAGATCTTCAAGCCCCAAGGTCAAATCCCAGATCAAGGGTCCTTACATCCATACACAGCCAGAGATGAAATGATATTCTTATCCTGAGGAGTTCTCACTGAGGCAAGAAGTCAAAGGGGAAAAAGCAAGCTGAACAACTAAAAGCCCCTAGACTTTAATGGATTATACCATCATAGGCAGCATTTGATCAGGCCTGAAAGGGAAACTAGATATCAGCGGTCAAGCTATCCTTACAAGGAACACGCCCTGCTTTAATAAGCTACAAGCCCCTCCAAAAAAAAAAAAAACACCCCCAAAACCCACCACTTGCATTAGCATCCCAAGAGAAAGCAGCAAGGCACATGTAGCCAGAGACTTTACAATCTCTAGCCTGTTCACAAGCTGACCTACAAAACCTCAGCTGTAGAAACCTACCATGGCAATTGAGTCTAAGCACTTTGTGAGCTGCAGTTTCTGATAGCTCTCCTGCTGTAGCTCACTGGAACTTTATAGCCTGCTTGCAAGGGGCTCCACCTGGAGAGGGGGAAGCTGCTTGCAAGTTTAAAGCCGCAGAGCCCCTTCTTGGAGGGTGTCTGAGACATTAAACCCTCTGTACTCACAGGAGCACGGTGCTTAGTCCATTCTCCTAGCTGTTGCCTTTGAAGACAAATTGGACGCTCTTGGGATGACGGATGCTCTGATGAGAGTAACTAGCCTAGGTCTTGAGAGATGCCCGTTCCACCCCAGGCTTCCTGTGGGACTCTGGGCAAGTCACTTGCCAGACAGAATGCTACCAGACTACATTTTCTTTAACCATCTTAAGATTTGTTTCTTTATCTGGTGATGATTAGGACAGGATCTCCTTCTTATCAGCCCGACATTACAGTGTTTTAGTGCAATTTTGATGGAATGTGAGGATGTGACTTCCTGCTTCTTAGCGAATGGCTGCTGCTCTCTTAGTATGACTGCAGACAAAGGCCTTAGGCCTTACAATATGGCTACAAGAAAAGACCTTTTTCTTACAGAAGGATGACCATGTGGTTAAGGCATTTGCCTAGTCTATAAGAAACCTCGGTTCAATTCCTAGCATCTGCCCTTAACTTACGGTAGGATGTTGGGCAAATCCCCTTTTCTCTCTACCACCCTTATTGCTGTTATATCTGAGCCCCTTCCAGCAGTGCCCGCAGCTAACATCTGTCACCGGGGCTTAGCTCTTTCTGCTCCCAGGAGGAGAATTGTGCTGAGTGTACTGTTGTGGCCGGGATTTTTTTGACAAATGCACACATTTGGTAGAGGAGGCAGTGTTGGGGAACAGCTAAAACACCCAGGCCCTCACTAAATAAGCACCTTCGAATGCAACAGGCCAGATTGCTGAAAAGGCTTTTTACTGATTTATAAGCGTAAGTGCTACACTTTGTTTCCCACCTTACAGCAAAGTCGAAGAAATGCACTTTGCACTCAGAGAGGAAGGAGGTGAGGTTTGTGATGGCCCTCAGCTCCGGGGCAGGGGGGAGAGTGGGGGTTCATTCCACAGTCTCACAGGCCCAGGCCATGAGAAAGCTCTTCCTCCTGCACAGATGAGCTCCACCCTCATAGCTGAAAGTTGCATTGCACCAGAGGAGTGAAGCTATCAACTATGTTCCTCATCCTGGAACTTTAGGCTCTTCTAGATACACTGGGACCAGCTCATGGAACACCTTGAAGGTAAAGATTGAGCCCACGAAAGTGACTCAGTATTCTATGGGAAGCTAGTGTAGAGAGCAGGGGACAGGCTGGATGTTCTCACAACAGCACTCCTCCCTTAGGTGGAGTTTCCTGAGGGCTGATGGCTTCATACCCAGTTCCCATCTAAAAACTGGAGATAAAGATGCTTCCTTTCCTCCACCCGATGACTGTCTTTTCTACTTAGATTGTAAGCTCTTAGCGGCAGAGATGTTCTCAGACATGACATACAACCCTGGGCACAAGAGGGCCACTAGGAGGTACTACAATGCAAGTAATCACCCATTCCCAGTCAATTCTATTTCAGGCTGATGAGCTTCAGAAGTCCTAGTTTGAGAGTAACCAGAAAACACACCCTGCATGGGAGGAGGGGAGAAAAACCTGGGGTCAGACACATCTGAAGGCCTGAAATAGTCAACTCCAAAGTAAGCTTAGATCAGCATTATTAGCCATGCAGGAGACACTATGGAATCATCCCCCGTTGGTCTAGGACTTGGAACTGAATGGCAAAAGTTTCCCAGAAACCCTTGAGAAGATAGTGTACGAACTGAGTGTGACTGAATACACCCCTGTATTCACGCCCTACACACCGTGGTAATAATCTTTGTACAAAATGTGCCTTGTGAGGTATAATCTGAAAACTAATAACTCACTGGCCAATAATACCATGATGAAATGGGTGTAGCAACCTTAGATGTAAAGTTATGAACAGAAGCTGAAATCATGACTGAATTGTGTTTACCAGACAAGTCGGGGGACGGGGTGAACCTGTTTCTCAAAGACAAAGGACGAGCTGACCCCTCTAGCCAGGTGCCAACAGAGTTGACTGGCAATCACTGGTCAAGTGGCCATTATTTGGCAAAGAAGGAGAGCAGGAATAGATTGGTCTGCATTTTAGCAAACAACAACATGGAACCTCTCTCACCGTGAGACTCTATGTCTCCATTCTCACAACTGGAAGGAGCTTTATCCAGGGGTAGCCCTCAGGAAAATGCATTTCAACGGGTGACTGGACTATAAAAGGGCGGGGCAAAAACACCCCTGGGGTATCTTTTTTTTCTTCTGCCTCTCTCCTTCTCTCTTTCACCTACGAAGACAAGAGAACCAGCCTTTTGAATTTGTGGGGGGATCCTGTCTTGAGATTTTGGTCATCAGTGTTGCTGGGAACATGTGGGAAGGATTTTACCTTGAAGCAAGTCTAATTCGTTAAGTTTTAGTTCCTAGAAAGCGTTTTCTCTTGTAATCATTTCTGCCTTTAATGCCTTATTCTTTTACTCACTTAAAATCTCTCTCTCTGTGTAGTTAAAGAAGCTTGTTTTATTCTTTAATCAAAGATAATCCAGTGCTGTGTTTAAACTGAATTGTTTGGTAACTCCAATTCAAGTAGCAAAATGTTGTACATTGACCTCTTATGGGGGAAGGGACCTCCCACATCACAGGGTCCTAGAGCCTGGGCTCCAGCCCGAGCCTGGAAGTCTACACAGCCCCACAAGCCTGAGTCAGCTGGCAGGGGCCAGCCCTGGGTGTCTAGTCGCTATGTAGATGTACATAAGTGCCTAGATTCTTTGGAGGGGCAGGGTTTATGCCACGCCCCTCTCCTCAGCATTTCCTACTCACTGGCTTAGGCAGTTCCCCACTCAGCACGCTGGCTTCTGTGAATCCCATGCTTAGGTGGGTAACTCAGGGATTCCACTGGACAGTAGGGCGTCTACGTTAGGCATCGCAATGCTGAGTCGAAGTCTCCTTGGTGGATCTAGCCCTTAGTTTCTATGTCTCACTGCTAGTATGTCAAGACACAGCCAGCTGTTTGCATTGTGCGGGAGGCAGCCGGGCCCACTAGTTAGAGTGCCGCCATCGACCCAAAATATGGCCCAGCCCCTCGTCACGTCACTTCTGGCCCATTTGAAGGAGACGTCTCACATCTGTAGGATAGTTTAAGATGCCGTGATAAAAAGCAGTAGGATATTTCGGAGCTTGATTATCTGCAGCGCTGAACGCTTGCGTTCCAAGTTGCGGTCAATAGAGTCAACACTGAGTGATGCTAGATTGACTGCGTGAGAGTTAATTAGCCAGAGCTCTAGACTTTGCATGATCTAAAACAGGTTTTCCGTTGAGAACTTCAGTGCCCTGTTAGTTTACATTTAGGACGTTGTTCAGAAGAGTTTTTGGCAGGTTGTCATGTCAGATTTCAACCATTCCCTACAAAGCCAGACAGGAACAGCTGAAGTCCAAGATGCCAGACTAACTGGAAACAAAGCTTCAATTCAAGCAACAAGTAGGTTCGCATTTGCAGCTCAGAAATCCATCAGTCTGACAGGGCAATGCCTGTAAAGAGTTAATTGTTTCTGATTTTAAAAAACTGTTCCCATTCTCAGAGATGGAACAGATTTAAAAACCTAACCAAGCTTTTAAACACAGCTCAGGATATAGCTAGCTACCTTCACAGGAGCACAAGCCAAGTGTAAGACAAAGGAATAATACGGCCCTTTCCTTAGTCACTCCATGCCAGACGGGAAGTCGCACAACACTGACGCTGAAGAGGAAAAATTTCCCTTTAACTTGTACTTTCTATCCAGTTACAACATTAGAGCAGGAAAAAAGAGACTAAGACAGAACACGCCAGCAAACTCACCATGGCGAGAGTCCAACTCGACTCTGCACCAAGCAGCACGAGAGAAACGTGTGTGTGTGGGTGTGTGTGTGTGTGAGTGAGTGATGAAAGAGGCTGAAGTTGTTTCTTTATTCCCCCCTCCAACCAGGACAGCGTGTGACCCCCTACGGTTTCCAGAATCACATGTTGGGTTTACACCAATGACTTTAGATTGGCTCCAGTCTTGGGCCCGACCTACACAGACTTTGTGTATGCGCTTAAGTTTACCACAGTGTAAACACATCCACAAATCTTCGCAAGCCTAGGGCCATAATGTGTGGGCCTTTCTACTCTCTGGCTCTTGGGGACTTTTTTTCTTCTTTTTCCTTGATGGTTTCTGGTTCAAGGACAGTGTTTTGCTCAGATATTGATGCGGCAGCTTCGAAACAAACTCGCCATTGGATTTGCTAAAAGGAATTCCAGCCACACCTTTTGCTCTACTTTCCGTCTCATGGCCTCACTCCCTCTGGAGGAGCACAGGCCCCTAATCAGCGGTGTGGGACTTACCTCCCATAAGCCGCTATTCTGACAGCCACTCCATGTGGACAGACACCCCGGGGGCTCCATTGTCTCCAACAAGGCTCCATGCAAGTCGACCTCAGAGCCCACACAGCACTCCCCTGACGTCACTTGCAGGACTGGGGCCCACCCCGCTGCCTGCCTGTTACTGCTGCACTTGCAAGCAACGGAGGGACCTGGAGACCCCTGGGGATAAAAGAGCCGGGGTTGCTAGTGGAGAACGTTCCTCCAGGGGCCCTTGGCTTGAGAATTCACTGCCCACTGGGCTATGGGATACTCAGACGTGGGGCTCCCGCAGCCTGTCCTCTACCACTAATGAAAGAGTCATTTGGGGGAGGGGGAAAAGCGAGTGAGAATGGCTCTATAGCCCAGGGGTTCGAGCTCTCATCCAGGCGGTGGGAGACGCAGGGGTCCAGGCCCCCTGCGCCAATGACTCTTTAATTATTGGTCCACAGTGGAACAGCTCCAACAGGAGAGATTCAGGAGCCCTGCAACGGAATACCCCATAGCCCAGTGGTCAGAGGTCGCACCTGAGCGGTGGGAGAGCCCAGATCAAATCCCTTCGCCTCCTCAGGTGGAGAGGGGCTTGAACTGGGGGGGGGGTCTCCCACATCCCAGGCGAGTACCCAAACCACTGGGCTAAAAGTGATCAGGGAGCTCCACCTTTGCCCCCTCCTCCAGCCTCTTGCAGAGGCCCCTAACTCCAAAGAGGGCTCCCGGCTGTAAATCCCTAGCCGAGACAGGCACCTCCCTGCAGCCCAGATTTCAGCATCCATCTCCGTGAGGAGGTGGGGGGCTTAGCACCCCACCACTGGTCGGCCTCTCCCATTGGCTGGCTTAGGTGGCTTCCTGCCTAGCGTGCTGCGTTCCACCTCTTCCCTTGAGGCCCCATGTCGTCTCCAGGCCCAACCCCCTTTTTTGCCTCTTCCCCCAAGGCCCCACCCATGCTCCACATCTTCCCACCCCCCCGGCACTTGTCCTCTGCCCCCTCCCCCTTTCGTTCACTGGACTATGCCAGACAGGGCCGGATGAACTCTCCTGTGGTCCTGGGGCTATTAGACTTTGTGGGGCCCCTGTATACAAGTCTTTTTCCTGGGAGGGAGTTTGATGCAGGAGGGGGCTGGGGCAAGGGGTTGGGGTGCAGGAGGGGTGTGGGGTCTGGGAGGGAGTTTGGTGTAGCAGGAGATTCTGACCTGGGGTAGGGGGTTGGGGTGCAGGAGGGGGTGCGGGGTCTGGGAGGGAGTTTGGGTGCAGGAGGGGGCTGGGGCAGGGGGTTGGGGTGCAGGAGGGGGTGCAGGCTCTGGGAGGGAGTTTGGGTGCAGAAGAGGATTCTGACCTGGGGCAGGGGGTTGGGGTGTGGGGTCTGGGAGGGAGTTTGGGTGCAGAAGGGGATTCTGACCTGGGGCAGGGGGTTGGGGTGTGGGGTCTGGGAGGGAGTTTGGGTGCAGAAGGGGATTCTGACCTGGGGCAGGGGGTTGGGGTGTGGGGTCTGGGAGGGAGTTTGGGTGCAGAAGGGGATTCTGACCTGGGGCAGGGGGTTGGGGTGTGGGGGTCTGGGAGGGAGTTTGGGTGCAGGAGGGGATTCTGACCTGAGACAGGGAATTGGGGTGCAGGAGGGGGTGCGGGGTCTGGGAGGGAGTTTGGGTGCAGGAGGGGGATTCTGACCTGGGGCAGGGGGTTGGGGTGTGGGGTCTGGGAGGGAGTTTGGGTGCAGGAGGGGATTCTGACCTGAGACAGGGAATTGGGGTGCAGGAGGGGGTGCGGGGTCTGGGAGGGAGTTTGGGTGCAGGAGGGGGATTCTGACCTGGGGCAGGGGGTTGGGGTGTGGGGTCTGGGAGGGAGTTTGGGTGCAGGAGGGGATTCTGATCTGAGGTACGGGGTTGGGGTGCAGGAGGGGGTGCGGGGTCTGGGAGGGAGTTTGGGTGCAGGAGGGGGATTCTGACCTGGGGCAGGGGGTTGGGGTGTGGGGTCTGGGAGGGAGTTTGGGTGCAGGAGGGGGATTCTGACCTGGGGCCGAGGGTTGGGGTGCGGGGTCTGGGAGGGAGTTTGGGTGCAGGAGCGGATTCTGATCTGAGGTACGGGGTTGGGGTGCAGGAGGGGGTGTGAGGTGTCGACTCCAGCTGGGAAGTGCTTACTAGAGGCGGCTCTCGGCTGCCTGCCTGCCATAGCCCTCGGCTGCTCCCAGAAGCAGCAGGCTCCTGCAGCCCTTGAGGGGATGGGGACAGTATGTCTACATGTGCAGCCCGTGCCCACAAGCGCCGCCCTCGTACCTCCCGTTGGCCATTTTCCAGCCAATGGGAGCTGTGAGGACGGTGCTGGGGGCGGGGGCAGCACACAGAGCAGCCTCCCTCCCCTGCCAGGGGCCGCAGAGACATGCTAGCAGCCAGCCGCTTCCGGGAGCAGCGTGGGGCCATGGCATGCAGGCAGCCTGCCTGAGCCCTGCTGCGCCACGAGCCTGGGCGGCGTCCACTGACTCCCTTGACGCCTTTGAAGAGCAGTGGGCGCTGTCCGGGGTCCTCTGCTCGGTGTCCCCATCCAGTTCCCTTCGTTTGACCCTTTGACCGCACTCCTGTCCCTGTTGTTTATTAGTTGTCCCCCGTAATTATTTGGTTTTCCAGGTCCTGTGGACCCCCCCCCCTTAGGCTGGGGGGGATCCTTTAGCAGTGGGCGGGCTTTGCCCGCCCACTTCCTGGATCCCAATAAGGCTGCGCCATGAGACTTTTAGCAGCCTGCAGTTGGAGATCACTGCCTGTGATTTATTTTTGCGGGGCCCCCCTTGAGCCAGGGCCCTGGGCTGTAGCTCCTAAAGCCCCTGCCTTAACCCAGCCCTGTGTGTCAAGGATCCTACCTGCAGGTAGGAGGCAGCCTGGGCTGAGCAGGGGCTTGCACGGATTAATGACCCGACACCTCTGCCCACCCCGCGGTAACCGGACTTCTGGTTTGGGTGCCATTTAGGGTTGCCAGGTCCCCAATAACCAGGCACCTGGCAACCTTAAATGGCACCCGAACACAGAAGCCAGAATCTGGACTGTCCAGGTAAAACTCTAAGCCTTAGCCTCTCTGCGCCTCAGTTCCCCACCCGTACAATGGGGATAATAACACTGCCCTGCCTCCCAGGGGGGCGTGAGGGCGTGAGGATAAACACATTAACAAGTGTGAGGCCCTCAGACCCTGTGATAATGGGAGCCCTAGGAGTACCTCAGACAGACATGCCTGCAGCTTTACAGCTGTCTTAGGGTTTTCTCTGTAGCACCCCTACGAAGTCCCATGCTGTTACGGTTGCCAACCCTCCAGGACTGGCCTGGAGTCTCCCAGAATTGGCATTGATCTCCCAGTGACTATTGAAAGCAATTCTGGAGATTTTAATAGGTTATTTTAAGAAAATGGCATTACATCGTGGGGGGGGAGTCTCCCAGAATAGCTTCAATCAGAGTTGGCAACCCAACAATGGGTTGGAAAATGAGCTCTGTCCTTTTAAGACACACCCCTCGCCTCTGCACCGCTGTGATTGTTTGCAGGGGGGCTATAAGTGAGCTGGGAGTGGGCTAGGCTGATTGCAAGCTCTTTTGGGTAGAGCTAGGCTGCAGGCATGGTGAGTTTGTGATATGGTAGTTTGCAAGTGTTGGGTTATAAGCTGCGATGCAATGCTGGAGTGGAAGTGAATGCATCCAAATGGAGCTTTTTCCTTTGGGGTAGTTGCTCTTATTGATGAAACCAGGGGTGGGTTTTCTGGGGACCTGCGCTTATTGTTAGAGGCACTCTTTTTCCAGAGAACTCTACTCCCATTCTAGTAGTGCAACAAAGCTTAGCACTTATTTCAGGATTGCTGAGCTGACAGGCTAAATATTGTTACCTCCTGGGGGCAGGGACTGTTTTTTGTTCTGTTTTTGCACAACACCTAATGCAGGGGGGTGTTGGCTTGTGAGGTAGGGCTACTGCAAGACAAATAACTAGAGCACTGGGGGAGGGACAGATTTTTCCAAAGAGCTCAGTTAGGACCTCTTGGAAACTCAGCTGCTTAACTTGATGCCTGAATGGGACTGATATCTAGGATGATCTGGCCTATGTCAGACTGAGGGGCTGCTACCTCTGTTATGGAGAGGGATTGATTCTATTTTAATTGAAGTCAACAGTAAAAACTCCTAGCCTGACGAGTGGGTCTCTGTGCTAGTGTTTCCTTAAACTGGGATAGCTACGGACTAACTAGCAACCAGCTTAGTTTAACACTTGCAAACTGGATTGTTCCCTATGTGGGGCAGGGCGTGTATGCAGGAGAACACTTAAGAGGCTGGGTTCTAACTGGGGAATAATGACTGGTAGCCCTGTCCTGCCTTACTGCTTCTCTGCAGCTAGGGCGCTGTGACTGTCTATGGGCCTGTTACCTGAGCTGGGTCTACTGCAGCGTTTCAAAGCGCTGCACAAATACTAACTAACCAGCCCCAGTCCGAGGGAGGTGAATGTTCCCAGCCTACAGAGAGGGATGCAGGTGTATGCCCGTGAATCTAGCACTAACTCGGGCAGAGTCTTTGTGGTAAAGCTGGAATTAAATGGTGGTGTTAGTGGCTGTGTGGCCTGGTGGCTGGAGCACTGGTCTGGGACTCAGGAGACCGGGATTCTATTCTGGGCTCTGTCATTCAGGCTTGACAAAGCCCTGGCTGGGATGGTTTAGTTGGGGATCAGTCCTGCTTTGAGCAGGGGGTTGGACTAGATGACCTCCTGTGGTCCCTTCCAACCCTGATATTCTATGATTCATGGGCCTGCTGGGTGATTTTTGCACAAGTTACTGCTCCTCTCTGTGAGGAGGGGATAATGAAGCATTCTCAGGCCCTGCTTTAGGAATGACTTTAGGGAAGTTTTATGGCCTGTACTAGCTAGGAGGTCAGACTAGAGGATCACAGTGGTCCCTTCTGACCTTGGGATCTAGTTTCTGACTCTTCATCTTGTGTTCAATCTATTTCAATTCTAAGAAATTAAGTAGTTAGAATACCATCCATATGTCTGGGGCTGACTAGACCAGCCCCTGCTCTGATCAGCTCACCTCCTCCATTAGAGCTGTGGTGATGATCCTGACTCTGCAGCAAGGAGCTGTTTTAAAAACTGATAGACCTGTTTATCTGGAGTGACAAGCCCCAGATTATTGGTTCTTCGACTCTGGTCTTCCCAGTCCTAGTCCTGTGTAAATTTCTCTACTGAATTGAACGAATGAATCTAAACCATCTACATGTCTAGAGAGTCATTTGTCTCATCTGAATAGATCCCTGAATTGGAAGAGGAATAAACACTTGCCTGATTAAAATTCAGTTAATAGCTGGAACCCCGTCTTCTACAAGAGAGAAGCTGGTTGATCTAACCTACTTAGACATAAAGGCATCCCTGGACTAATTGGTGCCCTGGAATAGGCACTGCTCATTATCCCTCTCCTCGGGATAACCTTAACACTGAGCAGACTGGCTGTCCTTTCTTAGCCAGCATAGCTGCAGGAAGGCTTAAACTCCACTGATGGGTCACTAAGGTTCCATTTTTTTCTTTGCCTGAACTCTAATGCCTAGGGAAAGGTTCCACACCAACTCTACCCCCTTGTGTTCATGCTGTGCAATAGGTCTCCATTCATGGGAGGTAACCTAGGAAAGAACTGGAATTAGTTAATGGGGTTCTGATGATTACATCAGAAAAGAGTTTTCTCTTCTAAAACCACCGGCTCTGCGGGGCTCACACTAGTAAAATTAATTCCCCAGCCCTCACCAGTTTGAAGAGGACACTCAATACACACAAGATGGGGACTAAGGTGTTGCTCTTAATTTCATGTCAGTGCAGACAATCTCCAGTTTTGGGCCCCACACTACAAGAAGAATGTGGAAAAATTGGAGAGAGTCCAGCGGAGGGCAACAAAAATTATTAGGGGGCTGGAGCACATGACTTACGAGGAGAGGCTGAGGGAACTGGGATTGTTTAGTCTGCAGAAGAGAAGAATGAGGGGGGATTTGATAGCTGCTTTCAACTACCTGAAAGGGGGTTCCAAAGAGGATGGATCTAAACAGTTCTCAGTGGTAGCAGATGACAGAATGAGGAGTAATGGTCTCAAGTTGCAGTAGGGGAAGCTTAGCTTGAATATTAGGGAAAACTTTTCCACTAGGAGGGTGGTGAAGCACTGGAATGGGTTACCTAGGGAGGTGGCGGAATCTCCTTCCTTAGAAGTTTTTAAGGTCAGGCTTGACAAAGCCCTGGCTGGGATAATTTAGTTGAAATTTGGTCCTGCTTTGAGCAGGGGGTTTGACTAGATGACCTCCTGAGGTCCCTTCCAACCCTGATATTCAGTGACTCTATCTCTAATAGCATCGCTCTGACTACTGCAGTCCAGTATCTAATATGTTGTTGCCATGAGACGTGCATTGAAAGCATTGCACAGTGTCATCAGGCCGAATCTGGCCAAGACTCGGCTGCTCTGCCTTCATCTTGCAGCCCAATCCTGAAAATGGGCTAGTCTTAGGCATGTGGCACCAACCAGATCTTCGATACTGGAATTCCCTTTGCTCTTCAAACCGTAAGGCCAGGGGGTTTTCCAATCTAGCAGCTCTGACTGCACTGAACCATACATATACCTCACTAGAAATAAGAACTGTCTTAAATCACCTTCTAGCCTTGGGCCTGGCTGTTCGAGAACAATGGTTAGACCTGACTCCCCGTCATACGGTAGCCTGGATGGTAGCTCTGTCCAATAACCAAGCTAAAGCCCTGCTTGTCTCTGGATCTGGTGATCCTGGTTTAATGTTGCTTAACAGGGCTGTGCACATAGAACAAGGCTGTAGTTTAACAGCTGGAAATTGAGCCCATTGGTCACTCCTGGGAAATGTGACTAGATGGATGAACCTCCCCAGGCCCAAGTTGCTTTTGATTCCCACTGTAGCTCTGAGCAGGGATGGAAGTCGAGTGACCTGGCTCCCTATTTCTAGGCATGAAACACTGACTGAACCAGCCAGTAAAGCCACCATTTCATGGATGCAACTTCTTTGTGTGCCTCTTCCCCCATGCAGCGGGAGTGTATTTCTGTCCACATTGGCCAGGCCGGTGTGCAGATGGGCAATGCCTGCTGGGAGCTGTACTGTCTGGAGCACGGGATCCAGCCAAATGGAATCATCTGTTTGGAGAAGTCCTTGGGGCAAGCTGATTCTTCCTTTGGGACCTTCTTCAGCGAGACTGGGTCAGGGAAGCATGTGCCCAGAGCGCTGTTCATAGACCTGGAACCCACAGTCATTGGTAAGACACTGGAATCTGCCTAGACCAGATCCCTTCTTTGAGTTTCAATCACTGACCTGCTGGGAAGAGGGGGGGGAAACACAACCATCCTCTCCACTTCTCAATGGCTTCTAACAGGGTGCTCTTACCGCAGATAACCCAGCGTTTGGTGATAAACCTGTCTTTGAGCCCAGATCCACAAAGCTGGTTAGTCTCCTAACTTCTGTTGGTTTCCATGGAAATTAGGAGCCCAAATACCTTGTGGGTCTGGGCCTTAGTGCCTTGCTGTTGACTGAGTGTGGGTACAACAGACCCTGGAACATGCTCTACAGTAAAACTTTGACTAAATCACAGCTCTGAAGCTGAGGCCCTGAAGGTGTTCATGACCCTCTCCTTCCTTACAGATGAGATCCGAACTGGGACCTACCGCTCCCTGTTCCATCCTGAGCAGCTGATCAGTGGCAAGGAGGATGCTGCCAACAACTATGCCCGTGGCCACTACACCATTGGGAAGGAAATCATAGATCCTGTGATTGATAGGACTCGTAAAATGGTAAGTAAGGAAAAGGAGTTTGCCCATTCCCTTTTAGAAGTTGAAGGGACTGCACCCTGTCTAAACCAGACAGGAATAATGCTGGTGAGAGGGATGAGGGACTTAACAGGAGTGTTGGGGAGTAGGTAGAACTTCAGTCCAGGGATTTTCTTCATGCCAAGCTCCCCTCATGGCCTCTTTGCTGGCTGAGGGGAGCTAAATACAGCACCCACAAAGCCAATCACTCCTGGCATAAGGAGGCAAAGCCTTGACTTGCTCTTCCTGTAGTTAGCCTAGAAATAGAACTCCATGTGGGGGCTTCTCAAATACTCCTCTAGCACTGGTAATCTTACTGAAAGACAGCTGCTCATTCATGAGCAGGTTTAGTGCTGTCAGGCACCAGCCTCTCACAGGCTATATAGCTTGAAAGCCTACCTCTGGCTGACAGTTGAGGAATAATTGTATCTCACTTGCATGTGATTGTGTAGGGGTTTACTGTGAGTAGCATGGCCAACACTAGTTCAATGTCCTCTCACCTTGTGCAGGCTGACCAGTGCAGTGGCCTTCAAGGGTTCCTGGTCTTCCACAGCTTCGGAGGAGGCACAGGCTCTGGATTCACGTCCCTCTTGATGGAGCGTCTCTCAGTGGAGTTTGGGAAGAAGTCCAAGCTGGAGTTCTCGGTGTACCCTGCCCCACGGGTCTCCACTGCGGTGGTGGAACCCTACAATTCCATCCTGACCACCCACACCACGCTGGAGCACTCGGACTGTTCTTTCATGGTGGACAACGAGGCCATTTACGACATCTGCAACCGGAACCTTGATATTGAGCATCCCTCTTACACCAACCTGAACAGGCTGATAGCCCAGATAGTGTCCTCCATTACTGTTTCCCTGAGGTTTGATGGTGCCTTGAATGTGGATCTCACTGAATTCCAAACTAACTTGGTGCCTTATCCCCGCATACACTTCCCCCTCACTACCTATGCCCCCATAGTCTCTGCAGAGAGAGCCTACCACGAGCAGCTCTCGGTGCCTGAAATCACCAATGCTTGCTTTGAGTTCTCCAACCAGATGGTGAAATGTGACCCTCGCCGAGGCAAATACATGGCTTGCTGCCTGCTGTACCGGGGAGATGTGGTGCCCAAGGATGTGAATGCAGCTATAGCAGGCATCAAAACCAGGAGGTCCATCCAGTTTGTGGACTGGTGCCCAACTGGGTTTAAGGTGGGCATCAATTACCAGCCTCCCACGGTGGTGCCGGGGGGAGACCTGGCTAAAGTGCAGCGGGCCGTCTGCATGCTGAGCAACACCACGGCTATTGCAGAAGCCTGGGCCCGGCTGGATCACAAGTTTGACCTGATGTATGCGAAACGGGCCTTTGTGCATTGGTATGTGGGGGAGGGGATGGAGGAGGGGGAGTTCTCTGAAGCCAGGGAGGACATGGCTGCTCTCGAGAAGGACTATGAGGAAGTTGGCAGGGACTCTGCTGAGGAGGTGGAAGAAGGTGATGACGAATATTAAACTTTGCCTGGCTACTAAAAAGTAGATCTTAACAAAACAGCTGGCGTCCCCTTGATGTCCCACTAATTACTGGAGAAAGTGTTCCATGTGTATGGAACACCCATCCAGAGGGGTCCCCTCTCTGTGCTGGATGAAGTAACTATAATATATTTTGTGGACTCTGTCCTAGTCAAGAGACTGAGCCTAGAAACTGAAAATAAACCTCTGAACAGCAAACCTGTCTCCTTGGTCTTTGGTTAAGAGTCAACGGGATGTAGCGCTTCCCATTCTCTAGCATTTTGAACAAGCAGATATGTAACCTGCTCGTGGCTGTGATCTGGTTGTTCTGGAGATAGCAAGTATTGCAGCCTAACATGAATCCACTGGTCTTCACCTAGCATCCATCTTATGCTAAGTGAGACACTTTGCAATCTTCAGCTTTGTCCACCCCTTTACACTCGGGCTCATTTGTGCACATCTGTCTGTCCCCCTGGCTCTGCTCCAGCTCGCTGGCCTAACCTTCATAAAGGGAAGGCAGAGCTGATCAGCAGCTCCCTGGACCTCTCCCTTCCAGCAACAAGGTAGATGCACTTCAGAGCTTCTACACAGGGCTAGAGCCATCTAGGACCAATATGTCTCCTCAAGGTCTTGCTGGATCCCACCCCTTAACTATCTCACTTCAGGCTCTTCTCCTTACTGCTCTCACTCTCCACTCACTCACTGTCCTAAATCTTCCCTCTTCAAGCCACGCTGCCCATAATCTCTTCATATTTGCTCTTTTCCTCTACTAACCCCTCTCACACAGACTCCATTCAGGCCCTCTGTTCCTTGTGCATGCTGCTCCTCTTGACCTTGGTAGGAGCCCCATGAAGAGCATGACCCAGCAATGACTTTCAAGTGGCTTCTACACCATCACAGCTAGGGTGGCAAAAGGATGGCAGCATCTCACAGGCCTGCCCCAGCAGCAGCTTGGATGTTGCTGCCTAAGAAAATTAGCACGTTTCCATTCAACCTGGGTCTGGAGCTATTGAGCAGGCGTGTTCCGAATCCAGGGGAGCCCTTCTGATTCTGAGGGGGCTGGATCAGGGATGGGGCAGTCGAAAGCAGCACCTAGCACTGGAGTAATTGTTGTTACTGGGGGGCTAATGACCTGTACTGGCAGTGCCCTGTGCAGACCCTGCCTAGGGCTAAAAAT
This sequence comes from Chelonia mydas, assembly GCF_015237465.2. Classification (NCBI taxonomy): domain Eukaryota; kingdom Metazoa; phylum Chordata; order Testudines; family Cheloniidae; genus Chelonia; species Chelonia mydas. The sequence goes on from NC_057849.1 coordinate 341,295,802, forward strand.
TCTTCATTTTTCCCAACTAATGCCCTACTTCACATGACTAGAGCTTGTCTTCTGGACAAGCAGCTGGGCCTCTCCTAAACCAGGAAAGGCTCCCAAGTAGAGCTATATTGGAAGCACACCTGGTGTACACATGAATGCTCTTGCCAGTGCTGCTTATGCTGGGTCCCCAAACAAAACAAGCTCTGCCAGCACAAGCCCCTCTATGCAGCCCTAACTGCATCTTCACTAGGGCTTTTGCGAGCATAGAAATACCCACTACAAAATCACACCCCACTGGGCACTGCTATACTAGCAAAAGTTTCCCGTGGAGCCTTGGCCTCTGGCTGGCTCAGTGCCCATCCAGCATAACACCAGCAACACTGAGGTACGTTTTCACTGTTCCTCTTGTTCCATTACAGCAGGGTGCTTAGACTCCCCAGCAGAGATCACCAGGCCGCTCTGTGCAAGGTGCAGTATAAAACCATGGAGATGGCCTCTGGAGAGCTTAGTCTCAATAGATAAGGGACAAAGCCTGGAGGAGAGGAAGGAACTGCGCCTAACTTGGGCCATGTCTACACTATGAGTGCTTTACTAGGATGTGATATCAAAGCACTCCCAGTGTGGATGCAGCTATAACAGTAAAACTGCATTGGATCCACCCAGTACAATCGCCCCTGCTGGTGAAATGAGCTATGCTGGTAAAAGCAGCGTTTGCTGCTGTAGCTATCTCTGTGCTATGGGCTGCTGCCACCACGGCGGTGTCAGTCAGGGATCACACCCCTGATCAGTATAGCGAGCCTGGCAGAAGTCTGTTGGGCAGCCCTGGCCGTAGGGAGGGGGAACTGAGGCACAGCGAGAGGTGGAGGCGTTTGCTTGAGGTCGTACAGGGAATGTGTCAGAATTGGACTGAGATGTCCTTAACCCCAGGACTAGCTGTCCTCTTTACTCCACAGCGTCTGGGATAAACACTGTCCTCCTTGCATTCTCCAGCCAGGGTCAGGCCACTTTGTCTTTCTCCACTAGATGATGCTAGTGAAGTGGGGAAAACGTCTTACGGGCTTTTTCAGTAGCTTCACGCTGACAGTAACTTTATTAATGGGTTTAGTTGGTGCGCTGACCTGGCTTCTCTGCGGTGTTCTGTGCAGGTTCTTATCCCGCGCTCCTCCTCGTAGCGCACCAAGCACCATGACTAACCGCTCTCCTGTGCTTGTCCTCTCAGCAGCGGGAGAAGTGGGGGCAGAGGAGTTTATTTCACTTGTATAAACACATGTTGCTGTGTTTGTCGGAGAAGGCAGGTCCAAGAAATGCACCTTGGACGTGGAGTAGAAGGTGGTGAGGTTTGGGATTGGCCCTACTTCCTGGGCGAGTTCATTCCTGGGTCTTGGACTGGTCCCTGGGAGAGTTCTGGCTCCTGCACAGATGAGCTTCCCAGATGCTGCAGCCAGATCGTATTGCACATCCTTAAGCTGGTGACAGGACAGCTCATCATTTGTATTAAGATTGTGACCAGGTGCCTGGACTGGATCACATGGAAAATGCCACACTCAGGGCAGACTGCAAGCAACAGGGCAAACAATCACCAAACTGGTGGTTTATTCTATAATTAGATTCACCAAACCAGTATCAAAAGAATTTCTGTAGCACCACGCTGGTTAACAAGAAGTCAAATACAATCCCCTTTAGGCATTCCAGCCCTTGGTACCAGTCCAGATGAGTTGGTCCATTATAGTGAGAGGTTACTGAAAACCCAATTCACCCTAGGTGAGGGTCTACCAATCACAAAGGCTCAGACACTTATCCCCACGTCAATTTGTAACTCAGATCTTACCCAAATATCATGCTATTGGCCAATCCTTAGTAAACTAACTAAAGGTTTTATTAATAAAATAGAAGAGAGTTACTGAATGGTTAACGAATCATATGCATACAACTGTTTGTAGATGGACTGCTGGCTTGCAAAAATCTCTCTGGTAACCTCCAAAAGACTGTGGAAGGTCCTCAGGCCATAGTTCAAAATACCCCTTTTAGTTGTAAATCCACAGTTCAGAGAATTGGAGCAGGAATGAGACAAAATGGAGGTGTCCCAGTGGTCTTTTATATCTTCTGCCATGTACATGGGAAGTTGCTGTCCCCAAAAATGCTCAGAGCCCCTGTGTGTGAAAAGTTACTGACAAAGATGGAGTCCAAGGTCTTGTGTCCACATCACATGCTCTTATATGTTTTGCTGACTCACAGGGGTGGCCATTGGCTCCTTGCTGTCTGAGGCAGCCTCAGGAACAGCTAGCTGGAGAGTTGATTCTTCTTAATGGCCCATCCAGCTTGAATAGTCCCTTCGCAATGGGCTGGGTGTAAACTGCCTTGGGGCTCTCACCCCAAGAGCCAACACAAATAGCCAATATTTGTAACTCCAGATACAGTGATGATACCTGGATTTCACCAGAAAATGACAGAATAAAAAGGAGGACTTGTGGCACCTTAGAGACTAACAAATTTATTTGAGCATAAGCTTTTGTGAGCTACAGCTGAATGCATCCGATGAAGTGAGCTGTAGCTCACGAAAGCTTATGCTCAAATAAATTTGTTAGCCTCTAAGGTGCCACGAGTCCTCCTTTTCTTTTTGCGAATACAGACTAACACGGCTGCTACTCTGCAACTTGACAGAATGTAACTTTTCCATGGACACCTTACACAATACACTTTGTATAAGATTTGTTGCAAATGTATAACAGTTGGTAGCCACAATGATACAAATGGCCACCTTCAATCATACAGCATCACAATGATAATGCCCAGAGATCAGAGCCTCATTGTGCTAGGTGCTGCGTGAACAAACAACAGTGCCCCTGCTCTGAAGAACTTGCAATCTAAACACCCAAAGGGTGGATGGGAAACTGAGGCCCAGAGAGGTAAAGTGACTTGCCCAAGGCCATGTGGCACAGTCAGGATTAGAACCGAGGTTTCCTGATTCCTAGTCCTGCCCTATCTATTAGGCTTTCTGCCACAGTCAGTTGAATGGAGCACAGGCCCTGCAAAGCCTATTGTGGATGGGACTCTTCAGTTAAGGCCCTTTGCAGCCTTCCAGGACTTTGTGTCTTGCCGTGGGAGGTTGGCTGCAGTTTAATTTGAGGTATTAAGGAAACAGCCAGTCCAGCCGGAAACTCAGCTGGTGGAATATTAATGACCTCACAAGCTGACCTGTTGTTAAAGCCTTCCCGTTACCGAACTCACCCTGACCTGCCTCGCTTGTGATTCACCTGCCATGCCGTGGTGCTACTGATACTCGGGGTCTAGGTAAGAGGCGGCGTGTCAATTACAGATCAGCACACGGGTCTGAACTGAGTCGGTGCTCGGGCAGGTTACGCTCCGAACGGCCAGACAAGAAACGTGTAGCTGGAAAAGCATCTAACAGGAGGCTGTAAGTTGGAGTCTCTGTCCCACACGTGCTAATGTAGAGCTGTGCCTGGACCCCCAGCACGTCTGTTATTGGACTTTGGTGAGGTGGGTTCTACTGGGTCACTGGTTCAAATCCAGCCCAAACCAGCAGTCACTGAAATTCATTTCCAGTGACCTATGTGGGTTAAAAACGGGGGTGCTCACTCTGATGCATGGACAGGCATCCACCGGACAGAGCATGTCTGTCTCCCCAACAGACACTGGCCCAGTAAAAAAAATTACCTCCCCGCCCCCCAGCCCCGATTGTCTCTCAGAGATCAGCCCCATAACTGGCCTATTAGCCCCTCTGCCCAAGGTGGGGCCTGGGGAATGAGTTGCCTTCACCCCTATGGGTGGCCCCTGAACTGCGGTGTGGGGTACGTAGCAGCCCCACTCCTGCCGTGAGCTCTGTGCGGGCAGCCTCTCAGATGCCAGCGTCCTATGGAAGGCTGAGGAAATGCTCGTGTGTGACGTGGTCCAAGGGGCTGGCGCGGCGAGGGCTGGACGTGGTGGAAGTTTGTGCTGGGGTTAGAGAAAGGATTTTGGGGTTGCCAAACGGGCACCTTTTCAGCAGCTCTAAGCTGAGAAGGATGGAAGACAGGCCTGTCTGTTCGCTTCCTAATGCCATCATCTTAGTCCAGAGGTTCCCTGGGTGGGGCTCTTATGCTGGTATATTGACTTCCTCAGCTATGATAGAGTGCGTCTACAGCTGCAGTCCTGAGCACCTGCCACTCTCACCTGTATTTATCCTCACAGTACCCAGGGAGGAAGGGTATGACTGTTATACCCATTGCACAGATGGAACTGAGGCCCAGAGAGTGTAAGTATCACACAGGAAGGCTGCAGTAGACCAGGGAATTGAACTTGGATTTGTCAAGGCCCAGACTAGCCCCCAACCACTGAACCACCCTTTGCCTGGGTTTAGGCTATAGAGAGACTGTAGGTAGCTTAATCGCTGGCTTTGGGCCCCCCCAGAGAAGAGTGGCTCTTTATTTGACTTCCTTGTGGGCTCCTCAGCAACTACAGAGGGCGGGTGTCCTCTTTGTGCAGGAATCAGGCTGCTTCCAGCCCCAAGAGCCCCCCTCACCACAAAGCGGGGCAGGGCTCCAGGTGCAAATCAGAACAACTCTGCCACACTCCACTCTGCTCCCCCCCCAGCGCTCAGATCCCCTCACAGCAGGCGGGCAGCCCCGACCTAGCAGCGAGAGCAGCACTTGCCCCCGGGTAACGGTTTCGTCTAGGAGGGGAGGGTGAACTCCGCTGGGCTGGGGAGGGAGTTTTCCCAACCGGACTCTCTCTACTCAGAGTCACCTCACCCAGCAAAGGGACCAAGCTAAGAGATGTGGCAACCAGAATCCCAGAGCCCATTCTCAGGGAGGGCCAGCTCTCCCAGAGCCAGTCCTGCCCTTTCAGTGGCTGGCTCCAGACTCCTCAAAAATGGCTCCCCCCCACCCAGCTCTTTTCTTCCCAGGATTTTACTTGGTTGCTGTTTGACTCTCACCCCTCCTTTCTCTTTGCTGCTGCTCCTGCTCTAAGCAGGCAGCTGGTGGCCATCCAGGCTATCCTTCCCCCCCAGCCACCAGGCACCTTGATGCTGAAGGGTCTCTCCTCTGGGTTACCTACCAGACTAAGTCTGCCCTTGGCCACCCTCCACTCAGTACCAGTGTCCCCCTCCCTGAGTTACTAGCACACAGAGCCCCAGGAACCAAGGTAAGCGCCTTGCGGGGTAGCCAGGTTTAGATCTCTCCACCCTGCCTGTAATAGTAACTCAGAGCCCTCCCCATCTAGGGTCCAGTGTCTGGCCGTTGGGGGTTTTTGCTACTAGTAGTCACCAATAGGCCATATGCCCTCCCAGACAGTCCCATTATACCATCCCCCTCCATAAACTTATCCAGCTCAGGCTTGGAGCCAGTTAGATTGTCTGGGCCCACTGCTCCTCCAGAACTTCACTTGATTTGTGCCAGATACATCCCTACTGAGCCCAGGAGTCCTGTCATATGCTGTTTTTTTACTTTAACTCAAGGCTCATTTAATTTCAGGTTCTTACCTGGATCCCAGGAACACTTTCTTAGAGGCCTGGTTTGCGAAAGGCCTACGAAAGCAGGGCACAGACAGCACTGGCGTAGCCCATGCAGATACAGCGTGAGCTTCCTCACCCAGCTCTTGAGCATCAACCGAACTGAACGTGAGTGGGGCAGGAGGGGGAAGGTGTGGCCCAGTGGTTAGAGCACTAAGCTAGGACTTAAGAGACTTGCCCAAGGTCACACGAGAAGGCTGTGGCAGAGCAAGTCACTTCTGCCCAGGTTCTCAAAAGTCCATTGTCACACTGGGAGTTAGGAACCTGAATACTTACGATCTGGGGTTTAGCCTCTGTGCCTCAGTTTCCCACCTGTAACAGCACTGCCCTCCCTTAGTGAGAACAGCTGCATTAAAGATGGTGAGGTGCACGTGCCAGGGGGGCTAGATAAGCCCCTCAGTGAGGTAATGGTTTACACATGTATAAAGGGTCATATGCTCAGACAGCACTTCAGCCTGGTCCCAATGCTCACAGGTATTGAGGCGCTTAACTCCTATGGGAAGCAATCAGAGTTAGGTCCCTAATCACAGTTGAGGATCTGGGCCTTAGATTTCAGCTGAAATCTAAGGCCCAAAGGGTATAAGTACCAAGGAAAGAGGAATTCTTTACTGTAGGCTAGAGATTTAAATGAATGAAGAAAAATTTAGGTTGTGCATCAGGATAATCCTCCCCTCATTAGACCCTGGAAGAGTCTCCCAAGGGGTCTTGTGATAAACGTTGCTGAGGGCATGGAGAACTGGACAGAACGTCTCCGCATGCACTGCAGGGAGTAGCCTGCCGAGGGTGATGAGGAAAGACCAGCAAAGTCTTTCCCCAGCTTTAGTGCTGATGATTCCAGGATCACATTGCACAACTGGCTGGAAACAAAACAAAAAAACCCAAAACACACAAAAACCTAAGGCCAAATTCTCCTCTACTATTCCAGTCTGTAGCTGTAGTAATTCCAACCAGCAAGGGAGTCACTCCCCAGTCACAGTGGGAGGAGTAGAAGTTGGGGCTTATTTTGTTTGTTAGACTAAGAGGGTATTACTAACTTCGCTTTCCCATGGAGAGAGGAGAGCCCCAGGGTTGGTTTAGGATCAGATTGCTGACTGCTACTTATCCCCTTCTCTAAGGGTTTCTAAACACCTAGATGTGATTTGGTACCCTGGGATATTTGGATGCAATATACTTAGACATCTGTAAGTTTCTTCCTCATGAACCTAGTGGTTGATTCAAATTTTCAGAATCTGAGTTCAGGGGAAGGAGTTAATCCAGGCAGCTATATCTGACACTCCCATGTGCTTAACTTCAGACTAGAAGAGGGTCCCTGGCTGCCCAAAACCTACCATATCCACTACCAGCTGTAATAGATGCAGAAACTCAGCACCTGAAAAAGGTCAGGTCATTTATAATCTTGTACTAGGAGTTATGCAAAAGCCTGAGTGTGGATACTGACTGTTAGAATTCCCACCTCCAGGTTTTGCCAGAATTAGCTGAATGAGAGAGAGGAGTTTGCAGTTAAGAATTTATTCCTGCAGCTCAGGTTCAAACAACTGGCAAGCAGAAGACCTGACACATGCAAACTACTTCCAGAAGTTACAGCATGAAAGAGGGTAGTGTGTTCAATGATGCATTGAGAAGCAGACTGCAAGTGACCCTAGATACATCTGGCCCATGAAAGGAACAGCATGGTGATGCTAATGCCTAGAACAAGGGTTTAATAATCTTCTCCCTCCTCCACCTCCTCATCCCCATCTGCAGAGTCCCTGCCGACTTCCTCATAGTCCTTCTCGAGAGCGGCCATGTCCTCCCTGGCTTCAGAGAACTCCCCCTCCTCCATCCCCTCCCCCACATACCAATGCACAAAGGCCCGTTTCGCGTACATCAGGTCAAACTTGTGATCCAGCCGGGCCCAGGCTTCTGCAATAGCCGTGGTGTTGCTCAGCATGCAGACGGCCCGCTGCACTTTAGCCAGGTCTCCCCCCGGCACCACTGTGGGGGGCTGGTAATTGATGCCCACCTTAAACCCAGTTGGGCACCAGTCCACAAACTGGATGGACCTCCTGGTTTTGACGGCTGCTATAGCCGCATTCACATCCTTGGGCACCACATCCCCCCGGTACAGCAGGCAGCAAGCCATGTATTTGCCTCGGCGAGGGTCACATTTCACCATCTGGTTGGAGAACTCAAAGCAAGCATTGGTGATTTCAGGCACCGAGAGCTGCTCGTGGTAGGCTCTCTCTGCAGAGACTATGGGGGCATAGGTAGTGAGGGGGAAGTGTATGCGCGGATAAGGCACCAAATTAGTTTGGAATTCAGTGAGATCCACATTCAAGGCACCATCAAACCTCAGGGAAGCAGTGATGGAGGACACTATCTGGGCTATCAGCCTGTTCAGGTTGGTGTAGGAGGGACGCTCGATATTGAGGTTCCGGTTGCAGATGTCGTAAATGGCCTCGTTGTCCACCATGAAAGAACAGTCTGAGTGCTCCAGCGTGGTGTGGGTGGTCAGGATGGAATTGTAGGGTTCCACCACCGCAGTGGAGACCCGTGGGGCAGGGTACACCGAGAACTCCAGCTTGGACTTCTTCCCAAACTCCACTGAGAGACGCTCCATCAAGAGGGACGTGAATCCAGAGCCTGTGCCTCCTCCAAAGCTGTGGAAGACCAGGAACCCTTGAAGGCCACTGCACTGGTCAGCCTGCACAGGGAGAGAGGACATTGAACTAGTGTTGGTCATGCTACTCATACTGGGTCCCCTCTTCCTTTCCATCACCATCCAGACATCAGCTACTTAACATGTGACTATGATTTGATAACAGAAGGTCTGTGTGTAATGATGTATAAATACAAAAATCAGAAGTAGTTTGTAATGACAACCTGTTGGGGAACTGAAGATTGCTGGATGTCAGTATGAGACCTCCCAAAACAGCACCCACATAATATTGGTGGAAGATTTTATTGAATAAGTAAAACATAACCCCTGTACCAAGCAAGCAAGATGCTGGTTCATGAGTCAGCTTGAGGATTTCCTCCCCTCCGAAGAATGAGCCCAGTCAGCATTCACTGAATTACAGCCTTGGTGCTAGATTCCCATACAACAGCTGGGTGGGCAAATGCCATTACAGCTTGCCATCGTGGCTGGTCTATTCTTGGGTTGCTCTTCCACTGACAATTCCAGCTACAAAACCCCAAACACAACAATCACATGGGAGCAAGTTACAATTATTCCTCAACTGTCAGCCAGAGGTAGACTTTCAAGCTATCTAGCCCATGAGAGGCTGGTGCCTGACAGCACTAAACCTGCTCATGAATGAGCAGCTGTCTTTCAGTAAGATTACCAGTGCTAGAGGAGTATTTGAGAAGCCCCCACACGGAGTTCTATTTCTAGGCTAACTACAGGAAGAGCAAGTCAAGGCTTTGCCTCCTTATACCAGGAGTGATTGGCCTTGTGGGTGCTGTATTTAGCTCCCCTCAGCGAGCTAAGAGGCCATTAGGGGAGCTTGGCATGAAGAAAATCCCTGGACTGAAGTTCTACCTACTCCCCAACACTCCTGTTAAGTCCCTCATCCCTCTCACCAGCATTATTCCTGTCCGGTTTAGATGGGGTGCAGTCCCTTCAACTTCTGTAAGGAAAAGGAGTTTGCCCACTTACCATTTTACGAGTCCTATCAATCACAGGATCTATGATTTCCTTCCCAATGGTGTAGTGGCCACGGGCATAGTTGTTGGCAGCATCCTCCTTGCCACTGATCAGCTGCTCAGGATGGAACAGGGAGCGGTAGGTCCCAGTTCGGATCTCATCTGTAAGGAAGGAGGGGGTCATGAACACCTTCAGGGCCTCAGCTTCAGAGCTGTGATTTAGTCAAAGTTTTACTGTAAAGCATGTTCCAGGGTCTGTCATACCCACACTCAGTCAACAGCAAGGCACTAAGGCCCAGATCCACAAGGTACCTGGGCTCCTAATTTCCATGGAAACCAACAGAAGTTAGGAGACTAACCAGCTTTGTGGATCTGGGCTCAAACACAGGTTTATCACCAAACGCTGGGTTATCTGCGGTAAGAGCACCCTGTTAGAAGCCATTGAGAAGTGGAGAGGATGGTTGTGTTTTCCCCCCCTCTTCCCAGCAGGTCAGTGATTGAAACTCAAAGACGGGATCTGGTCTAGGCAGATTCCGGTGTCTTACCAATGACTGTGGGTTCCAGGTCTATGAACAGTGCTCTGGGCACATGCTTCCCTGACCCAGTCTCGCTGAAGAAGGTCCCAAAGGAAGAATCAGCTTGCCCCAAGGACTTCTCCAAACAGATTATTCCATTTGGCTGGATCCCATGCTCCAGACAGTACAGCTCCCAGCAGGCATTGCCCATCTGCACGCCGGCCTGGCCAATGTGGACAGAAATACACTCCCGCTGCATGGGGGAAGAGGCACACAAAGAAGTTGCATCTATGAAACGGTGGCTTTACTGGCTGATTCAGTCCGTGTTTCATGCCTAGAAATAGGGAGCCAGGTCACTCGACTTCCATCCCTGCTCAGAGCTACAGTGGGAATCAAAAGCAACTTGGGCCTGGGGAGGTTCATCCATCTAGTCACATTTCCCAGGAGTGACCGATGGGCTCAATTTCCAGCTGTTAAACTACAGCCTTGTTCTATGTGCACAGCCCTGTTAAGCAACATTAAACCAGGATCACCAGATCCAGAGACAAGCAGGGCTTTAGCTTGGTTACTGGACAGAGCTACCATCCAGGCTACCGTATGACGGGGAGCCAGGTCTAACCATTGTTCTCGAACAGCCAGGCCCAAGGCTAGAAGGTGATTTAAGACAGTTTTCTTATTTCTAGTGAGGTATATGTATGGTTCAGTGCAGTCTGAGCTGCTAGAGTGGAAAACCCCCTGGCCTTAGGGTTTGAATGGCAAAGGGAATTCCAGTATTGAAGATCTGGTTGGTGCCACATGCCTAAGACTAGCCCATTTTCAGGACTGGGCTGCAAGATGAAGGCAGAGCAGCTGAGTCTTGGCCAGATTCGGCCTGATGACACCATGCAATGTTTTAAATACACATGTTATTGCAGCATGAGAGACACCAGACGCTGGACTGGAGCCCAGTCAGAGCAGTTATCCGAGCAGCCAATCTAAACTAAAATCATCTGAGTCCTGTTCCTTGTGTGTTTTGAGATTCTTCTTCAAACTGGTGGGGGCTGGGGAATTAAGTTTACTATTGTGAGTCCTGCAGAGCCAGTAGTTCTGGAAGAGAAATTAACTTTTTCCTGCCGTAATGAGAACCATCAACAATCCAGTTCTTCCCTCTGTTACCTACTGTAGTCACAAAAAGAAAAGGAGGACTTGTGGCACCTTAGAGACTAACCAATTTATCTAAGCATAAGCTTTCGTGAGCTACAGCTCACTTCAGCATCTGATGAAGTGAGCTGTAGCTCACAAAAGCTTATGCTCAAATAAATTTAGTTAGTCTCTAAGGTGCCACAAGTCCTCCTTTTCTTTTTGTGAACACAGACTAACGGCTGCTACTCTGAAACCTACTGCATATGGAGACCTATTGCAGGGCATGAACACAAGGGGGCAGACTTGGTGTGGAAGCTTTAACTATGCATTAAACTTCAGGGTATGAAAACTGCAACTGTAGAGAACCATCAATGGAACGATGTTGTGGTGGGAGTCTGCTATAGACCACTGGACCAGTTTTTCTTCCCGCAACTAACAGACGTTACTAGATCACAGGCCCTGGTTCTCATGGGAGACTTCAATCACCCTGATATCTGCTGGGAGAGCAATACAGGGGTGCACAGACAATCCAGAAGTTTTTGGAAAGTGTAGGGGACAATTTCCTGGTGCAAGTGCTGGAGGAACCAACTAGGGGCGGAGCTCTTCTTGACCTGCTGCTCACAAACCAGGAAGAATTAGTAGGGGAAGCAAAAGTGGATGGGAACCTGGGAGGCACTGACCATGAGATGGTAAGTTTCAGGATCCTGACACAGGGAATAAAGGAAAGCAGCAGACTATGGACCTTGGACTTCAGAAAATCAGACTGACTCCCTCAGGAACTGATGGGCAGGATCCCCTGGGAGAACATCATGAGGGGGAAAGGAGTCCAGGAGAGCTGGCTGTATTTTAAAGAATCCTTATTGAGGTTACAGGGACAAACCATCCCGATGTGTAGAAAGAATAGTAAATATGGCAGGTGACCAGCTTGGCTTCACAGTGAAATCCTTGCTGATCTTAAACACAAAAAAGAAGCTTACAAGACCTGGAAGTTTGGACAAATGACCAGGGAAGAGTATAAAAATATTGCTTGGGCATGCGGGAGTGAAATCAGGAAGGCCAAATCACACTAGGAGTTGCAGCTAGCAAGAGATGTTAAGAGTAACAAGAAGGGTTTCTTCAAGTATGTTAGCAACAAGAAGAAAGTCAAGAAAAGTGTGGGCCCCTTACTGAATGGGGGAGGCAACCTAGTGACAGAGGACGTGGAAAGAGCTAATGTACTCAATGCTTTTTTTGCCTCTGTCTTCATGAACAAGGTCAGCTCCCAGACTGCTGCACTGGGCAGCACAGCATGGGGAGGAGGTGACCAGCTCTCTGTGGAGAAAGAAGTGGTTCGGGACTATTTAGAAGTGGTTCAGGACGAGCACAAGTCCGTGGGGCCAGATGTGCTGCATCCGAGAGTGCTAAAGGAGTTGGCGGATGTTTGAAAACTCATGGCGATCGGGGGAAGTCCCAGACGACTGGAAAAAGGCTAATGTAGTGCCCATCTTTAAAAAAGGGAAGGAGGCGGCTCCGGGGAACTACAGGCCAGTCAGCCTCACCTCAGTCCCTGGAAAACAAATCATGGAGCAGGTCCTCAAGGAATCAATTCTGAAGCAGTTAGAGGAGAGGAAAGTGATCAGGAACAGTTAGCATGGATTCACCAAGGGCAAGTCATGCCTGACTAACCTAATCGCCTTATATGATGAGATAACTGGCTCTGTGGATGAAGGGAAAGCAGTGGACATGTTGTTCCTTGACTTCAGCAAAGCTTTTGACAGTCTCCCACAGTATTCTTGCCAGCAAGTTAAAGAAGTATGGTCTAGATGAATGGACTATAAGGTGGATAGAAAGCTGGCTAGATCGTCGGGCTCAACGGGGAGTGATGAATGGCTCCATGTCTAGTTGGCAGCCAGTATCAAGCGGAGTGCCCCAAGGGTCGGTCCTGGGGCTGGTTTTGTTCAATATCTTCATAAATGATCTGGAGGATGGTGTGCATTGCACCCTCAGCAAGTCTGCAGATGAGGTTAACTGGGAGGAGAGGTAGATACGCTGGAGGGCAGGGATAGGATACAGAGTGACCTAGACAAATTAGAGGATTGGTCCAAAAGAAATCTGATGAGGTTCAACAGGGACAAGTGCAGAGTCCTGCACTTAGGATGGAAGAATCCCATGCACCGCTACAGACTAGGGACCAAATGGCTAGGCAGCAGTTCTTGGCAACAAGGGCACATTGTTGACCAATATCCAGCTTCATGTCCACTGTAACCCCTAGGTCCTTTTCTGCAAAAGGCCAATGGCATTTTGGGATATACAAGTAGGGGCATTGCCAGCAGATCGAGGGACATGATCGTTCCCCTCTATTCGACACTGGTGAGGCCTCATCTGGAGTACTGTGTCCAGTTTTGGGCCCCACACTACAAGAATGTGGAAAAATTGGAAAGAGTCCAGTGGATGGCAACAAAAATGATGAGGAGAGGCTGAGGGAACTGGATTGTTTAGTCTGCGGAAGAAAAGAATGAGGGGGGGATTTGATAACTGGTTTCAACTACCTGAAGGGGAGTTCCAAAGAGGATGGATCTAGACTGTTCTCAGTGGTAGCAGATGACAGAACCAGGAGTAATGGTCTCAAGTTGCAGGTTTCGGTTGGATATTAGGAAAAATTTTCACTAGGAGGGTGGTGAAACACTGGAATGAGTTACCTAGGGAGGTGGTGGAATCTCCTTCCTTTGAAGTTTAAGGTCAGGCTTGACAAAGCCCTGGCTGGGATGATTTAGTTGGGGATTGGTCCTGCTTTGAGCAGGGGGTTGGACTAGATACCTCCTGAGGTCCCTTCCAACCCTGATCTTCTATGATTCTATGAAGCCTTCCTGCAGCTGTGCTGGCTAAGAGGGACTGAGGCTATGTTGGTACAACTTACGTTGCTCTGGGGTGTGAATAAGCCACCTCTGAGCAGCATAAGTTACACCCACCTAAGCACCAGTGTGGGCAGCACTATGTCAGCAGGAGAGCTTCTCTTGCCCACATATCTACTGCTGCTCATTGTGGGGGTAGATGAATTAATTTGACGAGAGCTCTCTTCTGTTAGCTTAGAGTGGCTGTGCTAGAGAGTTTACAGCAGCTGCACGGCAATAAGCTTTGTAGCATAGCCATAGCCTCAGTCTGCTCAGCGTTAAGGTCATCCTGAAGTGAGGGAAAACAAGCAGTGCCTCGTCACAGGAGCCTACCATCAATCCAGACTTGGATGCCTTTATGTTTAAGCTAGATCAGCCAACTTCTCCCTTCAGGGGGATGGGGATCAAGCTATTTACTAGCTTAAAATTCAGCTTTTAGGGAATTTCCAGTTTAGGGAAATATTCAGATGAGACAATTGGCTCCATAGGCATGTAAACAGTTTAGATTCAGTAGAGAAATTTACACAGGACTAAGACAGGAGTAGAAGCATCAGTAATTGGGGCTTGTCACTCCAGACAGACTAGCAGAACTACCAGCTCCGTAATGCAGAGTCAGAAGGATCGTGACAGCTATAATGTGGGCTGATCAGAGCAGCGGCTGGTCTAGTAACTGCCAGGCATATTAATGGTATTCTAACTACTTAGTTTCTTATACTAGAAATAGACTGAACACAAGATTAAGAGACAGGAACTCAATTCTAAGTCCAGAAAGGACCACGGTGATCTTCTAGTCTGACCTCCTAGCTAGTACAGGGCATAAAACTTCCCCAAAGTCATTCCTAAATGAGGTCCTAAGAATGCTTCATTATCCCCATTTCACAGAGGGGAAGGGACTTGCTCAAAGTCATCCAGCAGGCCTGTGGCAGAGCCAGGAATAGAATCCAGGTCTCTCAAGTCCCAGACCAGTGCTCCATCCACTAGGCCACAGTTTCACAGACTTCATTCCACCACAACCCCCTTCTGGCAGCAAAGATTACTACCAGACCCCAGGGAGGGGGACCAAAGCCAGAGCCCCTCTGCCTTGCGGGATGCCAAAGCTTGATTGCTTCGGCCCTGGGTGGTGGGGCTTGGACCTTGGCTTCAGCCCTGAGCCCCAACAAGTTTAAGGACAGCCTTGGTGACCCCATTAAAACAGGATCCCGACCCACTTTGGGGTCCCAACCCACAGTTTGAGAACTTTTGCACTAGGACACACTGCCTCTAGCGACACCATTTAATTCCAGCTTGACCACTAAGAACCTGCCTGAGTTAATGCTACATTCACTGTCATACACTTGTCTCTCTCTGTAAGGCGGGAACATGCACCTCCCTCAGAATGGGGCTGGTTAGTTAATATTTGTGCAGAACTTCACAATCCTGAAGTAGACAGCTCAATTAATAGACCTATGTACAATCACAGCACCCTATCCACAGGGAAGCATTAAGGCAGGACAGGGCTACCAGTCATTACTCCCCAGTTAGAACCCAGCCTCTTAAGTGTTCTCCTGCATACACGCCCTGTCCCACACAGGGAACAATCCAGTTTGCAAGCGTTAAACTAAGCTGGTTGCTAGTCAGTCCATAGCTATCCCAGTTTAAGGAAACACTAGCACAGAGACCCACTCATTGGACTAGGAGGTTTTTACTGTTGACTTCAGTTAAAACAGAATCAATCCCTTTTGATAAGGGAAGTACCAGCCCCTTAGTCCGCCATAGACCAGATCTTCCCAGAGATCAGTCCCATTCAGGCATCAAGTTAAGCAGCTGAGTTTCCAAGAGGTCCTAACTGAGCTCTTTGGAAAATTCCACCCCCCACAGTGCTCCAGTTATTTGTCTTGCAGGAGTCTCTAGGAGCCTGACTTCACAGGCCAAACCCACCTTGCACTAGTTGTTGTACAAACACAAAACAAACAAAATGGTCCCTGCCCCCAGGGGGTCACAATACTTAGACTGTCAGCTCAGCAATCCTGAAATAAGTGCTAAGCTTTATTTAGCTACTGGAATAGGAGCAGAATTCTTTTAGGACAGGAGGGTAAAGGGCTTTAACAGCAGCTGTAGGTCCCCAGAAAACCCACCCCCGGTTTCACCAATAAGAGCAACCAAAGGAAAAGCTCCATGGGGATTCATTCACTTCCACTCCAGCATTGCAGCACAACTTATCTTTCAACACTTGCAACCCCCCATGTCACAAACTCACCATGCCAGTAACCTAACTCTCCCAGCTCCACACAAAACACCTTACAATCAGCCTAGCCCACTCCCAGCTTACTTATAGCCCCCTCTGCAAACAATCACAGCTGTGCAGAGGCAAGGGGTGTGTCTTAAAAGGACAGAGCTCATTTTCCAACCCATTGTTAACAGCATGGGGCTTGGTAGGGGTGCTACAGAGAAAGCCCTAAGACAGCTGTATAGCGGCCGGCATGTTCCCAGCTGGGGTGGAAGGATAGGATTTAACACCCAGTCTTCAATCATAAAAACAAGGAGTTACTTCACCTCAAATTCTCCAGCATGCTGCTGTTACTGTTATTTCCACTGCCGTGGTTCCTGGTGCCCCATGGTGTTGTCGAGCTATCTGTGTGTCTGTCTGAGGTACTCCCAGGGCACCCATTATCATAGTGTCTGAGGGCCTCACACTCGTTAATGTTTCAGAGTAGCAGCCATGTTAGTCTGTATTCGCAAAAAGAAAAGGAGTACTTGTGGCACCTTAGAGACTAACCAATTTATTTGAGCATAAGCTTTCGTGAGCTACAGCTCACTTCATCGGATGCATGTAGTGGAAAATACAGTGGGGAGATTTATATACACAGAGAACATGAAACAATGGGTGTTACCATACACACTGTAACGAGAGTGATCAGGTAATGTGAGCTATTACCTGCAGGAGAGTGGGGGGGGGGGGGAAACTTTTGTAGTGATAATCAAGGTGGGCCATTTCCAGCAGTTAACAAGAATGTCTGAGGAACAGTGTGTGGGGGGGAGGGAATAAACAAGGGGAAATAGTTTTACTTTGTGTATTGTTAACTGCTGGAAATGGCCCACCTTGATTATCACTACAAAAGTTTTTCTCCTCCCCCACACTCTCCTGCTGGTAATAGCTCACCTTACCTGATCACTCTCCTTACAGCGTGTATGGTAACACCCATTGTTTCATGTTCAGTGTGTATATAAATCGCCCCACTGTATTTTCCACTGCATGCATCCGATGAAGTGAGCTGTAGCTCACGAAAGCTCATGCTCAAATAAATTGGTTAGTCTCTAAGGTGCCACAAGTACTCGTTAATGTGTTTATCTTCATGCCCCCCCGGGAGGCAGGATAGTGTTATTATGCCCACGGTACGGGTGGGGAACTGAGGCACAGCGAGGCTAAGGCTTAGGGTTTTACCTGGACAGTCTGGGTTTTGGCTTCTGTATCTGGGCACCATTTAGGGTTGCCAGGTGCCTGGTTTTTGGGGACCCTGGCAACCCTTAAGGGTACCCGAACCAAACGTCCGGTTACTGCGGGGTGGGTGGAGGCGCTGGGTCATGAACCCACGCCAGCCCCTGCCTCCTACCTGCAGGCAGGCTCCTGGAGACAGTCCAGCGAGCCACACGGAGAGGAGGGCAGAGGAGTGAGCAGGGGGAGCATGGCCCTGGGGGAAGAGGGGAAAAAGGGGTGGGGCCTGGGGAAGAGGCAGATGGCAGTGGGGACTGGAGGGAAGAGGTGGAGGAGGGATGAGTCCTTGGGAGAAGAGGCTGAACAGGGGGTGGGACCTTGGGGGAAGAGGCAGGGCGGGGGGTTGGGGGGAAGAGGTGGAGGAGGGGCGGGACCTTGGGGGAAGCGGTAGGGCAGGGCGTGGGGGTTGGGGTTGGGGGGAAGAGGTGGAGCAGGGGCAGGACCTTGGGGGAAGCGGTAGGGCAGGGCGCGGGGTCTCGAGGGTCCAGTTACCAAAAATTAGAAGGTGGCAAGGCTACCAAGGCTCAGTTCCACAAAGGTATTTAGGCTCCTAGGTATTTAGGCCTTAAGCTGGGCCCAATGCCCGGTGCAGAAGGAGTTCGGTGTGGGGACGCTGAGCGTTGCTTTTAGGCACCTGGAAAAACCCCAGAATCCGCGCAGGCTGAGTTAGGCACCAGGCTCCGCACGAAATGCTCAGGGAGAGAGAAGGGCCTTCGAACGCAGCACGCTCGGCAGGAAGCCACCTAAGCCAGCCAACGGGAGACGCTGACCAGTCTCTAAGTGACTACATCTGGGCTGCAGGGAGGTGCCTGTCTCAGCTAGGGATTCACAGCTGGGAGCGCTCTTTGGAGTTAGGCGCCTCTGCAAGAGGCTGGAGGAGGGGGCAAAGGCAGAGCTCCCTGATCACTTTTAGCCCAGTGGTTTGGGTACTCGCCTGGGATGTGGGAGACCGCCCAGTTCAAGCCCCTCTCCATCTGAGGAGGTGAAGGGATTTGATCTGGGCTCTCCCACCGCTCAGGTGCGACCTCTGACCACTGGGCTATGGGGTATTCTGTTGCAGGGCTCCTGAATCTCTCCTGTTGGAGCTGTTCCACTGTGGACCAATAATTAAAGAGTCACTGGCGCAGGGGGCCTGGACCCCTGCGTCTCCCACCGCCTGGATGAGAGCTCGAACCCCTGGGCTATAGAGCCATTCTCACTCGCTTTTTCCCCTCCCCCAAATGACTCTTTCATTAGTTATCCACAGGGCAACAGCTTGTAGAGGAGAGGCTGCAGGAGCCCCACGTCTGAGTATTCCCATAGCCCAGTGGGCAGTGAATTCTCAAGCCAAGGGCCCCTGGAGGAAAGCTCTCCACCAGCAGCCCCCACTCTTTTATCCCCAGGAGTCTCCAGGTCCCTCCATTGCTTGCAAGTGCAGCAGTAACACACATGCAGTGGGGTGGGCCCCAATCCTGGAAGTGACGTCAGTGGAGTGCTGTGTGGGCTCTGAGGTTGACTTGCATGGAGCCTTGTTGGAGACAATGGAGCTCCCGGGTGTCTGTCCACATGGAGTCGCTGTCAGAATAGCGGCTTATGGGAGGTAAGTCCCAAACCACTGAATGATGACCTGTGCTCATTCAGTAGGAGTTTATTCCTGAGGGAATTCTGTGCCAAAAAATTAAAAATTCTGCACCAAAAGAAATAAAAATTCTGTGCACCGTATTTTAAAATTCTGCAAATTTTATTTGTCAATAAATATATGTGGAGGCTCCCATATGGCAGTGGGGAGCACAAGCCACTGGCTGCATGGAGATGGGACATGGGCTCGGCAATGAGGCTGCACCCAACCCTATCACAGCACTAGGGCCTGGCCTGGCCCAGAAACACTCCAGGGCTCTGCCCCTCCACGCCAGGCACATCAAGATTGCAAGCGAAAAGACAGAGCTTGCACACATGCCCAGCCCTGCCCCCTGATCCAGGTGTGGGGCAGGCAGGCAGGCCTAGCCTGGCACGATCCAAGTGTGACTGGGCTTAGTGGGGGGGATCCAGGTGTGGGGTGAAAGGGTTCTGTGTGGGGCAATCTGAGTGCGGGCAGCTCAGTGGGAGATCTGGATGCACAGGGACACTTTGATGGGTTCTGTGTGTAGGTGCCATGGGACTCTGCAGGGTGGTCCAGGTGAAGGTAGTTAGGGCTCAGCAGGGTGGGTCTGGGTGTCAGGATGATGGGGGATCAGTGGGGGGGTCTGGGTGCAGGGGCTCAGCGGGGAGGTCCAGGTGGTAGGGGAGTGGTGCTTGGTGGAGTGGGCGACTGTGTGCAGCTGGCTGGGGCTCAGTGGGGTGGAGGTCTGGGTGTGGTGGCTCGTCGGTAGGCTGACCAGATAGCAAGTGTGAAAAATCGGGACGGGGGTGGGGAGTAATAGGTGCCTACATAAGAAAAAACCCCAAATATCAGGCCTGTCCCTATAAAATTGGGACATTTGGTCACCCTACTCATCGGGGTGGTTCAGGTACAGGGGGTGGGGCTTGTCGGGGTGGGGGTTCAAATGCGGGGGTCTCAGCAGGGGTAGTCTGGGTGCAGGGGTACCCAGGGGTATGGATGCAGGGGGAAGGGGCTTGGCGGGATCCAAATGCAGGGTGGGTGGGGCTCAGCAGGGGAGTCCAAATGCTGGGGAAGGGGCTTGGCAGGAGGGTCGGAGTGCAGAGGGGAGGGGCTTGGCAGCAAGGTTGGGTGCAGTGGCTGAGGTTGGTTGGGTGGGGGTTTGGGTGCGGGTGTGGGGGACTCAGTGGGGGGTTTTGGGTGTGGGGGTGAGGCTCGGTGGGGGGATGGGTATGGGGGGGTCAGACGGATGGTGGCCGGTTGGATGAGGGAGCAGCTCCCCGTACAGAGACCCCTCCCCACGAGGCTCTGGAGCAATGGGAATAGGAAGCAGGGGCGGGTGCGGAGCTTCCTACAGTCAGGGAAGGTTTCTGGGTTTGAGTCTGACCTGGCCCCCACTGCTTCTTTCAGGGGAAGAGGAAGTCCCATCCTTCCCCATCGCCAGCCCAATTGAGACGAGCAGCTGATGCCGGTGCAGGGTAGGAGTGTCCGCAGCCCCTTCCTCCCCCTGCCCCCACCGCACTGATTTACCTCTCCGTCTGTTCCGGGTGCCCGAAATGATGCGCCCATGCTGCTGGGGAGGAACGCATGACCACTCTTGCAGCTTCCCTTTGCTTCCCAGTCAGAAGTCATTTTTCTGTGGGGAAGCAAAGAAATCTGCAGGGACATGAATTCTGTGCACGCGCAGTGGTGCAGAATTCCCCCAGGAGTGCTCGGAGTCGATGCCATGATAAGTAAAGTAGAGCAAAAGGTGTGGATGAAATTCCTTTTAGCAAATCGAATGGCGAGTTTGTTTCAATGCTGCTGCATTGATGTCTTGCATCAAACAAAATCCTTGAACCAGAATCCATAAACAAAGAAGAAGGAAAAAAGTCCCCAAGAGCAAGAGAGTAGAAAGGCCTACAAGTTATGGCCCCAGCCTTGCAAAGATTTATGGATGTGCTTAGCTTTACACACTTAAAAAAGTAAACTTAAGTGCACGCACAAAGTCTGTGTAGGTCGGGCCCAAGGCTCTGAACTGTGTAAAGCCACTGGAATAAACCCAACATGTGATTCTAGAAACTGTATGAAGTCACACACTGCCCTGACTGGAGGGAGGAAATAAAGAAACAGCTTTGGCCTCTGTCCACACTTCCAGCTATAAACTGACCAGGGTCAGCAACAGGTTTCTCTCGTGCTGCTTGGTGCAGAGATGAGTTGGATTCTCGCCATGGTGGTGAGTTTGCTGGTGTGTTCTATCTTAGTTTCTTTTTTCCTGCTCTAATGTTGTAACCGGATAGAAAGCACAAGTTAAAGAAGGGAAATATTTCCTCTTCAATGTCAGTGTTGTGTGACTTCCCGTCTGGCACGGAGTGACTAAGGAAGGGGCTGTATTATTCCTTTGTCTTACACTTGGCTTGTGTTCCTGTGAAGGTAGCTAGCTATATCCTGAGCTGTGTTTAAAAGCTTGGTTAGGTTTTTAAATCTATTCCATCTCTGAGAATGGGAACAGTTTTTTTAAAAACAGAAACAATTAACTCTTTACAGGCATTGCCCTGTCAGACTGACAGATTTCTGAGCTGCAAATGTTAACCTATTTGCTGCTTGAATTGAAGCTTTGACTCCAGCTAGTCTGGCATCTTGTACTTCAGCTGTTCCTGTCTGGCTTTGTGGGGAACAGTTGAAATCTGACGTGACAACCTGCCAAAAACTCTTCCGAACAACGTCCTAACTCTCAACGAACAAGCCACTGCTGTTCTCAATGGAAAACCCATTTTAAATCATGCTTATGGGGCTTGAGCTGTGGGGCTGTTTCATTGCTGTGTAGACTCGTGGACTCAGGCTGGAGCCCAGGCTCTAGGATCCTGCAAGGTTGAGGGTTGCAGCCGGAGTCCCTTGAGTCCGAGTCAGCTGGCATGGGCCAGCCACAGGGCTTTCTCTGCTTTGCAGACAGACCTTTACATGGTTAAAAAGGAGTTGAGCAGGGGGGCTGAGGATTTAGACGTAGGTGCCAAAGTCCCTTTGTGGATCTAGTCATTGGTCGAGGTCTAATTAACGACTACACTTTTTGTTAAAGAATGACAACTGCCATAAGAACATAAGAATGGCCAAACTGGGTTAGACCATCTAGCCCAGTGTCCTGTCTTTTGACAGCGGCCAGTGCCAGGTGCCCCAGAAGGAATGAACCGAACAGGTAATCATCAAGTGATCCATCCCCTGTCGCTCATTCCCAACTTCTGGCAAACAGAGGCTAGGGACACCCTTCCTGCCAATCCTGGCTAATAGCCATCGATAGACCTATCCTCCATGAATTTATCTAGTCCTTTTTGGAACCCTGTTATAGTTTTGGCCTCCACAACATCCTCTGGCAAGGAGTTCCACAGGTTGACTGTGCGTTGTGTGAAGTAATACTTCCTTTTCTTTGCTTTAAAGCTGCTGCCTATGAATATCATTTGGTGACCCTTAGTTCTTGTGTTATGAGAAGGAGTAAATAACACGTCCTTCCTTACTTTCTCCACACCAGTCATGAGTTTATAGACCTCTATCGTATCCCCTCTTAGCCGTCTCTTTTCCAAGCTGAAAATCTCAAATTTATTAATCTCTCCTCATACGGAAGCTGTTCCATACACCTAATCATTTTTGTTGCCCTTTTCTGAACCTCTTCCAAGTCCAGTCCAAGTTTTTGAGATGGGGCGACAACATCTGCACGCAGTATTCAAGATATGGGCGCACCATGGATTTATAGAGAGGCAACATGATATTTTCTGTCTTTTTCTCTATCCCTTTCTTAATGATTCCCAGCATTCTGTTCGCTGTCTTGACGGCCACTGCACTTTGAGTGGATGTTTTCAGAGAACTAGCCAGCACGACTCCAAGAGCTCTTTCTTGGCTGGTAAACCTGTTATGTTCCTGCCTTTCCTGGTATGTTTCCCATGCAACTCTGCTGGTTTAGGACAGAACTACAGCGACACAGCCTACAACTCCAGTTCACACTTGTGTTCCTGTGAGGGCAGGCGCATCCTGGAGGCCTGATTTCAGATATTTACCACCCGGGCGACAGCCTTCTAGATTTGAGGTGACGCTGTAACTGAGGCTGGCCTGGCACTGCTCCATGGATGTTTCATGAACCTACAGCGAACAAGTCCTCATATATCAAGCATCTGACCCTGCCACTAAGTAACCATATTTATTTAGCATCCAGTGGCTCCATTCTGGATCGGAGTCCCATTGTACCGTGTTCTGTATGACAGGACCATGCATGGTTCTTGTTTTAAGCAGCCTGTAATCCGAAGAAGGATAAGATGTGACCCTATGGGACAAGGGTCCAGTAATAAGATGAGGGTATGCAAGTAAGCATATATAAAGAAGAAGCACAGCTGGCCTGCTAAGTTATGTTAATCAAGAGGAGATTCTAATCACACACAGGCCATCTAACTCGCACTCATTAATCCTGAGAGTAAGTATAACTGAAGGTCTTCCATAGTAATCTTGGAAACTGCCCAGTTCATCCGTGTAACGACAGTGACCACTTGGAACTTTCAGCCTTGCCTTTCCTTAACTTGCACCCGGCATTATTCTCTTTAAAGGGTTACGTCCTTGCAGCTGCGAAGATTTCCAATGGCAATTGCTGATCTGGCAAATGCTGACGTGCCAGACATGTGTTTTACATTCCAACCTCTGATTCTGATGAGGTGTCACATGGTTCTGTCACTAGCTGGGAAGAACATCTTAAAATCTGATGTTAATAGTTCACCAGCAGTTGTCAGCGTAAGAAATCTCTTCAAACCCGGCACCTAGTGTTGCTAACATGACTTAGGTGACCAAAATTATTAGGACTTCCATGCTGCTGAGCTTTGATGCCCTCGCCTTCGGGGAGGGTATAAAGTTGGAACCAGGTATTTGGAGAGTTTTTAGTGTGTGCTCCTAATATGTGTGTCTCTTCCCCCATGGAGAGGGAGTGTACTTCTGTCCATACTGGCCAGGTCAGAGTGCTGATGGGCAATGCAGGCTGGGAGCTGTATTGCCTAGAACAGGTGATCCATCATCTGTTCAGAGAAATCCTGAAGGGCAAGCTGATTCTTCCTTAGGGACCTTCTCCAGTGAGACTGGATCGGGAAAGCATGTGCCCAGAGCACTGTTCATGGACCTGGACCCCACGGTCATTGGGAATGCATAGCAACTCTGTGAGAATAGGCCTCTTGCTCACAAGCTGGGTAGATGGGAAGAAGGTGACTTTGCCATTTCTGTGTAGATCAGAGAAGAGAACTCGTAAATTCGGATAGCCAGCAGTTAGAGCTCGGTTCTACAATAGTGCCTCTTATGTAAGCTTGGCACCTAAAGAAGATGTGGTCAAACCTGTCTAGACCATTTGATGAACAATTTTGAAGCTGATAGTGAAGGCACAACCCCATTCTCCCTTACAGATTAAATCTGAACTGGGACCTAGCGCTCACTGTTCCACCCCGAGCTGCTCATCACTGGCAAGGAGAATGCTGCCAATATATATGCCCAGCATAGGCGCTGACTCCGTGGGTGCTCCAGGGCTGGAGCACCCACGGGGAAAAATTGGTGGGTGCTCTGCACCCAGCGGCAGCTGCCTGCCCCGCCCCAGCTCACCTCCGCTCCGCCACTGCCTCCTCTCCTGAACGCGCCATGTCCCCACTTCTCCCCCTAGCTCCCAGTGCTTCCTGCTGCGAAACAGCTGTTTTGCAGCGGCAAGCACTGGGAGGGAGGGGGAAGGAGGGGGAACACAGTGTGCTTGGGGAAGAGGCAGGGCCAGGGTGGGGATTTGGGGAAGGAGTCCAATAGGGGCAGGGAGGGGGCGGAGTTGGGGTGGGGACTTTGGGGAAGGGGTTGGAATGGAGGTGGTGCAGGGGTGGAGTCAGGGCGGGGCCAGGGGCACGGGGGGGTCGAGCACCCACTGGCGCTGGGAAAAGTTGGCACCTATGATACCCAGGGCCACTATACCATTGGGAAGGAAATAATCAGTTCAGTCACTGATAGGACTTGTAAAATGGTGAGGTTCTTGGTGGCTGTCAAGGTTCCTTCCCCACTCTGAACTCTAGGGTACAGATGAGGAGACCTGTATGAAAACCCCCCTAATCTTATTTTTACCAGCTTAGGTTAAAACTTCCCCAAGGTACAAACTATTTTACCTTTTGTCCCTGGACCTTATTGCTGCCGCCACCAAGCGTCTAACAAATATAACTGGGAAAGAGCCCACTTGGAAACATCTTCCCCCCCAAAATCCCCCCAAGCCCTAAACCCCCTTTCCTGGGGAAGGCTTGATAAAAATCCTCACCAATTTGCATAGGTGAGCACAGACCCAAACCCTTGGATCTTAAGAACAATGAAAAAGCAAGCAGGTTCTTAAAAGAAGAATTTTAATTGAAGAAGAAGTAAAAGAATCACCTCTGTAAAATCAGGATGGTAAATACCTTACAGGGTAATCAGATTCAAAACAGAGAGAATCCCTCTAGGCAAAACCTTAAGTTACAAAAAGACACAAAACCAGGAATATACATTCCATTCAGCACAACTTATTTTATCAGCCATTTAAACAAAACAGAATCTAACGCATATCTGACTAGATTGCTTATTAACTCTTTACAGGAGTTCTGACCTGCATTCCTGCTCTTGTCCCGGCAAAAACAACGCACAGACAGAGAGAACCCTTTGTTCCCTCGCCTCCAGCTTTGAAAGTATCTTGTCTCCTCATTGGTCATTTTGGTCAGGTGCCAGCGAGGTTATCTTAGCTTCTTAACCCTTTAGAGGTGAAAGGATTTTTTCCTCTGGCCAGGAGGGATTTAAAGGTGGTTAGCCTTCCCTTTATAGTTATGACAGTGGCTTAGTGAATTCACTCCAAGTGGTGGGGAAACAAGGTTTAAATCCTAGTTTGAGTAAAAAAATGTAGACCTTGCTGTCATCCTGGTCATCTTTAGTTCATAGTCTGATAGGGGTGCCAACTTTCTACTCACACAAAACTGAACACCCTTGCCCTGCCCCCTGCCCCGCCCTCCTCTGAGGCCCCGCCCATGCCCACCTCCTTCTCCAAGGCCCCGCCCCCACTCATTCCATCCCCCTCCCTCCACTGTTCGCTTTCCCCACCCTCATTCACTCTATCATTTTCATCAGGCTGGCTCAAGGAGTTGGAGGTGGTGAGGGCTCCAGCTGGGGGTGTGGGCTCTGGGGTAGGGCCAGAAATGAGGAGTTCAGAGTGCAGAAGGGGGCTCTGGGCTGAGGCAGTGGGCTGGGATGCAAGAGGGGGTGAGGGCTCCAGCTGGGGACACAGGCTCTGGTGTGGTACCAGGAATGAGGGGTTTGGGGTGTAGGAGGGGGCTCTGGCCTGCAGGGTGGAGCTGAGGGGTTCAGAGTATGGGAGGGGTCTTTGGGCTGAGGCAGGGGGTTGGGGTTGGGGTTGGGAGGGAGTACGGGCTCTGATCTGGGGATGTAGGCTCTGGTGTGGGGCCAGGGATGAGGAATTAGGGGTGCAGGAGGGGGATCTGGGCTGGGGCTGAGGTGTTTGGAGTGCAGGAGGGGGCTCCCGGATGGGGCAGGGAGTTGGGGTGTGGGGGGAGTGAGGCTGGGGGTGCGGGCTCTGGTGTGGCGCTGGGATGAGGGGTTTGAGGTACAGGAGGGTGCTCCAGGCTGGGACCAAGGGGTTTGGAGGGCAGGAGGGGGATCAGAGCTAGGACAGGGTGTGGGGCGCAGAAGGGGGTCAGGGGTACAGGCTCCAGGCAGCGCTTACCTGAAGCAGCTCCCGGAAGTAGTGGCGTGTCACCCCTCCAGCTCATACGCGTAGGCGTGGCCAGGTGGCTCCGTGCACTGCCCCATCCGCAGTTCTTGGCCAAGGGGAGCTACAGAGCCGACACTTGCAGTGGAGGCAGTGTGCCGGAGCCCCCTGGCTGCCCGTATGCCTAGGAGTCGGAGGGGGGACAAGCTGCTGCTTCCGGGAGCCACACAGAGCCATGGCCGGCAGGGAGCCTGCCCTATTCCCACTGCGCCGCCAACCAGACTTTTAACGGCCGAGTCAACGGTGCTGACCAGAGCCACCAGGGTCCCTTTTCGACCGGGCGTTCCGGTAAAAAAACAGACATCTGGCAACCCTATAATCTGAGCTGCTGTGGTTGGGATCCAGAAAGGTACGTAGGCACCTAAGTCCCATTTTTGGCACTGCTGTGATCCACAAAATTCCTGTTTGGCTGCTGCTTAATCCTGTAGGTGCCTAAATCACTGCCTCTGCGTGTGTACACCACGACCTCGCTCTAGGGCCCCCAGCATCTATCTCCCATCTCAGCCCCAGAGTGACTCACAAATCAGTGAAAATAGACATTTGGCAACCAAAGGATTTGAACAGAGATCTGTCACCTCATGCACTACAATGCTCAGCATCACAACACAAAGTCCCTCTGTAGATCTGGGCCTATTCGGCAACCTAGGCTGAAAAGAAGCCAGGACTAGATTAGCTTGAATAATGAAGGCCAGAGTCAAATTGGATTAGCAAAGCAGTAGAAGGGGAGTTGCACTTTGCTGAGTGCTAAGGCCCAAACTTTCAAATGCAGAGTGCCTAAAGTTAGCCATCCACAGCTATTGAAGCAGCCAAGGGTGAAAATCTGGCCCTAAACGTGTTAAACCCCAATGTATGGGCATGGGGAGTGAGAGGGAAATATACTGAAATATATTTCTAAAGTACTACTTTGAACCAGCATGTCACTGCCTTGCCTTCTTAATTTTTTTTAAATCCTGCTTTAGCCCAGTGTTTCTTAACCCCTTATTCAAAGTAAAACACTTTTTTGTAACCCTATCTTGTAGTAATGTATCATTCCCAGAACAGTTAACGTATATGATCTTACTTGCATGTTGCAAGGTGTTGATGGAATGCTTGTAGAGAGCAAGAGTCTCTTTGATTTTGACCAAACTTTTATCTCTTCAAACCCCGCTGCCTTTCCTCACCCTCCTCTGCCTCCCACCTTTGGTAATGACACACTGGTTGAGAAACATTGATCTAGTAAACTTCAAAGTCTGCTGGCCTCTAGGATATTGTACATTGTCCTGATGAAATTCCCAAACTGGTCCATCACTGCCTTCATATGACCAGTGCAACTTTGGGGTCATAACTAGAGCTGGTCAAAAAATGGCTTTTCTACCATAGAATTGTTTGTTGTGTTTTGGCAGAAATTCATGTAACAAAAAAGCTTTAGCTAAAATATTTCAATTTAGAAATGGTACTGCATTGCCTCTTGTGCCCATTCTCCTCTGTAGGCCAATGGCTCCAACCAGACTACATCTCCCAGAATGCCCCATGGTTAACTCTTGGAGAGGGGAGTCCCTCCAGAGAAGAGAATGGAGCCCTGCTACAACTCCCAGGAAGCATCAGGGCAGCATTTCCACCCAGAACTAGCTTGGTTTCCACACATCTTTTTAAACACACCAACTTTCCACAGAGACGCCACAAAATCTCCCTTGTCAAACCCGACCTTCCATCAAAACAATGCTGATAGAAAACGTTTAACCCAAACCTAGTTGTAACCCTCATCAAGACTGTCTTCCTCAGCTGTAATGGTACCACAACTGAAGTGGTACTTGGTTACATATAACTCCTCATACCATGCTCTAATAAAGCCCTGGAGGGAGAAATCTCTGGCTGAAGTGACTGGGGAAATTGTACCAGAAACATATCAGCACCAACCGTGGCTCTATATTCAGCTGTTATCTGAAGAGGGCAATGCGATAGCGGATATCCCCCCATGGCTGCATTTCTAGGTTTCTATACACCACCGATACGATATTGGGCCTCAATAAGTGACATACACAGCAATGGCCGTGAACGTGATCCTATTACTTAAATCCCTAGCTATGCTGTGAGTCCCTGCTAAAGTAATGCACAAAGGGCTGCCAGAGTTCAGGCTGTCTGGAAGCCTGCTCTGCATTTGTGAGAGAATTCATATACTTCAGCTGTTTGGCTGGTCTCAGGCCCACTAGGAAAGGTATCTGCCTCCTTTTCTGTCAGCCCATTCATGAACCTGAAAGAAGAATGTATGCTGTGATTGTACTATTCTGTTAAACGCTAAGGTGTCCTAGCCTGCAGGTGGCTTCTTTGCAAAGAGGCAAAAACCCCTCAAGTCTTTCTGAATGCATAAAAAAGTGAAAAGAACTAATAGTGACCTGCAAAGAACAGGGGAGTTGATGCAAAGAAGGTCTGACAGGCTTTTTCTTGCTTGTTGTAACTTTAGAGATGTCAGGAATAACAAATCCAGTTTTGCTGGAGGACTTGTAAGTCTCGGAGATGTTTGGGCTTTCTCAATTGAAGGAATGAAAACACTGAATCTTTGACAAAGCTTGTCTCCCGAGTGCTCTAGTTAAATATTTTCTTCACAAAAACAAAGTCTTAAATGACCTAGTAAGGCAGGCGATTCATGCCAAACCAATTTAATTTCCTTCTGTGACAGGGTCACTGGCACAGACGCCAGCTTCCTCCGGCCCCGGGGGTGCTCAACCCCTTGCTCCACCCCAGGCCCTGCCTCCACCCAACCCCTCCTCCAACCCCCCACCTCTGCCCTGCCTCTTCCGACCCCCAATCCTACCCCACCTCTTCCTGCCCCCGTTCTATCCCCTCCCATTAGCACGCCTTGTCCCCGCTCCTCCTCCTCCCCCCACAGCACCTCCTGCACGCCATGGAACAGCTGATTGCGGCAGGTGGGAGGCACTGGGAGTGAGGGGGGGAGCTGGCTACCAGGGGTGCTGAGCACCCACTAATTTTTTCCGTGGGTGCTCCAGCCCTGGAGTACCCATGGAGTTGGTGCCTGTGTGGAAAAAGCTAATGTACTCAATGCTTTTTTTGCCTCTGTCTTCACGAACAAGGTCAGCTCCCAGACTGCTGCACTGGGCAGCACAGCATGGGGAGGAGGTGACCAGCCCTCTGTGGAGACAGAAGTGGTTCGGGACTATTTAGAAAAGCTGGATGAGCACAAGTCCATGGGGCCGGATGCGCTGCATCCGAGAGTGCTAAAGGAGTTGGCAGATGTGATTGCAGAGCCATTGGCCGTTATCTTTGAAAACTCCTGGCGATTGGTGGAGGTCCTGGATGACTGGAAAAAGGCTAATGTAGTGCCCATCTTTAAAAAATGGAAGAAGGAGGCTCCGGGGAACTACAGGCCAGTCAGTCTCACCTCAGTCCCTGGAAAAATCATGGAGCAGGTCCTCAAGGAATCCATTTTGAAGCACTTAGAGGAGAGGAAAGTGATCAGGAACAGTCAGCATGGATTCACCAAGGGCAAGTCAAGCCTGACTAATCTAATTGCCTTCTATGACGAGATAACTGGCTCTGTGGATGAGGGGAAAGCAGTGGACATGTTATTCCTTGACTTTAGCAAAGCTTTTGACACTGTCTCCCACAGTATTCTTGCCAGCAAGTTAAAGAAGTATGGGCTGGATGAATGGACTATAAGGTGGATAGAAAGCTGGCTAGATCGTCAGGCTCAACAGGTAGTGATCAATGGCTCCATGTCTAGTTGGCAGCTGATATCAAGTGGAGTGCCCCAAGGATCGGTCCTGGGGCTGGTTTTG
This sequence comes from Chelonia mydas, assembly GCF_015237465.2. NCBI lineage: Eukaryota > Metazoa > Chordata > Testudines > Cheloniidae > Chelonia > Chelonia mydas. Next base: position 341,326,013 of record NC_057849.1, read on the forward strand.
TTCAATATCTTCATTAATGATCTGGAGCAGGAATGGCCAAACTTACCGACCTTCTGAGCCGCATACAACAATGTTCAGAAGGTCGAGAGCCAAGGCATGCCTGCTGGGGCTTGGGTCTTCAGCCCCGTGGGAGGCGCCTGCCAGGACTTGGGTATCCGCTTTGAGCTCCAGCAGACGCACCAGTGGGACTGAAGCCCTGAGACTCCCCCTGCTGCTGAGCAGAAGCCCCGAGCTCCCCCCCAAGTCTTGTAGGTGGATAATGGGGGTGCGTGTGGGAGGGGCTTTGTGAGCTGCACTTTAACTGTAAAAGAGATGCATGCAGTGTGTGAGCTGAAGTTTGGCCACCCCTGCCTTAGACCATCCTGCCACTTGGTGACTTTAAGAACAATGGAGTTGGGCAAGAGATGGTTTTCCCCTCCCATCAATATTTTTAAGTTTGCGGTTTGTTCCGGTCCCAAATCGGATTCAAAGGTCAAAATCCCAAATTTTCACAAACTGAAAAAACGGGGGGAACAAAGAGTTCAGAACACAACAGTTGGTTCTGGTCATTTTGAATGTTTTCTGAAAGCTTTGTTTTGATATTGACCTTTTTTCCCCATCTAACAAGACTCCCTTTCAAAACAGAAAGTCATTGCAAACTGGGGCACATGGAGTTTTCCCTTTAGGGCGTGTTGACAGGAAGTGTTTGGAGAATTTTAAAACTTCCTCCGCCAACTTTTTGTTAAGTCGGGAGAAGTGTCAAAACTGGACCTGTTTTCTAAACAGGTGGGGTTTGGACAAGTTTGGGTTTTGCGGACCCCCGCCCCCCTCCTCCCACATCAGGCTCTCCATCAAAGGTTCTTATCACAGCAGTAACGGCCGCCATCACCCTCGCAAAGCTTCGCACTGGTTATTCACAATGGGAGACCACGTGGGGCTAGTTACCTTAGCCTCCACTTGCAGACCCGCTGTGGGGAGTCCCACCCACCCGACTTTGGAATGGGCCAGCAAGCGCTCCTCCGGCAGCCATATTTGTTTTAGTAGCTGTCACCAGTTTCCACTGGCCCTTTCGGAAGTGCAAGGTCACTTTAGCAGCTGAATTTCACGGGAGGAGGGGGTTTCAGAGCGGGGTCTCCAACCTTTTTATGCCCAAGATCATTTTTAAAATTTAAGATCAACCCAGGATCTACCCCGCCCCTTCCCCGAGGCCCCGCCCCACTCACTCCTTTCCCCCCTCCCTCCGTCGCTTGCAATCCCCCACCCTCACTCATTTTCACCGGGCTGGGGCAGGGGGTTGGGGTGCAGGAGGGGTGTAGGCTCTAGGCTGGGAACAAGGGGTTCGGGGTATAGGAGGGGGCTCTAGGGTGAGCCTGGAGCAGGGGGTTGGGGTGCAGGAGGGGGTGAGGGGTGCAGGCTCTGGGAGGGAGTTTGGGTGCAGGAGGGGGCTTCAGGCTGGGGCAGAGTGTTGGGGGAGCAGGAGATCTACAGCCCCACCCGGGGCCGCAAGCACCACCCCCGCAGCACCCATTGGCTGCAGTTCCCGGCCAACGGGAGCTGCCGAGTCAGCACTGGGGTGGGGGTGGGGGCAGCAGCAGCGCACAGAGCTGCCTGCCCCCCCAAGGGGCTGCAGAGACATGTCAGCCGCTTCTGAGAGTGGCGTGGGGCCAGGGCAGGCAGGAAGCTGGCCTGCACCACTGGAAGTTTAGCGGCCAGAGATCGCGATCGACTGCCAGAGGCTCCAGGATTGACCAGTCGATTGCGATCTACTGGTTGGTGACCACTGTTTTAGATACTGGTCTGTTTGCTCATCAGCCCTGTGATGGGAATTTCATTTACACCCCACAGTATTTCGTTTAAGAAATACACGTAGCAGGCCAGAAACTCAGATAGAGTCTGTATGAGAAAAGGACTGTTTGCTCCTCCACAGGGGAGCCACCATGGGTTGCAAGTGAACCGCCCATTGTGGGGGCTAGTCCCCTCTCCTGCCTCTTCCTCCCCCCCTTCCGCCAGAGCTCCGAGCCCCCCGCTGCAGCTGCCAGCTCCCCCACCCCAGTCCTGGGCCGCCCCAGCCGGCCTGCCCAAGTACCCCCAGCCATGGAGTGCCCCCAGCAGTCTCAGTGCCTCCAGCCCCAGAGTGCTAAGTGGGTGGCCCAAGTGCCCCCAGCCCCAGAACGCCAGATGAGGGGCCCCATCCCCGGAGCACTTATGGCCCGAGCACCAGCCCCACCTGCCTTGAGTCCCGGGCTGTAGGCCGGCCCATCCTAGCCCCAGCCCCAGCTCAAGCCCACTTTGGGGAAGAGAAGCAGCCTGGGCTGGGGCAACGGGGAAAGAAAAGGAAGCAGGAGGGGGCCTTATGATAGAACATGGGTGGGACCAGGTCTGGCTGTTTGGGGAGGCTTAGCCTCCCCTAGCCTGCGATACCCACCGCCCATGGGAGAGACTCACATACCGTAATTTCCTGGTGCAAGTGCTGGAGGAACCAACTAGGGGCAGAGCTCTTCTTGACCTGCTGCTCACAAACCGGGAAGAATTAGGAGGGGAAGCAAAAGTGGATGGGAACCTGGGAGGCACTGACCATGAGATGGTAAGGTTCAGGATCCTGACACAGGGAAGAAAGGAGAGCAGCAGAATACGGACCCTGGACTTCAAAAAAGCAGACTTTGACAACCTCAGGGAACTGATGGGCAGGATCCCCTGGGAGAACAGCATGAGGGGGAAAGGAATCCAGGAGAGCTGGCTGTATTTTAAAGAATCCTTATTGAGGTTACAGAGACAAACCATCCCGATGTGTAGAAAGAATAGTAAATATGGCAGGTGACCAGCTTGGCTTAACAGTGAAATCCTTGCTGATCTTAAACACAAAAAAGAAGCTTACAAGACCTGGAAGATTGGACAAATGACCAGGGAAGAGTATAAAAATATTGCTCGGGCATGCAGGAGTGACATCAGGAAGGCCAAATCACACCTGGAGTTGCAGCTAGCAAGAGATGTTAAGAGTAACAAGAAGGGTTTCTTCAGGTATGTTAGCAACAAGAAGAAAGTCAAGGAAACTGTGGGCCCCTTACTGAATGGGGGAGGCAACCTAGTGACAGAGGATGTGGAAAAAGCTAATGTTCTCAATGCTTTTTTTGCCTCTGTCTTCACGAACAAGGTCAGCTCCCAGACTGCTGCACTGGGCAGCACAGCATGGGGAGGAGGTGACCAGCCCTCTGTGGAGAAAGAAGTGGTTGGGGACTATTTAGAAAAGCTGGATGAGCACAAGACTGTGGGGCCAGATGCGCTGCATCCGAGAGTGCTAAAGGAGTTGGCGGATGTGATTGCAGAGCCACTGGGTATTATCTTTGAAAACTCATGGTGATCGGGGGAGGTCCCAGACGACTGGAAAAAGGCTAATGTAGTGCCCATCTTTAAAAAAAGGGAAGGAGGAGGCTCCGGGGAACTACAGGCCGGTCAGCCTCACCTCAGTCCCTGGAAAAATCATGGAGCAGGTCCTCAAGGAATCAATTCTGAAGCACTTAGAGGAGAGGAAAGTAATCAGGAACAGTCAGCATGGATTCACCAAGTGCAAGTCATGCCTGACTAATCTAATTGCCTTCTATGACGAGATAACTGGCTCTGTGGATGAGGGGAAAGCAGTGGACATGTTGTTCCTTGACTTTAGCAAAGCTTTTGACACGGTCTCCCACAGTATTCTTGCCAGCAAGTTAAAGAAGTATGGGCTGGATGAATGGACTATAAGGTGGATAGAAAGTTGGCTAGATCGTCAGGCTCAACGGGGAATGATCAATGGTTCCATGTCTAGTTGGCAGCCGGTATCAAGTGGAGTGCCCCAAGGGTTGGTCCTGGGGCCGGTTTTGTTCAATATCTTCATAAATGATCTGGAGCATGGTGTGGATTGCACCCTCAGCAAGTTTGCAGATGACACTAAACTGGGAGGAGAGGTAGATACGCTGGAGGGTAGGGATAGGGTCCAGAGTGACCTAGACAAATTAGAGGATTGGGCCAAAAGAAATCTGATGAGGTTCAACAAGGACAAGTGCAGAGTCCTGCACTTAGGATGGAAGAATCCCATGCACCGCTACAGATTAGGGACCGAATGGCTCGGCAGCAGAAAAGGACGTAGGGGTTACAGTGGACGAGAAGCTGGATATGAGTCAACAGTGTGCCCTTGTTGTCAAGAAGGCCAATTGCATTTTGGGATTTATATGTAGGGGCATTGCCAGCAGAACAAGGGACGTGATCGTTCCCCTCTATTCGACATTGGTGAGGCCTCATCTGGAGTACTGTGTCCAGTTTTGGGCCCCACACTACAAGAAGGATGTGGAAAAATTGGAAAGAGTCCAGCAGAGGGCAACAAAAATTATTAGGGGACTGGAACACATGCCTTATGAGGAGAGGCTGAGGGAACTGGGATTTTTTAGTCTGCGGAAGAGAAGAATGAGGGGGGATTTGATAGCTGCTTTCAACTACCTGAAAGGGGGTTCCAAAGAGACTGTGAATCATAGAATCTCAGGGTTGGATGGGACCTCAGGAGGTCATTTAGTCCAACCCCTTGCTCAAAGCAGGACCAATCCCCAATTTTTTGCCCAGATCCCTAAATGCCCCCCTCAAGGATTGAACTCACAACCCTGGATTTAGCAGGCCAATGCTCAAACCACTGAGCTATTCCTCCCCCCCCCCCCGACCCTGGATGGATCTAGACTGTTCTCAGTGGTAGCAGATGACAGAACAAGGAGTAATGGTCTCAAGTTGCAGTGGGGGAGGTCTAAGTTGGATATTAGGAAACACTATTTCACTAGGAGGGTGGTGAAACACTGGAATGCGTTACCTAGGGAGGTGGTGGAATCTCCTTCCTTAGAAGTTTTTAAGGTCAGGCTTGACAAAGCCCTGGCTGGGATGATCCTGCTTTGAGCAGGGGGTTGGACTAGATGGCCTCCTGAGGTCCCTTCCAACCCTGATATTCTATGCTTCTATGATTGATTCTATGATGCAGACCATTTGTCGCATCAGTATCAAATACAGAGGTAAAATAACCTCTCTACTCCTACTCGAGACTCCCCTATTTGTGCATCCCGGGACAGCCTTAGCAGTTTTGGTCATTGCATCACAATGGGAGCTCATGTTCATTTGGTTATCCACCATTACCCCCGAATCTTTTTCCGAGTCCCTGCTTCCCAGGATAGAGTCCTCAATCGTGGGCGTATGTCATGCCTTCTTTGTTCCTAGATGTATACTTTTAGAGTTAGCCATATTAAAATGCATCTGGTTTGCTCAGTTTGTCAAGCAATCCAAATTGCTCTAAATCAATGATTGGTCTCTTCATTTTATTAACCACAGCCCCATTTTTGTGTTATCTTCAAACTTTATCAGTGACGATTTGGGGTTTTCTTGCAGATCATTGATAAAAATGTTAAAGAGTGTAGGACCCCCACTGGAAACACCTGCTCAGTGACAATCCTCCTTTTACAGTTACATTTTGAGACCTACCAGTCAGCCAGTTTTTAATCCTTAGCCAAGACTATAACCGGGTTCAGAAAAGAACTAGATAAGTTCATGAGGGATAGGTCCATCAATGGCTATTAGCCAGGATGGGCAGGGACAGTGTCCCTAGCCTCTGTTTGCCAGAAGCTGGGAATGAGCGAGAGGGGAAGGATCACTTGCTAATTACCTGTTCTGTTCATTCCCTCTGGGGCACGTGGCACTGGCCACTGTCGGAAGACAGGATACTGGGCTAGATGGACCTTTGGTCTGACCCAGTATCGCTGTTCTTATGGTCTTTTAATGTGTGCCATGTTAATTTTATATCATTCTAGTTTTTTAATCAATACTTCATGCAGTATCAAGTCAATGCCTTGCAGAAGTCTATTACATCAACACCGTCACCTTTATCAACAAACTTGTAATCTCATCAAAAAAGATGTCAATTTAGTTTGACCAACCCCTTCCCAGGTTGGTGTCATCCACAGTTTTGATAAGCATACTCCCCACTCCATCATCCAAGTCATTAATGAAAATACTGACTAGTACCAGACCCAAGAAAGAACCCTGCAGTATGACACTGAACCATGGATAACTACTCTTCAAGTATGGTCTTTCCACCATTTGTGCACCCATTTTATAGTAATTTCATCGAGACTATTTTCCCCTAGCTTGTTTATGAGAGTGTCATGTTAGACAGTATCAAAAGCTTTACTAAATTCGCGATAAATCACATCTACTGCTTCCACCCCAGTCACTAGACCAGTGACCATAGAATCCTAGAATATCAGGGTTGGAAGGAACCTCAGGAGGTCATCTAGTCCAACCTCCTGCTCAAAGCAGGACCAATCCCCAATTAAATCATCCCAGCCAGGGCTTTGTCAAGCCTGACCTTAAACTTCAAAGGCAGGAGATTCTACCACCTCCCTAGGTAACCCATTCCAGTGCTTCACCACCCTCCTAGTGGAAAAGTTTTTCCTAATATCCAACCTAAACCTCTCCGACTGCAACTTGAGACCATTACTCCTCGTTCTGTCATCTGCTACCACTGAGAACAGTCTAGATCCATCCTCTTTGGAACCCCCTTTCAGTTAGCTGAAAGCAGCTATCAAATCCCCCCTCATTCTTCTCTTCTGCAGACTAAATAATCCCAGTTCCCTCAGCCTCTCCTCATAAGTCATGTGTTCCAGTCCCCTAATCGTTTTTGTTACCCTCCACTGGACGCTTTTAATTTTTCCACATCCTTCTTGTAGTGTGGGGCCCAAAACTGGACACAGTACTCCAAATGAGGCCTCACCAATGCTGAATAGAGGGGAATGATCACATCCCTTGGTCTGCTGGCAATGCTCTTTACAGCCCAAAGTGCCATTAGCCTTCTTGGCAACAAGGGCACACTGTTGACTCATATCATATCTAGGGTGACCATATGTCCCGATATTTAGTTGTTTGTCCTGCGTCCCGACTGATGTACGGTTGGGATGCCATTTGTCCCAATATTTTGCTTCGGCAGCACTCCAGCTTTTTTCTTTGTTTGTTTTTTGCTTGGGGCAGCAAAATACCTAGAGTTGGCCCTGGTGAGCCTGTGGCTTCTCCCCCATGTGTCCCGATATTTTGTTCTTGTCATCTGGTCACCCTACTCATATCCAGCTTCTCGTCCACTGTAACCCCTAGGTCCTTTTCTGCAGAACTGCTGCGTAGCCATTCAGTCCCTAGTCTGTAGCAGTGCATGGGATTCTTCCATCCTAAGTGCAGGACTCTGCACTTGTCCTTGTTGAACCTCATCAGATTTCTTTTGGCCCAAACCTCTAATTTGTCTAGGTCACTCTGTTGGATCATATTAAAGAAGTTCTGTGTTAAAATCACAAATGAGTTTGATTCCCCATAGTTTAAATTCCAGGGTATTACTAATTAATAGGTCTCTTGGTTTTTGGTACTGTTTCTCTCCCTCTATGTGTGAAACTTGCAAGCTGCTAATTGTGTTAGTACATTCTAAGACAGAGTCTGTTCTCAAAGCAATTCTTTGTAACAACAACTACTCACACAGAGAGAGACTCAAAGCAATACTCTGTAACAACAGAAACAGCACCCAGAGACTCCCCGCCCTTTTGTTGTATTCATCTCGCTTTGTTAACCATTGTGATTAAAATATAAATAGAGGATGTGTGTGGATGGATGCTTGGTGTGGATAATAACTGAATGATCAGGGAGGTGCCAGCCTAAGAATCCAGTGTCCATCGGCTGAAGAAGGCGTCAAGTAGAAATAACCAGAGGACCCCCAGAGGGCAGACTGGAATCCACCCAACAGACTCAAGAACGGGAGGAGCAAAGAACAAGATAACATCTAGCAGCACGGAGCCGTCAGGAATGTGCCATCCGCTGATTGATTCAGCAAAAGCATGATGAAGCAATTCCATTGACTGGCATAGGAAGAAATTCCTATAAAAATGGATTCTAGAAAGTGAGAACTTTGGGGTCTGATTCTGCAAACCAACTTCCAGGTGAGCATTTGACAAGGCCCTGCTCCCTCCTCGTGTCCAGGCCACCAGGCCAGTGGCTTGGCATGAGCAACTCTAAAGCTGGTAACTATGATAACAACCTTGCAGAACCTGTGTGTGTGTGTGTATGAATGAATGTGTGAATAAATATGAAATTGAATGGAATGTTATAGCTATAAGTCACTGCTTACTAGTATTCTTTCTGTATTCACAATAAATGTGGCATTTTGCCTTTTCCCCTTTAATAAGATCCTGCTTGTTTTTATTTTATTGGTATAACATTTTGGTGGAGAATTGCGAAAGGGGGAATATTGGTAAAAAACCTCAGTTATTGTAAATATTGGTGTGCACACCACCAGCTCTATTGAGCTAGGCATTTCTATTAGGTTAACTAGACGTGCTGGCCTCTGGGAAGGTAGCAGGGGAAAGTGTATAAATTAAGCTAAGATTACTAAAAACAATCAGGTTAACCAGACCTGCTGGCCTCCGGGAAGGTAGCAGGGGAAAGTGTATAGATTAAGCTACGATTACTAAACCTAAGTCCTATTGTTCACTGAGGTACCAGGGGCAGCAAGAAGGCCTAAGGGCCAGGCTAAGCTACTCGCTAGAATAAGGAGTAGCAGGTTCAGAGAATCTAGGCTGTGTCACTCGCTGACCTGTGCCAGGTGTGACGAGAAAATTTGATAAGCTACGATTTCAGAATCTAGGCCGGGTCACTCACTGAGTAATACCAGGAGTGACACAGAGATTGAAATATCCGTGTTAAGATGTTTAAAACAAAACAGGGTAAGCCAGTACCAAAGGGAGGATGGAGTCAGAAGGAACTCCAACCTCACCTTCTGTTAAAAAAAATTACACCTTTTAAACAAATCCTTCAAAAATTTGGGCACAGTCCTTGGACTAAACAAGCCCTAGCTGACGTATGCACTATTTCGGACCTAGAGGATAGATTAGCTCAGTATATCCCCATATACAAACCTCCTAGTGCTGCCAAAAGAGATGCAGCAGCAATCTGGTTGTTGTGGGAGGCATGTAAGGATTCTTCCCTCCGCTTGTCTTCATGTAAAGAGGAAAAGGCACAAACGGAAAAGGGAGCAGACAATTGGAAGGTGCTGGCTACCAATACCCAAAGTCAGCTGAAAATACTGAAAGAGGCACTCCAGGAATGCAAAAAGAGAGAGAGATTCCTGGCAGGGACCAAGCTAAAGCCTCTGAGGAAATTGAAAGAGAGAATCATGTGCTCCAAGGTATGGTAAAGAAATTAACCTTGAAGCAGGGCAGAGCACCTGCAAATCATAGTCGTTGTGAGTCACTAATTAAGAGTCTGAGACAAAACTTGGGCTTTGCCTCTAAACAGGTAGCAGCCATTACAGCGGGTGAAGGGGGAGAAGGTCCTATGTAGGGCACCCCCAGGCATAATTACAGAGAGAAAAGAGAGTGAAAAGTTAACTCTGCAGAGGCTGGAGGGAATTTTTAAGCAGCTAAACTTTGTGAGAATGTTAAAAAGGAAAAGTGTTCGAGGCAGAGCATTCTTGGTTTCTTTGCAGCCGTTCTGAAGGAAAAATGGGCCCTTTTCCAAAGGAATGTCTGTCAATTAGCCAGGCAACAATAAACGATCTGATTAAAATCATTTGACTGGACAATTTAGTCAAATTTGCTAAAAGAACAGAAGGGGGTTCTATTGGAACTTAACTGCCTCAAATGTATAAAGGGAATCTAAGATGTAAAAACAGAGCAGTGTGGAAGGGATGTTAAGGAAAAGAAAATGTGTATGTATCTATCTGTGTGTGTGTAAATATGTAAAGTTCTAAGGATCAATTGGTTTTGTTTTTGTTTTAAATAATGCCACTAAAAATCCATTTGACTCTATAATTCAAAGTTGCAAAACTGATAGACCTTTTTGCTAGACACAGGTAATTAGTGTTGTTTAGCTTTGGGATTTGGCTTTTTACCCTTAAAAGGTAACTCAGTGCTTTACAAAATGTAAAATGTTTTTAAGTTGTGGCTGTAGAAGGGCAGTCAAAATCAGGAGAATAGAAAAAGAAATAAAAAATTCTGGATTCTTTTTGTTTGTTTGTTTGTGTAACAAAATAGCAGATGAGAGCTGTAGTAAATAAATAAATAATAAGAAATTAAAAAAGACAGTGCCCCTCTGAAGCAACAGCAGGGGTGAGGTGCACAAAACAAAAAGAAGCAATGTTAGAAACACGGAGCCTTAAAATGGCTCTGAGTAATCAGACTGTCACTTTGATAAAGGGACATGAAAACTCTGTAAGCAAAAAAAGAAATAGTTACACCTTATGCAAAAATGGATCTGGATCATGTTATAGAAGTTAAACTATGGAAGGAATGTGCATTTGCCCCAGAACATGTGCAGGGTATATTGTAGAAGGGGCAAAAGAAATGCAAACATGCCATGCTACTCAATTAAAATGCTATTCGGGCTCCAAAGGGAGCCACAATAGGTTGGGTTTTCCTTTTCAGATCGCTGTATGTTTTGGAAGCAGAAGTTAAAAAATGTGATCAAAACTCTGGTGAAAGTTGATTGTGTCCCTTTTAAGATCGAGTCTCTGAGCTGCTGATGGTTTTAAATCCAAAAGCAGGAAGTGTCTGTGAAAATGCAAATTACCTAAATGATAAATTTCAGAGTAGCAGCCGTGTTAGTCTGTTTTCACAAAAAGAAAAGGAGGACTTGTGGCACCTTAGAGACTAACCAATTTATTTGAGCATAAGCTTTCGATGAAGTGAGCTGTAGCTCATGAAAGCTTATGCTCAAATAAATTTGTTAGTCTCTAAGGTGCCACAAGTCCTCCTGTTCTTTTTGCTAAATGATAAAGGAAGGAAAGAACTAGCAGCCTAAAGGAGCTGCAGATAAAGGACATACCTGGTCAGCAAACAAATTGTCTAAATAAAAGGCATGGTATAACAAGAGAATTTTAATAAATTTAATGATAATAAGTACCCCTGTAACAATGTACAGTGTGTATGATTTTTAGAAAAATCCTTGAAGGTCATATGGTAATGATGCTTCTCAGTTATTACCTGTAAATAAACTTAAAGCTTAACACAGCAGGAAAAACGTTATAAACTTGGTCTGCTGTATAAGAAGGGAAACTGAGTTACTCCACCTCATGGATTTATTGACTAAACAGTGGGATAATTTCCCCATCACCCTTAAAAGATAGAAGCCATTGAAACCTGGCCTGCCTATAGAACAAAAACAAGAAAATGTGGGGGTAATTCCTCTGTTTTGCCTGCAATCAGCAAGGGTACTTGTAAAAGAAATATTTTAAGCAATAATCTGCCACCCCAAAAAGGGGTAGAAACATGTTCTTTTGTCTTTCAGAAAAGCTGATGCCAGCTGAAGAGCAACCCAATACCATGAATCTACTGTCACAATAGAAATTGTGTTTTGTGTTCTATGTGTTGTCTTGTCTTGTTGCTAGCACTGTTGTGTGTTTTAAAAAAAAAAATACTGCAGACCTGCAGGTAATTAAAAATAAATGAAGCTTTCTGTCCCAGCTACAGGACAGCCTGATACAAAAACAAGTACATGCCAATGTAGACTTGGTCCAAATTGGTCTGGGTAACCTAAAAGCCCGATGGAATCTTTGGCAATGGCTTAATACTACCACATGGTTTATGCATAAGAAAAAATTTAGAAATAGGAAACTACACAGCCATAGCTACGGGATGCACTGAAATGCAGATACTTCCCCTAGCTACTTTGGAACACGAAATATCAGGAAAATTGGGAAATATTAAGGGTTTGATGCATTTGTTAAAACAAAGAAAGAGATCATTCTTTGACACTTATCAATATGAATGGATGCAATACGTTTCCAGTATTGTAAAACCAGACTTGTTAATGGGAGAAGTTGTTGTCAAAATTGCACACCAACAGTCCCTGGAGGCAAAGGTATTGAAGGTTAGCCCACTCCCCATATTACACTTGGGATCCTTCTGGCTACCCTGGACCTCGAGCCAGTGGGCTGGGGAGGGAGGGAAGCTATTGGACACTAGAGGTTGTACCGAATGGACTCGTCAAAAGTGGGCGTGCCTCACCTTGCCTGTTGCCCCAGAACCTTGTAGTAAAGATACATCACTAGGATCATGTATATGGGATGAATTGGAATCACAAACTCAAATTGCCTCACAGTACCTTGTCTTGAATACGCTACATAGCAAGTGACACTGACGATTATAAATCTTAGTGTCAAAAGGGGGATTATGTTGGATCATATTAAAGAAGTTTGTGTTAAAATCACAAATGAGTTTGATTCTCCATAGTTTAAATTCCAGGGTATTACTAATTAAGAGGTCTCTTGGTTTTTGGTACTGTTTCTCTCCCTCTATGTGTGAAACTTGCAAGCTGCTAATTGTGTTAGTACATTCTAAGACAGAGTCTGTTCTCAAAGCAATTCTTTGTAACAACAACTACTCACACAGAGAGAGACTCAAAGCAATACTCTGTAACAACAGAAACAGCACCCAGAGACTCCCCGCCCTTTTGTTGTATTCATCTCTCTTTGTTAACAATTGTGATTAAAATATAGATAGAGGATGTGTGTGGATGGATGCTTGGTGTGGATAATAACTGAATGATCAGGGAGGTGCCAGCCTAAGAATCCAGTGTCCATCGGCTGAAGAAGGCGTCAAGTGGAAATAACCAGAGGACCCCCGGAGGGCAGACAGGAATCCACCCAACAGACTCAAGAACGGGAGAAGCAAAGAACAAGATAACATCTGGCAGCACGGAGCGTCAGGAACGTGCCATCTGCTCATTGATTCAGCAACAGCATGATGAAGCAATTCCCATCGACTGGCCTAGGAAGAAATACCTGTAAAAATGGACTCTAGAAAGTGAGAACTTTGGGGTCTGATTCTGCAAATCAACTTCCAGGAGCATATCAATGAGCATCTGACAAGGCCCTGCTCCCTCCTCATGTCCAGGCCACCTGGCCAGTGGCTTGGCATGAGCAACTCTAAAGCTGGTAATTATGATAACAACCTTGCAGAACCTGTGTGTGCGTGTGTGTATGAATGAATGTGTGAATAAATATGAGATTGAACGGAATGTTATAGCTATAACTCACTGCTTACTAGGATTCTTTCTGTATTCACAATAAATGTGGCATTTTGCCTTTTCCCTTTTAATAAGATCCTGCTGGTTTTTATTTTATTGGTATAACAACTCTGGATCCTATCCCTACCCCTACCCTCCAGCATATCTACCTCTCCCCCCAGTTCAGCGTCATCTGCAGATTTGCCCAGGGTGCAGTCCATGCCATTCTCCAGATCAGGGGTGGCCAACCCGGGGCTCCGGAGCCACATGTGGCTCCTTGTCTAGGCACCAACTCCGGGGCTGCAGCTACAGGTGCCAACTTTCCAATGTGCCGGGGGATGCTCACTGCTCCACCCCTGGCTCTGCCCCCACTCCACCCCCTCCCCTGATCCTGCCATGCCCTTGCTCCTCCCCCTTCTCACACCCCCACCCAGAGCCTCCTGCATGCCACAAAACAGCTGACTGGGAGGTGCAGGGAGGGAGGAGGTGGTGCTGATCAGCGTGGCTGCTAGTGGGTGGGAGGTGCTGGGGGTGGGGTGGGGCAGCTGATCAGAGGCTGCGGACATATTACGGTGGTAAATTTTGGCTCCTTCTCAGGCTCAGATTGGCCTCCCCTGGTCTAGTCCATAGCAGATGCTATTTCTCCCATCCATCAAGGGGTTTCATTACCACCCTTTTTCATAATGGAAAGGATTTCAGCTCAGTGACATTGTAAGTGCTCAACCCCCAGCCCCCCTCCACCTCTTACATGGACAGGTGCTATTAGCAGAGTCATGAGACCGGATAGTGGACAGAACTGAAACATCAAGATCCTGATTTAGCAACCCTGCCAGCTGTCCTCGCTGCTTTCACCATGTTCTTTTCACCACACGTGCCCTAAAGGGCTGGTTTGTTCCTTTCTCAAGCTAAATACATGTAATGCCACAGTCCCAACTTAAGCCTCTTTCGGCTATGCAGCTAGAGAGGCAATACGACTGCTCAGAAATGAGCAACAGCTGCCCCTAGAAGTCCTAGCCTGTTGCAAGCTGGTTCTATTACCATGTTTGCTGATCTATGTCTATCTACTGTGTTCACCATAAGCATTTAACAAAACAAACAAACAAACAAAAAAAAAAAAACAAAAAAAAACCAAACACCCAGTTTTGAGACATTTGAAGTCCTGTGCTCTTCCATCAAAGCTTATGCCAATTTGCCTTTCTAGAGAGAATATTGCAGAGCGTTTCACGTGGGTGTGGAGAACAAGGAGCAATGGAACCATTGCAGGCAGCCTTTTGAGGACTAGTTCCGTCAACATCAGTAGCACTAAGCTCACTTACACCCACTGAGGATCTGATCTGGCACCCAACGGTTCAGTACAGTAATTTGGCTACCTGCTGGCCTTAAAGTCTATGAGGGATCATGATCATCATCTGCAACATGTAAGAGGTCAGGCTGAGCTACAGAACCTCATCCACCCACCCTGTAACATCTGGCTGAGGTTACTGAAGTCCTTGAATCATGATTTAAAGAGGTCAAGTTGCAGAGACTCCACTATTTCCTCTAGTTCAGACTAGCAAGGGCCCCATATGGCAAAGGTAGGCAAACCTCTCCTGCCAGGATCTCTGCCAATCTGACCCGGGGGAAATTCCTTCCCCACCCAAAATAGGGCGATCAGTTAGAACCTGAGCATGTGGGTGAGGCTCACCCACCAGACATCTGGGAAAGAATTTTCTATAGTAAATGGCCTCAACTGTAGGAGACAACTCTGTGGGTGCTCCAGGGCTGGAGCACCCACGGGGGGGGGGGGGGTGGAAAAAAGTTAACAGATGCTTAGCATGCACCAGCAGGCAAGCTCCCTTCCCCTGCCCCCCCAGTGCCTGCCACACACTGGTGGCCACCCAAGCAACTCACCGCAGTGTTCAGGAGGTACTGGGGGGGGGGGGGGGGGAAGGAGATGTGCTTGAGGGAGGGGGCAGGGGTCAAGCACACCCTTGGTAGAGAGGAAGTTGGCACCTATGGCCTCAACTCTTGTTAAGTTCACTCTTCTATCCAGTAAGTTGCAGACTGGAAATTTCAGGGCCTGAGCAGCTTTCAGAGAAGAGATCAGCTTCCTGCTGGGGACAGGTTTCAGCAGGAATACTTTCTGCAGCATGTAGTGAGTGGGGCATCGAGGTAGCTAAGCCTCAATTACAAAGCTGCTCCTGAAACATGGATTTGGGGGATTTACTCCTGGATTAGTGGAAAGACAAATGTTAAAGACAACCTTTGGGAGTCAATACAGCAGCCCTTCACAGAGAAGTTAAAGCCAAATAATTTTTATTGAAATACATAGTTTAATGTCACATGGTTTCTAATAAAAGGTGCGTTAGCAGTAAAAGAGGCAGAGGAATCTTCACGTTTCGGGCAGGAGAGTGTTGCAAGCTTTAGGTCCTTTGGTTCATACATTAGTATCCTTTGCACCTAAAAAATCTGCCCCAAGCATTAAGCTGGTGCCTTATCAGATTTCATTTCAGAGACCTAGCAATGAAGCTTGATAGTTTCAGCAAGTATGCGCTCATGCGACAGAGTTGGCCACGTTCGATTATGCAAGCATAAGAGGGCACAGAATATCTCAACTGGTAACCTTTATATTAAGGGAGAATCCCATGAGAGATGCTGCCTGAGCACCATCACAGCTGTAGCCTGATTAACTGGAGTTTGTACTTGATTTGAGTTAATACTCATCTTCATCTGCCTCATCCCCATCTGCAGAGTCCCTGCCGACTTCCTCATAGTCCTTCTCAAGAGCGGCCATGTCCTCCCTGGCTTCAGAGAACTCCCCCTCCTCCATCCCCTCCCCCACATACCAATGCACAAAGGCCCGTTTCGCGTACATCAGGTCAAACTTGTGATCCAGCCGGGCCCAGGCTTCTGCAATAGCCGTGGTGTTGCTCAGCATGCAGACGGCCCGCTGCACTTTAGCCAGGTCTCCCCCCGGCACCACTGTGGGGGGCTGGTAATTGATGCCCACCTTAAACCCAGTTGGACACCAGTCCACAAACTGGATGGACCTCCTGGTTTTGATGGCTGCTATAGCTGCATTCACATCCTTGGGCACCACATCCCCCCGGTACAGCAGGCAGCAAGCCATGTATTTGCCTCGGCGAGGGTCACATTTCACCATCTGGTTGGAGAACTCAAAGCAAGCATTGGTGATTTCAGGCACCGAGAGCTGCTCATGGTAGGCTTTCTCTGCTGAAATTATGGGTGCATAGGTAGTGAGGGGGAAGTGTATGCGCGGATAAGGCACCAAATTAGTTTGGAATTCTATCAGATCAACATTTAATGCACCATTAAATCTCAGGGAAGCAGTGACAGATGACACTATCTGTCCTATCAGCCTGTTCAAGTTGGTGTAAGTGGGACGCTCAATATCAAGATTCCGGTTGCAGATGTCATAAATGGCCTCATTGTCCACCATGAAAGAACAGTCCGAGTGCTCCAGCGTGGTGTGGGTGGTCAGGATGGAATTGTAGGGTTCCACCACCGCAGTGGAGACCTGTGGGGCAGGGTACACCGAGAACTCCAGCTTGGACTTCTTGCTGTACTCTACTGACAGGCGCTCCATCAAGAGGGACGTGAATCCAGAGCCTGTACCTCCTCCGAAGCTGTGGAAGACCAGGAACCCTTGAAGGCCACTGCACTGGTCAGCCTGCAAGAGAAATACAATATTTGTTCATTTCCTCAACTCAGGGATTTTATACTATTTAATCTCATTGCTGATTAACAGCTGACAGCAGGATTGGTCAGAAGTTCCGATAGTGAACGTCTGTGTAAAAATAAAGTTCCAACAATTCTCCTCTTCATAGAATCATAAAAGTGCAGGACTGGACAGGACCTCAATAGGTCACCTAGTCCAGTCCCCTGCCTGCAAGGCAGGACTAGTAATAGTAACTGACAGTCTAAGGGGAGTGTTATTCAGCCTTAATTTGGGATTTTAAGATTTCATACCCCCTTGGATGTTTCCATAGGAGATCATTAATTAGTTCAGTGTTAAGTGGTGGCACACTGACACAGAATACTTGTTCCTATTAGAGGTTCTATTGCATGGACATTTGTCAACCCTTCTTCCGGTAGTTATCACACGCCAACATCCACAGAGCACTTGTGCCAAGTGGAAGTTATTGGCTGGTTCTAGGACAACTACTAGACAGAGAACTATCATGCACTCAGTGTTTCCACGATCACTGAAATGCAAGTTGCTTATTGACAGCCCAGAGTCATTTAGTATATGGACACTTGTCTACTTGGAACTGGATTGAGACCCACTAGCTAATTTTATGTAGGCCACCCCAGCTATTCAAGGGTTACAAGACTATAAAAGGGTTCAAAAAGGAACCAGATAAGTTCATGGAGGATAGGTCCATCAATGGCTATTAGCCAAGATGGGCAGGAATGCAGAACTATGCTCTGAAGTGTCCCCTGCCTGTTTGCCAGAACCTAGGTATGGGGGACAGGGGATGGATCCCTTGATTGCCTGTTCTGTTTATACTCTCTGAAGCACCTGGCATTGGCCACTGGTGGAAGACAGGACACTGGGCTAGATGGACCATTGGCCTGACCCAATATGGCCATTCCTATGTACTTTTGTAATGTACTCACCAAGGCTGGGATTTGACACATTGATAATGGACTGCAAGGCTCTGAACTGTTTAGGTCCCACATGATAGTCACTAAGTACAGAGGTCTTACCCCTCTATTACAAGCCCCTCCCCCCCCAAAAACCTCTCATTATGCAGCCATTTCCAAGAGACGCAACAGCTCCTGAGCTAAAACTTTAAGGGTTCTTTTGAAGCAACGAACTTTATACTTGGCTTGTAGTGCCCATCAGACATTGGGTTAGTACACCGGAATGCCTTGTTAGCCTGCTGTTACAATCCCCTTTTAAGTGGATACTGTCCTTCTCCCAACCCCAAAATGTCATATTGCCCCATTTTGAAAGATTAGTTAAGGAGGTGCTTTAAGAGACTTTTAAACATATTTGTCTACTTGCCATTTTACGGACTCTACCCAATACAGTATCAATGATTTCCTTCCCAATGGTGTAGTGGCCCCGGGCATAGTTGTTGGCGGCATCTTCTTTGCCGCTAATGAGCTGCTCAGGATGGAAGAGTGCACGGTAGTTCCCAATTCGGATCTCATCTGCAGGAAGTTGAATTATTGGTTAAACAGAAGACACTTAACAGATTGGGGATGTTAGAGCATGAGTGAATACCATTGCTAGCAAAGCTGTCAAACGTCCGTGAGAGACAAGCTTCAAGAAGGTCCATCATGAAGCAGAAACAGTGTATTCAAGATACTGGAGGAATTTTGAGAGGGGTCTGGGATTGGTGAGCTAGGACTGAAGAAGAGAGCTATACCTACAAGTTTGCCCAGGTAGTGCACATAGGACTTCAATCTCCACCTTGAAGTCATGTTCTGATTAGGGTTATAGTACATTTTAGGATGCTGGATTCCAGTTTTCTGTCTGTGGGATTACAGCTACCATAGGAAGGTTGTGTATTTGTCTTGTTTACTTGCACCTCTGAATTTCTGGTATCATTTTCTCCAGGGGCAGCATTGCATGCTGTAGATTCACAGAGTAAGGCTAGAAGGAACCCTTGTGATCATCTAGTCTTACCTACTGTATAAGACAGACCATAGCACTTCCAAAATAATTCCTCAAGCAGATCTTCTAGAGAAAGATCCAGTTCCCTGACTGTTAAAAATTCAGCATGTTACACAGACTACTCTGCTTCTCCCCCCTGGGGAGATTTGTTCGTTATTTAGTTATTTTCCCCCTTAATCTACAGGGAGTTACCCAGACCCTAGTGATAGGGTTACTCTGTTTGGAAAGACAAGATTTCTGGCAACAAATCTCTGAAATCCTCAGGAATCAAAGGCAGCAGCAAAGAGGTCTCCTGGGTTAAAAAAAAAAACAAACAAACAAACTTTACAGTGGACAATTTTGTTATGTTGGAAACCTCTCCATAAGAGAGACTGTGGTGATCTACTCAGAGAAATACTCTTCACTATTTCAGATCATTGAAAAGTGTGATGCTTGTTTTTCCACAGGAACCAGATGAACTGGTTTACAGACACTTCATGGGGATGCTTTAGTCCAGGGGTGGCCAACCTGTGGCCCTGGAGCCACATGCGGCTCTTCAGAAGTTAATATGTGGCTCTTTGTCTAGACACCGACTCTGGGGCTGCCAACTTTCCAATGTGCTGGGGGTGCTCGCTGCTCAACCCCTGACTCTGCCATAGGCCCTGCCCCCACTCCACTCCTTCCTGCCCCCTCCCTCGAGCCTGCCATGCCCTGGTTCCTCCCCCCCAGAGCCTCCTGCACGCCATGAAACAGCTAATCGGGAGGTGCTGGGAGAGTTGGGGAGGCGCTGATTGGCAAGGCTGCCAGTGGGCAGGAAGCATGGGGGGGGGGTGGAGCTGATGCGGGGGGCTGTTGACGTATTACTGTGGCTCTTTGGCAATGTACATTGGTAAATTCTGGCTCCTTCTCAGGTGAAGGTTGGTCACCCCTGGTTTAGTAGCGGCTATCAAACAGGCTTGCTGGGTCAGATCCTCAGCCGGTGTAAGTGAGCTTAGTGCTACTGATGTTGATGGAGCTAGGCCGGTTTCACCAGCCAAGCATCCAGCCCTCTATCCACAAGAGGGAAATCCCACATAAGAAAGCAAAGTCCCAAGTGAAATGCTACACACATACTAGCATAGGAGGAGTAGAGTCCTGTTTGAAATTAATGACACCTAAAATACAATGTTTCATGATTGGACAGTGTCACCAGGGTTACACTGATGGAGGTGGCAAGTCAGAGGATGCAATCAGTGACATTAGCCATGAGGCCCTCCCACCAAAAGGAAGCCAAACATTGTTCTGCTGCATATTTAGCAGTCTGTCCCCTTATCTTACCAATGACCGTGGGTTCCAGGTCTATGAACACTGCTCTGGGCACGTGCTTTCCTGATGCAGTCTCACAGAAGAAGGTCTCAAAAGAAGAATCCACTTGTTCAGTGTCTGGCTCTATTGGTTTAGCGGCCTTGCTGCTGGGAATGGTCCCATCCGGCTGGATTCCGTGTTCTAGACAATACAGCTCCCAACAGGCATTGCCCATCTGGACCCCAGCCTGGCCAATATGGATAGAAAGACACTCCCTCTGGAATTAGGGACAAATCTCATTACTGCTTCAGGTTAAGAAGATAGTAGCCACAATGCGTACTAGGTTTTAGCCTTGGCAGTTGTATTTTGCTCTTTCAAGCGGTTTCCTACATGCAGACATTTAGCCCAACTAATCCATTAGTGCAACAGGTGGTCTTGGTATACACCTTGATTTCTGGGAGAGAATTTCTAGTTTTCAGGTAATACAGGACTCTTATAACTGCTCTAAACTTTGTGTATGTGACAGTACCCTTGATGCAGGGTTTTCCAGCCTGGGGGCAGGTGGGGAGACACAGGGAGCAAAGAATAAGAGCTGTGGACCTATCCAAACCAGCACTGCAAATGGGCACCTGCAGTTTTGATTTATGCAGCAGGTGACTCCTTGCATGCCACTGGCCTTCTATCCCTGCTCTTGCACAGGCTCCACCGGAGCGTACGTGTACTGCCCAGGGCTGCAAGCTCAGCTTTCTGGCCCAAGCATCTCTTCTCAGCTCCAGCAGGTTCTCAACGCCTCACATAAGGCTCTGCATCCAGGAGCCACTCAGACTAAATAATTCACCCTCCCGAGCTACAAGCAGCATATAGCTCATAAGAAATAAAGAAGCCACATGTGAGTATAAAAATGTAGAAAGCAAGAGATAAGACAGGCTGAAAGAACCAGGGAGAGACTATGGACAAAAAAAAAAAAAAAAAAAAACACAAACTAACAACTGTAACCTATAGGGTTGCCAAATGGCCAATTTTCAACTGGAACATCCAGTCAAAAGAGAGACCCTGGGGGCTCCAATCAGCACTCCTGACCGGGCCGTTAGAAGTCCGGTCGGCAGTGCAGTGGGGCTAAGGCAGGCTCCTTGCCTGCCCTGGCTCCCAGAAGCAGCGGCATGACCCTCCTCTGGCTTCTAGACACAGGGGTAGCCAGAGGGCTCTGCATGCTGCTCCCACCCCAAGCTCCAGCTCTGCAGCTCCCATTGGCCGGGAACTGCAGCCAGTGCCTGCAGATGGGGCAGTACGCAGAGCCGCCTGGTCGCGCCTACGTGTAGGAGCCGGAGAGAGGACATACTGCTGCTTCTGGGAGCTGCTTGAGGTAAGCGCCACTTGAAGCCTGCACCCCTGACCCCCTCCTGTGCCCCAACCCTGATCCCCCTCCTGCCCTCCAAACCCCTCAGAGCACCCTCCTGCACCCCAGCCCCACCCCAGAGCCCCAGCCCCGATTCCCCTCCTGTGTACCAAACCCCTCATTTCTGGGCCCACCCCAGAACCTGTACCCCCTCCCACACCAACCCCCGAGCCAGCCTGGCAAAAATGAGCAAGTGACAGAGGGATGAGGGGATGAGTGAGTGGGGGTGGGGCTTTGGAGAAGGGGCGTCGGGTGTTCGGTTTTGTGTGAGTAGAAAGTTGGCAATCCTAGTAACCTAGCCTAGTGCAAGGGAACATAGTGGCTGTCCATCCACTGGTCCTCCACAAGGACATCTGCACTAGGAAGATTTTGGCAGCCCTGGCTTTAAAGCGTTAATCTGAAATATACTTAGCTTCTAGCAGTGTCATGGCCGTAGGGTATGAGCAGCCAATAAGATTGTTCTGATTTAGTGTTTGGTTAGTGTCTTCCTGAAGAGACTCGATTGTTATACACATTTCTCTCTATAAGCATTCCTTCAGTTTCCAGAGCTCTAAAGCCAGATGCAACAGAGGGGCAGGGACTATTTAATATAAATAAACAGAGCTCCAGCAACTAGAATAGCTATAGCAATAACCTAGAATTAAAGTTACTTCTTAAGACACAAGTACTCGAGCAATTCTAGTTTGCGAGATGCTATGAGGATCCATAGCTTTGAGATCTCTGGAGTGAACTCCTACTCAGCACCTAAGGACTACAAATTTGCCAAGTCACATGACATGAAATCCAGATGCCAACTGGCGGGATTGCTCTCAGGGAATTGGAAGATCATATATTTGATGGACAGAATTTTAGTCCAGGCCTGATTTCTCACCACCCCCAAGCTGCGGGGAGAGCTCAGACCCAAGGCCTTATGGCGAGCCCATCCTTAGTGGGCATGGCCACTCCTGATTCAATCTGGCTGATATTTGAAGTTATCCATCTCACAGGGCTGGTATTTGTACTATTTGGGAAGCGTGTTACTCAGCTCGCCCATCCCCACCATTTAGATAGTTGCAATAGTTTTTAGCAAGATGTGGCTAAGGTCACCACCGTGGCCATTTTTTCCAGCTTTAGCAAAGACAGCTGTTTGGATCACAGACCTATTCTAGTCCACAAGAGACAGCACCTGCTCCCAGCATAGCATGGTTCTTGGGATTTTTAAAATGAGTGCGTGGCAAATGGAAAAAGCCTAGTGGAACAGCAGGAAATGCAAGTTGAAAGAACAGTTTGCTTGGGGATGCAGTTAAGAGGTACCAGATCAACAGTATTTGCATTCTGCACCAAGATAAGCTGTATTTTACAGCATCAGGCTACAAACAGATGAAACATTGTTGTCTGGATGATTTTTGCATTTAAATTGCCATGAAAATGTTAAATTTTTATAACAGGAGAGTCCCTAGAACAGCACTTTGAAGTCTGACTTCACTGTCTGCAAAAAAAGTTTTGAAAATGCCTTTTCATTTTTTACAAGATTATAAAGTCACATTCAACAGTCAGCATTCCACAAACATTTTTTAGAATATACTTGTATTATTCCAAGTCACCTTATTGTAAACTTTCTGGGTAGTTTGCAGATTGCATGCATTTTTAAACCTTGTATATTAAAAGCATTTGAGTTTCAAAGCTGTAGGCTCTTTAGAGTCCAGATTAAATTAGAAATGCTAAAGGACAGTTGTAATTTTACTCATTTAACATAGACAAACCCTTGGGATTACAGTAGACAAAGGCAACATGGCAGCTCATAAGGAAAAAATTACCCTCTGCAAAATGCATTAGTTTCATACATTGTTACAGTTGCTGAAGTGTTAATTTCAAGGGGAAAGACCACAAATATACTGTACTTTAGCCTGCCAAAGCCATTCATGCATCTATATAGACCAGTTGCAGATAAAACAAAAAAAAACCCAACTCCTATTAAAAGTTAAACACTTAACAACTCTACAGGCACCAGCTGCTCAAGAGCTGAAATCTTAGAGAGAAAAACCAGAGTGAGGGGGGCCGCTTAGAGTAATCCAAGTACTAGCTTTTACCTTATAAGGAGCAAACTGGTGGTTCAATAAACTATAAAGCAAGCAACAATTAAATGAGAAAGCTGCTTTGAATTAACATCCAGAGAGGAAGGACTAGGTGTCTAGATCACCAGCTTTTAAGACCCCTGTACATGAGCACAAATACAAATAATAATGCATGCCTTACCATGATGGCTTTGTAAGCTTCCTAAGATTTAAGCAAACCAGCTGCCTCTGCCTCTCTTCCTGGAACTTTATATCCCAGTAAGAACTGACTCCACCTGAATGTAAAGAGGCACTCTTCTCATTTAAAGGGGCAGAGACCCCTATTTTGGGCTTGCCTGAAACACAATCCCTTAGGGGCCGGATTCTGTGCTGACTTGCGCTTGGTGCAATCCCATTGATTTGAATAGGGTTGGGTGGGAGGTGTTTGGCCCCAAGTGTGTTTCAAAGGGGGATGTGATTGAAAAGTAAGTAAATAAACAAATAACCCACGAGGGTTTTAGTCGAGCTGAGGGGAAGCTTGCGCTGTGTCATAAGGATAAACTAACCACTCCCAAGCCGCAGTTATCCACATCCTAATTAGTAACAACGCTGCCAATGCTATCTTGTGTCCTGGCTACTCTGTGGACACAATCCTGCAAGTCAGTCTGTGCCAAGGACCCCACTGCCATCCGTGGGATTCCCCCTGGGCATAGGAGTCTGCCCGTGAAGAGTGACTTACAAGGTCAGGCCTATGCCTGTCTTATTCCACTCCCCGTTGTGACAGCTGGTGAAATCCAGCCCTGCACAGAGACTTCGCACCAGTCCTGTGCATCACCAGCGGCCCCCATCCTGCAAACATTGAACTCTGACATCCATGGATCTAAAGTGGTGCCTGGAGCTTAGGCAGCCCTTGGCCCAGGGGTAAATTTTATCAGTCAGTAAGGCCTCACTCTGTGAACAGTCTCATTGATTTCAATGGGCTTGTGTACACTGTCTGTCTAGCTAAGGCACTGATCTGGTCCCCATTACCATGGTGTCTGAGCATCTGACGGGCTTTCATGTGTTTATCCTGCCAACACCCTGTGAGGTAGGATGGGGCTATTACCCCCATTTTGAAGATGGGGAAACTGAGGCACACAAAGACCAAGTGGCTTGCCCGAGGTCACACAGGAAGCCTGTAGCAGAGGGGGGAATTGAACCTAAGTATCCTACATCCTAGACTAGTAGCTTAACCACTGGACTGTCCCATTAGAACTAGCCTCAAACATTCAAACCAGTTTTAAAACTGGTGGCATAAAACAGGTGTAAACAGCCTGAAGTGTTTTTAATGAACCAGTAGAGAGATCAGTTAGTAATACTAGAGGGCCCCCTCATGTGTCATCCTCCTTGTAACCAGTTTAGTATAAGCAGTTCAGGCTGTCTAGGTCTGGTCCCGGGCTCAGACTCAGGCTTGAACCTTATCCCCCCCCCTCCATCTACACACAAATCTCTCAGACTTGGGCTCAGACCTATGGGTCTTAGGACACTGCAGGGGTGGAGAGTCTGAGCACGAGTCAAGCCAAGATCCAGGGTTCAAGTCCTATTGCTTTGCAATGTAGACGCAGCCCTCCCTCGACTCTAGCCCCAAAAGTCCACCAAATGTATCCCACAATCCCATGCAGTCCATAGCTGACAAAATCATTTGTCCCAAATTCGACTGGGGTTTGAAGTTTTGCCTAGAAATGTGGCAGGGGCGGAGTGCAGAGTGGGGGAAGGAGGAGGATGGCGGGGGAGTTCTGTGTATTTTCATGCAACCATGTGGAAGCTAACACAGCAGCCTGTCGATTCCCTCATGAATTCTGACCCAATTACGGGTGCGGACAGCTGCAAACTTTTCTCGCAGCAGGAATTCCAGACAGGTAACCACATTTCGGGGAGTGGCATATTTTCCAGGGCCACCTCGCTAGCTGACCAGCCCACTCCACTCCCAGATGTGCAGTTCAGTCATTGTCTATTTGAATACTTCGGTTGCATACGCTGCAGGTTCCCCACCAACAGCGTGGAATAACATCTCCCTTTGGGGGCAGGACCTCGGGGTAGGGGCCGCATGGGGGCAGGCCTCAGGGAAGGGGCGGCGCAGGGGCAGGGCCACAGTTTGGGCACCAGTGGCCCCCCCACACACACTTTTAGGGAGCTTCTGCCACTTCTGCATGGAGCTATTTGAGACAATAACCCTCCGTGCATTGTCCTGTTCCAGCCCCTCAACCTCTCCTGGCTTCGGTACCTCCATGGCTCGCCCACGCTGCAGCAGAAGCCTGGGCCAATGTCCCCACCTGGACCATTCCAAGAGGAAGCATTTCTGTGATAAGCTTATGGGTTGAAGTTCTGGACAGGGCCATCAAGTCGGTCCAGTGCCAAAGAGAGAGGACTGATGGCTAGAGGAAAGGCCTGGAGTGAGGCAAGAGGGAAGGCTCAGGCTGGCTGCACAGCTTGAGGAAAGGGTTTCAGCGCCGTTCCTGGAACAGATCTCAGCAGGAGGAGAGAGCTCAGCAGAAAGAGCTGTTTGAACAGCTGATCTCGCTAATAGCCTCCAGAGGACTGGCTCCCCCTGCATCACCTACACCATGGCCTGAGACCCCTGGGCGGTACAGAACTGCACATATCTGCACTGCCTTGCCAGCATGGGCGGCGTGCGAACCGCTGGCTGGGGGAAGCTAGCCCCCAGCCCCGTCCCTTCCACCCGAGGCCTCGCCCCTTCCGCGTACCCCGGAACCCAGAGCACTCCCTCCCCAGCCGCCGGCCCCTGCCCCAGGCTGGCTAGTGCCAGCAGCAGCCCCCCAGCCCCGGAGCACCGGGAGGGAGAGCGCGCGGCAGCACTCCTGCGGCCTCCCCAGCTCCGGGAAGGCAGGCAGTGTGGCCCCAGCTCCTGGAGCCCAGCGGCGCTGCTGACGCAGGGTCCTGGGGGCAGAGTGTGGGTGGGGCCACGCCTGGCTGTTTGGGGAGGCACCGCTTCCCCTACCCGCTGCCCATGCTTGCCAGCAGGGTGTGTCTGTTACCTCCCAGTTATGCTGGAACTTCAGCAAGCCGCCTTCCCAAAGGACAGGTGCCACTATGCCCTGCCAATCTTGACTTCACCTCCATTTTTCTCCAATCATGTTCTCAAAAGAATTATCTTTCCTATCCTACCTTAAATGTGCTGTGCCGTGGTAGGTCAATGTCAGCCTGGTAACAGGGCTCTGCCCAGGGACGGCTCTTGAGGAGCAGACTAAGGCCCGAAGAACGGATATGGCAGAACATACATGAAGCGGGATGGTGGCTCCCAGACCTGGAATCCTCCCTGGAAGAGGTGGACCTATAGAACTTTCTTGCGTCACATGTTGAGCTGGGCAAAATTTTTCAACCCAAACTGTTGATCCCCAACACAGATCCCCAAATGCCCCTCCCACCCCACATGTACCCCACAACCCTCCGCCAGCCCCCACTTATCCTGACAGCCCTGACATACATCCTGCTCGCTGCGGTCCCTGGCATCTCAGCCCCACTGGCCCCAGTCCCCAACATCCTCCACTCGCCCCCAAAATCCCAGCCTCACAGCCCACCAACACCCCCTCTCCCTACAGCCCTCCAACACTCCCCACTCACCCCAGCCCCTCACCCATCACTCTGGGACCTTCCTGGCCACTCACTGGCTTTGCACCCTCAACACCATCACCTCTCCAGGCTAGTGTGACTCCTCCTGATCCCAGTTTCTAGGCAGGGGCTGTCTCTACCTATGCGTCTGTACGGGGAGTGTTGGCCCCTTACTAAAACTCAGTGGGGTTTTTTTGGTTGGCCAGCTCCCAGTACCAAAAGAAAGGGGAAGGGTCGATGGGAGATCAGGAGGACCCTGAGACTGACAGTCCCCAGGAAGAGTGGGGAGAGGCCAATGCTCCAGGTCAGCTTGATTGACAGGGCAGGCAGGCTGATGAGGGAGTCAGGAGGCCAGGGGGGTGGTCCCATCCCCCATGGGAGCTGGATTTTCCTGGGTCAGACAGAGTGGGGCTGAGCTAAGGAGAAAGCAGGGGCCCAAGCTGAGCTGGGGAGCAGAGCTGGGCTGGCCAGAGAGAACCAGAGAAGCAGCCCGGGGAGCAGGGCAGTGCTGGGAGCAGAGCAGCAGAAGCAGCCTGCAGAGCAGACCTGTCCTGGGAGCAGAGCTGCAGCAACCAGAGCCAGAGGGGCCAGAGAAGCAGCCCAGGGAGCTGGAGGCAGAGCAGCCGTGCTGAGGCAGAGTGAAGGGGGAGCCGTCCGGAGCCGGGTGCAGTGAGCAGCTGGAGATAGCGAAGGGGACCCTGGGTAGTGGGCGCAGCGCAGAGGCATGCCCCCAGCTAAGAGGCCTGGCAGGCCAGACTTGGGAGGGCAGGGGGCGGGAAATCATAAGCCCGATGGGGAGGCTGATGCTGGGAAGAAGGGACCTGCCACCCACAGCCTGAGAGCGTGTGGCCACGGCCAGAGCAAGTGTCCGACCCGCAGCATCCCTGCAGCACAGCCAGGGGCTGGGCAGGAGGCCTGGGACGTGCGAGGAACAGACTGAACAGCCCTGACGTTCCAGAGACGCTGGTTGTGACGTCCCTGGGCCACAGAGCGGGGTGACGGGTTTTCTTTTAACCTTTCCCATTTTTTCCTTATTTAATTGCCAGGGACAGGGGTCGAGAGAGCTGGAAATGTGCCGGGAGTGAAGGTGGGAGGGAGGAGGCTTCGGCTTGCTCAGCTCCTGTTCCCAGCAGTTGGGCCTGGGCGGGGGGCGGCCTGATGCCACCTTCCCAGCCAGGCTCTCACAGGCAGTGGCCACGTTCACAGAGCAGAGACCCAGAGCAGCGGGCATCAGAAGGGGCTGGTCCCTCCCCCTCTTCTCCCTGCCCGGGCTCGGCTGCCAGGGTCCGTGGCCACACGTGCTGGGGGGGGGGGGGTAGGCGCAGCGGGAGGCAGGACACGTGCCAGGGGGCAGGCATAGCAGGAGAAGGACAGAGCCCCCGGCAGGCCACGCAGAAATCTAGGGAGGCACTTGACCCTCCATGCCCCCCTACGTACCGCCTATGTGTATTTTAATTCCATCAGAACTTGTGGGTGAATACCATCTGGTCCTGGTGACATATTACTGTTTAACTTACCAATTTGTTCCAAACCTCCTCTACCGACACCTCAGTCTGGGACACTTCCTCAGATTTGTCACCTAAAAAGAATGGCTCAGGAGGGGATGGGGAACCTCCTTCACATCCTCTGCAGTGATGACCAAGGAAAAGAATTCCTTTAGCTTCTGGGCAATTGCCTTGTCTTCCCCGAGTGCTCCTTTATCGTCTAGGGGTCCCCCTGACTGATTGGCAGGCTTACTGCTTCTGACGTACTTTAAACAGTTTTTGCTCTTTATGTCTTTTCCTAGTTGCTCTTCAGTCTTTCTTGGCCTGCCTTATACTCCTATACTTGACTTGTCTGAGTTTGTTCCTTTCTGTTTTCTTCAGTAGGATTTGACTTTTCATCTCTAACCACCTCTTACAGTGGATTTTTTTTGGTTCTCTTACCCCAAATAATACAAAAGGATCTGTATAGTTTGAGCCTCTATGGTGCATTTTTTGTTGTTGTTTTTTTTGTAAAGTTTCCATGAAATTTTCAGGCATTTCATTGTTGTGACTGTTCTATTTAATTTGCTTCCGCCCTTTTTTTTTTCCCCATAGTTCCCCTCTTTGAAGATAAATGCTACAGTAGGGGCTTCTTTGGTATTCCCTCCCCGCCCTCCCCCAAGAATGTTAAATTTAATTATACTGTGGTCACTATTACTCAGTGGTTCTGATCCATGAGGTAACTATAGCTGATCCTGTGCTCCACTTAAGATTAAATGAAGAATTGTCTCTCCCCTTGTGGATTCCAGGACAAGCTGCTCCAAGAGGCCATCATTAATGGAGTCTAGAAATTTTATCTCTGCATCCCTTCCTGAGATGACATGTACCCAGTCAATATGGGGATAGGTGAAATCCCCCATTATTATTGGGTTTCTGACTTTGTAGCCTCTCTAATCACCCATCTCAAAAAAGATAGATTAGAATTGGGAAAGGTCCAGAGAAGGGCAACAAAATGATCAAGGAAATGGAACAGCTTCCATACGAGGAGAGATTAATAAGACTGGGGCTCTTCAGCTTGAAAAGGAGATGACTAAGAGGGGATGTGATAGAGGTCTATAAAATCATGACTGGAGTGGAGAAAGTGAAGAGGGAAGTGTTAGTTACTCCTTCACATAACACAAGAACCAAGGGTCACCCAGTGAAATTAAAAACAAACATAAGAAAGTACTTCACACAACGCACAGTCAACCTGTGGAACTCATTGCCAGGGGATGTTGTGAAGGCCAAAAGTATAACAGGGTTCAAAAAAGAATTATATGAGTTCATGGAGGATAGGTCCATCAACAGCTATTAGCCAAAATGGTCAGGGCTGCAACCCCATGCTCTGGATGTACCTGGCTCCGATTGCCAGAAGCTGGGAGTGGACAACAGGAGATGAATCACTTGATGATTACCTGTTCTGTTCATTTCCTTTGGGGCACCTGGTACTGGCCACTGTCGGAAGACAGGATACTGGGCTAGATGGATCACTGGTCTGACGCAGTATGGCCGTTCTTATGTTCTTTTGAGCATTTCACAATCACCATCCTGATCAGATACTCAGTAGTATATTCCTACTGCTATACTCTTCAAGCATGGAATTTCTGTCCATAGAGATTCTATGATACAGTTTGATTCACTTAAGATTTTTACTATATTTGACTTTATGCTTTCTTTCACACACCGTGCCACTCCCCCACCAGCACAGCCTACTCTATCATGGCTACATATTTTGTACCCTGGTATTACTGTTGTAACGACGTTGCCTTTGGTGGGACCCAACTGAGAGTACCAATTCAGGACAAATTGCTTAAAGCAGGGCAGTTACAGCCCAAGGCTGGGGTTTCTATGCACACCAAGGCAAACCAAACCAGCCAAACAGAGAAGACTTCGGTTTTACCCCACTGGCTAATCAAAAGTCATACAAGCAATTCCCTTAGACACTCCAGTTTCCCAGTATCACCACCAGGGCCACTCATTATGGGGCCAAATGGTTATGAAAACCAATACCCCAGTAAAAGAAAAAAGGTTCTCTTGATCCCAAAGGACCAAGCCCCAGAACCAGATCAATATACAAGTCAGATCTTACCCACAAATCACACTGTTGCCAATCCTTTAGAATCTAAAAATCTAAAGGTTTATTCATAAAAAGAAAGAAATATAGATGAGAGCTAGAATTGGTTAAATGGAATCAATGACATACAGTAATGGCAAAGTTCTTGGTTCAGGCTTGTAGCAGTGATGGAATAAACTGCAGATTCAAATCAAGTCTCTGGAGTACATCCCCAGCCGGGATGGTCATTCAGTCCTTTGTTTACAGCTTCAGTTTGCCACAAGGTTCCTCCAGAAGTAAGAAGCAGGATTGAAGACAAAATGGAGGAGATGCAGCAGCCTTTTATATCCTCTGCCCTGTGGATGATCACAGCAACAAGATGGAGCCTGGAGTCACATGGGCAAGCCACATGTCCATGCATGACTCAGTTCTTTACAGGCTGATGCCATTATTTACATGTTAGTTTGAAAGTTCCCAGGAAAGCTCAGATGTGGACTGGCGTCTCCCAAAGTTCACTGTCAGCTAAGTGTTTCTTGATTGGGCACTTACTGAGAATAGTCCCTTCTCAAGAAGCTGACCAAATGCTTCACTGAGGCTACTTAGAATCAAAACACACTGATATACAAGTACATAGCCAATATTCATAACTTCAACTACAAAAATGATACGCCCATACAGATAGCATAATCATAATCAGAAAATCATAACCTTTCCATAGACACCTTACACAACAACCTTTGTACAATATTTGCTGCAAATATATAACAGTGGTTGCAACAATGATCTATACGGTCACAGATTATGTCAATAATGTCACAACTGTGTCCCATTGATTATCCTCATTCCACCAGGTTTCTGTGATGCCTGTTATATCACGATCCTCACTTAATACCAGGCACTCAAGTTAACCCATCTTGGTATTTAGACTTCTTGCATTTGTATACAAGCACTTATAAAACTTGTCAATATTTGGTTGTCTGCCTTCATGTGATGTAATTGAGTGGGACTCTTTTCATTTGACTGTTTCTCTTCAGTTCCTGCATGTACTTTAACAACTTCTATCCTCTGTTGTTTACTAGATATAGAGCGTCCCCTTTTAATACATCGTCCTCTAAGGGCTATGTCTGTCTGAAAAGGTGTGCTGCTCAGTTTCCCCAGCTCTTGGTTTAAAAACTCCACTGACCTTCATTTTGCATGCTAGCAATTTGGTTCCGTTTTGGTTTCGGTAGAGCCCATCCTTCCTGTAGAGGCTCCTCTTTTCCCAAAAGGTTCCCTTGTTTGTAATAATCTTAAATTCTCTCATCCACACATTGAGACTTGCATCCTCCTGCAGTTCTGCCTGTCTAACTCGCCCTGCACATGGAACTGGAAGCACTTCAGAGAATGCCACCATGGAGGTCCTTGGCTTTAATCTTTCCTAACAGACTAAATTTGGACTAGGACCTGTCTCCTACCTTTCCCTATGTCATTGGTAGCTAAAATGAACCACAACCACTAGCTCCCACCCAGCACTGCACATACCTCTTTACAGATGTCTTGAGAGGTCTGCAACCTGTGAAGCCAGCAACCAGGAGCAGCAAACAGGTGCGTTTTGTGAGGAAGCTGAGAGGGCCAGATACACCCACTACACAAAATATTCTTTAAACTTAGGCAAGTAGTCAATCTTCCCTCTCCCCATGTCCCCCCTAAAAGAAGTGCACTGACACATATGCATGCACCAAGAGTAAAGAGAATGCAGGCAGAAGTCCAGCAGCAGAGTGGGGGCTATCCAGTTTATTGCACTGACTGCAGAGTATGATTACGTGCCTTGTGAGCAGATGGCATGTGTGTGCAAGCAGTTCATGGCCCTCAGAGACCAAGGACAGGCTCTTGAGACCAGAGTGGCTGAACTGGAGGAGCTAAGGGAGACAGAGTTACATAGAAGAGACTTTCCAGTACACAGTAAAGTCCCACACCCACTCTGGCAGTCTCTGTGCTGTTGAGAGGATGAAAGTCTGGGAAGAACCTCAAGCTGGAGCACAGGGAAATGATTCCCTAGTTGGGACCCTCTTTCCAGATGATGTCATGATATCCTCACACTGAGGGTACCCCTCGAGGGGAGGGGACCCCTGTAATTGGGATAGGACAGGTGATAGTAGTGGGGTGTGTGATGACTGGGAGAACCCCCCTGCTGGATACAAAGGTTGCAGTTACCACTGTGGCTTTTAAATCCTAACTCTTCCATCGCCGAAAGCTTGATGACTAACAGTGGTGCTTTAGTGCAATTCTAGTTTTCATCTCGAAAAGATACTTAAGAAATAAGTGCAAGTATTTTTTTAAAGATGAAAATACAAGAGGGCTTTTTAAATGGCCTCAAATACTTAGTCACAAAAGAACTCCAATCACCTGAGCCTTTATGGCTTAAAGCTTTATTCATAGATTCCAAAGCCAGAAGAGACCACTGGGACCATCTAGTCTGACCTCCTGTATAACACAGGCCCTAGAATGTCCCCAAAATAATTCCTAGAGCAGATCTCTGACAAAATTGTCAGAGATGGAGAATCCACCACAATCTTTGGTAACCTGGTCAATGTAATTTATGGGTTTCAGAATAGCAGCCGTGTTAGCCTGTATTCGCAAAAAGAAAAGGAGTACTTGTGGCACCTTAGAGACCAACCAATTTATTTGAGCATAAGCTTTTGTGAGCTACAGCTCACTTCATCGGATGCATCCGATGAAGTGAGCTATAGCTCACGAAAGCTTACGCTCAAATAAATTGGTTAGTCTCTAAGGTGCCACAAGTACTCCTTTTCTTTTTAATGTAATTTATGACACTATAAAGCTCTAAGTTGTCTTGAATCCTCTAGATAGCAATCTTTGAAGGCAGTGTAAGTTCTTAAACTACTAACATTGCCAAGTGTATAAATTCTACAGAATTGGTCACTTTGAATCCTGAAGGCCAACAGGTGCCTACTGACAAGTGTTTTAAACTGTGTGCTTAACAATGCATATGATCTTGAAGCTCAAACAAGCTGATTTTGAATGCACATGTGTCAATTGTATAATCCAGCCAACCTCTAATAAATGACCATGGACCTAGTCCTCATTGAGCAGCGTGTCCTTCTACACGCCAGCTTGGTTCTTAATACTTTTCTTTTGAGTTGAGGAAGTCAAGTGGCTGAAAGTTCTCCTTTGAGCAAAATCCTTTCTCTTTGCACAGAGACCAAGCCTTGGGGAAACCTCAACCTACAATAGTTTTCTTTTTAAAGAAAGCTATAAGCATATGAAAATGGGGTGAAACTGTCTTTTTTGGCAACCTTCCTACGGAATTGTACTAGGTGACCCCTTATAATGCCACTTGGAACTTTCGTAGCCCTGTACAAACCCTTCCTCTTTTACACACCTTTGCAGTGGCTGCATGCTGTGACTGTAAGCCTGTAATTAATGTCAGTTTTAAGACCTCAAAGTCTGAAGTTATGTGCATAATACTCTTAACACAATTACTAACGCTTCAGAGCTGTAACTCCATCACTTGTCTGACTGGCAGAGTGATCTAGTGGCTGAAGAATGGCACACAGCATAAAGGATCCTAGGTACTATTTGTAACTATACCCCTGACTTGATAGATGGCTTTGGGCAAGTCACAACTTCTTTAGTTCCTGCTTTCTGACCCTTATAAAGGGATAGCTGTACCTACCTTTATACATGTTATGAGTTTAATGTCTATGAGCCTTGGATTAAAGGTTTGATATTCCGAAAGCTTATTAAAATTCCATGATCTAGTAAAGCCAGGATAGCAGGGGAAAATAAGTTTGCACAAGTAACGGTTGTTGGTGCTGGAGAGCGCATGTCTTCACAGTATATACACGAGCCCAAGTGGGAGAAGTGGACTTTGCTTCCTTGTCAGGAGCTCTTCATGCATTATTGACAAGGCTCTTGCTCAAATACTTAGTTAAATGAGAAGTGGTGTCTTTCCGGTTCAACACTGGTCCACATAATTGCACTGCATGATTGCTTGGTTTTAGCCTAGGTTTAAAAGGATGAGGACTAGAATTGCTTGGGTGTGATGCCTCAAGCCTGACCTGCAACGGCATAGCTGCGAGTATGGATGGGATAGGGGAAACCGGCATAACATCAACCCGAAGGTACATCTGACTCCAGCCAGTGCTGCAGATCTTCACAAGGAAGGGTGGCTTGCTTACTCCAAAAGTGAACCACAAACTGTGGTACCGTTGAAAGGGTGCCAGGAGATAAATACAGGAAACTAAAACAATGACAGGATTGTGGAGGATGTCTCACTCTTTCCTTCTCCTATCCAGAAGGAGTGTATTTCTGTCCATATTGGCCAGCCTGGAGTCCCGATGGGCAATGCTTGTTGGGAACAGTACTGTCTAGAGCATGGGATCCAGCCAGATGGCAGCAGTTCTAGTAATAAAGCAACTGAACAACGTGACTCTTCCTTTGGGACCTTCTTCAGTGAGACCAGATCAGGAAAGCACGTGCCCAGAGCACAGTTCATAGACCTGGGACCACCAGGCATTGGTAAGAAAACTGTCTCTACAGAAACTCTGCCA
Organism: Chelonia mydas; assembly: GCF_015237465.2. Classification (NCBI taxonomy): domain Eukaryota; kingdom Metazoa; phylum Chordata; order Testudines; family Cheloniidae; genus Chelonia; species Chelonia mydas. The sequence goes on from NC_057849.1 coordinate 341,361,065, forward strand.
GGATAGTTTGATCCTCTTTCTGACAGGCTGGGGGGCAGGGCAGAATTGCCCTCTCAGCTCTGCCACATGTAAACAGGGTCATTCATCAGTTGGAGACCCTTCTCCAGGTACAAAACAAGCTTTTTAGTCCCGTCACATGGCTCAAAACAGGGGTACTCAACCTCTTCCGAAGTGTGGTCCACGTGTTGACCGAGGTTCTGATGGCTCCCTTCCCTACTGCAACTGGGTGGACCACTTCCTCTCCCACTTAAGTGTCAGGCAGGTTCTTCGTGACCGCTACAGCAACCAGTTACATGCAAAACTCATAGGACAGTATCTTAAACTACAGTATCATAACAATGGTCATAACAATGGTCCATTTAAAAAAAACTACACCAAGTGTGTGGGGAGAAATGGAGTTAGGAGCAGTCCGTTTAATCCTCCTTCCCACTGCCAGCTGGTCCCATCCCACTTTTTTCTGGTTGTCTTCTTCCACTGAACAAGCTTCTCTGCTGTGTTTGGTTTTCTTCTCCCCAAGATGTGCTACATGGTCCTAATTTTTTTCCCCCACACTGACCTGGGTAGCAATTTCCTTCCACTGTGAGGGTTGGCAGTTTCCCAGGAAAAAAACAGTTTAGGACATGGTGCTGGCAAATACTGGCATAAGCCAGGGAACTGGGGAAAATAACTGCATCCGTATCCAGCAAGCATAGAACAAATCTCTTTAAACTTGGATACCTCCATTCAAAACTGAGGAACAGGGCTCAGTCTATCACTCCATCACAGTTGGTCTTCTGCTACAGAATGCTACACGACCAAGTGGACCTGGACGGGTAAGTCTGCAACTCGGATTACTTCTGGTTTGCTTAATGATTCAAGCCTACAGCTCTGCAGTATTGTCACTTTCATACATAGACGCCGACTTTGTGGGTGCTGCAGGGCTGGAGCACCCACAGAAAAAAAATAGCGGGTGCTCAACACACGCCGGCAGCCCCCCCCCCGATCAGCTCCTTCCCCTCCTCCCACAGCCCACCAGTGGGCCCCGCCGATCAGTTCCTCCCCCTCCCTCCCAGCGTCTCCCGCCCACCGCAATCAGCTGTTCAGCAGCATGCAGGAGGCGCTGGTGGGGAGGGAGAGGAGTGGAGGTGGGAAGGAACGGGGTGGGGTGGGGGTGGAGTGGGGGCGGGGAGGGGTAAGGGGAAGGTGGGAAGGGGACTTGGATGAAGGGGTGGAGCGGGGGCAGGGCCTGGGGTGGAGTGGGGGCTTGAGCACCCTCTGGGAACAGAGGAAGTCGGCACCTATGCTTTCATATATCAAATGCTTTTGACTTTTGTTTATGTAACATTGAAAACTGAAATGAGTCATCATGCCATGTATAACTTCCTCTACAAAATACCTAACCAAAATGTGTAGTCATTCTGATGTTCGATATTATAACTACATAATATACCCAATGCAGTTTTACTTTTTGTTTGTACAGTCCTAAAGCTAAAGATCTGCTGCTTATGTAACCACAAGGAGGCTGAAGGTGATGTCACCTACTAGAGGGCAGGCCCAACAAAGAAAATAACAGAACGCCACTAGCCATCACCTTCAGGCCCCAACTAAAACCTCTCCAACACATCATCAAGGATCGACAACCTATCCTGAAGGACGACCCATCACTCTCACAGATCTTGGGAGACAGGCCAGTCCTTGCTTACAGACAGCCCCCCAACCTGAAGCAAATACTCACCAGCAACCACACACCACACAACAGAACCACTAACCCAGGAACCTATCCTTGCAACAAAGCCCGTTGCCAACTGTGTCCACATATCTATTCAGGGGACATCATCATAGGGCCTACTCACATCAGCCACACTATCAGAGGCTCATTCACCTGCGCATCTACCAATGTGATATATGCCATCATGTGACAGCAATGCCCCTCTGCCACGTACATTGGTCAAACAAACTGTACAGTCTCTACATAAAAGAATAAATGGACACAAATCAGTCGTCAAGAATTATAACATTAAAAAACCAGTTGGAGAACACTTCAGTCTCTCTGGTCACTCAATTACAGACCTAAAAGTGGCAATTCTTCAATAAAAAAAGTTCAAAAACAGACTCCAAGGAGAGACTGCTGAATTGGAATTAATTTGCAAACTGGATACAATTAACTTAGGCTTGAATAGAGACTGGGAGTGGATGGGTCATTACACAAAGTAAAACTATTTCCCCATGTTTATTCCCCCCCCTCCACCCGCCACTGTTCCTCAGATGTTCTTGTCAACTGCTGGAAATGGCCCACCTTGATTATCACTACAAAAAGTTTCTTTCTCCCCCTCCCCCCACCTCCCCCCGCTCTCCTGCTGGTAATAACTCATCTTACCTGATCACTCTCGTTACAGTGTGTATGGTAACACCCATTTTTTCATGTTCTCTATGTATATAAATCTCCCCACTGTATTTTCCACTGAATGCATCCGATGAAGTGAGCTGTAGCTCACGAAAGCTTATGCTCAAATAAATTCGTTAGTCTCTAAGGTGCCACAAGTCCTCCTTTTCTTTTTGCGAATACAGACTAACACGGCTGTTACTCTGAAACCTGTTAGCATTGTAAATACTTATACAGGCCTCCAAGCTCTTATCCAAGTTTTTCACTGCTGCAAATACCTCCAGGTAATGGCTGACAGTAAGGAGAGCCCTGCACTGTGTCCATGGGCCACAGTTCGGGATCTCTGGGTTAGAATAATTAAATTGCATTTACAACTTAGCAGATGGGATTTGAACCGGGACCTATTGCTTGCTGCTCCACCCTGAGCAGTTCATCAGTGACAAGGAGGATGCTGCCAACAACTTTGGGAGGGGCCACTGCACCTTGTGGGCTTACAATTCAATTTGTGTTTGGTTACAGGGCCTTAGTTTGTCCTCGGAGCGTTGTTAGTTTTAACTGGATTTTGATGTGGTGACTAGAGTGGACTATTGCAATGCTCTAAAGCACTCCAGACTCTCAGACGTTTTACACAAACGTTAGCTAGTGTGTAAATGGCTGAACCTCATTTTAGATGGTCACTGGCATAGCTACCGTGTAGCTGCCCTTGATTCAATAGGCCAGACAACCATGTCAGTGACAAAGGTGCAGGGAGAGCCAGGCACCAAATCACTGCATCGTGATGTTCTGCAGTCCAACTTGACTAGACTGAATCAGGCAGCAGAACAGAAAATATGTGGCACTGGAGCTGCCGCGAGGGAAAGCAAACGGAATGGAGTTGCCAAGGATAGTGACAGACTGAGGGTGCTTCCCACACGGAAAGACAACAGCTGCTCGAAACTTCTCAGTAATGGGAGAAGGGAGCAAGGCTGAGAAATAAGGCATAGGGTGCAAAAGGGAATGGGTTAGAAACAAGGTCTGAGACATCCATACAGATATGTTGGTCTGAGCAGGGAGAGGTGGAGCTGTAAACTTCAGTACATAATTCATCAGAGTAGGTGAGAGCCCCTAGGATCTGATTGCAAAGAGGAAACAAAAGGGATTTGTGGATCCCTTTGAAACACCTTCAGGGCAGGAAGAGGCTTGTCAAAGGCAAAAGCTCAGAGTTCAGCATGGCAGAAGAATCATAGAATATCAGGGTTGGAAGGGATCTCAGGAGGTCATCTAGTCCAACCCCCTGCTCAAAGCAGGACCAACACCAACTAAAGAAAAAGGAGAATACCAAACCTTGGCTGGATGAGTCCAACCTACTGACCAACAATTAAAGAAGACATAAAATGTTTGTTCTTTCACCATAATCACAGTTCCCCTCAGCCAATGGCTCATTGGGCTGACAGTGCAGGCACATCAGTTTCATAGCCAACTGTACGCAAGGGAGTGGTGTGGCCAGCGTCACGTCCAACTGCATTTGACTGCCCTAACCTGATGGATCAGGTACCCATTTTGCAGCTGGGTGAACTGGAGGTGGTCCGCCAGAGTGAGATGGAGTGCCTTAACCATGCAGCCATGGCTACTGCAGAAGCCTGGTCCAGCTGGATCACAGGTTTGAGCTGATGTATGTGAAATGGGCCTGTGTGCATTGGTATGTGGGGGAGGGGAGGGGATGGAGGAGGGGGACTTCTCTGAAGCAGGGAGGACATGGCTGCTCTCGAGAAGGACGATGAGGGTGGGATTCTGCAGATGGGGAGGAAGAAGGTGATGATGAATGTTAATCCTTAACTATAAAGTAAAGAAAAAGGAGAATACCAAACCTTGGCTGGATGAGTCCAATCTACTGACCAACAATTAAAGTGGGAACAAAAGGCTAGATACTCTACAACCCGGCACCTTGTCATGCTACAAGCCAGCAACTCAATAAAATAAGCAAAGCTGATTCTCTTCTGAGACTGTCTGATCTTCTCAAACCACATCAAGACTTGAAATCTGACTACTCGGGCTTTGCAGGAGACTTTCCTGCTGACAATAAATCTGATCTATCTAATACGTTCTTCCTGCCTACCCTTCATTTCACCTCTTGCGGTAGCAGATGTCCGAATGAAGTACCATCTGGCCTTTCTGTACCCCTCGAACTTTTGCCTAGACACTCAAAGTTATGTTTGCTTAGCCCTACGGTGAACTCTAACAAATAAATCCTCATACCCCAATCTTCTGCAACATAACATTTAACTTCATTCTGAAAACAGCTGCACCTCTGTGGTGTGCTCTCTAGCAGCCTCTGAATAGCCTTGTCACTTAGCAAAAGACTCTATGCAGTAACTTACAGCACTGAGATGCATACTGTACATGTACCTTTCCTGGGTATCAAAATATTGTTGAACAATTGCCAAATGGAAGTGGAGACTGTCTTACAGCAGACCACGTTAATCTAGGTCTTCTAAAAGACTCTTCCATCTTAGCACTGGTGGGAGCCAGAAAGCTAGTGTTAAGGCTGTCCAATCTTAGATGGAATCAACTTGCAATCCAGTCTTTATAATTTTTTAAAAACTTTTCTTTACTAGCCCCACAGTGCCCCTGTCCTCAGCTGTCCCTCAGACGAAGGTAGTGACTGTCTCTTACCATCTGGGTTTTTTGCTGGGGTGAAGACCAGCCCGAATAGGGACAACTGTCCCTGCAGGGGAAATGGTGAAAGTGACAGACTAAGGGCTGCCAAGCCAAGATCATAACAGGGTTCAAAAAAGAACTAGATATGTTCATGGAGGCTAGGTCCATCAATGGCTATTAGCCAGGATGGGCAGGAATGGCGTCCCTAGCCTCTGTTTGCCAGAAGCTGAGAATGAGCGACAGGGGATGGATCACTTGATGATTACCTGTTCTGTTCATTCCCTCTGGGGCACCTGGCACTGGCCACTGTCGGAAGACAGGATACTGGGCTAGATGGACCCTTGGTCTGACCCAGTAGGGCCATTCTTAGGTTCTTATGTTATGTTCTTATGCACAAACTGAAAAAGTAAATTGCTTCTTTCAACCAAAATAGCAGGTGTTTGGAATAAGAGGTGACAGTGCAAGGAAGACAGAATACGGACCCTGGACTTCAGAAAAGCAGGCTTTGACTCCCTCAGGGAACTGATGGGCAGGATCCCCTGGGAGAACAACATGAGGGGGAAAAGAGTCCAGGAGAGATGGCTGTATTTTAAAGAATCCTTATTGAGGTTACAGGGACAAACCATCCCGATGTGTAGAAAGAATAGTAAATATGGCAGGTGACCAGCTTGGCTTAACAGTGAAATCCTTGCTGATCTTAAACACAAAAAAGAAGCTTACAAGACCTGGAAGATTGGACAAATGACCAGGGAAGAGTATAAAAATATTGCTCAGGCATGCAGGAGTGAAATCAGGAAGGCCAAATCACACTAGGAGTTGCAGCTAGCAAGAGATGTTAAGAGTAACAAGAAGGGTTTCTTCAGGTATGTTAGCAACAAGAAGAAAGTCAAGGAAACTGTGGGCCCCTTACTGAATGGGGGAGGCAACCTAGTGACAGAGGATGTGGAAAAAGCTAATGTACTCAATGCTTTTTTTGCCTCTGTCTTCACGAACAAGGTCAGCTCCCAGACTGCTGCACTGGGCAGCACAGCATGGGGAGGAGGTGACCAGCCCTCTGTGGAGAAAGAAGTGGTTCGGGACTATTCAGAAAAGCTGGACGAGCACAAGACTGTAGGGCCAGATGCGCTGCATCTGACAGTGCTAAAGAAGTTGGCGGATGTGATTGCAGAGCCACTGGCCATTATCTTTGAAAACTCATGGTGATCGGGGGAGGTCCCAGATGACTGGAAAAACGCTAATGTAGTGCCCATCTTTAAAAAAAGGGAAGGAGGAGGCTCCGGGGAACTACAGGCCAGTCAGCCTCACCTCAGTACCAGGAAAAATCATGGAGCAGGTTCTCAAGGAATCAATTCTGAAGCACTTTGAGGAGAGGAAAGTAATCAGGAACAGTCAGCATGGATTCACCAAGGACAAGTCATGCCTGACTAATCTAATTGCCTTCTATGACGAGATAACGGGCTCTGTGGATGAAGGGAAAGCAGTGGACGTGTTATTCCTTGACTTTAGCAAAGCTTTTGACACAGTCTCCCACAGTATTCTTGCCAGCAAGTTAAAGAAGTATGGGCTGGATGAATGGACTATAAGGTGGATAGAAAGCTGGCTAGATTGTCAGGCTCAACGGGTAGTGATCAATGGCTCCATGTCTAGTTGGCAGCCAATATCAAGTGGAGTGCCCCAAGAGTCGGTCCTGGGGCCAGTTTTGTTCAATATCTTCATTAATGATCTGGAGGATGGTGTGGATTGCACCCTCAGCAAGTTTGCAGATGACACTAAACTGGGAGGAGAGGTAGATACGCTGGAGGGTAGAGATAGGATACAGAGGGACCTAGACAAATTAGAGGATTGGGCCAAAAGAAATCTGATGAGGTTCAACAAGGACAAGTGCAGAGTCCTGCACTTAGGGCGGAAGACTCCAATGCATTGCTACAGACTAGGGACCAAATGGCTAGGCAACAGTTCTGCAGAAAAGGACCTAGGGGTTACAGTGGACGAGAAGCTGGATACGAGACAACAGTGTGCCCTTGTTGCCAAGAAGGCCAATGGCATTTTGCAATGTGTAAGTAGGGGCATTGCCAGCAGATCGAGGGACGTGATTGTTCCCCTCTATTCGACATTGGTGAGGCCTCATCTGGAGTACTGTGTCCAGTTTTGGGCCCCACACTACAAGAAGAATGTGGAAAAATTGGAAAACGTCCAGTGGAGGGCAACAAAAATGATTAGGGGACTCGAACACATGACTTATGAGGAGAGGCTGAGGGAACTGGGATTGTTTAGTCTGCAGAAGACAAGAATGAGGGGGGATTTGATAGCTGCTTTCAACTACCTGAAAGAGGGTTTCAAAGAGGATGGATCTAGACTGTTCTCAGTGGTAGCAGATGACAGAACGAGGAGTAATGGTCTCAAGTTGCAGTCAGGGAGGTTTAGGTTGGATATTAGGAAAAACTTTTTCACTAGGAGGGTGGTGAAGCACTGGAATGGGTTACCTAGGGAGGTGGTGGAATCTCCTTCCTTTGAAGTTTTTAAGGTCAAGCTTGACAAAGTCCTGGCTGGGATGATTTAGTTGGGGCTTGGTCCTGCTTTGAGCGGGAGGTTGGACCAGATGACCTCCTGAGGTCCCTTCCAACCCTGATATTCTATGATTCTATGAAGAAACATATTAAACTCTTCTACATAGATCACATAAAGCACTTGCTAGTACCAGAAGCATGAGAGAAAACCATGGCAGACCTGCACAGATGGCCAAACTTGACTTCAGTTGTAAGAACTGGCTAACAACAACTCTTCAGCGCTAACACAGAATAACATCCATTGTCCTCCTGCCCTATCTGGGGAAGCTCAGGGTAGGTCTACACTTAAAAAGCTGCAACAGTGCAGCTGTGCCACTCTAGCACTTTAGTGAAGATGCTACTACGCCGACAGGAGAGCTTCTCCCATCAGTGTAGTAGTTAATCCATTGTCGCTCTCCCATCAGCATAGCATTGTCTACATCAGGAGTTAGGCTGGTATAACTAAGTTGCTCAGAGGTGTGGATTTTTCACACTGTTGAGTAATGTAGTTATACCGATGTAAGTTTGTACTTTAGACCGGGCTTCAGTATCCTGTAAAACTGGGTGTCAACGAATGTAGTTTATTTTAATGACTTTGAGCATGTTTCGACTACAAAATTAAGTCAACCTACCTTATGTCGGCATACAGCCACCACAGTAATTACATCGCTTGTGCATGTCTACAGTTTGCTCTTTGTTGGCAGTGTGCATCCTCACTAGGAATGCTTGTATGATTGTACTCTCAGCGTGGGGCATTGTGGGATGGCTTCTGAAAGCCAGTAACAGTCGACATAAGCATAATACACTGACGCTGCATCAACCTAAATGCATCAACAGTGACTCTATGCCTCTTGTGGAGGTGGAGTTAAATCAATGTAGCAGGGCAGTTACAGAGGTGGGAGCAAAATTTTAGTGCAGACACTTCCATAGTTAGGTTGACAAAGGAGGCTTACGTCGACCTAACTCTGTAGTGTTGACCAGGCCTTAGTGGATTGAATTGCACCACGATCCTTTACATTATGCTAGAAGTCCATGAAATGGTATAGATAACCATCAGACCCCATAATATCATTGCAAAACACTCTTTCATATGCCTCATGGTTGTTTTTGTTGTTGTTGTTGTTGTTGTTTTTCCGTTTTCTTCCTGTTTACAGTTTTTTAATTCCATGCTAAAAGTTTTCAGTGCTAGAGGGCAAAACTTCTGATTAAAGTGGTAGAAGTTGGTGTGACGTTGCACTCCATATGCTTTATAAAAATATGTTTATAAGTTTGAATATGATGTAACTGGAATATGCTTTATGCAAAAGCTCTCTTGTAAGGTATCATTACAAAGCTTATAATCTACTGAGTGTGTTCATCCTATTTGTATGAATGTATCATTCTTGTATCTGAAACTAGGAATATGAAGTATAACTCTGAGATCCTATTGTAATTATGCAAAGTGTGGGCCATTATTGTTGGTTTGGAATCTTGATGGCTCCCATTGACTAGGACAATTGGTTGTAAATGGTTTGTTTCCCTGCAAGCCTTCCTGTGTACATGTCGGAAGAATGAGGTCTTACAGTGACATGTGATCAGGTCACCTGAACTGAAATCCATCTTAAACTTTCCCATTTAGAAGGAGGGATGGGGACCCAGAGAGACAAAGGATTCCTGCCTTGGGCCAAAGCTATAAAAGGGGGTGGAGCAGGACAAAGAGAGGTCCCAGTCATGAGAAAGCCCTGGCTTTTCACCTAAGATGCCTCCTGGAACTAACAAGGTCTGTACCAGGCGAAAGGATTGGGCCCAGACTAGGAAGGAGTCTAGTCTGTGAAAGAAGCGTATTGGAGCATCTCTGAGGGTAAGATTTACCTGCATTCAGTTTCTTAACTGTATTAGGCTTAGACTTGCGTGTTTTGTTTTATTTTGCTTGGTAACGTACTTTGTTCTGTCTGTTATTACTTGAAACCACTTAAATCCTACTTTTTATACTTAATAAAATCACTTTTGTTTATTGATAAACCCAGAGTAAGTGATTAATACCTGGGGGAGTAAACAGCTGTGCATATCTCTCTATCATTGTTCTAGAGGGTGGACAATTTATGAGTTTACCCTGTATAAGCTTTATACAGAGTAAAATGGATTTATTTGGGGTTTGGATCCCATTGGGAACTGGGTGTCTGAGTGCTGGAGATAGGTGACCTGCTGAGCAGTTTTTGGTTAAAATCTGCAGCTTTGGGGGAGTGGTTCAGACCCTGGGTCTGTGTTGCAGCAGGCTAGCGTGTCTGGCTCAACAAGGCAGGGTTCTGGAGTCCCAAGCTGGAAGGGAAAACGGGCTCAGAGGTACATTCAGCACATCAGGTGACAGTCCCAAGGGGATCTCTGTGACCGAACCACGTCACAGTTGGCAACACTGATAAATCTGCAAAAAAAATTCTTAGGTGACAGGGTCTATGCTAAAACCAAAATTCTCTTCCCTGAGGGAGAGAGCAGGCTTAGTTGGGCAAAAAATCTGTAAAGACAAAATCAGAAATGGCATTAAACATAGTATTTATTATCCTGTAGATTCTAGCACTGTATGAAATACTAGCTCAAGTCCTCATGCATTAGATAATATCACGGCTTGCTTTTGTGCAGCCTCCTCTCCTCTACGACTACTTCCCCCCTCCTGTTTTAATTTCCTCAGCTAACAACTAGTTTCACCACATCAAAACTTGGAACAGCACTTATACTGCAATTACAAGCAGCTCAGTAGATTTGTCCTTATGTGAGGTTGGCCCTCCAAAATCATACATGCCAGGGCTAGAGCCTAATTTCCTTAAGGCAGCAGGGTGCAAACAAATGAGAGCTTTCGGTGTGTCTACACTGCAGCTAGGTGCAAGCCTCCTAGCCCCCAGGGACAGACACAGGCTAGCTGGGCTGGAGCGACGGTGCTGAAAGTAGAAGCGGGGACGGGTGCTCACTTTGGGGGGCAGGAGGCGGAACCGCTGGAGCTACACCGTCCTTGCTTATTTTTAGTGTGTGAGCTTGAGCGCCCGCTAGGGCCCGTCTACCGACCCAGGCTGGCTCCCAGCTGCACATTACATGCCCCTGATTCCCCACCCCGGCCCCCAATTCTCGTGGGCTCCAAAGCACGGGGGCTATTATCAAGCCCTTGGCCGAGAAGCAGCCTTGGTTGTGGGGCTGGTGGGGCAGCAGGATCATGGGTACCAGCCAGCTGAGGCAATGTGGGCGGGGTGGGGGAAGGGCAGGGGACAAGGAGACCTGAGCTGCCTCTCTCTGCCTCTGTTTCCCCACCCCGAGCTACAGGGGCGCACGGCGCATGTGCAGCACGGAGCTGCCCCTCCCCCGGCTTTCGGCACAAACAGCCCCGCCCCGTGGCTGAGGGCTCCCCACCTGGCCCCGCCCCCTCCCCGCCGCGGCGATCGCCGCCCTGCCTCTGGCCCGCCCTGCCGTCTCCTAGCAACCAGCGCCAGCGCTGATTGGCCCGGGGGGTGCCCGCCGCCATTTTCAAACCGCTGCGGTCCCGCCGCCGCCATTAACCAGTGCGCTGGAGCGGCCCGGCCCGGTCCCCTCCCCCCCCGCCCGCTCGCCCCTCCTCTACCTCCCCCGGGGCTGCCCGGAGCCAGGCGGCTGGGCATGGCGAGCGGGTCCGGCCCCGCCTGCGGCCCGTGCGGGGACAAGCCCCCCAGGAGGAGACGGAGCAGGGCCAGCACCAGCGCCCGGCCCGGCCGCTCCCCCGCGGCGGAGACAGAGACCACCCCGGACGGGATCGGGGCGGCTTCGGCCTCCTCCTGCAGCCGGTAGGTGCAGCCGACCCCAGCGGCCTCCCTGGGGCCCGGGACCCCCGAGCGCCCCCCCCCCCCCCTTTCCCGGTCACCGCCGGGCACGAGCCCCCTGGCTGCAGGGGCGCTCCGGATTAACCCCCCCCCCCCCACGCCGTTTAAACACCCCGTGAGGCTGGAACGGGGGTTTTGGCACCGGCCCTCCCCGCGCTCCTCGGCCGCTGTCCCTGCTGCCCGGGCGCGCCGGGCCTTTCTCTTGCCCCATGAACAGCCGCTGGCCGCTTTGGAAGCGGATTGAAAAAGAGAAAAGGCCGGAGACTGTTTCTGTGCAGGGATGAATCGTTTCCCGTGGCCCCCGCCATCTAAGGATAAATTCAGAGGTGTAGGCGGGCAGAGGAGGAAAGCTGGCAGAGGCTTTAAACGCAGGTCTAGCCTTTGCAGCTGGGTCCTGACCCAGGCTGGGTTTCTGTTTGTTGCTCTTAGGCATTGCTTGTCTTGCAATGCGGGGGAGAAATCCCAGCCATGGACTTGGACCCCCCCCCATTGTGCTCGGTGCTGTACAAATTGAACAAAAAGACAGAGGCTGCTGGAAAGGTGGCCAGCAAGGGAAAATAAACTTTTTGCCTCTTCCTTTGTAAAAAAGGCATAAAAATACCTTAAAGGCGTTTCCCCCCTGCCTCTGCTATTGAAAAATAACACTACACTGTGAGGTGTTTACTACACTGTCTGGATGACACCATAGTTGGTTGGAGAACTAGAAGGATTATGCCATCTCAAACAGAAAGAAAGTGAAATCTGGATAGGAAGTGGTTTTATCTGGACTTCTAACACCTAGTGTCTCAGTCAAATAACTCCTTTGATAAGGATTCAGTGTCTCCATCCTTCCAATTACGAGCTGAGAAATCTCACCATTAACACTTGAAATCTGAGTCTGCCAGTGAAGTCAGGACTCTGAAAGTCTTCTTTCCTTTGGGGGGTGAGAGGGAAGTGACCTTTGACTTTTTAAATCAGCAGGTCCAGCTAACTTGCATCCCAGAGTTTTAAAAGAGATGGTTGAGGAACTTGCAGGACGATTATATTGGTTTTCAATAAGCATTCGAGCACTGGGGAAGTTCAAGAAGATACAAGAAAGCTAATGTGCCAGTTTTTAAAAAGGCAGGGCAGGTTTACCTGGCTAATAAACCTGTCAGCCTGACATTGATCATGGGCAAGATAAATGGAGCAGCTGATATGGGATCTGATTAATAAAGAATTAAAGGAGGGTAATGTAATTCATGCAAATCAACATGGGGTTATGGAAAATCGATTCTGTCAAACCAACTTGATATCTTTTTATGAGATTACAGGTTTGGTTAATAAAGGTAATAGTGTTGATGTCATACTTGGACTTCTGGAAGGCATTTGACTTGGTACTGCATCACATTTTGATTAAAAAATTAGAATGATATAAAACTAATATTAGAGACCAGGTGGGTGAGGCAATATCTTTTACTGGACCAACTTCTGCTGGTGAGAGAGCCAAGCTTTTGAGCTACACAGCACTCTTCCTCAGGTCTGGGAAAGGCATTCTGAGTATTATAGCTACTAACTCAAAGCTATGAAAAGTCAAGGCAAAAATATTCAATCTAGCTTTCTCTTCTTACTACCTGTAGAGTTAGAAAATGATTTCTACAAATGTACTAGCTGATGTGGAATGTGCATAATTCTCGTATTGTGTACTGGGGGCAATTATGGCAGTATGTTTGTTTAACGTGTACACTAAGTTGCTGAACAGTGTCAAAGGCCCACAGAGCATGAGAAAGGTGTTTCTTTAATTGGCCAGCCTAAATCTAAATAAATAAAATATTGTTTAGAGAGTTATTTGAAAATGACCGGCTTTAGTAAGACACCTTCCACTCTGGATGGCACAACTGCTTATGCAAGCATTTTTAAGTTAATGTTAAAAACCTTATCTACAATAAGCTGGGATGGGTCAAATTGTAGCATAGATGGGGGATAACAATGCTGAAAGCTTTAGGTTGCTGTATAAGCTGATGGAACACCTTCTTACTATTTGTATTATCATAATGCCGAGCAGCCCTTTTCATGGACCAGGACCCCATTGTGCTAGTTACTGTACAAACAGAACGAAAAGTCTCAGCCCCAAACCGCTTACAATCGAAGACCAGAGACAACAGATGGATACAGGCAGACTGATAAGGGAGTACAAGGAAATAACATGACTATTTTGTGGACAGACTGTGTCATCTTGTATTAGGCTCCAGTCCTGCAGTATGATCCATGCAGGTGCAGTCCTGTGCCCATGCAGACCCCAATCAGAATCAAAGGAAGTTCCATGTGGGGACAGAGTTCCAGCTGCAACGTTGCACCTGCATTTGGCATGATCATGTGCTAAGTAAACTCACACTTGATGCTTTTTGGTGAAAGATAAATGAATCATTAAGAAACCTGAAAAAAGTATCAGTTAACATTTCAAATGTCCTCTTATTCATGGTCAGTCATTCCCTGTCGTGCTGAGGCCTAAATTACATAGCACTTGTATTGTAGCAATGCCCAGAGGTCCCAGTCAGAATCAGGCCACCATTGTGCTGTGTGCTGTACAAATACAGAGGGATTTCTTATGTAAGATGACAAGACACATGCAATGGGTAGGGAAGAGAAAAAATAGTCAAATATATGCAATTTTATATATAGATATATTATAAATAAAGAGCAAATTGTCCTCAGTTGTTACCTGACTGATCATCATTAACTGGATGGGTTCTTATAGGCATCACTGTTAAGAGATCAGCCTTGAGGAGGATTAGAAAGAAAACTGTAGTGACACATGGAGTGCCCTCCCTGAACTGATCCATGAAGACAGAACAGTGTGGAGAAGAAACAGTTGTTTGTCAGCGTCTTAAGGCTGGCATCACTGATGTGAGTGGGACGTGATATGAGGCAAGTGCTCAAGTAAGGTGATGTGGAGCTATGAAGGAACTTTAAGCTTCTTGTCCTCACCTTCATTTTGATGTGGTAAAACAGGAGGAGTAACAAGAATGATTCAAAGTAGCATGTGTGTGAGATGTGGTCAGAGCAGCAGACAAAAAAAAAAGATCTTAGCGGCTGCATTCTGCATGGACTGGGGAAGGATGATGTGGCTGCTAGGAAGGCCAGAGATGGAGTTACTGTAATCATGATGGAAGATAAGGGCCTGGCTGTCTGCACAGAAAGAAAAGGATGAATTTTCAGGAAAGATGTGAATGAAGAATGTCCTTCCTGAACTAGTATGTGAAGTCACTGTCTTTTTTTTCTCTTTTAAATCCCTCCCAAACACCACCTTCTGCAAGAAACTCTCCATTTAACTCTTATATTTATTCATTCTTCCCATTTATCTCATGCTTAAAAAAATCTGTTATGTCGGACTGTGATTCATCATTAGCTTAGCAGCCAAGTAATAATGGTGGTGATGCCATTGTCTCTTTTTTCCTCTTCTTCTTTTCCTTTCTCTTTATACCCTCTTGTTGTGGCTTGTCTGAAATGAGTGTTTAAGCTCCTTGGGATAGATCTTTCCTTTTATATATATTGGGAGCTGCTACCAGCCATTTGGTGGTTGGTAAAATAATGAACAGTACACGGTTTTACTGACTTAGATAAAAGGAAAAACAAACTTGGTTGTAACATTAACAAATAAATGGAACTTTCCACCTTGCTCCAACTTTGGAGAAAGTAGTTATATAAGTGTACTGTATTAACATAATCAGTATTTTAAGTGCAGCTTTGCAAAAATTTAGACACATTTTAAAATCTTCTGTTACAGAGACACCTTACTGTATTATTTTTAAGAGAACACTTAACAAGAAGAGTGAATGTGAAATCCTAATTGGTTTTTAATTATTTCAGAGTCTGTTACTGCACCTGAGTAGTTTTGTGATTTTTACAATCTTTTTGTTTCCCTGTTACTGTAAGACCCATCCTTTTTGGCCTCCTTCCATTTTCTCCCTTGGTTCCCTCTTCCATTTTTGTTTTCCCCCTGCTTCTCATGCACACTGGAAAACACAATCCCAACTATACATACAAAATGATGCGGTCTTGATTAGCTGTTACCACTCCAGAAAGAGATCTTGGAGTCATAGTGGCTAGTTCCCTGTTAACGTGCAGTGGCAGTCAAAAAAGCTAGCAATATTAGGAAAGGGATAGATAAGAAAGCAAATATCCTGATGCCACTATATTAATCCTTGGTACACCCACACCTTGAACACTACATATCTCAAAGAAGATATTAGAATGGGCAAAAGTACAAAGAAGGGCAACAAATGATATGGGGTATAGAACACCTTCCATAAGAGGAGAGATTAAAAAGACTGGACTGTTCAGTTTAGAAGATGACTGGGAAGGGGGAAGATATGACAGGTCTGTAAAAGCATGTATGGTATGGAGAAAGTGAATATGGAAGTGTTATGTGAAGGGGTAAAGAACTAGGGCTCACCTGATGAAATTAATAGGCAGTAGGTTTATAAACAACAACAAAAGTAATTTACACAACTTGTTGCTGGGGCAGTTGTGAAGGCCAAACTTACAACTGGGTTCAAAAATAATTAATGAGTTTGATGAATAGGTCCATCAATGGCTATTAGCCAACATGGTTAAGGACACAACCCTATGATCGGGGTGTCCCTAAACCTTCAACTGCCAGACTTTGGGACTGGGCAACAAGAGATGGATCACTCAAAATTGCCCTGTTCTGTTCATTCCCTCTGAAGCATCTGGCACTCTGTCAGAAGACAGGATACCAGGCTAGATGGACCATTGGTCAGACCAAGAATGCCTGTTCTTACATTCTGTTGTCCACATACAGTTGCGTAATCTGTTGTTCATGCTATAGTTAATAGTAATCTCAAGGCAAGCATGTTACTGATGGCTTGCAAAATACAGTATTACCATTTCATAATTGTGTGAAACTCAGGGTGGATAACAAGTGTTATCACTGCTGAAGCTAGATAATCTTAGTCCTATGAATTAAAGGATAAACATAGGATCTTTCCCAAGTGCCAGTCTACACAGTTAAACCCAGAGTTCCTCCTGTAAAAGACTAGATATCCAGGCACCCCTTTCACTTACCTCAGAGGACCCTCAATATGTTCACAGGCAATTCCCAAAGGAAAGGACTTTCCAGTCCTAGATGTTTCTTGCAGAGTTTTGCTGCTGAGTTAAACCCCAGATGCTGAGACAGGACTGGTTGAGCCCAAAGCAAATATAAAGATTAGGAGTGATGGGTATAATCGGTCCTGAGATCTCCAGTGGGTCATGGGGTCATGCACTAATACTGAGAAGGCCTCCCTCTTCCTACTGCTTTCCACTTTATATAAGTGTTACAACTATTATTAAAAATCACTACTTCAACCCCCCAATTGTATCTGAGTGTCACCCTCTCCCTGGCCCCCTTCATTTAAAAAATACATCAGAATTTTTATTTTCAAAATCTGGTTAAAATTAATTTTGAGGTTGACAACTTATGGTCAGCCCTAACTGTACTATAATCTATTAAAATCATTTATGTAAAAAATGTGCTGGCTCAATGAGCCCTCCTCAAATTGTAATGTTAAAAGATGCTGCTTTTCTAATTATATACAGAACGGAAAAGACAAAAATCTTTAACTTTTGAGGTTAACTCAAGTTCTATAAATGTTGCAATGTCATGTACTGCATTAAGTATCTATAGTAGAACCTCAGTTTTAAACACTAATCTTACAAATGATGACTTATGTGGAATATTTTTCCTTAGCAAGGGGGAGGAATCACACAATGAAATTGATATCAATGAAAACATGTTGACATCCCTTCATATTCCCATGCCTTCAGCGCTTTGGAAATCACTTTGGAATGGTTTGAAGGACAAGAAGAAATCAATGCAGTGCACCATACTACAGTTTCATGCACCGTACCTACTGTACTTTAGTGATGTTCAGTTTTATTCACTCTTTTACTTTTATGAACTCAGTCACCAATTGGGGATAGCTCAGTGGTTTGAGCATTGGCCTGCTAAACCCAGGGTTGTGAGTTCAATCCTTGAGGAGGCCATTTGGGATCTGGGGCAAAAATTGGGGATTAGTCCTGCTTTGAGCAGGGGGTTGGACTAGATGACCTCCTGAGGTCCCTTCCAACCCTGGTATTCTATGAAAATCTATGAAATTAGTTGGTGTAAAATAGGGGTTCTGCTGTGTTGTTTTTTCTTTACAATGGATACTGGTATTTATATATTTCCTCTGTTTCTGTTGTGCAGAAAAGCTTTTGCCTTGATTACTTTTGGTTTCAGTTTGTCAAGCAGGTGCAGAGAGAATTTCTTCATTTGGACGAGTTTATTCATAGGTGAGAAACTGAGAGTTAAGAATGCAGGAAGGCTTGTTTTCCTCTTCCAATCTAAGAATAAATGAATAAGTAGGGAGAGGATGAGATCTACTAATTCTAAAAACTTGGACATTGAGCCAGATTTTCAAAGATATTACACACTTAAAAATGCAGATAAATGCTTAGTGGGATTTTCAAGACACCTAACCTTCTTAGGTACCTACTTGGATTTTCAAAAGTGCCTATCTGCATCTTTAGGCATCTGACTATCTGAAAGTCTGTTCCATGGCAATCAGAAACAATCTGTCACCTGTAGTAAGTGAGTTAATACTTTCTTTGTTTGATCCGTTTTAAATGCAAAACTTGCCTTGATAAACAGAACATATGAAGGTACTTTCATTTTAATAAAAATTTTAAATGTGGTTTTGTACATATTTAATTGAATTCCAGTTTCCATCTAGATACATCCTGAAACAAATCCTGAGTAAAAAAGACAACTATTATCTTGTAGTAAAAAAAAAAACGTAGTAAATGTAAAACTTAAGACTGAATAAATGTATGTTAAGCTATATAATTGTTTAAATATATACATATACTGTAGCCACCTAGTTGGCAAAAAGTATTTAGTGTAAAGGCTATATTTGATGTACTTTTTTTGGAAAATAACAAATGCAAAATAAGATTCAAATCAGTGATTTAAATCAAGGTTTTCTGTTTGTAAGCATGATTTTAAATGAACATCTTATTTAAATTACTTTGATTTAATTCACTGCACCCTGCTGTAACCCCCACTAAAGTTGATGGGAATTATGCTTGCTGACTGAGGATAGAACTTGGGCCTTGAAACTATAAATTTTGGATGGACATAGAACCATTCTAACTTTTACCATTACAAATGTAACAATTGTCAATTTTATAATACAACAGCCATTATGATCATTTGATAGGGTTGTAAATATAAGTTTTTCTTGTTTTGACCTTGCAAACAGCAGTGACTTGCTTTAAATCAAGTCATTACTAAGATTTTAAAAGTAAAATAAAAAATCTTGGGGTGGAATCCTGACCCTCAGTGCAGTCAATGGCAAAATTTGTCAATGCTTTCAATGAAATCAAAATGTTACTGCATGTTGAAGTGAATGTAATACTAATTAAAGGTACCAGTCTATCTGACAACCCTGGAAACTGACTGACTTGAGAAAGTTATCCTTAAAAATGCCAAGAGTTTAGTCCCCATTATGAATTCCTATAAGCAGCATTTGAATTTTATTGCTTGAGGTGAAGGCAGTTCTGTTCTCGGACCTCAGTTACCAGTTGGCTAATGTTACTTGTTGCCTCTTTTTTCCCTTCATTCCCTTTCCTAATGGATCCTCCACTGTATTCTATACTTCCAGACTTGCATCAGCTTGAACCCTACACTAATCTGCTTCCTTGCTCTGTGTGAGAGGTAGTGAATATGCAGATTGTGGTAAGTGTCAAGCCACTGCATCGTGGAAAGTTTGGAGGAAAGCGTAGGATCTGCACGGAAATGGAAAGTAGTGACAAGATAGCAATGAGATTAATATGTGGAAGGAAAGACGTTCTAGAAAGGAACATGATAGAGATGAACTAACATTATGAAGCAAAAGGGGTGGAGGAATAAAATTTGAAACTTGACAGAGTGGTACAGATGAAGGCACAATGACAAAGCAACTGAAGATAAGTTTAAAACAGCTGGGGGGGCGGGGGCAGGAATTTAGGAAGGAAACATCTCACCCACAATGTAAATACACATTGATGGAAGATTTCTTCTTGTGAAGACTAATGGAAATTAAGTACCTAAATTCTTTGTATGTTGATTCAGTTGCTTTGTCTCTTCACATTCTTGACCTCCCAAAAAGCAGTTAAAATTCACAGAAAGCTTAATATAGGACAAACTACATGTTTATCTAGATTTCCCAAATGTGCCTTCAGTTTCAATTACTATTTGGACTATTATGGGAATTGTGTCCGTGGTTGACATGAGAGTAGGATGTTTCAATCTGCATGCACTACAAACTACATCTTGCAAAAACTGCAATGAGAAGCTGTCCTGCATCTACAGGTCCCATGCTCTTGAACAGTTCCGGGGAGGACCCCCTCAGTTTGCCAGAGCCCCTTAGGGTTACACTCTTTCACGGGTGTTTCACCACATCCTGGGACTGAACCCTGGAGCCTTCAGCACCCCTTCTTCAGTGTGAGTTCCGTTCAGCAAGTCCACCTGAGTTGGACACCTTTGTTCTTGTCCCTGGACAACCACTGTCACCTGTCCCTCCTCCTCAGCCCTTTGTTCTCTAGCTGGTCAAACACAGCTGGCTTCCTGTGGAGGGGTGGGCCATCCATGGTCATCAGTTGCTAAGTACCAAATAATGGCCACTCCAGGTGCCTGGATGTCTTCTCAGACTCTCCGTGGGCAAGGGGCCTCAGGCCCCAGAGAAGCTAGGCATCAGCTACACCTCTATCTCTGGGTCTCTGTAAAGAGTAAACAACCTTTTTGCCCACCATCTAGTTAACCATGCAGCACAGTATTCATACAAAATATTACAGAAAATTCACACCCCTTCACAGAAGCATCCACGCAACTCTATAACCCCACTTCTAATTTTGACATATTCTGGTAGCTGACGAACATATGAACCTTCAACTGAAGGCTAAGAAAGTTCACAATAAACAGCTGAGCCCACCAGAAAAAAAGTTGACACTACTGATATTTCTAAGATTTAAGAAAAAAAAAGCCCAAGCCCCACACCCCTTTTAGGCCTTTACACATCAAAACAAGCAAAAAGGGCATTAATTTACGCTTTCTCTTAGCAAGCCATCTTTAACACGGGCAGCTTGTCACCTCAAAGTATGCTGCTGAGAGGGTTGCCTTGTATATTAGAGCAGCAGTTTCCCAATCCCTGACTCACTGGGGAAACTGAGGTAGTTTTAGGATTTCAGAAAATGATCTACACATAACCCTCTCCCCCCCACACACACTAAAAATGTGTTTATAAAGAGTACAGTATAAGGCATTTCAGAAAGTGAAAAGTGTGATGTCCCTAAAAACTGAATGGAATTAGAGTTAAAACTATGCATCAGGGAAGAATGTCCCATGGAAACTAAATTAAATTTATTCATAGATCACATCAGTAGGGCCCTGAGCAGATACAAAATTTGTATCCGCATCTGATCTGCAAAAATGGTCTGTGGATAGCCACATTTGCAGATGCAGATATCCCCAGATTTGCAGGGCTGTACACACCAATCCTTACATGAAATGAAATGGTTTCATCTCTGTTCAGTGGGAAAACATCCACAGAATAAAAATCACCATTGCAGTTGTCACTGGCTGTTGGTGGTGGAAGGGTGACCAGATGTCCTGATTTTATAGGGACGGAGGGTGGGGGGCTTTTTCTTATATAGGCACCTATTACCCCCCCCATCCCCGTCCTGATTTTTTACACTTGCTATCTAGTCACCCTAGGTGGTGGTGACAGCCTCAATAAAGAGGACAAATCTTGAGTGGGCGTGGGGACTGATCTCTCCTTTCCCCCTTAGAGGTAGAAGAGACAGCTTGTAGAGATGTTGCCTTTTCCCTTTTCAATAAGTACCCCGTGCAGTATGGAAAATACTTTCCCTTGGCATTAGTCAGAAAATATCATTGAAAAGTTAGAAATGCCAGTTAATTATCTTTGATGAACCAAAAGATGGCAAAGGTATAAACATTGGAAATCTCATCTCCCTCCAACTCCCTTTAATTTGCAGTTCTTGTTTTTCTTTTGAAAAGCGTTGTTTTTCTGTAATAGCTATAAACAGTTATTCAGAAACTTTTTAAAAAGCATATAAAGTATCCAAACTTATTCTCAGTGCATTAGAATATCAGACAAAAGCTTCTTGCACTCTGGCACTGGTGGAACATCTAATGGAGCAAATTATGGACACAGCAGCCCACCTCTGAGAGCCGGGTTGCTGAGTCTGTAATATTTGAACCTCAAGAACTGTTATCCAAAAGCCTTCAGTTGCTCTTAACTGTTGTAGTGGAGTGTAGGATGATAGGCTGAGTTCTCAGGTAGTGGAGTTGTAAACCATTTAGGGCTTTAAAGATTGACATAAATGGATTGAATTGTACCTGAAAATGAACAACACTTGGGATCAAATATGGTTTCCTGAACTCCCAGCCACTTGCCCTTGCTCAGGAAGTGGGCAGTAGTATTTTGTACCAGTTGTAACTTTCTGGTCGACTTCAACGGCAACCATAAATGGAGCACATTGCAGTAGTCTAGCCAAGAGGTAACAGGCAGAGATGATCAATTCAGCGGCCGGAGTGGATGCAGTCTTCTAATTTAGTCATGGATGTGCACTGTGGGCCAGTGCTACTACTTGAGAATCCAGTAGTCCCCAGTCTGGTAAACAGAAGACATACACCCTTAAATGTACAGAGGCAGTGTCTGCTATCACTTAAACACTTCCCACCACGAACAAGCATAATCTCCATTTTATCTGGATTGAGTCACAAACAGTTCACCTTTCTCCCAGACCCTTTATCATGTGGGAGAGTACAGAGATTTTAGAATCTAAGTGGACATACAGCTGAATATCATCTGTATTCAGATATTGCCATGCAATATATCTCAGCCTTCCCTAACGGTTTGAGGTGCAAATTGAGAGGGAAGGGTGGGATCACAAATATGAGGACTCTTGGGGTAGCAGCACGGCTGTCTCTACCACATACACAATCTGTTCACAATGGATTTGCGTTTCTCTCTTTCCTCCCCCATCATTTTTCCACCCCTTGCTGGAACCTCAGAGAATGCCAGCTTATTACTGCTTTTAGTGCTACACCTCCTGCATTAGAGTAGCACCTGTCAGTCCCTGTCTCAACCATGAATGTTGTGGGGCTGAAATGCCAAAATATCTGATTTGGAAGTTAAACATTTAAAAAAACCAACCCTACTGAAAAGACATGTTTGAAAAAGTACACTCTGTATACTGTCATGCTACATCACTCTGATTATATTCATAAACAAAAAACAATAAAACTAAAATGGGAGGGGAGACTATGGTGTGACTGGAATATAGGGAATCTCAGAATATGCAATTTGGGTGTTTTTGTTAAGACTCACATTTTTAAAGTTACTTTAGGAAAGGTGCTTGCTGTGAATTTTTAGCCACTGTATAAGGGAGGGAATGCAGTTAAATTTTATTCCTCTGGGTGTCAGTATAAGATAGCAATTTTGATATTTTAGGGTAGAGTTAAAAAAAGTAGAAACTTAAGTGTTTTATTTCTCATGTTTGCTTGTACTTTGAGCCCAGTATTTATATTAAAAATCCAGCAGTTGGACTACATGTAGATTTCATTTTATTTTACTAATAAGGGGTGGTGTGTAACTCATTTTTCCCAGTGTAAAAACAAAAATAGCTTCTTGAACATAGTGAGCTGTAGCTCACGAAAGCTCATGCTCAGATAAATTGGTTAGTCTCTAAGGTGCCACAAGTCCTCCTTTTCTTTTTGCGAATACAGACTAACATGGCTGTTACTCTGAAACCTGTTCTTGAACATAATAGGGTGATATTTCCCTCCCCCCGTTGTATGATTATTCCTTTCATGAGAGTCCTCTCTTCTGATCAGTCTCCTTCTAACCCACACACGCTAAATCCAGTTAAAGGTGATTTGCAAAGGAAACCTGAAAATTGAGCCAAGCATAGAAATACATGCTAATCACCCTAGACACTTTTGTGTGTGTGGGCTGGGGGAGGAATGTAGCCAGGCATGGGGTGGTAATCATCACATAAGTCTAAACTTTAACATACAAAGAAAATCTGTACATTCTGCTGGGTGGTTCCAGGTTCACTGCAGATACTCCAGAATGCATCGTTCTGGTTGTGGCATTGAAGAGAGTACAAAACTCTTCTATTGCATAATCCAGCACATAAGGTTACAATCGAGTTGAATTGTTTTTGCAAACGTGATAGTCTTCATGGTGGTATTGTTTTGTTTTGTTTGTAATTATAGCCACTTTTTGGTCAGTTAGGGCACTCAGTGCATGTTACTGTGTTTGCTCAGTTTACATCTGAGGGTCCCAAAATGTGAGATTTTCACAAGAGCCCAAGTGACTTTCAGTGGGTATTGTGTTCCTGAGTCACTTGAGCTCTTCAGATGATTCCATCCAAATTTCTTTAAAGCATTAACTAAGGGCCCATCCTGTGAGCCCTGTGTGTATGGCATTTCCTCTGCATTAGGAGCTTTGCATGCTCTGTGTGTACAGGATGGGGCCCAAAGCCTACAAACACCCTTGTGAGACAGGTAATATTATTATACTCATTTTACAGATGGGGAAACAGATCCCGAGAGATTAGTGACTGAACTGGGGATAATGCAGTCTGACTGTCGGTATAGTGCGCTAATGGCTATTCAACATGGCCTTTACTTCCTCACCTAAGTGGTTGAATTTATTACTGTTTGCAGTTAAGCAGCTGCCACACTCCACCCTAGATATGACTGTGTTTTTATATTAAATAAAGTGATTACAAGTCACACGCAAAGAATGTACTTTGTAAACCTTTGAGGAAAAAAGTTGCTGTGTGTAGTAGATATGTATTTTATGACCACACAATACTGCAAAATGTGTTCTCTTCCGGTACTATATTAAAACCTGTATTTTTCTAAAACTGTAGCTTTATGTATATTAGAGAGCCACGCTGGGTGAAGTAATATCTTTTATTGGTTCAACGTGTGTGGGTGAAAGACCAGCTTTTGAGCTGCACAGAGCTTTAGGTATGTGGCATTTTGTATTATTATTTAAGCTTTGACCTAATTTGCAGTGCAGTTCCAGTACAATTTGTAAAAGAACCTCAGTGCAGTGCTCTTCCCTCGGTTTATTCAGATTTTGTCTTTAACTTGATTACTGCCTATGAATGTGTGTACAGCGTACTGTATATTGCATTTTATATGATCATCATAAGACTCTATTGCAGTATTAGTACATATGCACCAGGGGGCGGAGTTGAGGTTGCTCTGGGCCCTAAGTGCATTTTCATCCCCGGAGATAATTGTTTGTGATGTTTAGATTAGAAGACAAAGTGAAATCCTTTTGTATTAACGCACCAGAAATATTCTCTCAAGCTTGAATAACCTCTAGTAGAACAAAGCAAGGTGAATTTTTCAAAAGGGCTTTCTGTGCTCACAACTAGTGGAATCTCTCTTCTTGTTTCTGTAAGCCAAGTTCTTTTATTAATGGGGTGGTGGAGCTTCCTCCAACCCTAAAAACACCCCAAAAACAACTCGACCCTTTTTATTCAAAATAACTGAAAATACCTGTGAAACTTTTATTACATGAAATACCTGCTCTGTGATTCTACTGGAATGTCAATTTCCAAATCTCACTATTACTTCTGTAACACTTATAAAACTCTTACCTATCTCTCCTTTAAAAATTGGAAGTCAAATCCTACTGAGGAAAATAGAAAGGAACATAACATTGGCAAGTTAAGTGCAAAAGTATAATTAGGCAGGCAAAAAAACAATGTGAAGAGCAACTGGCAAAAGACACAAACTAACAGCAAAATAAAATAAAATAAATACATCAGAGCAGGAAGCCTGCCAAACAATCAGTGGTGCCACTGGATGATTAAAGTGCTAAAGGAGTATCAAGGAAGACTAGGCCGGACTACGCCATTGCATAGAAGATAAATGAATTCTTTGCAGGGTGTTCACTGCAGAGGCTGTGAGGGAGGTTCCCACACTTGTGCTTTTCTTTTCAGGTGACACAAGTGGGGAACTGTTCCAGATCAAGGTGTCAGAGGACGTTTTGGAACAAATGGATAAAGTAAACAGTTATAAGTATTCACCCAAGAGTTCTGAAGGAACTCAAATGTGAAATTGCAGAACTACTAACTGTGGAAATGTACCTTATCTCTTAAATCAGGCTCTATACCAGATGACTGGAGGGTAGCTAATGTAACTCTGATTTTTAAAAGAGGCTCCAGAGGCAATCCTGTTCATTACAGGCCGATAAGCTTAACTTCAGTATCAGGCAAGGTGGTTGAAATTATAGTATGGAACAGAATTATCAGATACATAGATGAACACAATATGTTCAGAAGAGGCAACGTGGCTTTTATAAAGGGAAATCATGCCTCACCAGTCTATTAGAATTATCTGAGGGGGTCAACAAACATCTGGACAAGGCTGATCCCAGTGGATATACTGTACTTGGACTTTGAGAAAGCCTTTGCCAAGGTGTTGGAATTATTATTTATGCAGGATATTATCATGACATTAATTTAACCGTAAATTCCTTTATTAAATCCAAAGGCCAAACTGTATTTATACAATTGCTCTAAACATGCCTAAAAAGCCTAAATAATAAGCAATTTACTACATCCAAACTATAACAAAACATTTATTAGCATTTGATCAAGATACTTGCAAACAGGCTAAACCCACCAGGGGTGCTTAGACCCATATTAGTCAGCTCCAGTGTGGTCAGGAAGGTATTAGCAATGAACCCTTTAAGCATTTACTTCTTTATATCCTTTAACAAATAAGTGATGTCATTCCCAGTTACTATCTTCAGCTAAAAACCAATTTGAGACCATTCACCCTTATTTCCAGTCTTAATCCAGATAAGATTTATAACCTCCTTTCTCCCCAGGCCTTTCTTCCCTATCTCTTCCCCTCCTTGCTGACCAACTGTTTTTCCTCTGCACCTGGATTCACATAGGCCCTAATCTTTGAAACCCTGTGGGGGTGGGACGATCCATGTTGGCTCTTTTTAAGGCAGATTCTTTGTTTTATTTAAAAACATCTGCAGTCACCCCTATCAGACAGAGGCCTTCTTTTTAGAAATGCCCCTTATTTCATTAGTCATTCTTTGACCCAGACATCCTTCCTACTTCATTCCTTCTGGCCTTATAACTCTTTATTTTCAAGGCCTTTCTTTTACTTGCTAGTTAGGACCTTTCTTAACAACACATATTTCTTTAACCAAACTTAAGCTAACTTCAATTATCTAATTCTGGGCAAGAAAATGGCAGATGAAATTCAGTGTTGATAAATGCAAACTTATGCATGTTGGAAAACATAATCCCCACTATACATACAAAACGATGGGGTCTAAATTAGCTGTTACCACTCAAGAAAGAGGTCTTGGAGTCACTGTGGATAGTTCTCTGAAAACATCTGCTCAGTGTGCAATGGCAGTCAAAAAAGCGAACAAAAAAGCTAACATAGGAACCATTAAGAAAGGGATACTTAATACGACAATGCCACTATATAAATCCATGGTACTCCCACATCTTGAATACTGTGTGCAGTTCTGGTTGCCCCATCTCAAAAAAGATATATTAGCATTGTATAAAGTACAGAGAAGGGCAACAAAAATGATTAAGGATCTGGAACAGCCTCTATATGAGGAGAGATTAAAAAGACTGGGACTGTTCCTCTTGGAAAAGAGACGACTGAGAGGTGAGATGATAGAAGTGTCTGTCACGTTGTGGAGAAAGTGAATGAGGAAGTGTTATTTACCCCTTCACATAACTCAACAACCCGGGGTCATCAATGAAATTAATAGGTAGCAGATTCAGAACAAACATGAGAAAGCACTTCTTCACACAATGAACAGACAACCTGTAGAGCTTGTTGCCAGGGGACATTGTGAAGGCCAAAAGTATAACTGGATTCAAAAAAGAATTAGATTAGTTCTTGAAATGTAGATCCATTAATGGCTATTAGCCAAGATAGTCAGGGACAACAACCCCATGCTCTGGGTGTCTCTAAACCTCCGACTGGTTGAAGCTGGGACTTGACAATGGGATGGATCACTACATAAATTGCCCTCTTCTGTTCCGTCCCTCTGAAGCACTTGGTGGCCACTGTCAGAGAAGACAGGAGACTGGGCTAGATGGACGATTGGTCTGACTCAGTAAGGCAATTCTTATAATCTCTCCAGACAGCTAAAACTCTTGTCCAATCCCTCCTCATTTCCCATAATGATTACTGCAGCCACCTCGTCTCTAGCCTCCCAGACAGCCATGTTGCTTTCTGTTTATACAAAATGATCTTGGCAGCTGTATCTTACTTGCTCATCACCCCAGTCTCTGAATGCTTCCACTGACTCCCCACTTTATCTTAAACAGTTCAAGATTCTTGTCCTAAACTTTCAGCCCCTTCACTACTCTGCTTCTTCATATTTTTGTTGTTTTGCAAAATCTTTGTTATGGTCAGCTGTAGCAGTGACAACTAACTGCGCCCACGCCAAGTTCAGGACAGGAATAGTAGATGAATGAAGTGAGCATTGAGGAGAATGAAACTTCTAGGCATGTACAAGGAGGAAGGCTATTTTGGGAGCGAAGGGCAGCATGAAGACACAGTCACAAGTGAAATGAGGAGACTCCAATCTTGTCTAAGCACAAAAATTGCATCAGTTGCACAAAAATCTGTCATAAACCAGTTGAATAAAAACAGTGCAAATCCTGTGTGTGGAGACACACAGGATTGCTACTGGCTTAATGATCTAGCACAGGGGTGGGCAAACTATGGCCCGCGGGCTGGATCCAGCCCCTCGGGGCTTTGGATCTGGCCCGCGGGATTGCCACCCCTGTGGCGCAGCGCCGCTCCAGGAAGCAGCCACACCACGTCCCTGCAGCCCCTGGGGGTGGGGGTGGGGCAGCAGAGAGCTCCGCTCGCTGCTCTTGCCTGTGGGTACCTCCCCCAAAACTTCCATTGGCCAGGAATGGGTTACCGCGGCCAATGGGAGCTTTTGGGGGAGATACCCACAGGAGAGGGAAACACGCAGAGCCCTCTGCACCCCACCCCCAGGGGCTGTGCAGGGACATGGTACTGGCCGTTTCCTGGAGCAGTGCGGGGCTGGGGCAGGCAGGCAGGGAGCCTGCCCTCGCCCCAGTGCACACAGCTGCCACCCCAGAGCCACTCTAGGTAAGCGGCGCTGGGCCAGAGCCTGAACACCTTCTTCACCCCGCCTCCCTGCCCTGAGCCCCCTGCTGCACCCTGCACCCCCGTGCACTCCAACTCCCTGCCATGAGCCCCCTGCCTCATCCCACACTCCTCCTGCACCTCTACCCCCTGACTTGAGCCCCCTTCTGCACTCCACACCCCTCCTGCACCCTAACCCCCTTCCATGAGCCCCCTCATACACCTCACACCCCTCCTCTGCCCCAAACCCTTGCCCTGAGCCCCTTCATGCACACCGCATCCCCTCCCATACTCCGCCCCCGCACCCCAAACCCCTGCCCCGGCCCTGCAAGCAATTTCCCCACCTAGATGTGGCCCTCGGGCCAAAAAGTTTGCCCACCCCGATCTAGCATATCTGTCAACAGTGACTATCTGACATCATCAGTTGTTTAATTGTTGACATGCAGAACTGCCTAGAAATCCAGCAGTACGAGGAGGGTGCTTGCTTACCTTGTGTTTAGTAAGAAAATAACTTAAAAGGGGCTGCCCTAATAGAAAGGAAACATAATACAATAGAAATACTTTTTTTTGTAAGGCCAAGGTACATCTTTAATTCATCAGATTTTTAAAATATGAGGTCACTGAGTGCTGCCATGCCACCCACGCTCTAAAGTCTGTTTATCGTAACATCTTTTTCTTGCACTGTATAGACATTGGGCTTAACAGCCCCACCCAGCAATAGTTTTCTGCCCAACCTCCAATCCTCAGGCATGTATTCTCCTTGGCCTTCCATAGTATCTTCTGATTTTCGGTCCCCCTGCTCGGTTTAGTTTATGAGCCCCTAATATTTTTCTACTATGCTTTCCTTAATCCACCTGCCCAAATAAAATCCCAGTTCTGCGCACAAGTCCCGTTCTCTCTAGCCTCCAAAGCAATCTGGATGTTCTTTTTCCAGCCTCTCACAGGATCAGAAGGTGAATTTTGCTTTCCCAGCAGGATGAGGAAGAGGGATGGCGCTGCACAGCAGCAACCTGTGTGCCTCCTAATTAGGAAAGGATGGTGACATGACCCTTCCTCTCCCCTTCCAGCTGAATGTCACTGTGTACACAGAATCAATGACCACTCAGTGCAAATAAATACTGTTTGATTGCTTTAGATCCAAGCAATTCTGTGTTTGTTTTTATACTGTGTTCTTGCTATCGTTTTGCAGCAAGGGGCAATGAGGGTTGTCTAAATACAAAAGTTATTCCGTTTTAACTATACCAGTACTGTTAAAGCTGCACGACCTCCCTAGCATGGATGCAGTTATACTGGTATAGTTTATTCCTGTACAACAAAGGGAATAAGCCATACTGTGTCAGATCCCTTACATCCGTTTAACTGCAGCCACACTGGGGTTGTACTAGTACCTCTTTCTTTATACTCATACCACTCTCAGAAATAGTTCTACCAGTGCAAAATCTGTGTTGACCAGGCCTTAAATAAGAGAGATTCTGCACCAACCAACTTTAAAAGCGTATCTTTTGTCAACTGGTCTCTTGTGATGGCCTCTAATGTTTTTTTTGGATCAAAATTTGTTCCCACAAGAACTCAAAATAGCTATCTAGCTTTGAATCTAAACATTCTCAGTGGGATAGCACTTGGAGTGGAAATCTTGCTCTCATGCATTCGGAGCACATTAAATTATTTGGTCCTTGTTACTCTCCCATGAGAGCATTCAATATAGGGTATTTGAGGCTTAAGTGGAGAAAGTGACATTAAAGTACAACTAATGTCAGCTAGTTCTGGAATATGCTTTTTGCCCTCTGACTGGAAACTTTCTCCTAGTTTGAAATTCATTTGAAACACTGAATGCGTTTTAAGGCTATGTCTATGCTACAAACTTTTGTCGATGCAAATTATGTTGGCACCCAGCCGTCAAAGTCTGTGTGTTGCTTGTATGCGTGCACACTTTGCTGTCTGCATTGGTGCTGTGTATTCTCGCCAGGAATGCTTGTGTCAATACAAAGTGCGGTGCACCACCGGTTAATATTCCAGTGTGCCATACTCTGCTGTCTGGTGCGATGCCTTTTCGAAACTTTTTGCAATTCTTGGGGGTAGAAATGAGTTGTCCAGGGATCTCTGGGAGCTGGGGTTAAGTTCCCAGAATGTCATGGATGGATTTTCAGCAGTGGGGTTCCAGTGCAGCTGCAGATGGCATGGACATCCTTATTTTGGCACCAGCGCACCTTGCCACAGAGTACATCAACAGAAAGGGCTACATATCTATGATTATGCAAGCGTTGGTGGATCACAGGGGATGCTTCACTGATATCAGCGTGGGCTGCTCAGAGAAGGTGTGTGACGCTCGCATCTTTAAGAACACAGGACTGTTCTGAGAGTTGTAAGCAGGGACATTCTTTCCTGACCGGCGGATAATCATTGTCAATATTGAAACGCCAATAGTCATTTTAGCAGACCTAGCCTACTCCTTGCTCCTCTGGCTCAGGAAAGCATACATTCACCACCTCGGCAGCACCAGGGAAGGATACAACTCTTGGCTCAGCAGGTGCAGAATGACTGTTGAAAGTGCTTTTGGTAGATTGAAGGGATGCTGGTACTGATTACTCACTACATTGGATTTCAGTGAGAAATATATCCCAATAGTTATAGCTGCATGTTGAGTTCTGCATAATATCTGTGAGGCAAAGGGGGAAAAGCTGCTGCCAGGGTGGACTTTTCAAAGGCAGCAAACAACTGCTCCACCTCCACCCTGGCAGCAGCTTTTCCCCCTTTATTAACTTGCGGGTGGGCTGGGTGTCATCACTAAATGCAAACGTTGTAAGGAAAAATGCATGTACACACTTACCCAAGATTCCTCCTCCTTCATCGTACTCATCCATGCTTGGCTGGCAGGACTGGCTAGACTGTGGTGGAGTCTCAAACCCAAGTTTCCTGTAAGCTGCGTGGCCATGCAGCAGCCTATTTAGCGCCACACAGGCGCTGAGAGAACCCGGCTGGGGAAGGGGCAGCCTTCTCCCGGCTGCAACCTAGCCCGGCCCCCAACCTGCCACGGCCAAGGTGCCCCAACCCTGGCCCGAACTCAGCCGCAAGTGGAGTAGCGCAGCCCGAACCCAGGTGGCCCGGCCAGAACTCAGCCACGGCTGGGGTGCCATGGCCCAGACCCAGCCACAGCCAGGGCGGCCCGACCCAAACCCAAGCAGCCAAGGCCAGCCTGGCCCGGATCCAGTTGTGGCCTGGCTCAAACCTGGGCGGCCCGGCTCGACCCAAACCCGGCCGGTGCGGCCCAGCCCAAACCTGGGTGGCCCAGCCCGACCTGAACCTGGGCAGCTAGGTCCGGACCCAGGCGGGGCGGGCCGGTCCGGACCTGCCAGGGCTGGGGGAGGGGTGCCTATCCTGCAGCCCTAGCCCTGGAGGTGCCGCAGCCGGGAGAGGCACCTCTCCCCCACAGCCCATGGGCGGAGTCCTCTCTCCCCGTCGGAGCACTCTCCTGCACCCCAAATCTCTCATCCCTGGCCCCACCCCAAAGCCCGCACCCCTCCAGCCGGAGCCCTCACACCCCTGCACCCCAACCCTCTGCCCCAGCCCTCAGCCCCTCCCACACGCCAAACCCCTCGGCCCCACCCCCACTACATGAATTTTGTTATGTGCACCAATATGAAGGTCATATTCATTCTGCACATGGGTGGGGAAAATTAGAGGGAATGCTGTCTCAAATGTATCCTGACTTGTGGCATGGCTGGACCCCCCCTACCTCAGTTTGTTGCATCTCCCTCTTACTCTTCCTCCTCCTCCTCGTTCGTAGCAGGGGTCCCTGTCTCCAGCTCCTCTGGTATCCACAATGGTTTTTGGGGTGCCAGTGGGATATCCACCAAGTATGGCATGCAGTTCACTGTAAAAGCACCAGAACAATTGTTGGCCTCCCTGGCCAAGTATGCCTGATGCAGCCATTTCACTCACATGTGGCAAGGCTGCTGATCACTGTTGTACCCCTTTGCCTGCATCCCACGTGCAGTCTTTTTGCAGATGTCCACTTTTCTACAGCTGGTCCATAGCTGTGCTTACACAGCCTCTTCTCCCCACAGGCCCAGAAGATCCAATACCTCCAGTCTACTTCAGGCAGGAGTGTATCTAGTGCATGAAGACAGCATGGTCAGATGGTCCATTGCACACAGCAAGAGAGCTGGTATATGTGATCGCCAGGGTGGGCAGTCAGGAAAAGGCATTTCAAAAATATCTGGCAGGTTTAAAGAAAGGGGGAGGAGGCTTCTGGTCTCCATGACCACTGGGCAATGGAGTTTACAGTTGTGACCAGAACGGTCTCCGTTGCAGGGAATGGAGCATGTGTGGGGCAGCTGCTGGAGGACTGTTAGGGTTGACACAGATCACACAGTGTCTACAATTGCGCTGTATCAACCTCAGCAGGGCGACCATGGCTCCACTCTATTCGGAGAGGTGGTTTTACTGAGTCACCGTAAGGGAGCACTTACATCGGTTGGAGACCAATTGGAGCATGTAGACATGTACAAATAGGTCTATGCCAGATGACTTACGGCAACATAACTTTGTAGTGTAGACCAGGCCTCAAAGGCATAAATGCCATTTTTTCTCTAAAAAATCTCTTCATAAACTTTTAATGGGAAAGTCTTTACATCTGGGATGTGGCTGGAATTTTTCCTTGGGAGTCCTGCATTGTTGACAGATATCTCTAAAGCATTCTTTGTCTACACAAATGGCAGAAAAGTGGATCCAGAGTAGATCTGATTTAAGGGTAAGGGTGGGGGGGAGGAGTTAATGTTGGGAGTCAGGGTCATTTTTAGCCATTATCCCATGTTATAACTGAATGTTTATGCACTGCATACAAACCTGATTGACAGTCTTGTCTGGTGCACAAAAGCCTGCTTGATTTAGGGGCTGAGCACACATAAAACTTCCTTCTTCAGGAGCTACACTTGTCAGAAATTATCCTGCAACAGAGAAGAGTGCATATGTGGCTGCTAACAAATTAAATGTTCTCTGTCAGCAGCTGTGGGGCTTCTACTCCCCACAGGTCCACCCCCTGCTGACTAATCCCCACCACCAATTAAGCATTAAAAAAACAAGAGGAAACTACTGCACAAATAATTTCGTTTGTTACACATCCAACATACCTGGCACATGGTTAAACACTCAAGTCTAGTAATGCCAGGTATAGCTGCAATTTTAATTCTTCTCCCATGTGCATCATACACTTTTATATTCGCATACTATTTCTCAATTACAAAACAATATCTACAGCCTGAGAACTGGAGCGCTCCTCCTATGGATCTTTTCTCACCTCTCTCCTTGAAGACCTAAAGAGGATATCCAGGAGCAAAGATCTGCTATTGCTCATCTTCCAAGATATGCATGGACTGAGACAAGGCCTAATGCACAGCCTAGGAAATGACTGTGCACTGGCATGGGATGCCAGACCTGAGGAGGCACTGTGCCAAACGAGTTGCCAAACAAGCTAGGGACACCATTCCTGCTCATCCTGGCTAATAGCCATTGATGGACCTATCCTCCATTAATTCATCTAGTTCTTTTTTGAACCCTGTTATGGTCTGGGCCTTCACAACATCCTCTGGCAAGGATTTCCACAGGCTGACTGTGTGTTGTGTGAAGAAATACTTCCTTTAATTTGTTTTAAACCTGCTGCCTATTAATTTCATTTGGTGACCCCTAGTTCTTGTGTTATGAGAAGTACTAAACAACACTTCCTTATCTACTTTCTCTACACCAGTCATGATTTTATAGACATAAATCATATCTCCCCTTAGCTGTC
Organism: Chelonia mydas; assembly: GCF_015237465.2. Lineage (NCBI taxonomy): Eukaryota > Metazoa > Chordata > Testudines > Cheloniidae > Chelonia > Chelonia mydas. The sequence goes on from NC_057849.1 coordinate 341,395,416, forward strand.
TCTTTTCTAAGATGAAAAGACAGTCTTATTAATCTCTCCTCATACGGAAGCCGTTCCATACCCCTAATAATTTTTGTTGTCTTTTTCTGAACCTTTTCCAATTCCAATATATCTTTTTTGAGATGGGGCAGCCACATCTGCACACAATATTCAAGATGTGGGTGTACCCTGGATTTATATAGAGGCAACATTATATTTTCTGTCCTATTTTCTATCCTCTTCTTAATTATTCCCAGCATTGTGTTCACTTTTTTGACTGCCGCTGCACATTGAGTGGATGTTTTCAGAGAACTATCCATGACTCCAAGATCTCTTTCTTGAGTGGTAACAGCTAATTTATACCCCATCATTTGAAGCTCCAGGTGGGTTTTAGTGGTGTCTCTCTGGTTGCTGGTCTGATAAGACCTGGAATTCACAGGTGACCCATGACATCTATGCATCCACTGTTTCCGTACAACCATAGACTCTCTAGAATGTTTGTCTTAGAAAATGAAGAAGAAAATCTGAGCTCTCCTGCCAGAGAAGAAGTCGGAGATGTGTTCCTTTGGTTTTGAAGGAGCTCCAGAACAGTATCCTTACAACCTATTCACTCATCAAATATATTTTTCCCAGAGCAGAGTGCGCTACAAAACATGCCAGATGAGGTGCTGCAACAACTGTAAGCCAAAAAAACTGCCCTTGTGCACCAAACACAGTAGTTCACTCACAACTTTGGAGCAACCAGAATAGTTTAAGGGATTTTGGGGGGGGAGGAGTGGACTGCTGAAAGTACTACTGGAAATTCATTATCATCTTTTTCCTTTGTAGAGAGGCTAGAAGCCACATCCTAGCAACAATTGTTAGGGAGTATCGCGTTTACTAAATCTTGGCTTGGAATAGATATCCCATTGGGGAGGGAAGCCTGAAGGGAAACTGGAAGGAAGATCCTTGGACCATAGCGGAAGTCTGCAGTGAAAAGATATGAGACTCTAAGGGCTTGTCTTCATTATGTGCTAAATCGGTGCCACTGCGATCAATGCAGTGGCGTCGATTTAGCGGGTCTGGTGAGGGTGTGATAAGTCAATGGAAGACAGTCTCCTGCCGACATAGCAAGGTGTAGACACCTCTGTAAATTGATCTAAGCTATATCGACTTCAATTACATAATTTAACTAGCGTAACTGAAGTCGACTTACCTCATTAGTGTAGATAAGGCCTTAGTGATGAAATTGTGGTCAGTGTATGGGGATTGCCATATTTATTGGGGAAAGATGGCCAAGTCACAGCTATGTGGAGGTCAATTTTGCAATTATCCAAGGATAGCAGCGTCTGGTTAATCTACTCTGGCCTTATCTGCTGATGTGGTCAACAATGATAGCTAACCTCTTAAGACAAGTGGCCATAACGTTCCACCAAAACACAAAAGCAAATCTGAAAAGAGAAAACCACAGTTCACTCTCAGCCTGTACCCTCTTTGTGGGTTAGACATGCTCAAGGTGGTTAAAGAAGCTTCCTTAGGAAACAGAATTTGTTCCAATATAGAAGAACAATGTAATTCAGAGGTGGGCAAAATTTTTGGCCCGAGGGCCACATCTAGGTATTGAAATTATATGGCGGGCCGTGAATGCTCACGAAATTGGGGGTTGGGGTGTGGGAGGGCGTGAGGGCTCCGGCTGGATGTGCAGGCTCTGGGTTGGGGCCAGAAATGAGGAGTTCAGGGTGCGGGAGGGGGCTCTGGGCTGGGGCAGGGCGTTGGGGGAGGTGTGGGGGGTGGTGCGGGCTGCAGGGTGGGGCTGGGGATGAGGGGTTTGGGGTACAGGAGGGGGCTCCAGGCTGGGACCGAGGGGTTTGGAGGGTGGGAGGGGGGTCAGGGCTGGGTCATGGGGCTGGGGTGTGGGAGGGGGTCAGGGGTGCAGGCTCTGGATGGCTCTCCCGGAAGCAGCGACATGTCCCCCCTTTAGCTCCTACGCGGAGGCACGGCCATATGGTTCCATGCGCTGCCCCATCTGTAGGCACCGCCCCTGCAGCTCCCATTGGCCATGGTTCCAGGCCAATGGGAGCTGTGGAGGAAGTGCTCGGGGCAGGGGCAGCGTGCAGAACCCCCTGGCTGCCCCTACATGTAGGAGCGAAGGGGGGACATGCTTTTGCTTCCAGGAGCTGCGCAGAGTCACGGCACGTGCGGAGCGGGGCAAGCCCCGACCCCACTCCCCAGCTGGAGCTTGAGGGCCGGATTAAAACATCTGAAAGGCCGGATGTGGCCCCCAGGCTGTACTTTGCCCACCCCAATTTAATGGCTATTCCAGGGTGTCTGAAAAGTACAAGAAGTTCTGAGATCAGTAGTAGCAGCAGCACAGGGTCCTATCCAAGTAGTAGTTGGATGTAGGTTTTCTTATGTTCACTGTTTAACTACATCACCCAGCAGACCTTTTTTTCATGGCTTTGCTATTTGAAAGCTCAGGCTACTACTAGATTACTAATTGCACCAGAGTTGCAAAGGGTGATGCCCTTGCTGATACTACCAGAAAGTTGGGGAGTAGCTCTACCAAAACAAATTGCCAGAAAGTAGAGCATCATTTTGGGCTTTCTATATAATCAAGGCAAAGTGTCCTTCTTTGTGCTACTATAAATGGTATTATTGATGGCAGTGAATGAATTAGACTCAATGTAGAATTTACCAGTGCAATTTCCCTATGAGCAGTGATCGTACGATGATCTTCCACCTCATTTTTTTCTCTCCAGGATTTCAAGTGCTTCTGTCAACTAGTTTCTCCTAAGGTGGTTTTCTTTTTCTAGGTGTCGTCTTAGATATGGGAAGCAGGGGCAAGTGCTGCCCCAAGAACCTTAGTCTCCATTTTTACACTGCTTAGCACGTGGGGGTTCCTGATTGGGGCCACTGGTTACTGCTGAAATAGACATTTTTTTAAATGGTGGGAAATCAAAAGAGGCTCTTTTTGTTAGATTTTAAATTAAGATTCAAAGGCATAAGTATGAAGTCTTTTCTTGTGCTTTTTGCGATCTCAAATGAAATGTCATTCACTAGGGTAATCTACCGGTTTCAAAATGCTTGTATTCCTGTAATATACATAATCAAATAGCATTTAACTGATGTGAATGGTTTGTATTTAAAATTACAAGCAAGTTGCGGTGAAAACAAAAAAAGTTTGGGAGTGAGAGGGGAAGGAAATAAAGAATTGCTGCCCAGTCTAAAGAATTTATTTTGGATCTTTAGTTGGACTTAAGGTTAAGGGAACTGCCAGATCAAAGTGTTTCTGCAGTTTCCTGGATAAACCATGAAATATAAGTACAAAGAATGGGTGCAGACTGACTCAATGATGCTGACCAAATGGTACAGACTTAAAGTGTAAAAAAAACAACATGGAGGAAGAAAGCTACATTAAATACGAGTGGGAAAGAAGTTGCATTAGCCAGGATAGGTACAGGCTCCCCTGTGCTATATACTTAAGGTTGGAAGGATTTGATTGTTATCAGTAAAGGATATAACCACACACATCCAAACAAACAAAAATATTTCCAGCAATCATAATAGAAATTTACAGATTGACAAAGTAAGAAAAATGCTGCTTGGCAGCTTATTAGATATTGTCATTAAATAATTATTGTCTAACACGCCCATAATTTCCTGCAACTGTGAAAATTTAAATTGATAATCAGAAAAAATACATCAATATTATCTGTCAAAACTGTTTGTTTGTTTGTTTGTTTTTTAAAAAAGTCGAATTCTGCCAAGCCTATATATACTCTACTCCAACAAATCCAAATCCAACCTGGGATGCCCATTTTGTACACCTTTTAGAGTTTTACATGTGCTATTCTGGTCATACGGGATTAAAGGCACAGACACCTGATACTCTCAACATTCTGTACACAGTCCTTCTCCCACCCCCTGCCAACAAGACTTGAAACAAAGAAGACCTTCTTTTCAGACAGTCAAAAAATCAGTATAAACATGCTAGGTAACCATTATGAAAATAATCTGACCGAAACATTTGTGTTTCTAAGTTCCTCCTAAATGATTACAGAAAATGTACTGCAGATGTGCCCATCTGCAATGTCCGTGTAGCTGGCAGGGTTACAGAAATGGCTGCATGTTGCTGAGCACTACTCTTTACCCCTTTTGAACTGCAATTTTGAAGGACATCACCTCATTTAGTTTTGAGATGAGATCATTGGCCTAGATAGTTCCTGCTGTTGTCCGGGATCGAATTCTGATGGCGATTCTATGGGCTCATAGCTCCTGTTATCTTCAGTAGAAGCCACTTGGGTATATCAGAAGGTCCTACTGTTTAGTCCAGGAAGACACTGAACAATGACAATACTTCCTTAGACATGTAATCTGTCACTCTTGATTGTTTCACATTAGAACCAATCTACTAGGCTTTTTTATCTTTAGTGATATGTTATATAGTAAATTGCCCAAACTTCCACCAGGAGGGTTATTGGGGCCACTTGTCTCCTCCCTGCTATGTTGCCAAACCTGGTTTGGTCCCTTTTGCCTGCGTAAATATGGGTGTCTGATTTTGTGCATCCTTTGCAGATTACCTTTAAGTTACAATGCTAAAGCCCCATTTTTCCTTTTTGGATTGCATTTTGGCCATTAAGCTACATGTACCTTTAGCGTGGAAATCAGGACTGTAGTAGGCAACACGCTTTTTAATACAGAATCATATGTTCTTAAGCACTGTTGAAAAGGTAGGCATGACAAGACTGGTGGAATTATTTTTGTCTGGTTTTGGTAAGCACCTCATTTCCTTAAGCCGAGAGAGCACACCAAAGCAGATTTCTCTATACTTTCGGGCAGTCTCAATATCCTTTCTCTAGTTTGGAGAGCTTTGCCTCTGCAGAGTATAGTTGCAGCTCTTACATCTGGAAAATGTTTAACTTGTTCACCTAACTCCCCCTGTTCTCCCTCCAAAGTTAATCTGAGCCAAGGGAAAAAATGTTCTTTTAAAACAAAATGCTCCCTGCTTCAGCTTACTAGTGGTCTCTTTCCATTGTTCTACAAGCCCCTTCAAGCCCCTCATTAACTTGGAGAAAATGCTTGGTGCATGTTACTTGTGTGCCTGCCTTTCCTCCAGCTGTATCTGCGCAGTCTATCATGAAGGGAGGGATACTGGGAAGAACGATACAAGATAATTATCTATTAAGAGGAGTCTCCTTTCAGGAATCAGAATGAATAACTCTAACCACTGGTACTAGTCATTCACTTCTGGGTTTCTTAGGGGGAGGGGTTACTTTTCTGCAACACCAAGTTGCTCAGGAAAATTGGTCTCCTAGGGTCTGTCCTCACTGCCACTGGAAGCGAGCCTCCCAGCCTGGGTAGACAGACTCCCACACTAGCTTGGCTTCAGCTAGTGTGCTCAAAATAGCAGTGTGGATGTTGCAGTTCTGGGGGAGACTTGGGCCAGCCACCCAAGCTCAGATGCAGGGGGGTCATGTGGGCTCGAGAGCCTGAGCTGCCACCCAAACCACAACATACACACTGCTATTTTTAGTGTGCTCGCTCAAGCTGAGCTAGTCCGTGTCTGTCGACTCCGGCTGGGAGGCTCGTTCCCAGCTGCAGTATAGATGTACCTTAAAAGCTTTTCTGTTTGGGGATGTTATATCGGATTAGTTTGTTCACTCTAAGTGCAGCAATTTAACTATATCAAACTGAAGTGCTTCCACCCTGCTTTGTTATGGTATTTTCCATGTTAAGCCTTGCATCCATGCACCTCTGCGCTTGTTCAAATTAACCGTGCAGCATTCTGGACAGATATCCTATGGTGCAATGTGCTATGTACAACTCTATGCTCTGATTTTTCTTGTCATGCATTGTAGGGTGCCTATCAAAAGCTACAGGAAATCTGGGGCTTGGGGTCAAACTAACAAACTCCCATGATTCCTCTCGTGGCATCCCATAATTCAGCTATATTTTGCCTCAGTGCCATTTTTGAACAGCTGTCTGGCAACATGGAAAATGCATTGCTAAGCACCATGATCATGAACAGGATGACACATCTGTATTGACAGTCGCGTAGGCAGATGGATTTGGCTCTGTGGCTCCATAGGGCTTTGAATCATAGAATCATAGAATATCAGGGTTGGAAGGGACCTCAGAAGGTCATCTAGTCCAACCCCCTGCTTAAAGCAGGACCAACCCCCAACTAAATCATCCCAGCCAGGGCTTAGTCTTTGGATGTCTTATGCCGCAGCAACACAGCTGCAGGAGGAGGAGAAGCAGATCGATGAAATCAAGCAGTTACTTCTGCCGGGCGTTTATCTGGAGCAGCTTTACTCAGTGGATTGCCCTTTGGGCCCAGTTGACTAGCACTGGCAGGTGGGACAGGATAGTGATGCAGAACTGGGATGACCAGCAGAGATGGCAGAGCTACAGAATGACAGTTAAAAGCCACTTTCCTAGAAATCTGCAGAGTTCACCTTTGAGCTGCAGCAATAGGACACATGAGAATTCTCCTCAGCATGGAGAAGCATGTAGCTATCCTGTCTGGAAGCTTGCCACACCCCGTTGCTACCAGTCTGTAGCTAACCAGTTGCGTGTTGGTAGATCAACCACTGGGGCTGTTGTCATGGATGTTTGTAAAGCTATGAGAAGGGTGGTGCTGTGCCATGTCATAAAGCTTAACAGTGCACAGGAGGTTATCGATGGCTTTGCACAGATGCGCTTCCCACACTGTATGGAGCTATTGATTGGACACATGCCTATTCTTTGCCCCCTACATCAACCCAAAGACTTCATCAACAGGGAGGGGTATTTCTCCCAGGTACTGCAAGGCCCGGTTGATCACCACAGAAAGTTCACTGTTCATGGGGTGGTCTGGAAAGGTCCAGGGTGCTAGGGTCTTTAATAACTCAGGCCTGTTTTCTGGAATGACCAAGGGAATTTTTGCACACCCCTCCCCCTGAAGACCATGTGGACATTAATGGATCAGTGGGAGCAGGGGGTGGACAGGCTTTCTGACCATTATGGATGGGTGCTGGATGGAGGTGGCCTGTGATACAGATATATAGATACACATCACAGGCTACCTCCATCCAGAGAGAGACATATATAGGAGGTCAGTTCCTTCTGGCCGTAAACTCTGACAGCCAGAGAGGGTGCCGCTGAGAAATTCCCCAAGGGGTCAGGGAAACAGCGTCAGTGATGCATTTTTTCTCCTACTTAGAGGCCAGGGTGCAGTTGTGGGTAAGGAAGGTGGTATAATCAAGGCAATGACTGAAATGTTGTGCATTGATTTTACTGGGAGTTGATGCTATGGGGGTAGGGTTAAGCTGTACCTCCGTGAAACTCTTCAGCAGAGTTGTACCAAAAAATATAGTGTTAACAAATAACATAGGGAACAAATTACACTACTTTAAGATTTTTGGTTTTTTTTGTTTTTTGTTGTATTTTTTAAATTCAAGAACAGTAGAGCTATGACATGGCCAAGTGACGGAGTGCTCTCAAATTCTGTAGGTGACGCGCTTCAGTGAGTTCTTCATCTCCAGAGTGGTTGATTGTTGTGGGAAAGACCAGTAATGAGAGTGGTTGAAATGGTGGTCCCAATATGATGTGTTTTCCATAATTTGCAGGACAACACAAGGCTGGGGTGCAATGCTTGAGCTTTGTAACAAAAGATGCTCCATCACAGCTGGTTGCCTCTGCATCATGTCTCTTTCCAGGGCCATGTGCTCCATTTCAGTCCTTTGTGAATGCTGTAGGAAACCATCACTCCACATGTCTGTCTTTGTGGCCCTCTGTTGGGATGCTGTCACTAGTTCCTCTAAAATAGCCTCTCTTGTCTTCCCCAACAATCCAGCAATGTTCAGTTTAGTATTCATCTGTTTCCCATGCAGTAACTCTGCGGGTGATCTTTGCGTTGTGGCATGTCGTGGAGCCCGGTATGCTTGCAAGAAATCAGTAGTGAAGGTTATCCACAATTGCCCTTCCAGTTTAGCCATTTGCAAACTCTATTTCAAACTTCTGTTAAACCATTCGATTGCCCCATTGGCTTGAGGGTAGTATAGGGATGACCTTCTGTGTAAAATGTTCCTCTCTGCTAGAAAAGTTTCAAACTCCAGGGAAGTAAATTGACTACCATTATCTGAAACCAGTTCTTTGGGATTACCTTCCCTGCTAAAAACTGAAGAGAGGACCTTAATTACTGTAGCAGAAGAGATTTGCGATGTAAACGCTACCTCAGGCCATTTACTGAAATAGTCTATTAAAGTGATGGCATAATGGCAGTCACTTGGAGCAGTATCAAAGGGTCCTACAATGTCAATCGCCACTTTTTCCCATGCAGATTCAGGAAGAGGAACAGGCTGTAATGGAGGGGTACATGTCACTGCTGTCTTATCATACATTTGGCAAGTGACACAGGATTTTATGAGTGCTTCAGTTTGAGAGTCCATCCCTGGCCACCAATACAGATCCCGTAGTCGTTGTTTGTTCTGAGAATTCCTTGATGAGTATCGTGTGCCAGCTGTATGAGTTTTGACTGTAATTCTTTTGGCACAAGTAGCTGGTGTGTACCTCGTAGCACACAACCATCAAGCAAAGACAGTTCATCCCAAACTCTAAAATAAGGCAGCAAAACTGGGTCAAGGTTTTTAGGGTTACTGGGCCATCTCTTTGTCAGAAATTCCCATAGTTTTTGTTGAATTGGACACACTGAACAAGCAGCTTGAAATTGTTCTTTTGTAACTGCAGTAAGTGCGCTTACTACATCCTCATCCTCCGGTGGACCATCTGGTGAAGGCAAAGGCAGGCGAGAAAGGCAATCAGCTACCACTTTTTGGTTTCCAAGCTTATATTCCAGTTCATAATTGAAAGAGAGTAGTCTTGCAGACTATCTAGAAATATGATATCCTGTTCTTCCCAGTCCTTTCATGGTGAGCAACGTCATCAAAGGGCTGTGGTCTGTGTGTAAGTTCTCCATTTTTCAGTAGCCCAGACACAAGCAAGTGCATCTTTTTCAACTGTAGAATATTTCCTCTCAGCATTACTTAGTGTCCTTGAAGCAAATGCAACAATCCTCTCTGTGTTGTCCTTATGAAGTTGCGTGAGGACAGCCCCAAGTCCATAATCAGAAGCATCAGTAGTTACAATTGTGGGCAATGCAGGACTGAATAGTGCAAGTACTGGACTATGTACAATCAAGTCTTTCACCTAGCTTGTGTATCCATTGTCCACACTAAGGTTGAACTTTTCCATAGTAATTCTCATAATGGTTCAATGACAGAAGCATAATTGGGAATGAATTTTGAATACCAGGAGGTAAGACCCAAGAAGGAACGTAAGGTTGGCAAATCTGTTGGAGGAGGAGCATTTGAAATTGCCAGGATATGATCTGGATCAGGTTTTAGTCCAGCCTGTGAAATTGTATGCCCCAGAAAGGAGAGTTCAGTTTGTCTAAATTTGCATTTGGACCTATTGAGCTTGAGGCCTGCTTAGCTGATGCAGTTTAGTACAGACTGCAGGTTATTGTCATGCTCCTCAGAAGTATTTCCAAACACGATAATATCATCCAGATAGCACTGATCTCCATGTTGATTCTTCAGAATCAATGACATTATTTTTTGGAAGGCACTTGGGGCAGATGCGAGACCCTATGGAACACGTTTAAAAAGAAATAGTCCCTCATGTGTAATAAATGCTGTGAGGTCTCTGCTATCTTCATGCAACATAACCTGGTAGTATGTGATCCGCAAATCAAAAGTAGAAAACATCTTTGCACCATGGAGTTCTGCAAGTACTACTTCTATGTGAGGAAGAGGATGGCTGTCAATCACAATAGCTTTGTTTGGCTCCCTTAAGTCCACACAAAGGTGAATGCCTCCACCCTTCTTCTGTGTCACTACTATAGGTGAAACCCATTCCGAGGAGTCAATCTCTTCAATAATGTCCTTTTGAACAATTTTTCTAATTTCCTCTGAAACAGCTTCCCTGACTGAAAATGCTAAGCACCGTAACTTCTGTCCTACAGGTGTTGCCGGCACCCAGTGCTGAGAGGCTGAACAACAGCTTGAGTTGGTTCGTTACCCGGTGTGCTACACCCAATAATCACAACGGGGTGGAGAAGCAGAAAAGTTTATTTGAAGCTTCAAATAGGTACAGGGAGATTTGAATCTCAAATCCTGTACCCAGAGCAGGAAGTTACACAGGCTTTTATACATCCTTTTTCCCAGCATACTTATCCAATAGCAAGCTGCCCCAAGTATCCATATAGCCAGCCAATCCAGTTCCCAGCTAGTTCCCTGGTTCTCTGTATCATTTGTTAAACTATACATAAAGCTGCTTTATTCAGCATTGTTCTTCCATATCTGCCCTGTTTGGCCTTGCTTAGTTTCAGGCAGTCTGACTCTGCAGCATATTGTTGCAGATTCTCAGCAGAACTGCTGTCTGTGCCTCCAGGCAGGGGGGCCAAGGACACTTGGGCCTAGTACGCAGAGCTGCTGCGAGTGCCTCCAGGCGGGAGGGGGGCCAAGGACACCTGGGCCTAGTGCGAGGGGGCTTCATCGACACTCGTGGTCTTCCATCCCCTCGAGTTACCTAGTGGCCATGCCCCAGTGTCCCCAACACAGGCATCACATTATTCTGCATTTTAACTTTATGCAGAAACCCATAAGCACAGCCGAGTTTCTCCTCAACCTGCTGTTGGGTCCCAGCTGAAACTGGTGTGTGTACCGCAAGAGTGCTTTGCTGAGGAAGATCAATTCATCCATTAACTACTCTGAGATTTAAAACAGCCAGTAAATCTCTGCCAAGGACAGGAATGCCTTTGTGGACAATGTAGAACTCTGCAGTTACACAGCAATCCCCAAAAGTAACTATTACTGACAGGCAGCCATGTACTGGAATATGGTTTTTCAACTAGCACACCAAGTGAAGTTTGGGTTCAGTAAGAGGCACATCTTTAAAATAATGCAAATAGATGGAATCAGGTAGTATAGATACGGCTGAGCCAGTGTCCAACATTAACTGATTAGAGTGTGATGTGCCTAAGGGTATGGTGGAAACGTTTACAGTGCACTTTGTTCTGGAATATGTGCAGTAGTGATTTTGTCCACGCTCAGCACAGTAACGTCTGGTATTGTAACTGCATGCACCTGTTGACTGAACTGGCTGCTGTGACATACTTTAGCAAAATGCCCAATCTTTTTGCAATGATTGCACTGTGCTACTTTTGCCGGACATCCTGTGTAGCTTGCAAGGTGTTGTGGGGATACACAGCAAAAGCATGCTTTTACTGTATTTTGAATTTGCTGATTCGGTGGTTTTCCATTAGTTTTTCTCTTGTAATCATTTGTCTGCAGCGATAGTGAACTTTTCTGCAAAGGAGTCACAGCCTGGACTGTGCCTCCTGTATCCATACTCATTATTTTGGCTTCAGCTGTAGCTGACTCAATCTGAGTAGCAATGGTTATTGCTTTTTCTAGTGTAAGTTGTGGTTCTAGAAGTAAGTGTTCTCTTACACGAAGCATGGTTGTTTTCTCAATGAGCTGGTCTCTAATCATCTCATCTGCCATATTCCCAAAGTCACAAGTTACAATCAGGCTCCTCAGGGAAGCAATATACTGCATTATAGTCTCCCCTGTTTTCTGCTCATGCTGGCGAAATCTGTAGCGATTAGCTACTACATTCACTTTTGGCACAAAAAGTTCTTTAATGCAGTGAGTGCAGTCTCATATTTATCATCGGCAAGGGGAAAAGTGTAAAATATATGCTGCCCTTCTGCTCCAAGGCAGTGGATTAGCAGAGCATGCTTTCTTACTTCAGAAATCTCTGTAGCAGTGATTGCAAGCAGATAAGTCTCAAACATATGGATCTAGGCAGTAAAAGCAATTGGAGGCTCACCTGGGTTTTGCAGAAAGGGTGCAGGTGGGTTCAGAGGCAGAAGATCCATCCTCGTCTCCAAAATGTTGTAGCGAGCAGGCAAGGTACTAACAAACTTCAATAGGACTTTATTTTTAAAGTGGAAACCTCTTTACCAAGCTGCTGCTGCACCCTTGGTAGCTCTCACGCCGCCTCCTCAACTTCCCCTCCTTCCTTCCTGTTTCCTGTCCTTTCAGACTCCCAACAGCCAGTGCTCCCAGTTCTAATAATTACAAGCAGCATCTAAACACCACATGTAGGTGCTAAGGGAAATCGGAATCTGTAATAGATTCGGTTAAACATTTCAGTCCAGTGAATTGGAATTTTCTGATGAAACTATATTTTGTCCAACATTTTCAAACTAGCGCTAGTCACAAGCTCACAAAGAAAACGCAGCACAGTAAAATCTGCCCTATTAGCTGATTCAACTGGCTGTCAGAAAGAGGGAACAACCCATTGTTTAGGACTAGTAGTTTGAGATGCAGAAACTAAATTTTGGGCAAAAGTATCTCTTAATATGATGTTCAGAATAAACTAAATGTTGCTGGAAATGTACGTTAAATCCACTGGGCAGTGAAACTTGGAACACAACTTGTTGGGTCAGCTGTAGTACTGTAGAATGACTTAGATGGATACAGTGGTGGTGTGGCCGTGTCGGTCCCAGGATATTTTTATTTAACCTTGTTCTGAATATATTGCTTTTCGACAGTTTTGCTTTGTTGATGAGGATGACTTATTGAAAGAGCAAGCCTCAATTCTCAGTTGCAAGTTTATGCAAAAGCTGATAGCCTCATTTTCAAGATGCAGCAGACCTGCAGCTTTCATTGATTTCAACTCCATTGACAATGGAAAATGAGGCCAGATGTTTTTACTTCTCTCTGTCAGGATTGGTGTGGGATGTTTAGTTTCCTCAAGTTGTATAGTTAAGAAAGTTATAATGTAGTATAGCTGATTGGTTCAGATTTTGACCTGTTTAGTCATGGTGACTCATACTGTTTCATTGTACTCCCCTGTCTATAGCCATCTGTTGTTTCTCATCTTTTACTTTGAGAGTAACCCATTTGGGGCAGGAACTGTCTTTGTTCTGTTTTTATACAGCACCTATCACAATGGGGACCTGGTCCTTGAGAAGGGTTCATGGTCACTATGATAATGTAATTAATAATAAATAGATGGCAAATGGGGGTGAGGTTGAGATTCAAGAGGTGCTCCTCTTGCCCCAGACAAAATTGTTCATAAGGAGTGGAGTATTCACCCACTGTCTCTGTGGCCTGTACTCCTTTAACCCAGAACCCATCAGAAGAGAAGTCTGAGACCTCGTATACACTACAGGTTACTTCGGTATAATTTATGTCGCTCAGGGGTGTGAATAATCCACACTCCTGAGCGATGTAAATTATACCATCCTAAGCACCATTGTAGACAGAGCTATGTCGGCAGGAGAGACATAGTTACAGCTTCTCTTCGATTGTCTCCATCACAATCGCTACCACGTGCACCTGTATCAGTGCAGCTGAGTCGCAGTAAGTGCTGCAGTGTAGGTGTAGCCTGAGGCTCATGGTTTTTTTCATACGGGAGGTTTTAGGGGATTTGGCACCTGAGTCGGATTCTCAAAGTCCTGGCAGGGTCTTCTATGATTAAGTTAACAAGTAGCAGCGTTCTGATCTGTCAGAAAACAGTCAAGGTTGTTCGGGCATCCTCTCAAATCTTAGCCTCTCTTCAGGTTACAGAGTTGTGCCTGTGAGGGAGAATTCAGAAACAAAAGACTGAATCTCAGGTGGTATCCTCCTGATATTGGGTTTTTTTTTTAGCATGGTCTACCCCTTGGGATGGTTCCATTCCGGGTCAGGTTCCATCCATTTGGAATGAGGTACTTCATGTTGGACTTTGGCTATTGTGAGCTGATTACCTTGAGTTGAAAAAATCCACAGGAAATATGTTTTGTCACAGAGGTTACAAGTATTTAGAGCTGATTTGGGACACTTGCTCAGATTTGACAGTGTTAGCATGGGATGTTGTTACACCACAGGATTTTAAAACAACGAACAGGGAAAGGGGGAGTGAATTGTAGCTATTTTCTCAAGGGGGAGTGAATTGTAGCTATTTTCTCAATTGCTGAAACAACCCATATTTTATTTACCTTTATACATTCTCAACACACAGATATCCTCTGCGACGAGGCAGCTCTTTCACATTTCTAACTCCTGGGCCGCAGTGGGACTTCACTCTGGTGAGTAAAGCATGCACTATATTTGTATGGCAAAAGGTTGTTAACAATCAGAAATAATCTAAATAAATCAGGTTCCTTCTTCCTGGATAAGGAAGAAAGAAACATATTGTTCTCTTTCTGGTTAGGCAAATATGAGCACTTCCTCACTGAGCCATTCTGAGACTCTTGAGTGACTAGTGACTCGTACATAATAGAGCTGATGGCTCTATTATGTTGTTGGCCTTAACTTGACTGTATGCTTGTGGTTCTCTGAGTATCAAGATGGTACCTGCCGTTTTTATTTAGGCTACAGCTTTTGATCACTTAGCAGGGTAAATGTGACTGAGCTGGTACTCGAAACAGGGTTTAGAATAGGACTGCAGAAGTAACATTTTGTAATACTGAAAAGCTGTAGCTGATTTATGGGTATAATAACTGAAGCACCCAAAAGCCTTACTGTGGTAACCCTTGTCCTATATTCTCCCTACTGCCATCTTTGGCTTGCCTTACATTGGTCACTCTTCAGGGCATGGACATTAAAGTGTCATCTATGTTTATAAGGTTGTGTGAATAATAATGCAGTGAAGTAGGGGAAATAAAAAGCTGACTTTAAAAAAAAAACTTTCTAAGGTTTTATCTGATGGTTACAGATTAACTTAATATTCATTTTTTAATCACAGTGGTTAGCCCTACAAATTATATCCTCTCAAATGATCCAGCTCCAGCATCACAAATTGAAAGCATTTGAAGCAATGAACTTATTTATCTCTATTTTCTATGTATGTTTTTCTCTGCTTTTCATTTTGGCTGTTTGTATACTCATGTTTTATTCTCTAACTCTAAATTAGAGTAAGTGTTGCTAGATTTCATACCCCACCAATGTAAACTGCAAAAAGCAAGGAGACTGGTGTTGAATGAGTTAACTGTTTATCTAAACTCTGCCAACAGTTCCCACTATCAATCTCAATTACCTGCTCTTAATCTCAATGCACATAGCTTCTCCTTCATCTTGAAGAGCCAGTGGGCACCCTAGAACTTCAGCTCTGCTCTAGAGGCAGCTTCTCCTTCTGGCAAGCTGCTTGTGACTTGCTAGGGACAAGTTCTGGATGGACCTGAGGAAATACTTCAGACTGGGACTTTCCTCCACAGAATTATCAACTGTAAGGAGGGCTCACATGTATAGAGGACGGCCCAATTTTATTTAAATGAGCTTGGATATGTGACAAAAACAGCTAAAAGAGGGCATGGATAATGGAGGATGAATGCCTGGGTCCTGTTGCCCACGAGTCCCCACCCTTGCTGCAGAGTCTAGGGCCACATCTACAGTTGGAAGGCTTTGCCAGTATAGTTATGCCAGCATACTTTATCAGCAAAGTACATCTAATGTGGATGCAGCTGTACCAGCAAAACTAATTTTGTCACTAGAGCTTATTCCAGCCAAGGCCCCTCCTTCCCCAAGTGAAATAAGCTATGCTGGGGTAATTGCATCTACACAAGGATATTTTCCTGGCATATCTATATATTGGTCACCACATGATACCTCATCGCACTCCTGAGTGACATAGTTATGCCGTTGAAGTTTATAGTGTAGACCTGGCCTAGTTCTCTGGTTCAAATGGGCAACAGAGCCTCCTAACCCAAACTCCTCCCCTACTTCCATGCCTGCATTCCTCCTCTTTCTAACTTTCCAATGTCTATACATAATAAGGGCCCAGGGGTCTGTGGGTAAATCCCATTGAAAGTTGGGTTGAACCTTGGCATTGATGTGAGACCTGCTCATTGGAAACCTTCACATGTTCTCGTGTTTGGAACCAATACTGACCATATTGTTTTTAGAGAGGCAAGATGGGTGAGGTAAAAGATAAAAAATGTTACCTCACCCACCTTGTCTCTGTCATATCCTGGGACCAACAGGGCTACAACAACACTGCTAACAACATACTGTTTTTGATACAAGAGACATTTGTCTGAAAATAGGGGTTTTGATCTTTGGGGAGTTTCGGTCCTGACGCACATTCCTCACCTGAAGTTCTATTCTTCTTCTAGGACTTCCAGGTTGACAATAAGCAGCAGAAAGGATCTTTGTTCTTTAGGTATTTGCCAGGTATTTTCATGCAAATGTTCCTAGTAATACAGAATGAGTGGGGGGGAATAGGATGACTAGAATTGTTTGCAGACTGAAAAATGCTGCTTTTCTATGATGTATTACTGGATCTTTACATTCCATGCCTGAGGGTTATTTAATACAAATATTAATGGCATTCTTCTGTGTCTGTTTATGCTGTTTTGCTTACTTATTTTGGAAAGACTTTTCCCTCAAAGAGTTTCATTTAAAAAATGCTCATGCTTTTTTCAATACCTCTGTGGTAGCCTGAATAATACTTCCTGACTTTTTTACAGACTAATACCTTTCATAGGAATATATTTTCCACATGACCTTTTCTCAAGAGGGTTTACATATCATGTCTTTGATTGTGACTATTGCTAGCCAGACACATAATGTCAGAGAACAGTATTTATCATGGTTTTCCTTCTGCTATGCTGGTTAAGCCTTCTGGTTTGAGCAGTTTGAACAGGTGGGCTTTTTGGAATCTGTTTCTGTCCTGGTGCCATGTAAGAATGATACAGCTGGCTCTGTAGTCAAATGTCTGAGTACTGAATGAAACTATGTTGGGCAGGGGAACTGGGCAATGCAGTACTTATTACCCAAGTCTAGCCAGTTTAAAAACAAAACTTTGGCTTTGCTTCAGAGCCCGGGGTTGGGTCCAGAGCTGTGTGTTGAAGACATTAATATACTTGACTTGCATAAAGGGAGGGGGGAATCTTCAAACAAAAAAGACGTGGTGTCTTAAAGTCTTGTATTGTTGCAAGTTCTAGTCAAAAATCTATTTTGAACTTTTTATTGAACTTAACCTAAAAAACAAGTATTTACCTGCACACATTATTAACCCGGCCAAAAATCTCTTCTGAAATAATGACATCGAGTTCCGTATAAGCCTCACAAATGAAATGCTATACATATATTTTATAAGAAGCTTTTCCTCAATCAGCAAGTGGACCTCAGTCACCCTACTGGAGAGTTTGTGTATTGTCTTTTAGAACTAAAATATTCAGACAGAATAAAATGACTGAAAACCATGGAAATTCTAACTTCTGTTTGGTACTCTGATTAGATTAAATTGCTGAGGAAGGAAAATACTAATGTGAGCGAATGTATTTCTGTGCTTTTGTAATTAATATTTAAACATAAATTTGTCTAATATGGACTGGTAAGAAAACTTATCGGGGTGGGAAAGAGTTGCCCAGTGGTAATGAAAACATTGTAAAATAAAATGTGGGGTTCTTGGAATCCAGAAGGGGAACTAGAAGCTACCCTTATACCCCAAATTCTACTCTCACCAACACTGCTGGGATTTTCAAGGCCTCCTTAGGCTCCTCTGAGGAGCCCATCCATGCAGGTTGGGGTACATCTTGGGAATAATGGTATCATCTAAGTCCCCTTCAGGGTTCTAGAACCCCAACTCCTATTGACTTTCAGTGGGACCTGGCACCTAACTCCCTTAGACTCCTTTGAAAATCCCAGCTTTGTTATTAACTGCTGAGCTTGGAAACCATAAAAAGTATCTGATTTTATTAACTAAATGCCTGAATCCATTCAAAGTGCTAACTGCCACATGAATGCACTTCAGTCTCCATTGCTTTAGTTTTTCCTTGCTGTCTTTTGGTTCTGTCTTCACAGTTATAATTATGGGGAGCATAAAGGAACAAGTAACTTATAAGTGTATGATCTGTGGATGCAGTAAAGTGACAAGTCGAAATGCTTTTTCCCATTGCAAAATTACTCGTGAAATTATTTTCACCCACAGTTCTGCAGGTGCACTAAGGAGAGCATCTTTCGGTTAGTTTTGAAATCAGGCCTTGTGTATTAGCATAATATATGGGGAGGCATGCTTTCCACAGTATAATCAAATGGTTAGATATGATTGGTTTTTTTTATTACAGAAAAGGAAGCGGAGAGAGAAAGATGATGATGTTGTCAGTCTCTACAGCCTTGATTTTAAGGTAAGTCAAGCATTGCGTTGTTCACCGTATTGTTCTGTCAGGTTCAATTGTCCTGCTATTGTAGTTTTATATAACCCCCAGAAATTCCCCAATGTTTAATATCTTGTGAAAGAAACCCAAGGAAGCACATGAGCACATTCAAGTGATGGGCACTTGAGATGTAAAATAACAGTGGTAAAGATGGCACTTCAAATTCTGCTTTAATTCATATTTCACTTAGGCACACAGTATTGCACTTCAGGCAAACTGGACTTTATGGTGTGTGTAACTCTTTCATATAGAAAACTTAATATTTTATAACAATGTGTTTAAGGTTAAAATGTGACTCCAGTAAATGTTCTGGGTGTTTAGAGTCAGAAATCTGCTTCCAGGGAAACAATCCAAGCCAATTCTTTGGAAAGGGAAGATTACTTGTAGTTTAGCTGTTCTGACAATCTGACTGTAAGCGAATTCTCAGAGTAGGGGGAGAAAGAGGGATGAAATATTCCTTCTGGGAAGTAGTAATTTTTGAGTTCATAGCTAATTAGTCTTCATGGCTTTTTAATCTTGATTTCTAGTTTTTTGGTGGGGGGTTGTTTGTCTGACCTACACTCAATTCTCTACAGCCTTTGTTGCCATGATTATTTTTGTGATTGTGCACTATTTTATTAACTTCCTTACACTGTGGTTGGGTATCAGTCACAGCTTGCTGCTTTCCATGAATGATCACTTCCGTGCAGAAAAAGGCAGTGGATCCACTGCTCTGGACAAGCCTCTCCCTATATTTTCCTGGTATTTCAGTACATGTTCCTTCAAGTCAGGGCAAAAAAGAATATCAGATAGGGCTACTGTGTCACAATAACGATATCTACACATTGGGTAGGTTGGGGAGGTTCAGTACCAAATTGATGTCATTTTGTGGGCTTGTCTATGCTATGGGGACTACAGTGCCATAGTTATACTGCACTAACCCCATAAAGTATATGCAGCCTACAGTGCTGGAAGGGTCTTTTCTGTCACTGTAGGTAATCCACCTCTCCAAGCATTGGTAGTTAGGTCAAAATGCACATTCTTCCATCAACCTAGCCATGTCTACACCAGGCATTAAGTCGGCATAGCTACATCACTCCGGGGTGTTTTTCATACTCCTGAGTGACAAAACTATATCAACCTATGTTTTAAGTATAAGCCAGGCCTGTGACTCCTCAGCTTTCCTAGGAGTGGTATGTTCAGTAAACGTGCCAGCAGAAGGAACTTTTCAAAAAAAGCCCTCAATTCTGTTGGATTAGACAGAAATACCCACGAATTATGACTCACATCCACAGTGGTAGATCACGGGGGGGGATTGGCTTTTAATAGTTTTAACAGAGACTTCTGCAGGAAGGGGAAAGTCCCAAAGCACAAAGAGTTAAAAGCTCATAGTGTGTCTTTTGTTTAACTTGACCTTTTGCCTTGTTGTTTTTAAATGGTTAGGCTGTCTGTGACACTCTAATTTGATAGTTCTGGAGTCACACCTACAAAATACACTCAAACACCTTTTAAAACTTTATTTATAGCTCTGATACTAGTTACCGTACAGCCTGTCCATTAAGTTGTGTGTATTTAATGTATGTACATGCCTTTTAACACAATTGGCAAGGTTTAGAAAATCCTTAAAGCCATCAAAGTCAAAGCTTTGGGGCAGGAGTGACCCTGAGCCTGAGAAGGAGCCAGAATTTACCAATGTGCATTGCCAAAGAGCCACAGTAACAAGTCAGCAGCCCCCCGTCAGCTCCCCCCACATCCACAGTGTCTCCCACCCACCAGCAGCACCGCTGATCAGCACCTAACCCTCCATCCCTGCGGCTCCCGCCCGCCGCGATCAGCTGTTTTGTGGTGTGCAGGAGGCTCGGGGCGGGGGAGGGAGGGGCAAGGGCATGGCAGACTCAGGGGAAGGGGCGGGAGCCTTGGAGGAAGGAGTGGAATGGGGCCGGGGCCTGGGGCAGAGCCGGGGGTTGAGCAGTGAGCAGCCTGTAGCACATTGGAAAGTTGGTGCCTGTAACTCCAGCCCCGGAGTTGGCGCCTACGCAAGGAGCCGCATATTAACCTCTGAAGAGCCGCATGTGGCTCCGGAGCCACAGGTTGGCCACCCCGGCTTTAGGGTAAAATTTCCAGCAACACTTAAGCAACTTAGGTTCCTAAGTGCCTAAGCAATTTTTGAAAATCGGACTTAGGGTTTGTCTACATGCCCTGCAGTTTGGAGTAGAGGCGTCTGAATAGCAGTGCGCACCAAAGTACTGCACTGTAACTCCCCTGGGTGGGTGCTGTGGGAGCAAACTAAAAGGGACCTAGTTCGCATTAACGTAGTCCTGTTTGAAGAGCATTACATTAATGCGAGCTAGGAACCTTCTAGTTTGCTCCCACAGCATCCACATGGAGGAGTTATAGTGCAGCACTTTGGTGCACATTGCTATTTGTACCCCCATAAACCAAACCAAACCAAACCACAACAGGCCAGTGTAGACATAGCCTGAGACTCCTAAGTCACTGAAGTGCTTCTGGAAATTTTATCTTTATTCTCACCAAATTGGTGAGCTGTTTTATCTAGATTTTGTATCTATTACAGTGAGTAGGTTAAAAAAAAACCAGCACAAAAACCCTGGCCCCATAGAACCTAGATTTGTCTGTATCCAGTGAGTAAATTGTAAGGCCAAATGGAACTATTAGGATCATCTATTCTGACCTTCTGCATAACACAAGCAGTATATTCCTATCCCCATTTTACAGATGGGGCTCTGAGGCACAGAGAGTCACACAGAAAGTCTGAAGTGGAGCAGAGAATTGAACCCAGGTTTCCCAAGTCCCAGGCTAGCATCCTAACCACCGGATCGTCCTCCCTTAAATTAATTAATATAAAGTGTATATAACTTTTAATGTAGAGGAGTAATGACCATATCTTGTACAGGCAAGGAATATTTAGCCTGAATTTAAGGATTTGGGTATGTCCCTTCATGTTATTAAAAACTAAAATTTTCTCGTTCAGTGTTCTATGTGCCAGTAAATATCCAGTATTTTAAATTAAATGGAGGAGCATTCAAAGCCCAAAATGGTGACAGACCCACATTTTTTTGGTTTGATTTTGGTTTTTTTCTACTCCCCTGAAGTTTTCCCTCAGATTTTAAGATAAACTGAAAATAGGCCAAGTTTAAGCTGTTTACAAATGTTATACTTCTCCCACTTTTGGGGCACACCAGAAACCTTTTGGTGACCCTAGACTTCCCTAGACTCTTTAGTGAGCGTAGCCACCGTAGATACTGTGTTTTGTCATTCATTTTAAC
The DNA here is from genome assembly GCF_015237465.2 of Chelonia mydas. Taxonomy (NCBI): domain Eukaryota; kingdom Metazoa; phylum Chordata; order Testudines; family Cheloniidae; genus Chelonia; species Chelonia mydas. Next base: position 341,416,836 of record NC_057849.1, read on the forward strand.
TGTTCCTATTACTTTTTCTGAAGTAAAACCTCAGCTTATACAGCACACTGCATTGTCTCTGTACTGTTCTGTAAAGGGTGGAATGATTCATTGAGAGTGCACACAGGCTGTGGGTTCTGAAAGCATGTATTCTGATGTTTATTAGCAACCAGATTATGACCTTTCTTTTATCTGATAGGGAGTAGACCAAGATTGATGGTATATCTTGCCAGAAGCAACATGAAGCCATGCTGAGTAACATTCATGAATCAACTCTTGCCAGGCCTACAGTTCTTTAGTGAACATGGGTTGCTAATGTTTGGGAAAATAGAGTTCTCCTTAAGTGCTTGGGTATGTGAAGGTACAGCTTTGGAAAAGGGAATTGTGCAAAGGAGACACAACCCTTACCTTTATGGGACCATCTCATGTGAGTAAGTGTTACTCAATATGAATAAGGGCAGAGCTTTGTCCACACTAGCTCTAGAGCCACATCAGTATTGTCAACAGAGGGAAATTATTGCCAAGAAACTCTAGTGTAGACAGTCACGGTCTTTGAGGAAAACACAGTGGACAAGACCTGAATTTCGAATGTAGAAAACAAGCTGAAAAACAAAATCCCTTCTCAGGCCACATTCTTCTTATTCTCCAGCACTTGGATTCTTTAAGTCATTAGTGGATGTTTTTGTAAAAGATATGCTGCAGTTCAACCATAAATTAATTATTGGGCTTAATGCAGGAATTACTGGGTGAAATTCTATGGCCTATATTATATAACAGATCAGACTAAATGATCACAGTAATCCCTTCTGGCCTTAAAATTTACAAATCCACGTGTCATAATGATGCACAAAAGGAGCATAAATCTGATTCTTTACCCCTCCCTCTGACTCTCCACCCCCGCCAACTGCTGATGTGTTTTAAAAGAGAACCATATCAACTTTTTTGTCAGGTGTGGTAATGTAAATTCATGCAACAACTTGCCCATTCATGAGTTGAAAAAATGTATTTGGAAATAAACGTTAAAACTAGCATTTCTGAGATTGGCTAAGATAGTCAGTACCACACCTCCCTATAACATTTGAGACATGAGCAGTACAGGAGCTGAACGCAATTGTGTAAACAAATTTCTCACTTATGGTAATACTTTGCTGTTGAGACAAATTTTATGTTTCATAAATGTCACAGGCTTCTACAGTAAAGTTCTTCTAATGTTGCATCCATATTAGCAGGATGGAAACTGATTTATGACTTCATATCCTGGGATAACATACATCTAGAGTCACAAATGTAAATATTGTGGTAACTGTCTTCCCACAGAGGTCTCAAATGCTAATTTTAATTAAAAATTGAAGGACAAAAAAAGTCCATCTGTGCTAGTTCACTTCTGTTGTGTGGAATATTTGTAACTGTTTATTTTTATTAAATTCCATTATAATTATAAAGCCTTCTCATCTTACCAATAAAATTCAGTATTTCAGACTGCATGCAAACACTTCATGTGACCCAGTAATCGACTGATGTGTCATGTCTTACTTTTGTCTGTGTTCAAGTATACTGCTTTGAGTTTTTGACATAGAATATAAATATCTGCAATGGAATGTTAAACACAGATCATGACCAGTAAACAATTCAACTATACAGATGATGGTGGCTGACTTTGTTCAAGTTACAAAAATACAAAGAAGGATGAGATGGCCTGAATGTTAACATGAGTTCATATTTATTCAAGTACCTACATGTTATGCATGACAGTATATATGAGACGTTAAAAATAGCTAATTAAAACCAGTATTTCTTCTTCGAGTGCTTGCTCATGTCCATTCAGCTTAGGTGTGTGTGTTCACCATATGCACCGGTGCTGAAAGTTTTTCCCTCAGCAGTATCTGTATGGGAGCAGCTCCGGCACCCCCTGGCGTGGTGCGCACATGCCGCAGTATATAGGGTGCCACCAGTTCCCCCCACCCTTGGTTCCTTCTTGCTGCCAGTGATGGTGCTGGAACTGTGGCTGCTTCAGCTAGTGTTGTTGCTGCTCATTCGTACGAACTAGTTATCTCTTGTATTATAGTGTACAGTATATGGTTTCTGTTAGTGTTTATAAATCCCTTAGCTATAGCTAGAGACTTCTGAGGTCCCAAACGGGACTTTGCCTTGGGATGGGGCATGCTCTGGTCCCCAGGCTTTAAGCCCTGTGATCGCTGCAAGAGGCCCATACTCGTTAGTGATCCACACAGAAGTTGTCTGCGTTGCTTGGGTGAAGTACACGTTAGTGAGAAGTGCAAAATTTGCAAGTCCTTCAAGCCAAGGACTAAGAAGGAGTGCGGTATTCGTTTAAGAGTGCTCCTTTTGGAGTCGGCCCTCACCCCAGCACCGGAACAACGCTCCAACCCAGCACTGAGTACCATGACCTACCATGACCCGCAGTGCCCCACCGGGATGATCCACTGGCCGGCACCGGTCACTATCCGTGGCTCTGACCAAGAAGCCCAAGAAGGTGGGGCGAGGCCAGTCTCCAGCCTCCTGCAAGGGAAAGGATAAGACTGGGTGTGAGAAAGTTCCCAGGCCGGGCAACTCTTCACTCACATCGGGATCTGGGGCCCAAGCTCTGGTGGAGCGGTGTAGCCCAGCTTGCTCTCTGCTGGCCACCTCGGATAGCGGCAGAGGCCTCCGTCAGCTCCAGGTGCCGTCCACGCCACAGGTCCTTCAGGCAGCACAGGAGATCGTGTCCCTCCCAGTGCCACCCACACTGGCTCCTGCAGTTCCCCAGTCATCCTTCGGTCCCCACCTCAGCGGCACTGTTCCCCATCATGGGGAACATCCCACCAGTGCTCGCTCTCACATAGCCACCACGCATCTGACCGTGAAAGGCAGACGCAGTGCAGCCCCATTCGGTCCCAGGACCTTGGACACTGGCAGAGAGGCTCGAGGCGCAGCTCGCCGGCCACCGGGCACAGACCTTTGGAGGCATGCGCCACCCCCCCAGCAGGAGTACCGGTACCGGCACCCAGAATCTCCGAGACCATGGTACTGCTCCAGGGACCCGTCGAGGGATCGACGTTACCATTCCTTGGACTGTCGCCGATCCCCAAGGAGGGCATCGCCATGCGCGGGTTCTTCCCGGCACCGGGCCCATTCCAACTCCCGGTCCTACTCCTCATCCCGGTACCACTCGTCAAGTGTGAGACGTAGATAGCCGGCTCCAAGCGGTTGTGGATCCGTCGAGTGCTACCGGTCCCTAAGATCCCACTCCAGATCGGACTCCGGGCGGAGTGACCGGCTCCGGTCGGGTCAGAGCCACTGTTACGCTCTGTCCTAGTCACCTGGGAGCGACTGCTCAGGATCCAGCCCCGGTTCGGAGCGAGGTTCCTGACGGTGGGACAAGCTGCGGTACCGGCTACATTGTCGGCACCGAAACCGGCACAGTGGCCAGCGCCGTGGTACCTGTGGAACCCATGGCTGTTCACCCAGCACTGCCAGGCCGCCTGCTGCTTATCCGGAGCCTCAGAGAGAGCAGCTGCCTCTCTCCCCTGCCCTCCTCCAGTGCACGAAGCCCTTGGTGTGAGGACCCCACAGGTCCAAGAAGGAGCAGGGGAACAAGCCACTGGGCCACCAATGGTTGTGGAGGACCCTATAGCACCGGCATCCTCCTCAGACGAGGCTATAATGGGGTCTCCTCCCCACGTTCCTCTGGATGACGCTAAAGCGCACCAGGAGCTACTGAAGAGGGTCTCTGCCAACTTGGGTCTTCAGGCGGAGGAGCTAGAGGAGCTGTCAGACACTCTCTTCAATGTCCTCTGCTCCACAGCACTGGCCAGGGTGGCTCTGTCCCTTCATGATGGGGTGTCTAAGATCACTAATGCCCTGTGGCAACTCCCTCCTCCCTGCCACCCATCTCCAAGACGGCTGAGCGCAAGTACTTTGTGCCATCCAAAGGTACCCGAGTACCTATACACCCACCCTGCTCGCAACTCCTTAGTGGTAGAAGTGGTTAACCACAGGGAGCGACAAGGTCAACCCAGGGCTGCCCCTAAGAACAAAGACTCCAAGAGACTAGACTTGTTTAGGCATAAGGTTTATTTGTCCTCTAGTCTCCAGTTGAGGGTGGCCAACCATCAAGCCCTCCTGGGACGCTATGATTTTAACATGTGCCAAGCCATGGCCAAGTTTGAGGTCTCTCTTCCTGAGGCTTCTAGGAAGGAGTTCCAGGCTATTATGAAGGAGGGCACGCCTACAGCCAGGGCGACGCTCCAAGCAGCGTCAGATGCTGTGGACACTGCCACCCGAACCATGGCCTGGGCCTTCACCAGGCGCCAGGCATCCTGGCTTGCTCCTCTCTGGCTTGTCCACGTTGGCTCAGGAGTCGATGCAAGACCTTCCCTTTGATGGACAAGCCCTATTTGCGGAACAGATGGACAATAAGCTCCATGGCCTAAAGGACTCCTGCACGACCCTTAAAATGCTGGCCCTGTATGTTCCCAGCCCTGCCTGCAAGTGGTTTAAACTGCAGCAGCCTCAGGGCCAGGGGAGCCACCCACACCAGGAGCCTCCCCATAAGAAATCCAGAAGCTACAAGAGGCGTCCTAGCCAACAGCCTTCACAGGCCTCTCAGTCGAGCTCAACCTGTTCCCAGGATCCTCCCTCCCACATTTTTGCCAACCGCCTTTCTCCTTTCCTACCTGCGTGGGCATCTATAACATCGGACCTCTACATCGGATAGGATGAAGGGCCTCCTGGTGTCCATGCAGAGGATTTCTAACTGAATCACCTCTTGCATTCGGACTTGCTACAAGTTGGCAGGAGTCCCTCCACCGCCGATTGTCAGAGCCCACTCAACCAGAACGCAGGCATCTTCGGCAGCCTTCCTGGAACACTTCCCAATCCAGGACATCTGTCGAGCCGCAACGTGGTTCTCAGTGCACACATTCATGACGCACTATGCCATCACGCAGCAGGCCAGGGACGACGCTGGGCAGAGCTGTGTTGCAATTTACACGTCCATGGACTCCTACCCACCTCCGAGGGGTACTGCTTGGGAGTCACCTAAGTTGAATGGACATGAGCAAGCACTCATGGAAGAAAAGACAGTTACCTTTTCCGTAACTGGTGTTCTTCGAGATGTGTTGCTCATGTCCATTCCACAACCCACCCTCCTTCCCCACTGTTGGAGTTTCCGGCAAGAAGGAACTGCGGGTGGGGGGAACCAGTGGCACCCTATATACCACAGCATGTGCGCGCCACTCCAGGGGGCGCCAGAGCCGGTCCCCTACGGATACAGCTGGGGGAAAAACTTCTGGCACCAGTGCATGTGGCAAGCACACACACCTAAGTTGAATGGACATGAGCAACACATCTCTAAGAACACTAGTTACGGAAAAGGTAACTGTCTTTTTAGTTGGGTTTCAGCATCTAAGAAACCGAAATTAAGCTGAAAGTTATTTTCGTTATTGTGGACTTTACATTTTGAAAATGAATAAAATGTTTATTCTGCAAAAGGTTATCGATACTTCAGTTTTCCAGGAGACTTTTAAGCCAAACATGATGAAATGCAACAGGTTCCCTCTTTGAAGAAGTTGGATCCAGTTGTCAGTTAAATAACAGACCATTTCACTGCTCCAGCAGCCCAAAGGAACCCATAAAAGCTGAAAAATCTGGCCAATGAATCCCCAGTCTTAGGGCATCCCTTTATTGCACCAGCTCTTCCCACCTCCTCTCACAGCCACTGGAACTGAGACTTATGCTCTTTGACTCTTCTCAACTGCCAGAAAGGCCTTTTCGGGTTGCTGGATGTAAGTTAAAACAGCTCTGATTTATGCTACACAGTCCTCTGACCAGACCCAGAACACAGGGATGTGTAAAGGTGGCATTAATAATAATAATGCCTAGCTTTTAATCTGTAGTTCTCAAAGTACTCACAATCATTTTAATGTATTTAGCCTCACAGCACCCCTATGAGGCAAGACAGTGCTGTTATCCCCCTTCTACAGGGATGCTCAGTGACTTCTCCAAGGTCACTTAGGAAATTTGTGGCAGAGTAGGGACTTGAACCCTTATCTCTCAGGTCCTAGGCCAGTGTCTTAGCAATTGGATTATCCTTCCTCCTCTTCATACACTTAGAGTAGCTTGGCTGGAACTGATAATCAAGCCCACTAGGATTTATTTTAATCATATAAACTACTTAAAATGTTCTTTGGGGCATTTGAACACTTAAACAATAAAAAATGAAATCAATCGATTAAGAACATAAACTGGAATTATACAGCATATTTTCTCTTCTCAATGGTGTGTCTAGATGATCATTTGTCAATCTTAAATTTACTTACCCAACATTCACCAAGTTCATGTAAGAACATAGACCCATGGTAATGCTGTTTTTGCCATGTTACTGTACGTGTGTTTGTACTGCTCAAATGATGAGTGCCTGGAGTTTGCCCAAGTGTTGCCGGTGATGAGAAATATCGAAACAGGTTTTTGTAGGTAGGAGGAATTCAGAAATCAGCTCATCCATTACAATGGCAACTGAGAGCTGCATGGTTCAGAGTAGCAGCCGTGTTAGTCTGTATTCACAAAAAGAAAAGGAGTACTTGTGGCATCTTAGGGACTAACAAATTTATTTGAGCATAAGCTTTCGTGAGCTACAGCTCACTTCATCGGATGCTGCATGTGGTTTACGTTGTGGTATTAAAATATCAGCGTTCCCCACAGAAGATCCTTAACAATGCATTGTAATAAATGAACCATATATGCCGAGAATGTTTCCCATTAATGTGCATCATATAAGGTGGCGCACAATGTGCCATGATAGATTTTCCATATGTGTCATAGGAAGATCCTGACATTTCCGTAATGTAACTTACACATAATACATCAGCCTTGAGTTGCATCACCCCAAATCAGACCTAGACACAAGGTGTCATGTGGAAAGGCATGCAACTGAACAGGGATCTTCCTGCAGATGAGTCATATGCTTCAGTAATATATGGCACCAGGTCCTTTCCCTGAGGCTCTGTAATAAGAAATGCTATTTAGCACTTGAATAACAATGTATGCAATACTTTCTAAAGTGCTTTCAAGATGCAGAATATTGTGTTCTAAGCTACTAATTAATAATTTAAATACCAGATTCCACATAATGCGTCCTCTTGTTTGACTGTCCATATCAGAACCTTTTCTTTGTTAACTCTGTGCAGTTCTTAAACATTTAAATCAATAAATGACTGCTCCTTCCAGCGGGGAGAAGCTACCATTGGAATTCCTCAGGAAGTGGTATCAGGACCAATAGTGTTCAATGCCCGCCACGTCCAATTCCTGATTATACTTCATCAGTAAAACTTTCTGGCTACACAAAACGACTTGGATAAAGGAGAAATTGGGGATTATGAGAAGCTTCAAAAGAGCAAATCTAACTGGAAAACTGAACAAAGATGTCTACTTGCTGCCCAGCAGTCTGCTTCATTGGGCATTTGGTTTTCTAAAAATGGCAAAGTGTCTGTATGCACTAAATGGAAATAAACTACTGAAAAATGACATTCCCATATAAAAGATTTAGATTGCATCTGGGATTGTAAAAATCCTGTGGATCCGCCAGACCTACTCACTGCATCTCTAAAAGATCTGCTCTAGGAATCATTTGGGGGAAGTTCTGTGGCCTGTGCCACACAGATAAGACTAGATGATCACATCTTGGTCCCTTCTGGCTTTAGAATCTGTAATCTATGACTCTTTAGTGAGCACAAGAATCCTTCAGTGGAGAATATCATCTATTCTGCTCCTGCATAAAAATGAAGCAGAGTGAAATAGAAAGGATCCTCTGTTGAGGGGAGATCTCTGTAGGGGAGTACCAAAGTGGAGAGTGATGGAGGGAGTCGAACATGGAAGGGGTCTGCTGGTCTAGTGGTTGTGCTTCCAAGTTGGGAACCAAGGTTGAAGCATTGTTTCCTAGGCCAGCATGGGCTGGCAGAAAACTCTACCATATAGCAACCACTATCTAATCTGACTGAAAAATCCAAATGATAATGACCAGGGTTGTGCTGGGAACGGTTTGCTGGTATAGTTAATGCTGGCAAACCCTCCTAGTGTAGATGCAGGATATACTGGCAAAAGGATGATTTTGCTGGTATAATTTATACCATTTCTCTAAGTGAAATAAGCTGTGCTGGCAAAAAAGCATTTTCCTGTTGGTATAACACACTAGGGCTTTTACCGGTATAGAAATGTTGCCAAAAATCACCCCAACTAACATTACTATACCAGCAAAAGCTTCTAGTGTAGACTTGGCCTATGAGGGTGTGGAAGAGTTCAAGGTAACTTCAAAGGGGAGAAAAAAAGCATCTGATCTTTCTTTGGTTCCTTTTGTTGTATATAGAAGTTCTGACCTTTTAAAGTTTTTCCCCCCCTACTTTAGAAATATTAAATCTTCTTTGTTCTCATTTGACACTTGCCTTGGAGTAGCCAAGTGGACTGGGAGCCTTCCAAGCAGTGTGAAATTTTTCAGTGTTCTTATTCCAACTGATCGTTAGGCAGGTTGGTTCAATAGCTGTTATGAAAAACCAAATGGAAAATAGAAGTTTTGAACAGTCTTAGTAAAAATCCCTGCTCTCAGTTGCTCAGGTTCCACTTAGTTCTGTGATGTCAGAATCCCAGTGGTTCTCCAGTTGTCCATAGAATCTGCTGTGAACATCAGTATCAGATCTGCATTTTTAAACTATTTTTGTAAAAAAAAAAAAAAACAGACTATGAAGGCAGAAAAAAAGGCCAGATTTGAAGGGGAAAAAATCTTCCCAGCATTCATTATAAACATAAAAAATGCAACCCCTCTTCCATAGTTCCACAGAACTTTCCACACAGCCTGCCACAGCGGAAAGAAACCTGGTTTATCTCAGCCTGAGGAAGAGAGATTCCTGATGTACGGTGTCAGGGTTAAATAAATCCTGAGAGAAACCTGGACAAAAAGAAGTGGAAGGAGAGAGTGTGACAAATAATGGGGCTTTGGCAGAAGAGGAATTCTCAACAATCTCTGGGGAGGGTGAATTTGTTTGGTTGCAATCCAATTGTTAACTGGATTGGTAGTTAAAAACAGCCAGTAATAATCACCCCTAAACTCCCCCTACCGCAGTTTTAGAAAAAAGAATTCTAGTGTGGGGAGCGACTGTGACACTAAGACAGGTTTCAGAGTAGCAGCCGTGTTAGTCTGTATTCTGCATCCGATGAAGCGAGCTGTAGCTCAAGAAAGCTTATGCTCAAATAGATTGGTTAGTCTCTAAGGTGCCACAAGTCCTCCTTTTCTTCTTGTGACACTAAGGCAACTCTTACCCGAGAGAAAAGGAAATTATTGCTTTATGTGCCATATATTCAGCTTGTGGAATTCACTGCTACTTGATATCAGGGTGACAGTGTAAGCAGGCTTTTAAGAAAGTGATGATAAAATCATTTAGACTAACATTCATTTTAGCTGGCACAGCTGCAATGTTAGATGGGTGGATAATCCAACCTTCCCTTTTGGGATGCAGTCTGTTTGCCTGTGGGGGATTTACCCCTGCCTCTTCTCCTTTATTTAGTGCAAGAATAATTAGCTCTGTTGGAAGGCTTTTCTAATACCTGCTCACATTTAAATAGGGCCACACCTTTCAACTCCATTGAAATGCATTGGATTAGGACTCAGGGCTTTTTGGTTGGAAGGGACAAAGTAGCAAGCAAAGTCCCTCCAAATGAAGGCATTTGGCATGCATCCCTATTTATTTTAATTTTCTACTAACCTCTGAAGTGTTATGTACTGGCTGGCATCAGAGGCAGGATCTCAGATTAGATTGATTTGGCATAGCAATGCCTATCTTTAAGTTTAGAAAAGTATTGAAATGCTGCTCCAGCTGGCTTAGCTCTCTCTTAGCTTGGGTCTAGGAATTACACTAGTCCAGCTGAGAATCTGTCTCTGAAGCAAAGCATTCCTCTTTAGTAAAACTTGTTACCCTCCTTCATGTCGGAGGGGGAAGAAACCAGCTTTTCAACTCCGGGTACAAAAGATCCCCCCCCCCCCCCCCCGCGTGTAAACGGAGAGGCGTAGGTGTGTCATTAACGGTCAGTTCACGAATGATACACGACTCCGCGGGAGCACGCCCATGAAACATATGTTCCTGCCCCTCCCGCTGCCTTGAGGTCTGCGTGCTTTGAACTCCCAGCTCACAAGGCAGGCGGTGCTGTCCCATGGAAACATGAGCGAGACCGTCCCGCAGGTTTCTGAGAGCTCCGGAGAGGAGTTTATAGTAAAGTAGCAGCGGAGGGACTGCGGACGTGGATTAAAAGTAAAGCTTCTGAAGGCAGGAGACAGCATGGTGGCTCATGATGAAGTTGGAGGTCTCCTTCCTATTAAAAGGACTATTCGAGTCCTAGATGCTCAGAATCAATCTTTCAGAGAACAAGAGGTAAGGCGACCCTTTCTGGCCCTGCTGCCTGGATACTTTTATCCTGGTGTGATTTATGGTGAACTGGTCCAAATTCTAACAGCTTTCCGTTGACTTTTTTGTCTCTTGTCAACTGTTGTGTGTTAGAAGATTAATCCTTCTTATGGCAAAACTGCTCCAGCACTTATCCTGCTTATTATGCTAACGCCGAGGGGGCAATTGGGAACAGGACTCCATTGTGCTAGGCACTGTACCAACATAGCCTTAAAGACTTTACCAGCTACGAAGTAGTAATGAGTACTGAATCTAGTACGTGCACTCTGGGTAGTTAGACTCTGACTTCCAAACCGAAGTCGGTTAGCACAGCGGACTTTGGAACTTGCCATATCTGATACAGATAGAGCACCTGTTTGTTTTCTGCTGTATGTAGATTAATTTTTAATTTGTATTAGACTTCTGCTTTAATGACAGTTTTCACAGGACTATGTTCAGAAAAACTTCCTTAGTAGTTGAGGTAGATCGAGAAAACAGAAAATTGCAGCGGAGAGGTCTGAACTTTTTTTATATTCTGCCAAGTTTGTATTTTATACCCTTCCTCTAACAGGAAACAGTTTAAACCTGTGGCTTATCTGTCTTGGACACTGCTTAGTCTGGACTTTATTTTAATTTTGACCTCAAGGAATTATATGGATAGAATTACTTTGTGGCAATTTAAATATCTTTTTCTTTTTGCTGGAATAGGACTTTAAGGACACAGGATTCAGAGTTTTTATGTATTTTTATTTTTGTTAGAGATTAGAAAGGTTAAAACATTCTTTTAAAAAATTCTAATAATTCTGTTTTAGCTAAAAGCTGGCATCGTGTGGTACTTCTTCCAGATCTTTATAGTAAGTTTAAGTATTTTTGAAGCGTTGTTTAATGCTAACATGAGAGCATAAAATTAAGAATTTATGATCAGTGGTATTTCATGTTTTTGTTTTTCTGCCGATGATTGGTTATACTGTTTCTCTTCCATACCTTGAGAATTAGTTTTATTTTGTCTTTCATTAAGTGTTTGTTTTTAGTGTAGTATTAAAATAAAAAAAAACTTAAGAAAGATTTAGGACAATCTTATAGAATCCCATAAACTTAAATCTGATGGGTAAGACTTTCAAAAGCACTTCAGTGGCTTATGAACTCAAGTGATTTAGAAGCGCCTACGTCACTTTTAAAAATGGGACTTAGGCATCTAAGTCACTTAGACATTTTTTGAATATTTTATCCTAAATGTGTAAAGGCCTGATCCTGTAATAATGTATGCCTCTGAGTAATGTTGCTCATGTGAGTAGTCCCCTTGGAGTCACTGGGACTACTTGTATGAGTAAAGTTAAGGGCATGCTCTCAGGATCAGGCCCTAAACTGGGTTTGTTTCCTCCATAAGACTTTTTCTAAAACCCTGCTATTTAATGACTCACGCATTATTTCTTATTGGCTGCTTTGCACATGTTTTTTCTATTAAGGTGTTTACTATGTGTGTAAACAAGTAAGGTTATTTAAAAAAAAAAAAAAAAAAAAAAAAGCTTTGCAATGTTAATGTTGTGTAAGTCAGCCCTATTGCATTCCTGGAGGATTATTGCATACCTCGTGTGTTGACGCAAGGCACAAGTCCAGCAATCCAGTAGAAATGTACTGCCTACGGTATCATCTTGTTAAGAGATGTACATTATAAAAAAGTCAGTTCTGCAGTAAAAGTCTATTTGACACAAGACATCCTATTAAAGTTCTTTTAGTGTCAATTTCTAAAAATTTATAATCCTGCTTTAAGTAGAGAAACTTAAATGCAACCTCAGCTAAGGAGTCACTACTGTCATTTCATAATATATAAGAAAAACTAGATGCTGAGAGAGTTGTGAAATAAACAAGGTAAAAACAGTTTAAGGAATAAATCTGTATCCTTGTATGTATTTATATGTTAGGCTGCGTATTGGACATGTAATTATTATTTTTGGTTTGGGGTGTCAGTAATTACTTTAAGTGAATTTTAGTGTTTGGGCCAGGTACTCAGTTGCTGTCGCCAGCCAGGGAAGTCCTTCATCCACCAAAGAGGTACAGCACAATGCTTCCCCCTTCACTGTGATCACCTTTTTCACTACAAGGAAGTGAGAAGGTGGTTTAATTTATTCAATACTTGGCCTCTGCTGAAACTCAGTTTGAGATGTGGACAACTATCTGCTAAGAACTGGACTGAGCTCAAGCAGACTCGTTTCACATAAATCTTTAAATAATTCTCAGATAGCAATTACATCTGTACACTTCTGACAGAGACCATATTTGAACTAGTGAGTTCAGTCCCTTTTGAATCTCACTGGTAACATTTGGCAGTAATTTGTGCTGTGAATATTTTTTCAATTTCTCACCAGCTTTTCCCATGTTTGTATGCCCTTGTATGTGGAATGTATAACTATACCTGATGATGTAGTACATGATCCTTGTAAAAACAGTAATAATTACTGTGGAGGAAATATTGTACACAGTGCAGGCTCTTAACATTTTAATTCCTTTTGCACTTAAAGAAAACAGAAACCACTTTGGACTGAATCAGCTACAAAATGTGGCTTTTTAAAATGTGTCACATTTGTATCTGTGAAGGAAAAGGTCTTGGAAACTCCTAATTGTTCTCTGCCTCTTCTACCTTCTGAATGGAAAGTGGAAGCATTGCTTTCAACCTGAAATCTTTGCCTGCAATGTCTAGCCCAGATACTTTGTTTAAAACAAACAAACAAAAAGGCCTTGAAAAACTGGTTTTTCAAATGGAAAGAGACATGCTGTTAACTATTGCAGCACTGACACTGAACTAAAACCCAAGAAAGTTGAATAAATGTTAGTTTTTTCTTGAAACTGTAGATTTCCGTAAGTAGAGCTACCCAACAATGGACTATACTGTTTCCAAATGCAGTACTTTTAAATACTGAGCTAATATCATCCCTAATATAAACTCAGTTGAAACTATGGGGTTTACCCCAGGTATGAACTTGGCCCAATGTGGAGTTAAACCCAAAGCTGACATACAGAGAGCATGTGAGAGCATGGCAAAATGCAGTATTTATCCTTTGAAGAAGGAAAACAGGTTTTTGCTAAACTAAGTTTGTGGTGTTATGGTGGTTTCTGTTTTGGGCGATCTTTCCCTCTCCATGTAGCCAAGGCTCTCTGGCTTTGAATTCCTTGGTGGAGGGCATGTTTATCTAGAAAGCTTTCTGATTGTGCTAATTTGTTACTGGTGATGGTTTGTGCAAAATTCATTCTTCCTTAATGCACAGGAGTACTTTGGGGTGTATGGCTTTATTCTTTGTTTAAGAAAGAGAAGTACTTTTGCTGTTTTCACTTCCCACTAGTGTTGGCATGTCTCAGTTTGTATCAATTTATCTGTTCAGAAGAGTGGTAATTTATAAATCCATTCAAACAGGGAGCTCCTTTGTACCGTCTTAGCAAATGGAAAGGAATGCCTTCTGCCAGGCCTTGTGCATATGCATGTGTCACTTCTGTCTCGCACAGATGTGCTGCAAAGGCATTCACATGTGTGCATTAGTGCATATAGTGTGTCATTGTATCTCAGATCTAGAAAGGCTGCTCCTTTGACCCTTTATCAGAGTGAGTTGAGAAATATTATACAAACATCTCATCTGAAACACTGAGATTTCTTACACTGTTCATTTTCACTGCCACATTCTTCCTTCTCATCTCATTTGTATTTCTGTTCTTGGTAGATCTGCATATTTGGTTAATGTCTGTATAAATTCTGCTTATGTTCCTCACTAACTCTCAAGCCTTTCTTAGCTTCATTCTGGTACTTTGATATAAAGTTAAATAGAACTGTAGAATCCATCCCAATGCTCCCTTCAGAAACTTTTATGATTAATTAAGGTGCCCTCTCTTCCAAAGAATATGGGCCAGAGCTTTCTAACGTTTGAATAATCTCTTTGCTGATGGACTCTGTGTATTTAGTACTGTTAAATGGGTCTTCCGTTGCAAATAATGGTCACTGGGACATAACCAGTATGTTCAGCATAAATGAAATGGATAACCAACTTCCTAGTCTTAATGTCATTTTGTTTGCAGCTCTTTTCTGATACCTGTAATATCTTAGTTGTTTTAAGATTGTTAGAATGTGGCACGTGTGAATGTGGCCTCAGCTATCTTATACTGTGCTGAAATTATTTTCATGCTATAGTTGATGCTCTTGTTCCTACTGAAATTAAGTGCTGCTTTTTTCCCCTACAGCTCTAAAGACTTCATTTATATCTTCCCCTCAGTCATATCTTGCTTAATATTGTATATGGGAAGATCTGATTGCTATTCATAGTGTGGCCTCAGTCTGATCTCCTTTACACAGGTTTTACCCCAGTGCAACTCCTCTGCCTTGAGTGGCACTCTGCCTGATTCCCACCATGGCAAATGTGATCCAAATCCAGTGCCATATGTTCCTTTTCTCCTTCTTTGGTTTTTGTCCCTACCCTTACTACACAGAAGCAAAGAATGTCTATGGCTTTAGGTACTTTCTTCGCAATCTGAGACAGGAAATGGAGACCGTAGGGGCCCCTATCTCAATCACTTATGTAATCTTTTCATTCTCCACCTTATTCTCTTTCTACTTACTAGGGATAAATCCACCATAATTAACCAAAAGTGGCTGATAAGACCTTGATAAAATAGCTAATTAGGTTAACTCATTACATTGGTTGTCTAAACCTTCTTTTAAAGTAAACATAACAATAGTAAACCTTAACTGAAGTATCACTGTGATCCGGCAGTCAATTTCAGAGTGCCATTCACTATAGATATGTAACTTGCAATTATTTTTATGTATAACAGAATACTTTGCCTGTCTTGCAGTTTTTCTTCTAGCATCAAACTTTCATTCCATCCTTGCCTTACCTCCCATTGTGCATATCTTTCCAAAAGATACTTTCGGACAGTTACTCTGTATCAGGAACCATATGTTGTAATTACCCTAGCTTGATTATTTTATTAAAATCATATCTGATGTTAAGAGTCTACAGGCTGCAATGAGATGATGACTTTCCGTCTATGGAGGTGCTTCCACTGGAACAGAATTTTTTAATATTTATTGATGAAACTCGTTGCACAAATCAGTGTTCTGCAAAATTAACAACTTTGTTTTTCGGAGTTAAATGATACGGAAGAGAATCTGTTCTCATTTTAGAAAAATAGATTCTAGGCTGAGAGCTTTAAATTTAATCAGCTGACTTCTCCCTCCATATTTACCTGTGCTTCACTGGGATGTCCAGCATGTAATACATCTGCCATTTGTTATATTTGCTACATAAAACTGTCTTGCGCTCTGGCTGTTCTTTATGCCTCCTGCCTCCAAAACAAAATAAAACAATGGAATCCATGTTCTCCTTGGGAGAAAACACTCAGTCCTGACACGAAAAGGGCAGATCCTCATCTGGTGTAAATTTGCCATAGCTCAGTCAAGGGGGTGGTGACAAGTTACATTTGGGCTGCGACTCAGCTAGTGTGTCTCCAGCTGTTCACAAGAAGAGTGAAGCCGTTCTGAGTCTTGCCTATTTACTGTTCACAACTAATTTTGAACATCCTGATTATAATGGATTCCATTACCCTTGTCTCTTGCAACACTGAAGAACTTGTTTGCAACTTGAGTGTGACCTTCATGTTTAAATATTGACAGTGTCCGGTTTGAGTTTACGGGGGATGACTGCTTCAAAGCACTGTGCTTTTCTCTATTTTGAAACTATAAATCTGCTTATGCCTTAAACAAGCCTGGGCAGCATTGATACATCAAGGCTAAGTAAACCACAGTCAGTATAATGTGTTCTTTTTTGTTTATAACTTACAGGAGCCAAGTAATAAGCGGATTCGACCTCTAGCTCGGGTCACATCCTTGGCGAACTTGATCTCCCCTGTAAGAAATGGTGCAGTCCGGCGTTTTGGTCAGACAATACAGGTAAAGAATATGTGAATATGGAAGCAATATGCCCTGTGGAATTGATGCCATAATTTCAAGGCATCTCTTGGGAAACTGACCCATACCAAATCAGTGCACAGAAAGGAGCTGCAGGTTCCTAAACCACCCCTGGTTCATGGTGAAAAAAGCTCCCTTGAATGCACACCTGATAAGTAACTCTTAAGTGCTACGAGGTCCCTAAATGCAGATCAAATCTGATATGCTCCAGGAATGACCTCTTCTATGCTCCTGAGCCACGCAAGCACATTGAGAGGGGTGAAGAGTTTGCTGCTTCTGTTGGTTTTATTTAGGTAGTATAAAATATCCATGTTGCTTGCAGTTTAGGAAGGGGGAAGGAATAAACCAGCTTAAAAGGAGGGAGTCAACTGATACACAAATCAGTGTATATTCTAGTAATGTACATGGTATGTATTATAGTGTGTGCTTAAACACAGAGTTACACTAGACCTAGATCTATAACCCAGATGTAGAGACATTGCAAAACACTAGAGATTGTTAGCATCACCAGAACCCAGAGGTGGAATTAGTCTTAATTTATGCGCTTCATTGTGCCTTGTAACTAGATTTCAGTCTCCATTTTTTTTCCTCCTCCAGAAGCAATTCTGGTTCACAGTGTGATGAGAGGGATGTGAGGAAAGAGTCTGGCAGTTGCAGATCATAGGGGCTTTATCACCAGTTATGAAATACTCCTTTTACTTGAGGAAAAGCGTCTTCTGAGTGTGTCTTCCTGTTCTGGGCGGTAGAGGAAGGGCAAAGGGGGGGTTGGGAGTGGTGTATGGATGACACTTATGTACATCTGCAAGAAATAAACTTTTCATATATTTTTTTTCCCCCTCCAATAGTCATTTTCCCTCCGTGGTGACAGCAAATCCCCCGGCTGTTCCCAGAAGTCATGTAGCAGATCTGCCGCCCCAACACCTCCTAAAAGAAGAAACAGTGTCCTTTGGTCAGAGATGTTAGATGTCAACATGAAAGAGACCCTGAGCACCAAAGAAATTAAACGCCAGGAGGTAGGCTGTCAATCAACCATTAGGCATTTGGTACCTTTAGTTATCCTGTTCGGAGGAAGAGGAAGCAGATGAAGGGGGAGGGAGAAATTGTTATTTATTAAAGTGATTGTATTCTGTGGTATGCTCTGACTTAGAGGAAATGATCCACTTGTATTAACTTTCTGAAAATTAAGGAGTCTATTGCTAAATTGATTAGTTATGTTGAGTGCCCAACTTCAGATGCCTCAAGGGAGCCTCGTTTTTCAGAAGGTGGTGCTCAGCACATCCAAAGTTATTAGTCATTTTTGAAATTTTAGACTAGAGAGTTCTTTTTTTAAGGCCAGATTATTTCCTCTAAAAGCTCTTGACAGTGGGTTAAGGGCCAAATGGTGAGGCCTTTGTATATTTAGTTTTTAGGCAGCACTTCTATTGACTAAGTAGAAACCGAGTAATGAATTCTGGGATTTTGACCTTCGTGTTCTTTTCAGGTAAATCTCTGCACTTCATATGCAAAAGTCGTGAGTAGGCAGGTGCTAGTATTTAGTTTGGCCGTTTAGTTTCAAAGCTTTCACACAGTTAAGAGTAGTGTACCTTTCTCAGCACAAAGGAAGAGGGAGGAATTACTTTGGATTGTAACACTGAGGTGGCACACTGGAGTTCAGCCAGCAGAACCTTGCTTGTTTCAGACTATGCAGAGACTTTGATTTGTTACTCACACTTAGGGTTTTTATCAAAAACTGAACAGAAGTGGGGTACAAAGTATATAACGTAGCAATGTGTTCACGTTCAAAGAGCAGCTAGACTTCATTGTCCGCTTTGCTCTCTCAAATGAGGCAATAACTCAATGTCTTGCCCTCTCTCTCTCTCTCAGGCAATATATGAACTGTCCAGAGGAGAACAGGATTTAATTGAGGATCTGAAACTTGCCAGAAAGGCTAGTATTTTTCTTCTTTCCTTATGGTCAGCGATCACATATAAAAGCTTAATGAGGTCATCTTCATGTGTGCAAACAGAGTGTGGATTAGCACTATGCTTTGAACCCACTGTGTATTGCATTAAAAATGGTGAAGTGAACAGTCCTACAGTCATTGTACTGGATTGTTTCATAATAAATCGGGTGAAAAAGTATACTCTGCAATAATCTAGTTCCACAGCAAATATTTGTGGGTACTCTTTCCCCATATAAAAGTTATCTTGGGAGCAGTTTCGGTACTAGAATCTTTTCTTCACTTTTGTGGTCCTAGTACCTGTATATAAGGCTCAATTCTGCACTCAAAGTCAATGGGACTGTTGCTGTTAACGTCCATGAGTGCAGGGTCAGACCTAGGCTGCACATGAGACCTTCCCGCTCTTAATAACTGTAGATCTACAAATATTTTCCCAAATATAATAATAACTTTCTTTGGGGGGATTTTAATAACTTTCTTTGGGGGGATCTTGATGTAATTTTGCACTATTCCTTGACAGGCTTATCATGACCCCATGTTGAAACTGTCTATCATGGCAGAGGAGGAACTCACACACATATTTGGGGACTTGGATTCTTATATCCCTCTGCATGAAGGTAAGAGCAGCTACCTAATTTTCAGTCTTGGACAATTGTTAAAAATCTGCATTTTCTAATTCAAATCCTAAAGACTTCCTGACCCATACCTGAGATGCTTGTGGCATTTCCCATTTTTGCTTGTAAATTTCAGACTTCTTGGCAAGGCTCAGAGAAGCAACAAGACCTGATGGAACAGTGGAGCAGATTGGGCCCATACTTGTGAAATGGGTGAGTATCACTTTGGTCATTTACTCTAACTAGCTGACAGGGAAACAAGACCTAAAACTGTGATGAGTTTAAATGAGGTTTGAAGTTAGTAGCTACAAAGCAACACGCTTTTGTTGCCTTATGTTAAAGATCTCAAGTGAAATCCCTGGCTGCACTGAAATCAATGGGAGTCCTTTGACACCAGTGGGGCCAGAATTTCACCCCTGCGATGACTTAAATGTGCAATGTCTTTTTTTTCCGGCCCCTTTATAAGTGAGGTGATCGCAGGACTCTTATCACCGTTTAACCTTAAACGTCAAAGGATTAGATGCAGAGCCATTCCCCCCACAAATTAACTGCGCATATGCAATTTAAATCTTCAGCTCGTTTTAAGGTCAAACCAAATAGTCTGTTAAGAGATAATCCAACTGCATAAGTATGACATGTTCCTATGGGTCAATACTTCCCTCAAGAGAATCTAACAAATGGTTTCAGAGTAGCAGCTGTATTAGTCTGTATCCACAAAAAGAAAGGGAGGACTTGTGGCACCTTAGAGACTAACAAATTTATTTGAGCATAAGCTTTCGTGAGCTAATAAATGTTGCTCTGTTGTCCTTTTAGTTACCAGGACTCAATGCCTACAAAGGTTACTGCAGTAACCAATTGGCAGCCAAAGCTCTTCTGGATCAGAAGAAGCAAGACCGTAGAGTCCAGGACTTCCTTCAGCGCTGTCTTGAATCCCCTTTCAGTCGCAAGCTAGACCTCTGGAGCTTCCTAGATATTCCTCGAAGTCGGCTGGTGAAATATCCACTGCTCTTAAAAGAAATTCTTAAACATACTCCTAAAGATCATGCTGATGTCCAGATTTTGGAAGAAGCAGTAAGTAATAATTAAGATATTACATAACCATATAACTCTGGGGTTATAAGAAAGCTCTTAAATCCTCAGTCATGGAGGGGTATGTTTTTCAAAACAGGCCCAATCCTGCAAATGGAACTTCAGTGAAATTCAGTGGGTGATTTGTCCTGAGCTCTTACAGGATCAAAGCTAGTTATTATAGCAGAGCTTAAAGAATGGGTAAACTAAAGCATAAATCCCCATGCAATCAAACTTTTAAAACATTTTGTTTTATAGATCTCTATAATCCAAGGAGTCCTCTCTGACATCAACTTGAAGAAGGGAGAATCAGAATGTCAGTATTACATTGACAAGCTGGAATATCTGGACGAGAAGCAAAAGGACCCTAGAATCGAAGCCAGCAAAGTGTTACTGTGCCATGGGGAGCTGAAGAATAAGAATGGGCATGTAAGTTTTGTCTGATTATTGGTGTCTTATGTTAATTTGAAAGCTTGAAATTGGGAGCTTTCCTCCCGCTTCATCCCCACCTCTGGAGAAGGATAGACTGAAGCTGTTGGTTAGCCAGAGCAGAGCAGGGATCCTTTAAGCCCTCAGCCCTAATTTTAGAGGACGCTAACGAATCCAAAATACATAAAAAGAGAATTCATGTGATGTCTTGCTTTATTTAATTTTACAGGAAAGCTGACTACTGCCAGTGTTTCTAAGGGCCTTCAGATATTGCAAAATCATTCGCATAAAACTACCAAAGGAAGCATGCTATGCATTTAGCACTCAATCAAAAAGTTTTTCCTGTCTTAACATTTACTGTGAAGGTGTCATAACATTCCCAATAATGTAATCTGGCCTTTAGCTCTTCCAAACAAATGCTGTCTGCACAGAGCTACTTGAGTGGAAATGAAGTGACAACGGTTTATCTTCTCCCCAAGTCATCTTAAATTACAGCAGCATCTGATAGCACCGCACTAGCTTTACAACAACGCCCTATAGAGCTTTACAAAGAACAGTGGACATACGCAGAGAGCAGATTCAGACCCACAGTCTTATGAAAATACCATCATTGTCAGGGGTCATGTATTACTACAGAGGTACTATAACAGGACATTTAACGAGGTTCATGTAGGTAGGATTGATGATAGTGTAGCGTCAACCCAGAGTGATGTGACTATTTTGAGAACAGTATGTTTTAATCTGATTATAAACGCAAACATTTCCACAAGGCTACTCTGGGTTTTTTTTCCTTTTTTAGAAGCTGTATGTTTTCCTCTTCCAAGACATCTTGGTTTTAACTCGGCCAGTCACTCGTAATGAGCGTCACTCTTACCAGGTGTACAGACAACCGATCCCAGTTCAGGAGCTGGTGCTGGAGGACCTGCAGGATGGCGATGTGAAAATGGGAGGGTCCTTCAGAGGGGCTTTTAGCAATTCAGATAAAGGTACAAAACAAGCCAATTAGTCCTCATTAGTAATGCACACTTGTCAAGCCACTCGGTGTAAAGGAATTATGTTAACATGTGGGGAGGTCTAGGAATTGTTGTGTGCACTTTAAGTCCTGCTCAGAGAGCAGGCAGGAAATGTGTGTGACCTGCCTTTGCACCGTCATAAGTGAATTGTGTCTGAAATGGTGGAAATCAAATGTGCAGACTAGATGCTTTGCATTCTCTGTTCAATGCACATGTTTTGAGAAATTCCTCCATAACCACAAACACATAAACAGATGTTTAGGACAGTAGTCTCAATAGAATCCTTAAGTACTAATTTGCAGAACTGATTTTCCTTTTCTGATGATTATCTTCAGCTAAAAATATCTTCAGAGTTCGGTTCCAAGACCCCTCCTCCGGCCAATCCCACACACTGCAGGCCAATGATATCTTCCACAAGCAGCAATGGTTTAATTATATTAGAATGGCCATCGCACCTTTCCAGCGGGCTGCTGCTCCAACAGACCTGAAAGAATTGCCCGAGCTCAGTGAAGAGTCTGAAGAGAACAACCCATCTGCTTCCAACGTCAAAGTCCAGAGGAGGCAGTCCACTATGTCTGGTATAGTTCAGATGGAGCTAGACGAAAACACATCAGAGTGTGGATCCATTATGGACATGGAGGAAGCCAAGAGCGTGAAAACACACAGAACGCAATCTGGGCACAAAAGAACAAGAGAAAAGCCATTAAGCAGCAAACGGAAAGAAACATTAGTGTAAAAGGAGCCCAGGGATTTCCTAGCGGAAGGACTGTTTATTTATAAATAATGTGTACATTTTTCTTCTTGTAACGTGAGCATGATGGGATTACTCTGCTGAACATAAATGTATTTTGTTTAATGGCAGCTACTGGTATGCAGTTAACACTGTTGAGCTGGAGTCTGTTTTTTGAAGAAGATATGGCAACCTTGATTCAGATTTTTAGTGTGAAATAAACAATGATTCAAAAGTTCCCATGCTTTTGACTGTTATTTAATGGCAGACTTGAAGAGTAGACTTCAGTTTTCCAAAGCAGTGTTATGGTACCGTATTTGAAACGGGAAAACATCAAGTAATCTGTATTGGCGATAATGTCAATGTGCTCCCTTGAGGGAAATCCAGCAAGTTTCAGGCTATGCGCCATTCACAACTTTTGGATCAATGTTGCAAAAGAACTTTAAAATTAGAACTAAAGCTGAGCAATTTTGTATTCTTGCCCTTATGAGATGCATGTTTTGCAGTGTTGGATTATTTTATTTCATGCAATACAGTGTTTTAAAAAACAGACCCCAGGTTCAATGAGTTTTCCATTTTACCTACTGGAACTCTTCATCTTTGTTTGCTCACTGTACATTCCTCATTTTCATTTACATAACCTGCCGGGTATTTAATTTTTTATATTTTAAAATAGGTTTTTTTAGATCTTTTTGTTTTGTATTTTTAATTATTTCAATGTATTGTATTTTGAGACTTTGAACTTGGCATTTTCTTTAAGTACTTGATCTTTCTTGTTCAAAAATGTCTCTGTGTGTGTGTGTGTGTGTGTGTGTGTGTGTGTGTATATATATATATTTTTTTTTTCCTTCTATTTTTTAAAGTCAATTCAAAACTTTGCAAAATGAAACCAAGCCATACTGTTTTGAGCGGCTAGGAATAAGGGAAAACAACTCACTCAGTGTAGCATTTTGAGTTGGTTATGATAAGCAAGTTAAATGGCTTGTGTGTGCTCTAGACTACTGAAAGACAACTGTGTTAATAAGAGCTGAAGGCTTTAAGAATGTCGCAGAAGGTTTGTGTGGAGAGAAGCATTGACAGTGGCAAATTGCGCAGAAGAGAAAGTTGTTTGCTTTATGTGGCAAAATGAAACATCTGAAGTTCATCGGAATATGAAAGACAGTTCTGGAGGCAAACATGAGGGTATATTGTATGTCATAGAAGAATGGAGAAGAGAAAGGATGTGATGTTATGAAGAGAAGAAATGGAAAGTGATCAAGTATTTATACTTGTAATAATAACAAAGTTGACACATTTTTGGTGGCCTTAATAATCATAGGGATGAATGAAAGTAACTCAGTAAGCCTTATGCTGCAAAATGGCATAGGAACAATTATACGAAGTGGTAACTGCTGCAATTCAAACGATAAGGTTTTTTCCTTTCATTGAGACAGTAATGAAAGCCGATAATAAGGCTCCTAAAGCATTACATGAATCAGCCTTCAAGAGTCTGTAACTCGGATGTAAAGAGTTATTATGTGCAAGCTGTTGGGCTGGCAGTGATAAAAATTGGAAAAGAATGTAAATAGACACAACAAAATGAGTGGTTCTCTGTAAATGTACTGTACAGTTTAAAGTGCCAAGTACAATTAAATTCCTGACAGCATCTCACTTGTATTGTGTATGTTGATGCAAGGGGGGAAGTGGAAATATCCCTGAGTAAATCCTCCTCATCACAAATATCATGCCTCTCAGGAAGCAGTATTCTTTGTTTCAGGGTATGTTACTGATTCAACAAACCGTCTCTCAAAGTGGACCCACCCAAAGCAATGGGACTACTTGTGTACAGAAGAGCTAGTCACATGACAAGGGGTTTTACAGAATGAGGAGCCAGAAGAAGGGACAGGGCCCATTGCTGTAAATCGGCAAACACCAATGTCATTGTCAAATACACCTCGCCTGAGATGTGGGCTCTGCAGTTCCTGGGAGCCATTGCTGGTTGTGATCGAAGTCCTCTCTCCAGCTTGTGAAGGACTTCATGAAGTCTAATGCTGGGAAGGCTACGAATTACCCAGTAGCTTTGCACCAATAACCCTAACACTTGGCTAGACACGAGCCTAGTTTTTACTGCTTTACGTTTGAGGTTCCAAAATGGAACTCTGACAGCAGCAAGCTTCCATGCATGACACATGCAGAACTCATTCTGTAAAGGGGTATACAACCCAAATTGCTCCCATTCAAGCAGTGTGTTTTTAATTTTCTCAACTCCTGGAAGTACAGATGCAAAAGTATCTATTTAAACCAGTGATGATGATGGTGTCAGTGCCCCCCAATAGACCCTCTATTCTCTTTTCACCCTGGCTTTTCCCTGAGATCGAAAGGCTCTGTGTATTCTGGGGTTGAACGGATAGCCTAGACTGTTACAAAATATTTTAATCTAACGGATATAATTATGTTTTGCCTGGATGGGGTGGACCCGGCATAGTCATTTTAAACTTGGCTCTGTTTTAGACCAGGTGAATGCCTTGTTTAGAACAGTCTGTAAAGATATACTGTACTTGCTTTGCCAATCAGACATGGGAGCATTTGCAAACCATCTCTACTGACACACTTTTTGTTAATGGGACCAACAAAGAGAACAAACAATACTGTGTGACCATGGACCAAGTTCACTTAAGTTCCCTTCTCTCTATTCTCCAAGTATCAGAGAGAGAGGGTAGCTTCCAGTTATCCCCCAAAAATCAGAGAGAGCTAGCTTCCAGTTATCCCCCTGAAACCAGATTGGACCCAGACATATCAGAGAGAACTCTACAGACATTCCACTGAGGTGTAAAAACGATTCCGATACTGCTTTCAAACTCACTCAGTAAAAATTCGGAGGAGGGGCCGGGGGGGGGGAGAATCCTTCCTTGGTAAAGATTTATAAATAACTCATTGAAACAACCAACCAAGAAATAGACACAATCTTCTAATGAAAGCCAAAGGGAGAGGTGGTGTGGCATTCCTGAATCTCTCAGAGCTTTGGGACTGATTATCTAAAAGCATCTATTGAGTTGCTCTATCGATGTGGTCTCTGGAAAATGAGATTCAGATGGAGTAGGGCTTCAGAAAAGTCAGTGACCATCCAATGAATAAGACAACTGGCCCTATGTAACCCGTTCAACAGATATTGCATTGGGTAGTAAGGATTGGGTTAATATTTGAGTACTGACATTGTCCTGGACCCTGTAGCGAACACAAACATAGTCCCTGCCTTTACCTGGTTACAGAATTACCTTCACTTCCTATAAAGTTCACTCCAGGCTTTTAGACACAGAGGCCTAGCCACATTCAATTTTTTTTTTTTTCTTAAAATTTCCCATCGTTGCGATCACTGCTGCAGATCTACTGGTGCTATCAACAGGGGAAGTTCTACTCCAGCTCGGCTGTTTGTATTTCAGCTCTTGTGTTACCTAGATCTGCTCTGAGCAGCACTGGAGGACATGGGCAAACCATCTACTGTCCCAGGCCATGCTGCCTGGGAGGTAGCAACTGTCAGACATGTTAGGAGAAAAAAGTTTAGTGTAGAGCCAGCCAGGGTGTGAGTTCTCATAAACAGGAGAGAGGGTCTTATGAACCGGATGGGTCTACTCAAAAACAACGGTTTGGGTCCATAGGCACTACTACTAAGAGAGATGCTCATTTTGCTCTCTTACAGATCTGAAGGACTCACTGTCCCATTTTGAAAAGCAACCACCTAGAAAGGAATCTCTTTTATTTTTCAATACTATGTTAGAAACAAACGATAACTATCTGCAAGTCTCTAAGGAAGGGTAAGAATGGGATACATACATGCATGGTTGGGAGAGGGACTTAGGGCCCAGTGCCTCTTTCCCCAGAACAGTGTCAGGACATTCGGCAAAGAGCTTTATCAGACAGTCCAGTAATATTTCTGCAAAGTGATGCCCTAACAGCGACCTGACCTCTGAGCTACACAGCTGTTAGAGGAGCTGTGAGGAGTAAGACATTTTACTTGGTGTAGGGGTGCAAAATGCAAACTCCTGGAAGCAAGTGTAAGTAACAACTGGCGGTGACTAATGTGGAAGTCTTTCCCAGTGGGGTTTTGAATGGATGATCTTGTTCTTCAGGCAGTTCATGTCCTGGAAGAAAGATCAACTTGTTAGCAGACCAAAAAAACCCACACTTGTGGAAAAGTGAACATTTTAAATCGCTGAGAATAAAGAGCTCAGCTGGCATGGACCCAAACCGTTGTTTTTGAGTAGACCCATCCGGTTCATAAGACCCTCTCTCCTGTTTATGAGAACTCACATCCTGGCTGGCTCTACACTAAACTTTTTTCCCTAACGTGTCTGACAGTTGCTACCTCCCAGGCAGCATGGCCTGGGACAGTAGATGGTTTGCCCATGTCCTCCAATGCTGCTCAGAGCAGATCTAGGTAACACAAGAGCTGAAATACAAACAGCCGAGCTGGAGTAGAACTTCCCCTGTTGATAGCACCAGTAGATCTGCAGCAGTGATCGCAACGATGGAAAATTTTAAGAAAAAAAAAAAATTGGATGTGGCTAGGCCTCTGTGTTTAAAAGCCTGGAGTGAACTTTATAGGAAGTGAAGGTAATTCTGTAACCAGGTAAAGGCAGGGACTATGTTTGTGTTCGCTACAGGGTCCAGGACAATGTCAGCACTCAAATATTAACCCAATCCTAACTACTCTCTGAAGAGCAGGAAAATCCTGGATAGTGACTGTCAGAACAAGTAAGAGATGTCTGCTGTCTTGAGTTAGCCGCACACAGCAAATTAGTTGGGAAGAGCGAATATAATTTGCCTTTAAAGTGAATTTACCAATAATACTCAGAGACTTGGGGGGTGAAGAAGCTAGAGAAGCACCAAGCACCATCACTGTGTGTATAGCTCGAAATTACAATGTGTGTGTCTCCTCTTTACAATATTTTAAACACTCGGCCGCTCTTGCAGGTGTGACAGCCCTTTTTTTCTTGGGGCTTCTCTGACATGTTAAAGGAGAGAGACGTACACACACATTGTGCTCCCAGGGTGGGAACTTTACTTTCGTTCTTAGTTGTTGCTTCTCAGTCAGTAATTAAGGCTGGAAGTTTCTGGCCATGCATGAGGAAGATGAACTAGCCACACAGCTGGTGACTAGATGAGCTGCCCCAGCTCCTTGTCCAGGAGACCATAAAGGACTTAGCAGCGTCGTGGGGCATCATCCAACCGGGTCTGTTGGAGGTACTCTCGCTGTCCTGTCTACATCAGTGAAATGGGATTGCTCTGGCCTAGCTGGGGTTAGGCCTCCTCCTTACCCTGAGGTGAGACTGGTGCTGGCAGGTGTTCCCTGGCCAAGCACTAACCTTGCTTTCTACTGAGCCTGCTGCTGCAAGTTCGTGATCTCGTCTCCCATGACCTCTCCCACCCCGCAGCTGCAGTTGACTTCATTTGGGGTTACGAACGCTCCGTGCATCTGAAAACCAGGCCCTGTGTGATTTGGGTCACATGGGACGTCTGTGGTAGAGGTGGGAGTGAAGTGCTGGGCTCCTGACTTCCATTCATGTGCTTTAACCACAGAGTCATCCTTCCTCTCTGCTGGTGGGAATAAAGGATACAGGATCATGTGTAGCTGCGGCCACCACCATAACCTGGGGTAAGTAGGACGTGATCAGGTCAAGCCAGCTGAGCTTCTGAAAGGGAAAGTGAGGGAGGTAATAGCTTTTAGTGGACCAAAGAGACAAGCTTTCGAACTCCACACAGGTCCTGAAGAAGAGCTCTGGAATTCGCCTGCGTGTTTCTTTCCCAACAGACGTTGGTCCAATAAAAGCCATTACGTCACCCACCTTGCGGCTCTAACATCCTGGGTCCGACACGGCAACACCACCACTGCAAACAACCATGGAAAATCAATATGCCTGAGCAAGGTTCTGCCGTGGAGTAGAGTAATAATCGGGGGGCCCTCGCGCCTAGCTGCTACGCCAAGCAAAGGCAGGCTGCGAGCAGGTTGCTATTTAATAGCTGTATTAATGGATTGGATGAGGAAGTGGACGATGAGCCAGTGAAGCCGGCTGATGAGTTGTTTCTGCTGGTAAAACCCACAGAAAGTTGTGTGGGTCATTAATTAGATTCCTTGCAACAGCCGTTGCTGATGGCTGCTGCTTCCACCGGCACCAGTTCTTCAGCAAAGTAACTGATTCAGATAAGAAACCAGGCCACTGAGGGAAGAGAATGTAGTGTGCCAGAAGCTGTCTCATTTTAACCTGTGCTCTCCTGTATTTTTAATCCCTGTCATAGTCACCCCTTGATGAGAAGATTAATATTAACACTTAGAGCTTTTCATCCACGGATCTCCAAGCCCTTTAGAACCCCAGTGTGCTGGCTCCCCGTCCTGTGCTATGGGACAGAGGAAGTGAAACAGCAGAGCTTGCAGTGGGAAAGACATGAAGCCAGGACACTCTCCATTCTCACTTGAAGTGCATATAAAGCCTCTACAACTGCACAGCCAGTCTCTGCTACTACGATTATTTGTATTAAGTTGCACCGCCCACAGTTAGAGCCCATCAGGCGAGGCAGGATGGGCCAGTGGGTGGGGGACTGAACTGGAAGGCCTAGGTTCTAGTCCCTTCTCTGCCACTGACTTTCAGTGTGACCTTGGGCAAGTCACTTAGTGGCTCTGTGCCTCAGTTTCCCATCTGTAAACTGGGGCTAATAGCTCTGCCTCACAGGGGTATTGTGAGGATGACTCTATTAAAGACTGGGAGGTGCTTGTATGTTATGGTGAGGAGAGCCAGAGAAGTGCCTCCAGGCACTAGCAAACACATGACGAATTTACGGTTTATCTAGGGACACAGGGTGGGCGGAGTGAGCATTGTCCGTAGGTTACACTTGAGACCGAGTGACTCTCCCAAGCTCACAGAGGAAGCCTGAGGTAGAGCAGGCACTGAACCTAGTTCTGCTAAATGGCAGGCCGCTGCCTTAACCACAGGACCCGCTGCCCTTTGGCTAGCACGAAACTTGAACAGGAAGTTAATCAAAAGCCCCTGGGGCCGCTGAACCAGGTGCACGTGTTCAGCTGATGATCTCTTCTGCTCAGGCTAGACACAATACAACCTGGGAGACTGGCATGAACGTTGCACTGGACGGGGTCATCCTTCAGAACCCTCTAGCAAAGAGG
Organism: Chelonia mydas; assembly: GCF_015237465.2. Classification (NCBI taxonomy): domain Eukaryota; kingdom Metazoa; phylum Chordata; order Testudines; family Cheloniidae; genus Chelonia; species Chelonia mydas. The sequence goes on from NC_057849.1 coordinate 341,446,135, forward strand.
CTTATGCAAAAAACCCCAAACAAACTGAACGCTAATTTCTACTAGCACGGAGCAGCCTGCAGACAGTAATAGCACCAGACCCGGCTAGTTTTTCCTGCAATCCTTCCATCCCCAAATCTTAACTTGACCAAACTTGGCCTTGTTAAAAAACTCAGCTTGGACATTAAACTCCGATGAAGTTTGTGCCTCTATTTATTAAGCTACCAGCTGAGCAAAGTGTCAAACACACGTCTGGTTGCAAGGCTCTTTGTATCTCTCTGGTATTTGTGTACTGGGACAGATTTTGCACTCTGACTTTCGAAGAGGCATGTTTTTTCTAAGATAACAACAATGCTCAGCCTATGATCCTCAGCGTGAAATCCAGGACAGCCAGAGGCGGGGAGAGTTCTGAACACATGACATGTGTAAATCCGTGCAATGATGTATCACTAATGCTCAGCTGGGACTGAATTTTTCTGTACCCTGCTACAGGACCTAGAGAATCTCAGAACACACAATGGCTACTGGGCTCAGTAGAGTTTTCACTGGCAAACGTATCTCACATCTCAGCTTCCTCACCGTTCTTATTCACAGAATCGGTCACCCCTTCTCCATTTCCCTCCCGTCTGGCGCTCTTCCAACATAACCCCAGATGTCTTCTAAACACATCTGCATTTGCTTTAATGACCTAATTCGTCACGTTGGAATATCTGTCTATCTATCTCTCATCCACGTGTGCTACCTAGATCTGATGTGGTGCTAAAGGACATGGTCTATAGTCAACCTATTGAGCTCTGTAGCCTAATGCTCACTTACTCTCCCGTTGGACGCACATGGTGGAGTTCTATGGCCTGGGTTATGCAGGAGGTCATAGAATCATAGACTATCAGGATTGGAAGGGACCTCAGGAGGTCATCTAGTCCAACCCCCTGCTCAAAGCAGGACCAACCCCAACTAAATCATAGGTCAAACTAATCATAAATGGTTCCTTCTAGCTTTAACATCTATCAGCCAGATATTCAACTGGTGTAAACCGAGGTAGCGTCGTTATGGATTCTGAAACAATAGAAACCTTAGAAACCCAGAGATCAGCTTCCCCAGGGCAAGAAGTTTATCAGTTTTGCAAGAAATCGTTCTGGATAAAATCAGAAGTGATTGCGCTCGATCTGTCTGTCTGTCTGCCTGCCGCACTCCCTTCGTATGAAAGTGCCAGTCACGGTGCAATCATGTAAACAAAGAATGAAATGATGTGCCTCTGCCCTAATTTTGGGCTGCTGCCCTGTCTGCCTTGGACTCCTTCCCCAGCCTGACCTACTCTTTACTCAGTTTCCCCTTGGGCGACGCAGATTTGCTCACCCTGTGTGGAAATTCTTTGCTCTCTGATGAGAGTGAGCTCAACTCCCTGAACCATTTCCCCATCAAAGCTGCCCTTAAGATCCCAAATTACCCCCATTATGTTTCCCTGTATCACGCTCTCTGCTCCAGCAGAAAAACATCCTCTAATAAACGAGCAGAGACGTGTATGTGATGTTTTAAATGGAGTCCAACCAACTCTTTGTGGAGTGGCTAACATCTTTTTGTCCTTTTATAACCCTCAGCTGAGAGAGCTCAGGAGCTTGTTAGCCTGATTTTACTGCAGCTGCGCACTTGACTGAGAGCTGCAGGAATTTTCCATCTATTAACGACTTGGGTTTTTTTTTCCCCCTTTGCTGTCCCGCACCTCCCCCAGATCCTCACATTTTTACATTTTTCTATGGGCTCTAAACTGTACGTTCCATTTCCTAACCTAGTTCCTAAGTCGGGCTCTGCTCTCTTTGCGTATGATTGTGCAACATCATTCATTATCTTTATTGACACCACCTTCTTCACTGGGCCTCATGTGAACTTTGTCCTCTGGTGTTCCCTGGTCCCAGCCATTTTACGAGTGTATTAAGACGTGGCACTTGACAAAACCTTAACTACTGAATCCTCATGACAGCCCTGGGAAGAGGTGTCTTTATCCCCATTTTACACATGGGGAAGTTGAGGCCCAGAGCTGGGATGAGAACTCAGGAATTCTTGGTTTTCAGCCCATGGGCACTGAGCACATTGTTCCTATGTTCATGGCCTACATGCAGTGAAGTTAATGAAAACATAAAAGGCCTCTTGCTGCTTAGTTGCAACATCACACTACTTTATTTCTTAGAATTCAGAACAATGACACACAAGAACCTCAAAAGAGAGAGAGAGAGACAAAGCAGGCTGCTCCCTAAAACAGAGAAGCACAATTTACCCCCACCTCGCTAGAAACTGGCTCTTTGCAGACTGAGTCTGAGTGCAGTGCAGAAGCCCAGATCACATGCTTCCCTACAGAGTCCCCTAGCTGCAAGCAGGATCAGGAAATCACTAAAAGTGATAGCTTGTATTGAAAATGGTGTTAAAGTTACACCACAGTTGTCACAATTTCAGCTGAAGTAGGGTGACCATATGTCCCATTTTGGCTGGGACAGTCCCTTTTATCAACTGTGTCCTGGCAGTCCTTACCTTTTTGCCAAAACCGGATATGTGTCCCGGCTTCAAGGCAAAGCAGAGAGCTGCGGCTGCTGCCCAGAGCTCAGGTGAAGGCAGCGCTGTCTGCCAGCAGCAGTGGAGAAATTTGCTGTTGGTAGCAGGCACTTCCTTCAGAGCTGACCTCTGCCCTCCCAGCGGCATGGGGTTCGGTGGGTCAGCCCAGGTGGGGGGGGGGGGGTGAAGGAGGACGGCTCAGCTCGGGCAAGTCCTGAGCTGTCCTGTTTTTACTTTAAGAAATACCTAAGAAACACCTGGCACCTTAGAGACTAACCAATTTATCTGAGCACAAGCTTTTGTAGGCTACAGCTCACTTCATCGGATGCATCCGATGAAATGAGCTGTAGCCCACAAAAGCTTGTGCTCAAATAAATTGGTTAGTCTCTAAGGTGCCACAAGTCCTCCTTTTCTTTTTGCGAATACAGACTAACAGGCTGCTACTCTGAAACCTAAGAAACACCCTAAGCTGAAGCCACCCAAGAGATGTCAGAGAGACAGGATGGGATGGAGGGAAGTGGTTTGGTGGTAGACAGAGAAAGAGAAATGTCTGAGTCCCCCATACAGAGATGACAGGTGACGCCAGATTGTCCAGAGACACGGTGTAAAGCAAAAACTGCAACGGACAGAGCCCTGAGTATCCACCCTCATACAGCGTGACAGAGAAGAGGAGGAGTTGAAAGAAAGTGGGACTAATTCAGAGAAGATCCCTCACAAATGGGTTAATGTGTTGGAGTGACTGATTTCTGAGGAAAAATTCAAAGACATCGATATGGACAAATGATGACTAACAACACCACCACCAGTTATTCGGGGTCACTTAGTCTTCCATGTTTGAAGGATTTAGAACCTAGGAGACCCTTGTTGGGTCGGGCTGCGGCATATTCTCCAGGGGGAAGTGGCAGGATCCCCTACCACATGAGACCGTTAAAACTAGACGAGACAAAGCGATGGAGAGGAGACTGTGGTGCTACCCTGACAGAGGGGTTGATTAGACCAATTCATAGGCTTTTAATAGCTGTGATTCTTACCATCCCTTTGGGATTCTGGGTCAAAGAGCCTTGAGATCGGGCTCTCTCCTGACATCCGCAGATCTCTTGCATCTCTTGTTACTGGTCAAGGGCCAGAAAAGGAAAAAGCAGCCTGCTCCATTTGCAAGCTAACAGCACAGAAGTAGGCCCATATCCGTCTCCTTCCTGCCAGGGCTCTAGGGGGAATGAATCCGTCTCTCGTCATGCTTCGTGGGGATGGTTGATCAGTTGCTGTGTTTAGAGCTTTTACCAGGGGCATTGATAAGCTCACTACAAAATCGTCTTGATTTGCTAAAGCAAAGTAAGGCCAAGTAGAAACAAACCCAGGCATCTTAACATGAAAGCTACCAGAGCTCCATGGCTTTGTAACGGAATTGTCTCTATCAGAGGGACTGAAGCAAGTCGCTTATTTTGAGCCTATTTTGCTTGGGCTTTTTCTGCAGTGTGGATTGTTCTGGTGCACCCGGCAATAAGAACATCAGAATGGCCAGACAGGGTCAGACCAAAGGTCCATCTCGCCCAGAATCCTGTCTTCTGACAGTAGCCAGTGCCAGGTGCCCCAGAGGGAATGAACAGAACAGGTCATCATCTGGCATTTTAATTCTTGTGACTGGGTACATCTACCTCGCGATCCTCCTCCACATCTATCTATCCCCATATTACTGCATTCTTGTGCTCACGATTAATTGCAGACACAAATGATAGGATTCTGCCACCCAGCCACCTGATATGTGCAGGCAATCAGATGACATCACTAATTACCAGCATATAAATATGGGTGCAATTAATTCTGGGCACAAAACGGCACACCCAAGCTAAAGGCTGTCTTTCACAGTAAGGCACCATGTATTCATTTGCAGATAGGTGTAGCTATCAGATTAGTTTACGTGGATGTTCTCCCTTCAAGTTACATCAGTCAGTGCTGAGATCACACTGTACAGTTGGAACGATTTAGGGTAATGGAAACTAGAAGAGCGTTACAGCTCATGGGGCATGGAGAAAAGTAAATGTCTTTAGAGCTGAGCCGGAGTCCATGGACATCAATGGAAACACCTCTCTTGACTCTCCTGGGCTTTGGATCAGGCTCTGCATGTCCAAACTCCCCAAGAACTGAATGTCCACATCTTCATTTAGCAGGTAACTCTACAGATTGGGGTTTCAGGCAACACCACCCCAACCCTGCCTTTGTTTTTCAAGTTCCAACGTCCATCGCCTGCCCAAGAAGCTGGCATCATCATCCCATTCTGTTTAATCCTTCTGGCTTTAGAGAACCCATTGTTATCTGATGGCAGTTGCCTGTTTCAGGCTACTTCAATCCAGCCCTCCCTGCGATCTTGGCCGACTGCCAGGTGCTCTTTCGTAACAACATTGGTTAAATCTCAGTTAATACGGAGCAGGAAAGAAAATCAAGTCATTCCACTCGCAATTATACGGCAAGTCATTGCATAAGATCAGATATAAGCATCCAGCAGCTGTCAAAGCTGGCCCCTACCTAAATATTATCTCCAGGAGTGAATGTTGCTTTGTTCCTTGGCAAACAGGTTCCACCAGGCTGGCAATAAATCCGGAAAAATGGCCTGTCCAATTGATAACAATAACAGCACTCTGCACGCTTGTCATTCTTTCCAGATGAGTTCTCAGCGTGCTTTGCAAACATCACTCTGTGAGGGGCAGTATCATTCATTATCCCCAGTGAAAATGAAACACGGGGAGGGTCAAAGGCCCAGATGTTCAAGTGTCCATGCGTTTGGGGTGCATTGGTTTTGGGGTGCTTAACCGGAGATGCCGATACAGGTGCTGCCTACCCCCATTTCCCATGGATTTCAACTGGAGTTGTGGCTACTCTGGAAGTCAGGCCCCTTTCATTGTCTCAAGGTGGACACCCAAAAACGTAGAGGACAGTGAGGTCCGAATCCTCAAAGGGATTTAGGCACCTAAGGTCCATTGGGCCTTAGTGATTTGCCAGAGTTCACACAGAAAGCCTGCAACAGGCTCAGGAATAGAACCCAGGAGTCCTGCCTCTTGCTTTATGCACAAGCCCATTCTTCTCCCTACAAGACTACACCATGATTCAGTAACATGGTTCCCCCATCACAGGTGCTGACTTCTGTTTTTCCTGGTGGGTGCTCCAGCCCCATTCCGCCCTGAGGCCCTACCCCCACTCCGCCCCTTCCGCCAAAGCCCTGCCTTCACCCCACCTCTTCCTACCCCCACCTTCGCCCCTCCCCAAGGCTCCCTCGCCCTTCTGCTGCTTGCTCCTCTCTGTCCATCTTCCCCCGAGTGCCTCCCGCCAGCCACTCACTGATCCGCGGCCAGGCCCGGGGCCACTGAACAGCTGATTGGCGGCCAACCCCGGGGCCACCCAAACAGCTGATCGTCAGCCAGCCCTCGGGCCACAGAACCACTGTGGCTGGCTATTTTTATCCCATGGATGCTGGAGTCCTGGACCACCCACGGAGTCGGTGCCTATGTCTCCCATGGTTTGGCCCCTCTGCACAGGAAAGACTGAAGTGCGTTAAAACACCCTCAGGGCTCCACTGTGTTCCAGTCTGACCCCCGGGCATGGCCGTTTAGCCCATGCAGATGGGCTGTAAGAGGCAGAGCTGGGATCGGAAATCACTTTCTTGGGTGGTTGGATTTGGTTGCTGCCTGATTTGCCCAGAGTTTCCCAGCTTCCCTATTGCCCGCCCCAGCCCGGAGACACCAGCTTCCAGTCACATGCTGCCCTCACTGCAGGGCTGTGACTCCATTGTGGAAGCCGGGGCACCTGTAAGTCCCATGCCCACAGACCCCATCTTCCCCCCGTTCCCAGGGAGCTGGCAGTGGAAGTGAGGTTTAACATGGCGGCCATTCACTACCACAGGGTCCCAGGGCTCCTAGCTGGATGCTCTGGAGAACGTTGGGCTTCCCCCTGGGGTTTTGCCCCTGGGACCCTTTCCACACTCCAGACCTGAGGAACGCGGTGCTGACAACGGAGGGTGGAGGGGCTAGTCGGGCTCAGGGGCTCCTCCCGATGAAAAGGACAATGAGGCCTAGCTCTTCTGCACCCAGCATGAGGTGTCCTCAGGGAGGAGGAATTAGCTTTGTCCTGCTTCCCCTCTAGTCACTATCTCCCCGCCCCCATTGCCGGATGCTGCTCACTGTCCCGTGAGGAGATGGCGCATGGGGCGCTGTCCGGTGCCTTCTGAGGCACGGCTCGAGCCACCACACAATGCCCCGTGTGCGGAGCACTTTGCTCCTTTCCTGCCCGCGACTCCCAGCTTCCTGCCTGCTGAGCCTCTCCCCGGCTTCTGGGGCGTCTGGCGCACACGCAAAGAGTGGGAGCTGGGGGAGGCGGGGGCAGTCGCACAAGCTCAGAAACGCTCCTCAGGTAACCCCCAATGGCCCGTTTTTGGCGGGCAGCCGGATGCTGAAGAGACAAGATGGTGGAGAGGAAGGAAACAAGATGGTGGAGAGGAAGGAAACAAGATGGTGGAGAGGCGCTGTTGTGGAGAGACTTATGGGGGCCTCGCAGTTAGGCAGAGAGCTATGGGTGTAGACTGGGTGAAGATGAAAGGGTTTGAAGGAGAGGATAGAGATATGGGAGAGGGCGAACTAGTCCTGGGGGCCCTGAGGGAAAGAGAAGCAGTGGTGTTGTGGGGACACATGGCATCCTTTTTACAAGAGATTTCTTGGTGGGTCTGCTGGCCCTGGGCTGCCCCATCTCAAACTCCCCTTCTGCACCGGTCCTGTGGAGCTGTGTTGTGTGTGTGAATATCCTGGGTAGGCTCTCCCATCTACCTTTGCAGAAAGCCAGCACCAGATCCACTGCGTCCATGGCCTTCTCTGCCCACGGAGGGGTGGAGGGACAGGACGTGCCCCGGACATGAGGCCCCTCTACAGCGTTTGACTTGCTCACTCCCCTTTGCTCTTTCAGCCCTCACTTGGCAAATCAGTGAAATCTCCTGGCAGGGTCATCCCCTTTCCCATCGGAGGGCACCTTCTGCCTTCACACGCCTTCTGCATGGATATGGGGGAAAGGGGGCGTCCCCCGGAATGCCTGCTTACGTTATTGCAGGGTTCCCCAAAAATCCCTTGGGTCAAAGTCTCTGCCAGTGTAAACTGACAGAGAATTTGGCCCCTTTTTCTACTAGTTTCCTGGCTACGTAGATCTAATTTATCTGGGAGATACTTCAGGTACTACAGTGAAGGGCTTTACAGAAAATAGACAGACAGACAGGTGGATGGATGGATGGTTGGATCACTGAGCGGGTGGCCTCACCGTTCTTTGATTTTATACCCAGTTTTCTGACAAACGCAGACAAATATTAAAGCACAACATTAAAAACATGGGTAATCCTCACTGGACCAAAAAAATGACCATGATGCCTTTGTGATAAATCCCCATGCAGATAGGTCAGGCTGCCGTTGAGTTCTTCCCGCTGTTCTAGGTGGGAGCTGTATGGTACATTAGAGATGACAATCCAGATTCAGTTCTCAGTTACATCGGAGCAAGTCCGTGGAAGCTGCATCCATATAAAGAGAGCGGCATCCAGCGCTGGCTGAGAGCGTGGAAAGAACACCAGGTTCTGATAGGGCCCGGAGCTGTTCCTAGTCCCAGTTCTCTGCAGCTTTGTTTGAAATTGTATACCTTGGCGGCCTTCCAGGAGTAAGGTAAACGTCGCTGTGCCTCGGTGGGTGGTCCTGCCTGCTGGAGAAGTGTAAAATGAAGAGAACTTGCCTTCAGAACATCGGCTCTGTGCCGGGCTTCGGTGTTGTTGAATTGGCCAGGCCCAGCGGGTTGTCATGAGCTGATTTATCATCGCCTGGGGTAGACAAGGTCAGGCTGAATTATGAAAGTGAGCTCTCTCTCTCGCTCTCCCGCTGTGAAGTTGAATAGCATGCAGCACGCTGCAAACTGTTATACAGTATAGTATGTGCAGGGTGACAGCTGGGAAATCAAGCACCCAGAAGGCAGAAAAGGGCAGGGAAGATGCATTATTCAGGCTTGCATTTAACAAACGAAAACAACTGTAGAAAAGAGCACAGATGTGCCGGAATGTCTATGCGACATTGGCTTAGACATCACAAGTCAGAGTCATTCCTCCCTGTTCCTTCTGGCTCAAGGTGCACAAAGAGGATTCTCTAGGCAAGGGTGTAAAGCTGGTGTCACCGGTTCCTACACCAACTGCTCCCCACAGCAGAAAGGGCGTGTCAGGATCTGGGCAGAGTGTGCTTGAGCTCTGCAATTCTCAACTGGCCTGTGGCCCGCAGGGGACCTGAAGAGACTCAGTCTTCCTGGGTCCTTGTCTTCTGCAAGCCTTCTGCAAAAGGGTGAATTTCCCCCAGGTTTGCCTGCCTGATTTGCACATGCAGTTGCTCTGACTGCATGTGCAATTCCACAGGCAACTTGGGCACCCGAATTGCTTGTGTGCTGGCCTTTGTGGCATAAACACGGAGCTGTTTTCAAAGATCAAAAGGGTTGTGCTTTAAAAGAGATCTAGGAAAATCCAGGGGGGAAACAAACTATCTGTTTCCCTACACAAAGCAAGGGAAACTGTCTAGCCCAGCTCAGGAAATCCTTTCAATCTGCCTGGAAAATCACAGGGCGTTTTGTTTGGGGATTTTTTTTATGAGTCTGCTCTATCCTTGCAGCCTCCACCTAGAGCTGTCAAATAAAGAGTGACCTCGGAAACAAGGCTGGGACGCCAGACCCCGCATTTAGCAGCTATAGCATTGTGCACCACAGCGGGTGGAACAATGATCTCTGTTCGGGGCCCTGCACAGCAGCAAGCTGGCTGCTGAAGGGAACCCAGGGTGCAAGCACTGAAAATATTAAGATGCTGTGAGCACCCACAAAAGCCTTGGGGGTTGCAGCTCCTTTGACTGGATCGTGGGGTTGTTTTCAAGCTCAGCAGCCATTTGCAATAGCTGGAAATGATGGGGCTGGGCTTGTTCCGTGGGGAAAAGATTGAGCTAAGCAAGTTTCTCTGCTACCCTGGTGCCGCCGGAACAAAAAGGGATTGAAGCACAAAACCACAGCCTAGCGCAGTTACATACCTGTCCCCCATTACTGCAGTATCTGAACACTGCATATTCTGGAATGCATTTAACCTCACAACCCTCCTGTGAGGCAGGGAGGTCCTATTACCCCCATTTTACAGATTGGAAACTGAGGCACGGAGAGGCTAAGTGACTTGACCAAGGGCATATAGAAGAGCTGCGACAGAGCAGGAAATTGAAACTCAGTCTCCAGCATCCCTAACCCTAACACTTTCATTAGGCCGCTTTTGCAGCCAGAGACTGTCTAGGTACCCAGCTGTAGGCCAGTCACCTCTGGGAGCAGATCATCCACCTTATTCTTAAAGGGGCAGCTCCCATTTCTCTTACATAACACCACCGTTCACAAAAATGTATCAGTAAGAAGAAACAAAGATTCAAAATTGTTATTAACACTGAATCCCGTTCGAGAAGATCTCTTCCAGGCAGCTCCCAAATGCAGTGGTTTCATTTCTTGGCGTCCCCCTGTTTTTTGAAATGGTGAGTCAGTAACAAACAGGATGTCACTGGAATCAGCTCCTCTCATCTGTCTCTTTCAGCGCACAAGACCAACTTTTTGTTTCATTTCATGCTGGATTCAGCAGTTCCCTTGTGGCGCAGAGGCTTGGCATGAGACTCTGATCTCATTTGCCCTGGAGTAAATCCGGCGTGACACCGCCGAACTCGATGGCGTTACACTGGGTTTGGAACCAGTAAGAGCCAAGAGCCACAGCAGGCCCATGATTTGGAAAATGGCTTGCAGTCCGGGGCACTTTTCTGTAAATATATTACCGCTGAACAATGCCAGACAGCTCGCACTGGGGACTGGCATGTGTAAGCTCCTTGGAGCAGAGTACATCGATGTAGCTGTTCAGGTATTTTTAACCACACTTATTACCACATAATCTGAGCCCGGTGGGCTCAGTGCTGCAAGGAGTTCTGTGCTGGCCCAGAGCTCCGTTGAAGTCAAACTTGGCCAAGGCAAGACAATTCCAGGTGCATGCCTGTGGCCCGGATTTGCTGAGCCATGAATCGCCATTAGGCGATCCCTGCAAGGATGCAGTGAGGACTAGAGAAGCAGTGAAAAGACTCGTACTGGGCCTTTAGACCAGACTCAACTCAAGTCGCCGCTCTGTGCCTCAGTTTCCCTGCCTCTATTGGACTTTAGATTAGGCTGTCCATTATTATTATTATAATGATTGTTATTTATTAGCAGGAACTGTAACTGAATGATTGTGAGATCATTAGTATTACACCCCTGGAGTTTCTTTCCTTTCTAACAAGTCTCCACTCGGTTCGGTTGTATTCATATGAAATCAGAGGGCCTAATTCTCATTCACCTTCACACCCCTTTGCAGCTCTGGCAGGGGAAAGGGGCCCTCGGCCAAACGAAAAGCTGACCCTTTGGCAGAAGAGAAACCAGGGCAGAGATTTCACAGCTGGCCATCATCACAGTGCGTGAATGTTTGAAACCAAGCCCGGGGAGCCAGGATTGTCAAATGCCAGCCCCATGTGTGAATCCCTCTTGGCAGCAGTCCAGGGTTTGCACCTGAGCTCTAAAGGGCTAACAGCTTCTCTCCTGCAAACTGGATTTCAGTGAAACAAGCTCCATCACGCCAGTGAAGGGCCGGGATCCTTTTTAAACATTTTAAAACTTATGTCATAAAGGCCCCAAGAAGATATCCCTTCCAGCCAGCTCCTATTCAACAGCTACGTGCTGGCGTGGGGAAATTACCGTGGGGTTATTGCCTGGGAGCTCTGAAATCTACCAGCTCTAGCACCCAGGACTTTCCCTTATTATTATTATTATTATTGATTTGCATTGTGGTAGCACCTTGGAGCCACAGTCGCTGACCAGGGCCCCCTTGTGCTTGGAGCTCTTAGATTGGCACCACGCCATTGGCAGATGGCACGTGATCAGAATCTGGCTGCCTACAGTCCAAGGAGCAAGAGCCATGATCACGGGGCTGAGCCGGGAAAGAGACACTGTAAAGCCTGGCCTGCTCCAGGGCTCAAGTCACCTGAACTTTCCTCCTTGCATTTGCCACCCATGGAAGACAGTCCCCTCCACCAGCTGACGTCCCATGATTCCCTCCGCTTGCCCTCTCCCAACCTGCAGTGCCCGGTGTCTGTGGCAGAGGAGGAGAGAAATTGATCCTTCCGTTGGTTCAGCTATGGCCCCTCTGCGCTTAGATCTTCAAAGGGATTTAGGCACCACTGATTTCAATGGGACTGAAGTGTCTAAATACCTTTGAGGGTCTGCACCTTGTGGGACGCACAGGTTGGCGTGGAGAGCTGCAGGAGCTATGTAGCATACTAATAATATTACGTGGATAACACTTCACCTCCATAGAGCATCATTATCCCCTTTTACAGGCAGGGAAACTGAGTCACTGAGCCAGTCCACAGCAGAGCTGGGAGGAGAACCCTGGTCTCTTAACTCCCAGTCCTAGCACAGCAGCTGCAGCTGGGAGCAATCAGGCTCTGAGACCACAACTGTGCTCTGGGCAGACAACTTGCATGTATCCCCGGTTTTAATGAACAGCATGAATGACTGGCTGGCGTCACATTACAGACCCACAGAAATCTGAGCCCTAAGCCTGAAGGAAGAGGAGGAAAATCAACGGGGGAGGGGGGAGGGAGCTACTGTACCCTCCTTGATTTCACCAGTTATGGCTCTTCTGTCTAGATCATGGTATCTCGGCTATGAATCTTCCGATGGCACCTGGCCAAACATCTCTAAATTCTCTTTTCCTGCGATGAGGCAGCGTCCTCGGGCACTCTGCAGCGAGAGAGACAGATGGCCGGACAGAGAGACAGATCACTGAAGATATTTAGTCCCTCTCTGATAGTCTCCATGCTAATATCAATACGCCCCCTCTGCGGATACCTCCGCCCCTTCTATTAACCCCTTGTCCCCTGCTGACCTGGCTGCCATGGCTCCTGCTTACCGCATTGTTTGCGAAGAGGATACGGGGCTTGATCCTCCCACTGACTTCACCCAGGCGTGGAAGCCTGCTCCAGGCTCTCCGGTGATGCAGAGGGTGTGGATGTTCTGATTTACCGTGAACAACGCATGTCAGGAGGCCATTCCCTGCCTGTGCCCACGCGCTGGCTGTGCGTGCTGAGGCAAGGCGAACCGAGTGTGCATTGCTCCAGTGAGCAGGAAGGCTGTGTGACACGGACGCTTTGAAGGCACCGGCATGGCCGACCAGCTGACGGAGGGGCAGATCGCAGAGTTCAAAGAAGCCTTCTCCCTCTTCGACAAGGACGGGGATGGGTCCATCACCACCAGCGAGCTGGGGACCGTCATGCGGTCGCTGGGGCAGAACCCCACCGAGGCCGAGCTGCAAGACATGATCGGCGAGTTGGACGCAGACGGCAGCGGCACGGTGGACTTCCCCGAATTCCTGTCCATGATGGCGAGGAAGATGAGGGACACGGACAGCGAGGAGGAGATCCGGGAAGCCTTCCGGGTGTTCGACAGGGACAAGAACGGCTACATCAGTGCGGCGGAGCTGCGGCATGTCATGACCAACCTGGGCGAGAAGCTGACGGACGAGGAGGTGGACGAGATGATCAAGGAGGCCGACAGCAACAGCGATGGGCAAGTCAACTACGAGGAGTTTGTACGGATGATGACGGAGAAGTGAAGAACTGACTTTCCTGGTACCGCATTCACTCATTCATTTGCTTCCTTTCACTGTAATCTACCGGTCAATGGTCCGTCCCCTCTTGCCCAAGGCCTGTGCATGTCTTTGCTGTTCTGTTGGTTTCTTCCCCTGTATTCTATTACTTTATTCTAAAGGCTGGCTGTGACTTACCCTGTTTGTTAGCTAAGCCCTGTGGCTCATCTGAAATTTAGCGTCTCTGGTTACACACCTGGTTTATGCCTCTTGCAATAATTAGGTTTCCTTTAGACTAGGCAGCATGTGGCGTTGGAGCTTACGTGTCCCAAGGACAGTCAACAAATGGGGCCCGATCCTTCCGGCCCTTACTCCTGTTGACATCAGTGACTGTCCCTAGGAGCAGGGATTCCTCAACAGGGCTGGGGTTTTGCAAGATCACGTCCTTGGCAATTTGCACAGACTTTCAAGCCAGATCCAGACCCTGCCTCTGCCATTGGGTCCATGCAAGCAGACCCTCACTCTGAAGCGGGGCCCTGCTGAAGTCACTGGGGTTCCATACGGGCACAAGGGTTCACTTGCATGGATATGGATGCGAGACTGGGGCTGTGTGCTCATTATTAGTTTAAAAAAAAAAAAAAAAAGGACCAAGTCACAAATGGGGGGAGGGATAGCTCAGTGGTTTGAGCATTGGCCTGCTAAACCCAGGGCTGTGAGTTCAATCCTTGAGGGGGCCATTTAGGGATCAGGGGCAAAAATTGGGGATTGGTCCTGCTTTGAGCAGGAGGTTGGACTGGATGACCTCCTGAGGTCCCTTCCAACCCTGATATTCTATGATTCTATAAATCTTGTTCTTGATCTGGAAATTCCTCCCACTGCCCCCCCACCCCGCAACCTCCCCGGAATTCTGGGACACCTGTTGTGAGGGTTGGGTTCACACCCGCAGGCACTTGCCTAAGGGGAGTTTCACTGTGATCTTAGCTGGTGTCTGTCTGTCTGAGTTTGTCTTTGTGCAGCACAGAAGTGGATTCTGCTGGTCTGGGTAGAAGAGTCACAATGCAGAGGCCAGATTCCATTCGAATTTGAACCCTAGACACCATGAACAAAGACGAGCGGTTGGCCTCCCCTAAGATTTGCCAGTGGCCTGAATTGCAAAATGAGGACTGACTGCAGGAGCTTCTATAGAAATTTTCTCCAAGGAATTTGTGGCCAGCCTGGGAATATATCCTAAAGAAATCTTTGTACTGCTGGCACTGCGTCTGTCTTATTCCTGATGGTACAAACCTTAAGGGAAGGGGAGAGGATAGGCGAATAAGTTAGATGCTCATTTTCTCTCAGGGGTTATTTGCCTTTTAGGAAACAGGAAATTTGGCCGTTAAGGATGCACACAGTGGATAGCTACATCTGCACTGTGACTACCATTTGGGCGACGTTGCAGTTCCCTTCAGACGTCGTCCATTCAAATGGTTATCAAAACACTGGGAAGCGTAAAGCTGTAATTCTGCAAAACGGGTGTCTTATTCAGGTGCAAGGCTGGCCATTCAAACTGGGGCCCCTTTGCTTTTCCAAGGAGAGAACGTCACAGTGGGACTCCCTGGGCTTTGGATCTCATGATATAGGGTGACATTCCATGTGCAGAACACCACAAAAAGGCTTATAAGTCAGGTCCCACTTAAACTCAGAGGCCCTGATCCTGCAAATAATTATGCATGGGCTTTACTCACAATAGAGTAAATTTGCAAGTCAATGGGACTAGTCGTGTGGTTAAAGTTAAGCCGGGGTGTAAATGTTTGCAGAGCGGGGTCTATAAGGCAAAATGGGATGTAAGTGGCACATAGGTCTCCGTGCAGGAATTTCACCCCCTGGGAACACCAGGAATGCTGCTGGAATCCTAATTACCTGCCAAGCATCATAGACGTGCTGTTAGAATCCACTGTGTTCACCTTTTTTCTGTATACCGCCAGGCTTGCCCCAGAAAAATATTTCCTTCTGTTGTGCCTCTGTGTCCATTTTCTGTAGCCGATCGTTTTCAAAAGGATCAGCTTCTGGTGCAAGCTCCCCCTCCGCTAGTCCAAGTGGTAGCTTTGTTTTCAAATAAAGGAATGATTATTTGCTTCCAGAGAACTTTCAGTGCTTCCTTTTCTCCACTCCCAGCTAGAACCCAGAAAAAGCGTCGATCGCGTGGCACTAAGGATGGGCTCAAGCTGCAAACGTCAAGGCTCGAGCTTGGTTACCAACAGCCCAAGGTTCCAGGCTGCTTGGGGTAGGCCCTTTGGCCTGAGGGAATGTGCATAGGGCTGGAAGCCAGAAGCCCAGATTTGCCTGAGCCTTGTTTATTTCTACCAGTTCAGTGTGGGTGTAAAATGCTACCAAAGCAGGATTTGCTGATGCAAATGACTACCTATGGGGCAAGGCAGCAGTGATTCAGATCCCAGGAGTTCTTGCGCTCACCTCCTCCACACTTTCTAGCTAGACAGCAATGCATCTACTGAACAATACCCCATGGTCTGATTTCCCCCCACCCCAAACACTGAGGGTGTTCAAAACCCGTATCTGTGTTTGGGAAATGGCTCCGCTCTTCATAATGATCCAAACCAAACGCCCAAAAGCCAAAGATCCGTTAACTTCAGGGCGTTTGAAATCCAGATGCAGCTCTGGAGTTGGCATCCTGGTTCCATCCCCACCTTAGAACCAGGGGTTTGGGTTGGGGGCAGCCCTATATAACACAGAAGGAGGAAGAGTAGGGATGGAAGGCTTGATGAGTTCTTCCAAATAGGCTGGTTCCAATGACCAGGATGGAGTTCAGGGCGCAGAATCATAGAAATGTGAGGTTGGGAGGGATCTTGAGAGGTCATCTAGTCCAGACCCCTGGGCTGAGGCAGGACCAAGTAAACCTAGACCAACCCTGACAGGTGTTTGCCCAACCAGGCTGTCCTTCAACACCTCCAGTGATGGGGATTCCACAACCTCCTTTGGACACCTGTTCCAGAACTTAACTACCCTGTAGTTAGAATGTTTTTCCTACTATCTAACCTAATTCTTCCTTGCTGCAGATTAAGTCCATCTCATCTTGGCCTACCTTGAGTGGACACGGAGAACAGTTGATCACAGTCCTCATTACAATAGCCCTTCACATATTTGTTATCAAGTCCTCCCCTCGGTCTTCTTTTCTCAGGACTAAACATGCTCCATTTTTTTAGCCTTTCCTCATAGGTCAGGTTTGCTAAACTGTTTATCCTTTTTGTCACTGTCCTCTGGACTCTCTCCAGTTTGTCCACATCTTTCCTAAAGTGTCACACCCAGAACCAGGGGCAACAGAGCCTTCCCGAAAGTGGGCGGGCCAGGGGCCCTGCCCCCTCCATCGCTCCACCCCTGACCATCCTTTCCCCCAAGGCCCCAGCCCCCCGGCCAAGCCAGAAGCCAGAGCGGGGCTGGGGAGCCTGGACCCTTCCACCTGCCCGAGGTGGGGGGCCCAAGAGCAGCCCCTGTCCCATGTCCCCCCCCCCTCCAGGCCCCCCTCCCAGGACAGGTGGAGGGTCTGCGGACTTCGCACAGCTGCTCACGCAGCTCTTACCCTGACCCGGCTCCAGCCGGGGCGCAGGGCCTTGGAGCCGCAGCCAGGCTATGGGCTCCAGCTGCTAACCTGGCTGGGGGCAGGGCCTCAGGGGGAAGAGGAGGGGCAGAGGCCAGGGCCTGTGGTGAAAAGTGGATGGGCCAGGCCCGTCCACTTTCAAAAAATGGGAGAGCCGTGGCTCCCTGGCCACTCTGTTCGGGCACCACTGCAGCTAAGGCCTCACTACCGCTGAGTAAAGCGTGACAGTTACCTCCTGGGTCTTACACACGATACTCCTGTTTATACACTGCAGAATGACATGAGCCTTTATCCAAACTGTGTCACGTTGTTGACTCATATTCAGTTAGCGAGCCACTATAACCTCCAGATCCTTTTCAGCAGTAATACTGTCTAGTCAGTGTTATGTTTGTGCATATGTTTTCCTTCCTAATTGTGGTACTTTGCACTTGTCGGACCAGTTCTGCAATTTGTCACAGTCGTTTTGAATTCTAATCCTGTCCTCCAAAGGGCTTGCAACCTCTCCCAGCTTGGTGTTAGCCACAAATTTTAGAAGCATCCTCTCCTCTCTATTAACCAAGTCATTAATGAAAATCATCAGACCCAAGAGAGATCCTTGCAGGTATGTCCTCCCAGTGTGACAGCGAACCATTTATAATTATTCATTGTGTATGGTCTTTCAACTGGTTATGCACCCACCTTATAGAGATTTCATCTAGACCACATTTCCCTTGTTTGCTTATGTGAATTCATGTGGGACTGGGTCAAAAGCCTGACTAAAATCAAGATAAGAACATAAGAACAGCCATACTGGGTCAGACCAAAGGTCCAGCTAGCCCAGTATCAGTGGCCAATGCCAGGTGCCCCAGAGATCCATCCCCTGTCGCCCATTCCAGCTCCTGGCAAACAGAGGCTAGGGACACCATCCCCATCCATCCTAGCTAATAGCCATTGATGGACCTATCCTCCATGAATTTATCTAGCTCTTTTTTGAACCCTGTTAAAGTCTTGGCCTTCGCAACACCCTCTGGCAAGGAGTTCCACAGGTTGACAGAGCAGACATCCTGTCTACTGCTTCCCCCCATCCATGAGGCCTGAAAGCTGAAACAATCCCATGGAGGGAGCAGGCAGAGGTGAGGGAACAGCCTGATGGAGATGCCATTCTGGTGAAGACCCATTCGTGTCATTTCACTGGTGGATACCATGAGCACTGGTTAGGAGGAAGAGGGCAGATTGCAGCTAATCTGGTTTTGTGATTAGGACACTGGGGGGAGATGCAAATTCAGGTGCTGGCTGCTGTACACAGGGGCTCTGGAGCAATTTTTATAGTGCAGGGTCTGAAAGTCATTGAACATAAGTGTAAAGCATCCAGTTGCTATTAGTACGTCAAGCCAGGGGGCACCGCACCAAACACAGCCTTTACAGGGCTTGTCCGGGATCTCTCACCACCCAAGTGAGAATCACGGCCCTAGACCAAACAAGCCACTTTCTCGCTGTACAAGCTGGAGGGGTCCTGCTGCACCCAGAGTACCCCTTGTTCCAGTACTCCACATCCAACACACTTCCTGGGAGACCTTGCACTGGCCATTGAGGGGCAGCTTCTCAAATTCTCACGGTTGCACTTGCCGCCCGTTTTTCCAAAGAGCTCAGCTCCCAGCATGCTGGCTGAACACTTTTGAAAACCTGGCCCTCACTCGCTCTGTGCCTCGGTTTCCCCTTCAGAAAGAGAAGGCTAATTATAGCAGACATGCCCCGGATATTTCGACTCTTCGTGCCAGGGTCCCTTACTCTGCCCTTTTCCCATGCCAGGGGTTCTGTGTTCACCGCTTTTATTTTCTTTCTTTCTCCTGGCTTTTCTTTCAGGATGCCGACATTTTAATCTCCGGGGGGCATATGGGCAGAGCTGAGATGGGCTGTTGCTGTGTTGGAAGGTGTTAATGGAGGCCATTAACTAGTTCTTCGATCTAGAGGTGACTGAAGCTGCTGGCTCTGCTAACCAGATACCGAGGGCTCTGTATGTCCTCCATTTCTCCCTTCCTTTTTTCCCCCCGGACGTTCACCCAAATCCAAAAGGTTCCTCCCACCGATGGCTAGGACACTCCCTGAAATTTTGCAATTGATTGGAGGTGGTGTTCAAGCAATATCGTGTTCCACGGTCCCGACAGACAGCGAAATGCCATGGGGTTGAGAGTCAGGGGAACTGACCTGAGTAGCTAAACTATTCCAGAACAAGAGCGTCCACACTGGGAGCTATCCGGAAATAGCTCTGTTGAGTTACATTCACACCTTGCCTTATTCTGGAATAACTCCTATAGACAAGCTCTTAGGCCTCACAAGCTTGGCCAATAACACACAGGCCTCTCTTAGCACAGCTCTGTTCCCTCACAGGGAACTGCCTTCATGACACATCTGCCCGCTCCCTGGCCCGAGTGTCCCCTCGCCCACCAGCTGCTTGGTGGAGCAGACAGTGGTGCCTGACTGCCTGCACAAGGCAATCGGCCTTGCAGTGACATGTCCCACGGTGCTCTGAGTGCTCCAGCCCCAGTGGGAATAACCTTCCACTCCCTCTCAAAGCAAAGAGCTTGTGTAACCCACACACCTCCTGGGTGTGGTGCTCTGTCCCCTCTAGTGGTACCGAGACCACTTCAAGATTAATGAGTCTGCTACAGCCGTAGCTAGCGGCCAGGTGGCTTTTGACTCATGCAGTAAAGGCTCATGCGTTTAGCTTCAGAGGTCCCAGGTTCAATCCTGCCCGCCGACAACCGGGGTCTGTCGGGGTTACACTTGCAAAGGGGGGGTGCGGTGTCAATGAAAGCTGAGCTGACCAGGCTAGACTACAGACGGGGGAAATTTATCCCTGTGCTGGGGATGCATGCAGGGCCCGTGCATCACTTACGGGGGCTAACGGCACACTCCAATGGCATGCAGCCCTTGGGCTGGCCCGTGGCAAAGGGCTGGAGTTCAGCTGGAGCGTTTAAACAAGGCCGGTTGCTTTTCCTTTTCTGCAGCCAACAACAATTTTCCGCAGACGTGGTCTGGAGCCCGTTCAGGCCCCGTCCTGCCTTCCAACAGCCACAGAGTGCACGAGGCATGCAGGAGACAGAGCTTTACTGTTTGCAACAGAAGCGATAGCTAAGGACAAAGGCCTGTGCCATTTTCGACCGTCGGTGTTGTGGGCACTCGAGTTTGCCTTTCTCTCCTGCGCGCACACGTCCTATTCCAGCTTTCTCGGCTCCTGCCTGGACAGGAACTGGCACTTAGGTAATGAAGAGGGTGTGGATGGTCTCATTTCTCTCCATGACTCAATTTGCACCAATGAAAAGTGTGAACCGTGTATTGCTGTCTGTCTCCAAGCCATTGTTTCATCCCTGAGCAAGGAGTCACAGGAGACTTTCCCAGGGCTCGGCTATCTGCAAAGCACAAAGAGAACCGAGTGCAAACTGTTTCAGCGAGCAGGGAGGCACGGACGCTGAAAAGGCACCGGCATGGCCGGCCAGCTGGCAGAGGAGCAGATCGCAGAGTTCAAAGAAGCCTTCTCGCTCTTTGACAAAGATGGTGATGGATCCATCACCACCAGTGAACTGGGGAATGTCATGCAGTCGCTGGGGCAGAACCCCACCGAGGCCGAGCTGCAAGACATGATCGGCGAGTTGGACACCGACGGCAGCGGCACGGTGGACTTCCCCGAATTCCTGTCCTTGATGGCGAGGAAGATGAGGGACATGGACAGCGAGGAGGAGATCCGGGAAGCCTTCCGGGTCTTTGACGAGGATGGGATTGGCTACATCAGCGCGGCGGAGCTCCGGCACGTCATGACCAACCTCGGTGAGAAGCTGACGGACGAGGAGGTGGACGAGATGATCAAGGAGGCCGATGCAGATGGCAACGGGCAAGTCAACTACGAGGAGTTTGTGAGGATGATGGCCTCAAAGTGAAGATGTCTCCTACTGAACTTGTTCAATTTCTGGTGCAGGAACCATAGCTTGGCTTCTAGCTCATCTGCAGAAGCGTCTGTCCCACTGCCAAAGGACCATGGATGCCCAGACATTTGAACTCCAGCATATATATTTCCACTGTGTGTGGGAGGCAGTCTAACACTGAGGGAGGCACGGTCACATGGCAGTTCAAGGTGGGGGCTGGCGTCGGGAGCCCTGGATTCTAGTCCTAGCTCTGCCATTAGTTTACTGTGCAGCCTTGGAGTTTCTTAACCTCTCCACGGGGTTTTGTTTTCACCGCTTGTACGAAGAGGAGAATACCATGTACCTACCTCTGTGAGGTGGCTGTGAGAACCTGAAACAGAAGAAGCCCTATAGGAGCCATTATTACAGGCTTTATAGGCCAAGGAGCAGTGGTCTCAAGTTGCAGTGGAGGAGATCTAGGCTAGATATTAGGAAAAACTTTTTCACTAGGAGGGTGGTGAAGCACTGGAATGGGTTCCCTAGGGAGGTGGTGGAATCTCCTTCCTTAGAGTTTTTAAGGTCAGGCTTGACAAAGCCCTGGCTGGGGTGATTTAGTTGGGGATTGGCCCTGCTTTGAGCAGGGGGTTGGACTTGATGACCTCCTGAGGTCCCTTCCAACCCTGATAGTCTATGATTCTCCCTTTGTCTCACTATCCCTGCCCTTGTTTGCAAACATTGCTTGTGTTTTACATGGGCTACTGTCTCTAAAGTTAACTTGGGGGGTCACCCAGGGCAATAGCTGGGGTCTGGTTCAGGCCCAGCCATACGTATAACTAACTCAACGGTGGATTTCAACTCCATCAAAGGCAGTTGTCTGAAGGGACTCAACAGGCACCCAGATACCATGGCGACGAGTGCAGCAGAGTAATCCGAACGGCATCGCTTAGAATAGGAGTCAGATTAGCAGGTGCATGAATGCCGGGCGGTGCGTGTCCTGTCTCTGCATTCTGGCTGGCTGGAGCAAAGCTATTGCTTGTAACTTGGAAGGCAGATAGAGTTCAAATGTTGGCTTTTGTAATAGCTGGAGATCCCTCCTGAGAATATTTCCTGACCAAAAGGCTCAACGAGGGTTTGAGCTTTCGTGGGAACTCTCTCTGGGGTCAGATACATCCCCTAAAGAAATCTATGAAGTGACTGCGAGCCCTTCCTCTGATTCCAGATTGTGCGTGGATCTCTAGGGAGCGGGAATGGAGGAGAAATAATGCAAAGGTTCAGGCTTCTGTTCTCATGTACACTACTTTAAATCCAGAGTTGCTCCCCTAAACACACTCCGAATGCCAGTAGAAGAAAGCTCACAGAACAACTCCTCCACCCCCTTTTTTCCCTCTTGTTTTGTTTGATTACTTTGGGCCAAATTCTGCTCTTAGTTACACCAATAAAAAACGAGACAAATTCCACTGACGGAAATAGATTTACACTGCTGTAGCTGAGAGCGGAACTGGGCCTTTTATGGGGCATGGAAAGTTTTTTAAACACAGCATGGGCAAAACATGCAGATAAATCAATGCCTGGTACATATGGGTACAAGATAGTTCTTTACTTCAGGCCCTTTGCAACTGGCTCCATGCTGTTGACTCGGCGGGCCGTGTTCCCATAAATATTGTATAACAATACAAACTTTAAAGTCAGACATTTGCCAAACAGGTGTAATCCCCCCAGACCTCGGTACAATTTTTAAGTCTCCTACCAGAAAACGTTTTCTTCTGTTGTTCCTGAGCCGCTGACAAATCAGCTGAGATGTTTAGCTTCAAAGGAATCTGCTTAGGGCACAGTTGGCCTCAAATCCATTCCAAATTATAGCCTCATTTCAATAAATAATTCTTTTCCCTTCTCTCCTGCAGCCCTCTTTTCATCTTCTGTTTTATTCCCCACCTGCTTGCAATCAGACAATGACATAAAGGGAAAGGCTGAAAGCTAGGTCTAGCTGGAAACTAGGGTTTGAGAGCAAAGATACGGGTGAAGATGTCCAAAACCGGGTAAAGTTAACTGCTTAAATTCTCATTTAGGTGTCTAAATAAGTAGCCTGGTTTTCTGTGGTTTGGACATTGAAGTCAGTAGAAGGTGCTGGATGCTCAGCATTTTTGAAAACCAGGCCACTTATTTAGTCGCCTAGATGTGAAAGTAAATGGGAGTTAGGTGCCTAAATACCTCTGAGGATCCGGGTCTTGGAGCCTAACTTTAGGCAGCCATTTTGGAACATCCTGGCCACAGGCCTGCATGCTGGTTCCATTACAATCAGTGGGGGTTTGACAGCATAGGAGAATTTACCCCAACGAAACCAGCCTAAGCAGAGTATGGTCTGAGCAAAAGGAAATAAGTGTGGGGGCCAGGAACTACAAAGGAAGGAAGGTTGTCCTCAGGCCTGGGGAGAATCACGCAGCAGCCTTTCACCAGTGTTTGTCAGAGGAATGGGAAGGAGCTGATTTTAGGCCTAAAAATGTTTAAATGGATTCATTGCCAACTCTCACAATGTTATCACAAGTCTCACCCTGTTTGGTGGGTTTCTTAAAGCCCCAGCTCCTGGAGTCATGTGACTACATGACAATCCCTGCGTTCCGTATATATATATATATATATATATATATATATTCTAGCCCTTTGGGTTGCAGAGAAAATCTTGAAAATGTGACCCAAGTGACCCGCAAAGTTTCCAGAAACAGAAGGCAAATAACAAGAATGCCACATTTGTTGTCAAATCTCTTGATTTTTAAGCCAATTGCTTGAGTTTGGGGGCATGACTCATGATTTTTGAACACTTTAGACAGATAGATAGATATGTAAGGGGACTGTTGCCCCTTTACTAACATTCAGTGAGAGTGTTTTAGTTGCTAGCTCCCAGTACTAAAAGGGGAAGGGTCGATGGGCAATCAGGACCCTGAGACTGACAGCCCCCAGGAACAATGGGGAGAGGCCAATGCTCCAGGTCAGCCCGAATGACAGGGTGGGCAGGCTAATTAGAGAGTCAGGAGGCCAGGGAGGTCCCGTCCTCAGTGTGAGCTGGATTTGCCTGGGTCAGACAGAGCGGGGCCGAGCTAAGGAGAAAGCAGGGGCCCAAGCTAAGCTGGGGAGCAGAGCTGTGCCAGATCCAGAGGGACCAGAAAAGCAGCCCAGAGAGAGCAGACCCTGTCCTGGGAGCAGAGCTGCAGCCCCAAAGCCAGAGGCACAGCCCAGACAGAGCAGACTGGCCCTGGGAGCAGAGTGCAGCAACCAGATCCAGAGGGGCCAGAAAAGCAGCCCAGGAAGCAGGTCAGTGCTGGGAGCAGAGTCACAGAAGCAGCCTGCAGAGCAGACCTGTCCTGGGAGCAGAGCTGCAGCAACCAGAGCCAGAGGGGCCAGAGAAGCAGCAGCAGGAGGCAGAGCAGCAGCAGCCCAGCAGAGACCGAGTGGTGCAGCTGGGGCTGGAGCAGTCTGGAGCTGGGTGCGGTGAGCAGCTGGGGAGAGCGACAGGGACCCTGGGCAGCGGGTCCAGCACAGGCAGACGTCTCAGTCAAGGGGCTCTGCAGGCCAGGCTTGGATCGTAACCCCGACAGGGCGGGGGCGACACTGGGAAGAAGGGTCCTACCACTTAGAGCCTGAGAGCGTGTGGCCACCACCAGAGCGAGTGTCCAACCCACAGCATCCCTGCAGCACAGCCAGGGCCGGAGAAGGAGGCCTGGGACTTACAAGGAACAGACTGTGAACTTCCCTGACGTTCCAGAGACACTGTTTGTGATGTTCCCTGCCACAGAGCGGGTTGATGTGTTTCCTTTAACCTTTCCCATTTTTCCTTATTCTTTTTAAAATTAATTGTTGATTAAATAACTTGCATTTGCTTTAACTTGTATGTAATGGTCAGTGGGTCAGAGAAGTGCCCAGTGCAGAGAGAGTACCCCGGAGTGGGGACACCCTAGCCCCTGTCCTAGGTGACCACAGCAGGGTTGGGGGTCAAGCCCCCCAGGAATCCTGGGCCCAGCCTTGTTAGGGTTACGAGGACTCTGCCAGACAGGAGAGTGGAAGGGGAGTCCTCAAGGGCAAGGAGGCCACTGGGTAAAGGAAGTGGGAGTGAGGACTCAGATCCTTTCACTAGCCCACTTCACCGGGGTAGTGCAGAAGCCAGGAAAGTTCCCCACAAGAGCGGGACTATTCCCCTGCTTACAGATAGATAGATAGATAGTACAATTTTTGTTTCAAGACCCAAAACAATGCAAATCACCTGGTATGGGCTTTGGTTACAAACTGGAAACTCAAGCCAGGTTCACTTTTGCAATAACCCTGGCCCCATTTTCAAGCCAACCTGAGTTAATTGATTGATTGTCACTGAAAGTAGGTGACACACCTAGGCACTCTGGAGTGACTTCTCCTGGAATTTGGGAGGATTGCGGAAATGCAGGGAGAGGCTGTTGTTGGTTTAATCCCAATAGCCTGTGTGCGCTCTGGGATTTGCCAGCACTCCCAGGTTTGTCTCTCTTCTTTAAGAGTCGCTATTCCACAAATAAACTCATCGCCCATTCCCGCCCACCCCCCCGAAAAAAACCTCAGCCATAAACTTCATTGGGATGAGAGTTATGAAATCTCCCCCCACTCCCACACGCATTCACAAACACTCTCCCCCCGGTTTCAAGCCCCTCTGGGATCTGCTAGGATTATACGGAGGAAGTTCGCATTTTCTGGCTCCTGAGTATCTATTTTCAGCATAAAACACACACAGCCAGCGCCTGTTTTCCCACCAGCAGTCCACTGCCCAAGCACGAGCCTCCAAAACATCTAGTTACGAACTGCCCTGTGGCTCGCGGACTGGAAGGAAACACCATCAGGGAGTGAGTGAAGCGCTAGGAAAATCTGGAAGAGCTCCTAAGGTGAACCAAACAGCCCTTGAAGTATCTGAGCGTCCAGCCCTGCTGCACAGAAAATAGTTCGGAGTTACATTGATTCAGCTCCTTTCATCTTGGCATGGTTGAACATTTTGCAAACGTTGGGCCTGATGCACGCACTGCTTGCTCTATGCCAAGGGTTCTCAAACTGGGGGTCGGGACCCCTCAGGGGCTCATGAGGTTATTACATGGGCGGGTCGCGAGCTGTCAGCCTCCACCCAAAACCCGGCTTTGCATCCAGCATTTATAATGGTGTGAAATATATAAAAAAGTGTTTTTAATTTATAAAGGGGGGGTCACACTCAGAGGCTTGCTATTTGAAAGAGGTCACCAGTACAAAAGTTTGAGAACCACTGCTCTATGTCGTCAGGGGCAGCAGTGAATACCTCCCGGGTTGGGGGGTGGGGGGGAGAGCTGTGATCTTCTTCCAGGTGTGCTTTGCACCTCCAGGGCCTGTGACATGCAGCAGATCCCAGGGGCTGAGTCAAGCCCATACATCAAGGCTGCCAGCCCCGTCTCTTCTCCGCAAGGCATGTGACGTTATACCCAGTAAACAACGGGCCTGAGCCAAACTGGAAAGGAATGTGGAGGCCAAGAGAAACCATGGCCTACTCACAGACACCTGGCAGCGTCGGTGTAAATCAGTAGTAACTCCGCTGCATTCCTTGGTTTTACCCTGGTGTCTAAGGGACGGGAGTGAGAGTTGGAAGTGGCAGGTTCCATTTTTAAAGGGGGGAGAGATCCCCGTTTTCCGCATTGGAAGCCCTGTGTCAGCAAACCAGTCCTACCCAAGCAGTGCTGGGGCTGGGGTGAACTTCCCAGAGGAAGGGGAAGCCATGCAAAGCTCTTGATGTAGGTCTATAGACAAGGGGGCAAACTCAGTCCAGCTGTGACTGCTGCCGTCACGGGAGTTGCACCAGGGGTGAATTTGGCCCCTGGCTAAAGCAGCATGCAGACAAGTCTCTGGCTGGAGAAGGGCAGAATGCACTAGCTGGGCTGGGAGGTTCGGGCCAGGAAACAGAAGGCTGGAGTCTCAGGGTATGTTTGCATTGAAAGGTGCGATTCCCAGCGTGCACAGACATACTGCCATTAGGTCTGCTCAAGCCAGCAGGCTGAAAATAGCCGTGCAGCCCGGGTAGCAGGGGCAGTAGCTCAGGCAGGCTGCTTGACGAGGTGCCCAGGGGATCGGGGCGGGTTTGTGCTCGGGTAGGGTTACCAGATGGCCGGGGGTTCCCAGACACGACCGCTTTGTCATCTGGAGTACTGTGTCCAGTTTTGGGCCCCACACTACAAGAAGGATGTGGAAAAATTGGAAAACGTCCAGTGGAGGGTAACAAAAATGATTAGGGGACTGGAACACATGCCTTACGAGGAGAGGCTGAGGGAACTGGGATTGTTTAGTCTGCGGGAGAGAAGAATGAGGGGGGATTTGATAGCTGCTTTCAACTACCTGAAAGGGGGTTCCAACAGGATGGAGCTCGGCTGGTCTCAGTGGCAGCAGATGACAGAACGAGGAGTAATGGTCTCAAGTTGCAGTGGGGGAGGTTTAGGTTGGATATTAGGAAAAACTTTTTCACTAGGAGGGTGGTGAACCACTGGAATGCGTTACCTAGGGAGATGGTGGAATCTCCTGCCTTAGATATTTTTAAGGTCAGGCTTGACAAAGCCCTGGCTGGGATGATTTAGTTGGGGCTTGGTCCTGCTTTGAGCAGGGGGTTGGACTAGATGACCTCCTGAGGTCCCTTCCAACCCTGATCTTCTATGATTCTGTCTGCTCTCCGTCCGGGTGGATTTTTGAAATGATTCAAAGCCTGGGGGGGGGGGTTTGCAGAGCAGACGTTGCAGTTCAGAAAGAGCCCCGATTGGTCCCTGCCCTGCATCTGCAGCTGATTGGTCCATTTCTCTGCAGCCCCAGCTCCCACACCGGGGGGGAGGGCCCCGCAGGGAGGTGCTGATGATGGCTGGCGCTGGGTCCTAGGCACGGGCGGCACGTGAAGCACCGGCTAGGGGAGGCTAGCCCCCAGCCCCGCCCCTTCCACCTGAGGCCCTGCCCCTTCCACCCCGTGCAGCCCAGAGCCCCCCCCCCACCGTGGCCGCTGGCCCCTGCCCCAGGCTAGCGTGCCCAGGCCCGGCGCGCTGGGAGGGTGGGCAGAGTGTCCCCGGCCCCCACAGCCCTGGAGCACCGGGAGGGCAGGTGGCACGGCTACTGCACAGGGGGAGCCCCAGAGCGGGAAGCGGGGGGGGGCCTGGAGGCGGAGCATGGGCGGGGCCATGCCTGGCTGTTTGGGGAGGCACAGCCTCCCCCAGCCTATGATACCCACCGCCCATGGTCCTGGGCTTGTGTCAGCCGCCCTGCCACTGTGCCAGGGAGTGACACTGCCCCCCCCCACCTCCAGTGAGTGCCCCCTACAGCACCTCCCAAATACCCCTCCCGGTACACACACACGCACCCCCCCTCCCGCATCCCCCAGGTACCCCTCCCGGTACACACACACGCACCCCCCCCCGCATCCCCCAGGTACCCCTCCCGGTACACACACACACACACACCCCCCCGCATCCCCCAGGTTCCCCTCCTGGTACACACACACACACCACCCTCCCACACACCCCAGGTACACCTCCCAGTACACACACACCCTTCCTGCACCCCCCAAATAACCATTCCATCACCCCCAACTGTACCCCCTCCAGCTGTTCCCCCGCCCCCCAGTGTCCACTTTTTGGCACCTGAAATATGGTAACCGTACACTCGGGTGGCTAACCCGATCTACTGCCCATGCTACCCCAGCTGCACTGCTCTTTTTAGCCCGCCAGCTCAAGCGGACCTAGCACCTACCCGGGACTCACACCTTCCAGCTCAAATGTAGCCATACCCTCCATCACTCTGCCCCTTAGCCTGGGACAGGAACAGGGGTGCTGCAGCTAGGGGTGCTGGGGTGGCTTGAAGTGATTTCCATCGTACGCAGGGTTTGGGTTTTGCTCAATAGCTCTCAGCACCCCCACTGTACAAATTGTTGACTGGACAGGGACAGTGTGGCCTGGGGGGATTGAAGAAACCTCTGTGTTCCTCATATTCTGGGGCTGTACAGCCTTTGGCCTATGTTAGAGCAGCCTTGGAGCTGCTCTAAGTTGTGCTCGATATGGCCCCCTATGGGCCCTGGGAAGCAGCGGGTAGCCACAGTGCAGAGCACTCCAGCCACCTCCCTGAAGCACCCCTGACCTGCCCCCTACACGAGGGGCTGGAGAGATGGGTCAGTGCAGCGCTCCTATGCTGGCTCTACCAGCCAAGGAGGCTCATTTTAAGGCCCCTTTGTGCTTAGCATAACTGAGACTCAGACCCAGTGTGTATGTGAACTCTACAAGGAGGCCATTTCCGTAGCAAGCCCACCGAGCAGGAAATCGCTGGGCGGGACCATCTCCTCCCTATGCCTGTCAGTGCCCCTCCCAGTCAGCGGGTGGCAATTGCCCATGATCCGGAGCAAGGCATGCCACCACCACAGTGTTCCCAGGACCCTGCCCCCTACCGGCCCGCTGGCCTGAGGGTGACAGCCAGGCTGCCTTCGTCTCCTCGTTCCACGTCTGACGTCCCGGGACCTGGTGGCTCTGCTGGCTGCGCAGCTCGGAGCCAGCCCTGGTTTGAATTAACGACGCGAGCGGCTGTTGCCGGCTCATGTTACCGTGTGCGGCATGAACTAGGGCTGTGCTCGGCCGTGCAAATCCTTCGAAATCTGAGCCCGCAGCAGCCTGCGGGCGCGTTGTGGGGGGGCGGGGGGAGAGCAGGAAATGGGGCGCGGGGAAATCCACGGCAGGAGCCCCCTTGTTTTAAACTCCTGGCTCCCACCGACGAAACCCCCTCTGATTTATGGTCTGTGACAAAGCCTAGGGGGGAGGGAGTTACCCCAGGGATAACTGTGGCCCATCTGGCTCCGGCGTCCCCTCTCCCGCCTGCTGCAGGACCGGCTGTGGCTGCTGGCACCAGGTGGGTGCGGCGCCGAGGCCCTGAAGGTGTTCAGCAGGGCGGGGGCCTCCTGATCTCTGTCTGGGCGCCAGCCCCATGTGTCTCCTCGCGCCAGCGTTTCGTGCTGGGGCAAGAAAGCAAAACAAGCGGCATGTCAGTGGGAGTCTGGGAAGTCGCCCAGGGCAGGCAGAGACCTCGCTGCTTTTCCTTTTATCTCCGGCTTCCTTCGGCTAAAGGCCAGCTGAATTCTGCACTGGCCACAGCTTCCTGGATAGCCCTCAAGGATCCCTTGATCTATCGCCCACTGACTGCCATCTCGGCCAGGGTGCCTGCAGCTCCCCGGCCTGCAGGCGTGGATGGCCATGGCCAGGTATAGATTAGCAAGGAGACATGCTGAGTGGCACTAAGGTACTTCCGTAGAGTCCAGGAACCTCAACGGATCCAACGGGGCCGGGAGAGAAAGGTCCCCTTTCGCCAGGGACGGGGCACCTCTGCCCATTTCACCAGTGCTTCCCCCTCTGCCAAAATGCATCCCCTCCCCTCTTTTCCAGGTTGATTTCAATGGACATTAGAAGCCTGAATACCTTTGAGGATCCGGGTTTAGGCTCTCTGTGCCACCGTTCCCCATCCATGCTGTGGGGATAACAGCCCGGCCCTTCCTCTCAGGGGGAAGGGGAGGGATGTGATAAATACCTGAAAGATTGTGAGGTGCTCGCTCCGGGGGACAGATAAGGCTCACAGAGCTGAAGGCCAGAAGGGACCATCACGATCACCGAGTCTGATCTCCTGCACATTGCAGGCCACAGAACCTCGCCCACCCTCTCCTGTAACAGATCCTTAACCTCCGGCTGAGTTCCCGAACTCCTCAAATCTTGAGTTAAAGGCTTCAAGTTAGAGAGAATCCACCATTTACTCCCATTCAAACCAGCAACTGGCCCGGGCTGCACACTGTGGAGGAAGGCGAAAAAGCCCTCTTAAAGAGAGACAGGTGTCATCAGCACGCGGGTGAGACTGCTGCCCCAAACAGCTCATAGTCTCCCCTCGTGGCTTTACATCCTCCTGGAGCAGGAGGGTGGCTCATGGGAGCCCGATGTGCCCAGGATTCCCCAGGGAGGAAGAGCAGTTGCGCAAACCTAGACAGAGAGCTAGGAATG
Source organism: Chelonia mydas (assembly GCF_015237465.2). Classification (NCBI taxonomy): domain Eukaryota; kingdom Metazoa; phylum Chordata; order Testudines; family Cheloniidae; genus Chelonia; species Chelonia mydas. Next base: position 341,476,828 of record NC_057849.1, read on the forward strand.
AACCCACTGAAGGACCGTTCCATCTGCTCTGGCAAGATCCCATCGGGGCCCGTGACTTGGAAGTCAGTGGAGCGATGCTGATGTACATCACTTGGGGATGTTGATCATCAGGGAGAGCTAGGATAACAATCCATAGGTATTTCAGGAGAGGAATTATTTAGTGTGGCCCAAGGATGGGGCAACTCAAGGTAAATGGGACAAAACTGAACATGGGAAATTGTAGACAAAATATCAGGGAATATTTTATGACAGTGAGATCTACCGTACTAGACTGGAAGATCTACCATACTAGGAGATCTGCAGTACTAGACCAGGGAAAATGGTAGAAGCCCCATCTCTTAAGTTGTTTAAAACCAGATTGTACAGAGAGCTGGGGAATATTCTAAGGGAACAATCTACTGACAGCTTAAAGCAGGGGAGGAGAGAACAGAGTAGGTGATCTAATGGGTCTTTTCCCTCTTTCATTTCTGATTGCATGTAAGTTATTTTCTAACTGGCGAGATACTGTTGACACACCAGTATCTCTTGTCCTAGCTGTGATCTTGAGCTGAAATTCACCCCTGTGCAAAGAGCCAGCACCACTGAGCCCTGTGGACCAGTAGGGTTTGAGTGGGAGTTAGTGGTGTAGAGGACTTGTGCTGCCCCTCTGCAGAAGGCTGAATTTGTATGCACCTACATCTAGAAAATAAAGACAGGATTTGCCTGTGTGAACTAAGCCAGAGGGTCATGCACGACTATTGTTTTTAGGAGCCATAAAAGCCTCTAAATTTAGACCTTCCATAAATGTAATTATGTAAAATGTAAAAATGTAATGGGACATTTTTGCTCTAAAACTGCACCCTTTTTTTAGGCCTGACCTTTTATCCCTTTCTATTCCTGGGATGTTTAATTACCAGAGCTTTCTGACATGGCTTATTTCGAATTGTTTTTCTTCTCGGTAACCTTTAATGGTTCCCAGCAACTCGTGCTGACTGCGAGCAAAAGTGGTCCAAGTCGAGAAATGGCAGAGCAAGTCCAAGGAGCTCTCGGGGTTGTTTTTGGTGGCACCAGCCCAGGCGTGGAGGTTTACTTGTGCTTTCGGCGCTGGAGACACTAATCCAGTAAGGAGCCGAAAAGGGAAACAGATTGTTTGCTTGATCTGGGGAGCGCTTTGTGTTTTCAAAGAGCAGTATTAGAGCGATCAGCCCTGCCAGGGGACTCACTCCCTGATCCTATCTGCCCTGGGTATTCAGTTCCCCAAGTTGTGCTCCTCAGTGTCGCCACTCCCCATGCTACATCCCTGCCTTCAGAATCCACACCTTAGCCCCAGATTTCCTTGGATTTCCCAGTCTGCCTGTCTCTGTCTTTTGTCTTATATTTAGACTGTAAGCTCTGCGGGGCAGGGACCGTCCTTTTGTTCTGTGTTTGAGCAGCGCCTAGCACTGCCGGGCCCTGGGCCATGACAGAATGAAGAAGAATATTCAGAGTGAGATTCCACACTCTCTGTTCTCACCAGGCCTATTGGCATTTCAATCAGTTAACACTACCGCAGCCGTGAGGGTCCCCAGGCAGTCTGCAGCTGCAACACGGCAGCTGGCTGGAGCCAGCAGGAAGCATGGGCCGGTGGACCCTACCTCACCACAGACACCACCCATGAAGCTCCTGATTGGCTCAGATGTACTATTTAAGCCGGAAGGAGGCCCAGGACGTTGTCTAAGCAACTAAGTAGATCTCTGGCTGGCTGCTACATTGGACTCTGCCTTCTTGCGTGATGCTTGAGTGCAGCCTTGTTCCAGATCCCTGTTTCTATACCCCACCCCTGGCTCCTGACTTGGGCTCCAACCCTTGGCTTGGCTCCTGACTCTGGCTCTGTCACCAGGCTCAGGTCCCTGGCTCCTGACTCCTACGCTGACCAATAGGTCTTACCGCCCACATCCCAGTCCATGACAGCAACCCTGAGGTGATCCTGCAAGGCGCTGAATGGCTCCAGCCCAGCAAAGCAGGTCATGCCAGTAACCCCATTGGCTTACCTCCACCATCCCCGTAACATCCGGCCATGCACACAGCATGGGGACTACGCACACAGCAGAGGCAATGGGTGTGAAAGACCTGATCAATAAACCCCTGGTGTGTGGCTTATCTTCCGTCCTTATCATAGAATAATAGAATCATAGAATATCAGGGTTGGAAGGGACCTCAGGAGGTCACCTAGTCCAACCCCCTGCTCAAAGCAGGACCAATTCCCAACTAAATCGTCCCAGCCAGGGCTTTGTCAAGCCTGACCTTAAAACTGGAGATTCCACCACCTCCCCAGGTAACGCATTCCAGTGCTTCACCACCCTCCTAGTGAAAACGTTTTTCCTAATATCCAACCTAAACCTCCCCCACTGCAACTTGAGACCATTACTCCATTACTATCATCAAAGCACTTCATGGCCTGGGCCCAGGAGCTCCAAAAGATCGTCTAAAGTTCCAGCGCAAAGACCGTGGTCAACAACTACGCTCCTCTGGCATAATGGACTTTATCCTGACAGGAGTAAAGCTCATCTGTACAGGAGACAGAACCTTCTCTAGGGGCGGTCCAAGACTGTGGAATGAGCTCCCATGTCTTCGACCTGCCTTCTCTAATATAAACACATAGCAACAGGCTTACTTATTTAAAAAAAAAAAATCACTACCAAGACACTCTACTGCACACGCCTCTCCTCCTGGGGAGAGGATAAGAGAACAAACAATGCATGACAGATGTTAATCATGTTGCTTAATGTACTACTGGAAATGCTGGATATGATGGTGATCAGTATGGTATAAGAACCTGTAGAGAAGAGAAGAGAAGTGAAGAGAAGGGTGACTGTAACCAATGTTGTTCCAGCAAATAACAAACTGCATTGTACACAGGGGGCATGTGCCTTAGTTTGCCTGCCTACAAGAAGGGAGGACATTAGGTGATTAAAAACCCAGAAAGGAAACAGAGTGGATAAAAAAGGGATGGTTCTAAAGATTTCTCCTAGGAATTAACCTGGCTTTGGACAGGTGGGTGGATGTACCATGTGACTACATTTCAACATCAGCCCTTCTTGGCATAGGCATTTGGGTGAGTCATGTAGATCCGGGGAGGCTTTTTTAGGCAACAGGACATCAAAGTGGTAAACAATACATGGGCAGTTTAAAAGGAATTTGAAATAGACCTTTCCCCTCGGGCACATGGAAGGGTGGTGTCTGCCGATGACTCCTGGCCCACTTCCACTGAAATGAGCTAGGTCTGATTTGGCCACCCCCGGTGGGTGATCAACGGGCACAAAAGCAGGGGTTTGTGACGGAGGTGATCAAAATGGGAGAAGGTAGAAGAATGACCTGGACGCCAGTCTGGCCTTAGCTTTCAAACCTGTTTGGTATCACAGAAAGGTCGGAATGTCCCCACACGTCTGTTTCGTATTTCTAAGGGAAGATCCTTGGAAGCTCAGACCTGAGGGGGCCTCTCCAAGATGTACTCCACCACAGACGCTCCAGGGGAGGAAGGGTGGATATAATCTCTCTCTGGAGTCCATCACCAGCTCTGGAATTGCCTATCTTAGATACTTCCCTGGCCCCATCACCATAGCATGTGCTCCATGCCATCTCTTACATATTTAACTTCACAAAGCCCAGGAGGCAGGGCTTTGCTGTTATCCCCATGGTACGGATGGGGACCTGAAGCACCAGAGGGTACATCTACACTGCAAAAAAACACCCGTAGCCATGAGCCTTGGACCCTGGCTCTATGGACTTGGGTTTGTGCTACAGTGCTAAAAATAGCCAGGTAGACGTTCCTGTTCATGCTCTGAGACCCAACCCCTCGAGCTCTGGCTGGAGACCTGAGCACTGAGATTTGCTGCCACAGAAATTATTTTGCTGTGTAGACGTACCCAGAGAGACTCAATGGACCTCAATAAGAGTTAGGTGCCTAAATACCTTTAAAAAGTAGGGTCTCAAACCCATGTTACCTGAGCAATAGGCTACTGCTCTAACCACCAGACCAGCCTCCCGCCCCTAGGTCTTGACTAGCATGGTGAAGGGCTCAGCATAAGAACTTTCAGGGACAGGTTTCTGTGGGGGTGGTGGAGTCCTTCCTCCGACAGTCCCAGTGTCGTCCCCAAGGCCTTGGATTCTGCCGTAACCATCTGCAGGTGGCAGGCCCCGGAGTGCTACATAAACAGCTTCATTGCTTAGAACAGCCAGAGGAGGGGGCCGATCGCTTCCCCCCCCCATGCCTGAACCGTAGCCAGCGGCTGTTACTGTAAACGGAAAAGGGGTGCCAGTCCAGTTCTGCCTCCCAGCCTGAGCCAGAGCCTGCCAGCGAGGCCAGGTCCCAGGACAGAGCAATGAACGGCAAAGGAAGAAGATGTTAGCCTTGCTTGAAAATCACGTGGGTCCTGGTCTGGAGCGCTGTGCAGGGATGTGTGTGTTGGCGCTGGGGCCTGGATCTGTTTCCAAAGCAGCAGGATGTTAATCCCCTTCCCACTCCTCATGCAGCAAGCCAGGGAAGCAAAGCAGGAACTGGCCGCAGCAGCGAGCGTGAGGAGAGACAGCTGGCCGGGCTGCTGGCAGAGCGTAATTGCTTCGATCTCTAACATTGGCGCTGCTAATTACTGCCAGGTCAGACCCCAGGTCTGGATTTTGGAACTGCCACCTGCTAGCAGCGCTTACGGGAAGTTACTGCTCTGCAGGGCCGAAGTGTCAGGCCCCCCGTTCACCCCTTATCGCAGTGGAGGAGCTGTGTCCCGTACTCTGGGCCCACCCGATAGCTTGGAGGGAGGAGAAAAATAATTAGTAACATGTCCTGTCTTCCTAGGATCTTACCGTCATCTAAATAACCTGCGCTCACAACCATGCCCATCCAGGCAGTGAGATAAATGAGTACTATTGTCCCCACATTAAGGATGAGGAGGAAGGATGGTCCCATGATTAGGTCACTAGCTGGGGACAGAGGGAGACTGTTTCAATGCCCTGCTCCGCCATAGGCTTCCTGTGTGACCTTGGGCACGACACGTAGCCACGCTAGGCCTCAGTTTCCCCATCTGTAAAATGGAGCTAATAGCACAGCCCCACCTCACAGGGGTGTTGTGAGGATAAATGCAGTAAAGGTGGTGAGGTGCTCAGACACTGTGGTGCTGGAGGTCATATAAGTACCTATGATAAATAAATGGAGAAACTGAGGGTAGGTCTACAGTGGAGCATGGGGGAGGGGGTGTAGCCGAGTGGCAGGAATGGGCTAGCTGCTCCAAGGACGATCTCCTCTGAAACCCTAGATATGTACTCGGGGCAGCTAACCCATACAGCCACGGCTATGCTGCTGGCTGGGCTGATTTAGTTGGGGATTGGTCCTGCTTTGAGCAGGGGGTTGGACTAGATGACCTCCTGAGGTCCCTTCCAACCCTGATATTCTATGATTTTTAGGACATAAGCTCAATCAGAACTAGTGTGGGTGTGGCGAGTTCCAGTGTAGACATACCCCCCAGCCCCGTTTCAGAGGGTAAGGGATTTGCCCAAGGCCACAGAGGGAGTCAGTAGTAGAGCCAGGGATCTCGTTTTCTATTACGGCTCCATCGTTTGCAAGCAAACCCAACAGACCAATAGGCTGCTTCTTACTCGAGCGCACTGACATTTTTCTCAGGAAGATTCTTCCCCAGGGAAATGTGGGGTTTCCCCCAAATCTACATTTTCTCCCAGAAAATGCCCACGCCGACGCCATGTTCCAGTTCTTCGAGGGGCCAATGCAAAATGAAGCGTTTCGTTTTGAGAACGTCGACGTTCTGAAACTCAGCATTCCTGGTAGGTGCCGCCGTTTCCCAGTTGCAACATTCGCAAGGACTTTTCGCTCCAGGAACATTTTCCATCTTTTGACCTTTCGTCCCGTCGCAGGACAAAAACCAGTGTTGAAACGTTGGAGTTTCCTGTGGGACAGAAATTCCATTCTTCGAACAGCTCTACTTACCACCAGGGCCAATAACCTTCTATAACAGAGATGGGCAAACTGCGGCCCGCGGGCCACATCCGGCCCGCAGGACCGTCCTGCCCGGCCCCTGAGCTCCCGGTGCTCTGTGCTGCGCGGCGTGGCTTCCTGTCCTGGTGCACTCGCGCTGCCAGCCACCCGTGCTCCAGGCAGCGCGGTAAAGGGGCAGGGGCCAGGGAGCAGCGTGGGGGGGGGGTTGGATAGAGGACAGGGGAGTTCGGGGGGTGATCAGGGGCCAGGGGTGTGGATAGGGATCAGGGCAGACAGAGGGCGGGGAACAGGGGGGTTGAATGGGAGCAGGGGTTCCAGGGGGGCAGTCAGGAAGGAGAGGGGGGTTGGATGGGGCAGGGGGTCCGGGGGCAGTCAGGGGACAGAGAGTAGGGGGTGTGTGTGGATGGGGCAGGGGTTGCCGGGGAGCCATCAGGGGGTGAGAAGCGGGGGGGGTCGGATAGGGGACGGGGGCAATTAGGGGCAAGGTGTCTGGGGGAGGTCAGGGAGAAGGGGTGGTTGGATGGGGCAGGGGTCCCGGGGGGACAGTCAGGAAGGAGAGGGGGGTTGGATGGGGCAGGGGTCGCTGGGGGGGCCATCAGGGGGCGAGAAGCAGGGGGGGTCGGATAGGGGACGGGGCAATTAGGGGCAGGGTGTCTGGGGGCAGTCAGGGAGGAGGGGTGGTTGGATGGGGCAGGGGTCCCGGGGGGACAGTCAGGAAGGAGAGGGGGGTGTGGATGGGGCAGGGTTTGCCGGGGGACCATTAGGGGGTGAGAAGCAGTGGGGGTTCGGATAGGGGACGGGGGCAATTAGGGGCAGGGTGTCTGGGGGCGGTCAGGGAGAAGGGGTGGTTGGATGGGGCAGTGGTCCCGGGGGGACAATCAGGAAGGAGAGGGTGGTTGGATGGGGCAGTGGTCCCGGGGGGGCAGTCAGGAAGGAGAGGGGGGTTGGATGGGGCAGGGGGTCCGGGGGCAGTTAGGGGACAGAGAGTAGGGGGGGTGTGGATGGGGCAGGGTTCGCCGGGGGGCCATCAGGGGGTGAGAAGCGGGGGGGTCGGATAGGGGACAGGGGCAATTAGGGGCAGGGTGTCTGGGGGCGGTCAGGGAGAAGGGGTGGTTGGATGGGGCAGGGGTCCCGGGGGGACAGTCAGGAAGGAGAGGGGGGTTGGATGGGGCAGGGGTCACCGGGGGGGCCATCAGGGGGTGAGAAGAATGGGGGGTTCGGTTAGGGGACGGGCGCAATTAGGGGCAGGGTGTCTGGGGGCGGTCAGGGAGAAAGGGTGGTTGGATGGGGCAGTGGTCCCGGGGGGACAGTCAGGAAGGAGAGGGGGGTTGGATGGGGCAGGGGTCGCCGGGGGGGGCCATCAGGGGGCGAGAAGCAGGGGGGGTCGGACAGGGGGCGGGGGCCAGGCCATGCCTGGCTGTCTGGGGAGGCACAGCCGCCCCTAACCGGCCCTCCATACAATTTCAGAAACCTGATGCGGCCCTCAGGCCAAAAAGTTTGCCCGCCCCTGTTCTATAATGCCTTCTCCCGAGCTGCTTATGACCATACAACATGTACTGCTCACGTCTGCAACATGTATGAACCACCTGTAAACAGAACCTTACTGTAAAGCACGTCTGAGCCATGCGCAGAACTCCATGCTGCATAGCTATACACCCAGCTCTCCTCAGCGTACAGGGAGCTCTGGGGAGGTCACTTTCCAAGCACGGCCTGACTTTACCAGGGTCAGTAAAGTTTCCCACTTGGATCTCTAAGGCAGGTGCTCAGATACTACAGACATGGGAGACACGCAGGTAGAAAGACAGACGGAAGTTTCTGCAACAGCTGTGCATTAAGGCTGCCACCCTAAAAGCCGACATGTCCCGCTCTCAGCCCCTTCTCTCTGTCCACACCGTGGCTGCTGGGTTGCTCCCTCTCTCACATGCTACTGCTGCATTGTGCCAGCTTCCCCCCTCGCTGGCTGGCTTTGCCATGGGGCAGGGTAGCACACTTCCTACTCATGACAATGATGTAAGTCAACGGCTTGACGACTGGCGTGCAAGTTCAGGCCCTGATCGTGCACATCAGCGCCTCAAGCCAGGACATCACAAAGGTGATTCACAGCCACGTTCACGCTCAGAATTCATGCCCATTAATGATTAAACCCAGTTCACGGCCTAGGGAAACAAACCCCCGTCACGCCCAGGTATGTTCAAATAGAGGGGAAGGTACAGACCGTTCTGCTGGGGACCGGCTGGGAGTTCCCGCCATAAAAGCTGCAAGATGGACTTCCTGAAAGGGATGCATTTCGGCAGTGATGATGCAGTAACCCCCACTGAGCAGCTGGGGGTTGAGAAGGGAAGCAGAATAGGACCTTCTGGGATCACGCCCATCTGAGCAGTCCTGTCTGGGGGGCTCTGAGGGGGAACATGTTCAGAGATGCTTCAAAGGATGGCTGTCCTACTCCCTCCTCTCCAGGGTGGGAGGAGCTCTTCATAGATGTTAAGGCCAAACGGGACCGTAGAGTACCTAGGCTGATCTCCTGCATAACACAGCCCAAAGAATCTCACCCAGTGGTTCCTATATGAAGCCCACAGCTTCTGTTGGAGCTATAGCTCCTCTCTTCAAAAAGACACCCAGCCTTTAAATAAAGACTTCAAGTGATGGAGAATTTACCACATCCCTAGGTCAGTTGTTCCAATGGTTAACACTCAATGGCCACCTCCTCGCCGGACTGACAGTTGCTGGTTGCAGGCCCTCTACTAAAGCAAAATAATCCTCAGCTTGCCCGCTCTTTGGTGGTTTGCACCATCGACAACCCTAACCCTGAGGGAGGCTGATGCATGCGCCTTGTTTTTCTGCGTATAACCCTGCACCATCCCGTTTCTAAGTACCCTGTTGGAGGTAACTGCCGTTTTGCAAGGCAAAGCTGCTGCAGCATTTTCCGGAGGAGACACACAGGGCTGTACTCTCTCTTGTTTTGCTATGAGCAAACCCTAGAATGGAGGGCTGTTCTTTGCATGGGGGGAATGTCACACTAA